>NC_064927.1:120178274-120803274 GCF_023897955.1 Schistocerca gregaria | reverse complement strand
TTCTGAATTGTAATCACCTGTTTGTCTGTAGGTGAATATCACATCTACTTATTTCCGTCTCACTTGGATGAATCCTTCGTGTTGAATTTTTTTTTATTGGAATGTTTTATGGATCAGGTCAAATGCCCATCAACATGAACCTAATAAACAAAAGCCCAAAAATGTGAAGTAGATAAGTCAGTAAATTATCTATTTGAGGTCCTGAATGGGAATCAGACTGTGTGTTACATAAAACTCTTCCTATACGTTTAGTTCGAACTCAAAAAAATCTATATCGGTTCCAAGGAGTAATTGCACTGTAATTTCATGCGATATTCTTCAAATTAATGTAACATTGCATCACAGTGTAAGTTGTCGAATTAATCATCACTTTTCAACATTGTCACTCATATGTCTTCATGAAATAAAAGCCCTACCTTGGCCGCGTGGAGTCGCCTCGCGGTTAGAGGCGCCATTTCACGGATTGCGTGGTCCCTTCCACCGGAGGTTGGAGTCCCCCCTCGGGAATGTGTATCTGTATGTTGTACTTAGCGTAAGTTAGTTTAAGTAATGTGTAAGTCCAGGGACCGATGACCTCAGTAGTTTCGTCCTTTAGGAATTCACACACATTTTTCCTACCTTGGGATATATGTGGTTCTCCGATACCTCTAAAATACATACAACGCATCGCCTAATCCCCAGCTATCTTTTTAGGCGTTTCAGTCATTTACAATAAATTACTTCTGATAAGTTGACGTGGTTCAAAAATGGCTCTGAGCACTATGGGACTTAATTTCTGAGGTCATCAGTCCCGTAGAACTTGGAGCTACTTAAACATAACTAAGGACATCACACACATCCATGCCCGAGACAGGATTCGAACCCGCGACCGTAGCGGTCGCGCGGTTCCGGACTGAAGCGCCTAGAACCGCTCGGCCACCACGGCCAGCAGTTGACCTGGCTAATTTCGATACATGAGTCAGCTATTTATACAATACAAAGACTGGCTCTGTGCAGTCCTAAAGCATCGGCTGTACACCGACCAGCGCAGCGTCGCGCAACGGCCTCAAGAAAACACTGACCCGTGCGCAAATGGCGAGAGAGGGCAGTGACACACCTCCAGAAAGGCAGAGTTGGTCGCCCCCTGTCAACGCTGACTTAACCAGCCACTCATCGCTGGTCGAGCCCAGTTCGGTAGCAGACTTCGAGAGCATCGGTACTAAGTTCTAGGAAGACGATACTTAGCCTCAGTTCTGGGAGTAGTTATAGTGAACAGTAATTACTTGTTAGAGGCACAAGTAACGCCTCAGATTAAATTATATTTATCTTCTTTTTAGAAGTAAAGTATTAAAACCATCGTCAAGTGTTCCATACAAATGATTTGGATTCCTCCTAGCGTGCATTCCAACTTTCTCCTCCTCGTTTCTGTCGGTGGTAACTCATAAAATAGCCTATACAACAGGCAACGACAGTTAAAATCAAATTTTCATTAAATATTATTGGCCTCTGGATGCTGCTTGTCCCTATAGTCCTAGGATTATGGAGGAATGATGGCAAAAAATGATACCTGAAAATAAAAAAAGGAGCATATAGAAAAATAAATGTTAAATAATTTTTCTTTTTTATGAAGCTCACACCAAAATGGTGAAAACCCGTAAAATAGCAAAAAGCGGTTTTCTTAAATAAGAAAAATTGTTCAGACAAAATTTTTAGAGCTTTCCAATTGTTGGCTTTTACTAAGTATCGATTGCTTTATTTCGTTTCGAAATCTATTCAAAAAAGCGTTAAAAATTAGGTTATCTGTAACTCTTTAACATTCCCATTCGCGCGCCTTCTATTTACTTTCAGTATCGTCCGCGGTTAGTAAGAAAAGTACTTTTTATGTATAAAGACTGACAAAGCAAGTGAAAATTTGTACCAAGCCCGGGAAACGAACGCGGATCTCCCGCTGTCTAGGCAGCTGCGTTAGCCACTAAGACGGTTCACACAACTGCGCTGATTATCATGTCACGCCTCCGTTAGTGGCTGCACCTGCCTAGCAAGCATGTGATCCAGTTTCGGTTCACTGCCTTGGTGCAAATTTTCACTCGCCCCTTCAGTTTATATACATAAAATCGTAACTGTTGTTGTTGGTGTGGTCTTCAGTTCAGAGACTGGTTTGATGCAGCTCTCCATGCTACTCTATCCTGGGAAAGCTGATCATCTCCAAGTACCTACTGCAACCTACATCCTTCTCAATCTGTTTAGTGTATTCCTCTCTTGGTCTCCCTCTACGATTATTACCCTCCACGCTGCACTCCAATACTAAATGGGTGATCTCTTGATGCCTCAGAACATGTCCTATCAACCAATCTCTTCTTCTAGTCATGTTGTGCCACAAATTTCCCCTTCTCCCCAATTCTATTCAGTACCTACTAATTAGTTACGTGATCTACTCTTCTAATCTTCAGCATTCTTCTGTAGCACCACATTAAGAAAGCTTCTATTCTCTTCTTGTCTAAACTATCGTCCAAGTTTGACTTCCATACAGGACTACACTCCATACAAATACTTGCAGAAAAGACTTCCTGACACTTAAATCTATACTCTCCATGGATTTTAATTTCTACTCCAGATTTTTCCTTTTTTCCCTTTACTGCTTGCTCAATATACAGATTGAGCAACATCGGTGATAGGCTACAACCTTGTCTCATTCTCTTCCCAACTACTGATTCCGTTTCATGCCCCTCGACTCTTATAACTGCTATCTGGTTTCTGTACAGATTGTAAATAGCCTTTCGCTCCCTGTATTTCACTCCTGCCACCTTCAGAATTTGAAAGAAAGTATTCCAGTTTTGTCAAAAGCTATCTCTAAGTCTACAAATGCTATAAACGTAGGTTTGCCTTCCCTTAATCTGTATTCCAAGATATGTCGTAGGGTCTGTATTGCCTCCCGTGTTCCAACATTTCAATGGAATCCAAACCGATCTTCCCCGAGGTCGGCTTCTACCAGTTTTTCCATTCGTCTGCAAAAAATTCGTGTTAGTAATTTTCAGCTGTGACTTATTAAACTGATAGTGTGGTAATTTTCACAGCTGTCAACACCTGCCTTTTTTGGGATTGAAATTGTTTTATTCTTCTTGAAGTATGAAGGTATTTCGCCTGTGTCATGCATCTTGCTCACCAGATGGAAGAGTTTTGTAATGGCTGGCTCTCCCAAGGCTATCAGTACCTCTAACGGAATGTTATCTACTCCCGGGGTCTTGTTTCGACTTAGGTCTTTCCCTCTGCCAAACTCTTCACGCAATATCATCTGCGTCCTCTTCCATTTCTATAATATTACCGTCAAGTACATCACCCTTGTATGAACCCTCTATATACTCCTCCCACCTTTCTGCTTTCCTTTCTTTGCTTAAAACTGGGTTTCCATCTGAGCTCTTGATACTCATACAGCTCTCTTAAATTTTTTCGGTAGGCCGTATCTATCTTACTCCTAGTGATATATGCCTCGACATCCTTACATTTGTTTCTAGCCATTACTGCCTAGCCATTTTTCACTTCCTGTTGATCTCGTTTTTGAGACGTTTATACGCCGTTGTTGCCTGTTTCATTTGCTGCATTTTTATATCATCTCCTTTCATCAATTAAATTAAGTATCTCTTCTGTTGCCCAAGGATTTCTACGAGCCCTTGTGTTATTACTTACTTGAACCTGTAATGCCTTCACTATTTCACCTCTCAAAGCTACCTATCGTTCCTCTACCGTATTTCTTTCCCCCGTATTTGTCAATTGTTCTCTAAGCTCTCTTTGAAACTCTCTACAACCTATGGTTCTTACAGTTTATCCAGGTCCCATCTCCTTAAATTCCCAACTTTTTGTAGTTTCTTCAGCTTTAATCTACAGCTCATTACCAACAGATTGTGGTCGGGGTCCACATCTGCCCCTGGAAATCTTTTACAATTTTAAACCTGGTCCCTAAATCTGTCTTACCATTATGTAATCTATGTGAAACCCTCCAGTGTCTCCACGCCTCTTCCACCTGTACAACCTTCTTTGATGATTCTTGAACCAAGTGTTAGCTATGTTTAAGTTATGCTCTCTGCAAAATTCTACCAGGCGGCTTCCTCTTTCATCATCCTTACCCCCATTCCATATACACTCACTACTTTTACTTCTCTTCATTTTCCTTCCATCGAATTTCCGACCCGAATGACTATCATATTTTCGTCTCCCTTCAGTACCTGAATAATTTCTTTTATCTCATCATACATTTCATCAATCTCTCCGTCATCTGCGGAGCTAGTTTTCATATAAACTTGTATAGCTGTGGCAGGCGTGGGCTTCGTATCTATCTTGGCTACAATAATGCGTTCACTATGCTGTTCGTAGTAGCTTACTCGCGGTCCTATTTTTTTTATATATTATTACACCTATTCCTGCATTACCACTATTTGATATTGTATTTATAACCCTGTATTCACCTGACAAGAAGTCTTGTTCCTGCTGCCACCGAACTTCACTACTTCCCACTATATCTAACTTTAACCAATCCATTTCCCTTTTTAAATTTTCTAACCTACCTGCCTGATTAAGGGATCTGACATTCTACACTCCGATCCGTAGAACGCCAGTTTTCTTTCTCCTTATAACGACGTCCTACCCCCGCCAGGAGATCCGAATTGGGGACTATTTTACCTCCATAATATTTTACCCAAGAGGTCTCCATCATCATTTAACCATACAGTAAATCTGTATGCCCTCGGGAAAAATTACGGCTGTGGTTCCCCTTGCTTTCAGCCGTTCGCAGTACCGTCACAGCAAGGCCGTTTTGGTTAATGTTACAAGGCCAGATCAGTCAATCATCCAGACTGTTGCCCCTGCAACTATTGAAAAGGCTGCATCCCCTCTTCAGGAACCACACGTTTGTTTGGCTTCTCAACATATTCTCCTCCGTTGTGGTTGTACCTGCACGAGATGGTAAGGCTTCTTAGATTGTGTCATTTCATTTTAAAAGTACTTGTTTGAAACATTAAAAAGTGGTAATTATTTTTCGAGATATAACGATTTTTTGGAAGTAGGGTGCTCTTTATATTTGGGTAGATCTTCTCAGCGGATGGTCCTACAGTAAATGTTTTAGGCTTACTTTCGTAGCAGATATTTGTGCTACCATGCTATTGAACAATTTTTGCGATTTCATTAATTGTAAATATCGAAAAACGTCTTAAAAACAATTTGGACATTTGTTGGGCGTGTTTTTTTAACTAATTGTTTCAAATTTTAGTTTGTGGAAATAAATAATTAAAAAAGAAGCAGCAAGCATTTTTTCACGAGTTAAAAAGATCTCTGACCCTGTGGAGTGGAGATAACAGATTTTTAACCAATTATCTTAACTTTTAGTTTACGAAAATAAGTTTTAAAGTAAGAAGTTTCTGACATATTTTTACAAATAAAAAAATTGCGGTATGTTTTGGAGGTGAGATAACTTTTTAAAAAAAATCTAGTGGACGCAGTTAACAGTTTACAGCTATGCGCTTGATGGAGCTTAGTACTGGGTACTTATGTTTTCAATAAAAAGTGCTAGGGTATGTTTAACTGATTTTTAGTATTAGTGATTGAGTAATGAAGCGAAGTGTGCAAGCGCGAAGTGCTTCAGGTGGAGTGGGCAGCAGAATGGGGGATATCGGCGAGAATTCGCCCTGAAAACTGGCTCTAAATGGCCATCACTTGCATAATATCTGATATCTCGCCTTCTGGATGCGAACTAACATCCCAAAAACGTTTCGGCTCACATGCGGTTCCTCTTCGTCGAAATGCCTTGGCTCAGACTCGTCTAGGGGGTTAAACCGCACGTGTCACATTACACGTCCTAAATTGTGACCCTTCGGTTAGACTGTCTGGCTGATGGCAAGTTTGCGTAATTGTATGAAACGTACGTTAATACAACATAAGAACAGTAATAATAATATCTGGAGCTATATTAACTACCCATGAATGATGAAGGCCACACAGTTGCGAATTGGTTAAAATAATGTTTATTCAGAAAGAAAAAAAGTCTTAAAAACAATTTGGACTTTTGTTGGGTGTGTTTTCTTTACTAACTGTCTCAAATTTTACTTTGTGGATATAATAGCGTAAGTGGTCGTATTTAGAATTACTATTACACTCGAGCGCATATCCACTTGACACAGGTCGATCATTGGGCGCTGATGACCACGCTGTTTAGCGCCCGTAAACCTCAAACACACACACACAGTTCGATCATTCACAATCTTATCGCGAATTACAAGCCCAATACTCCACCTCGTTCACTAGGCGAAAAGTTAGTTAACACCAGGCGCGCAGCTGCTCACCGCTCAGAGACTAAGTCCCGCGATACCACACAACGCGAAATTTTGTAAGTCGTTTCACTTCCCAGCTGCCTAAAGACCGACCGTCCGTTTTCGCGTCTCCACCAGCACTATCCTGAAGCCGTCTATCTGATTGCCTGCAGCTTATTCTACATTATGTTACATTCTAACATATTTAATACTCAAAGCTTGACCACTTTCAAGTTCCAAATAAAGTGACAATAATATCCATTACATAATAAATGTTAAATTCTTTTACATAAAACCAATGCAATTTCCTTCTTAACTTTGAATGTCACGGCCAGTAGCCTTGCACCAATGTGCTTTCTGATAAATAAATAAAAAACAAAAGTAACTATTATGTACTAAACTTTACAACAATTATTCTGTTACCTAATGATTTAATAAGGTGTCATGCTGTCATCGTTCAATGTGTTTTATGTGGAGGAAATGATCTGATGCTTAACCGAAAATACCGATAATTTAAGTTTACTATTTCTTTTAAACAAATAAAATTACAGAGTTGGTATTTACAACATTTGTCATTTTAATGATGCGCTTCTCTATGAAATGTTGATCGTTAAGATCGACCAAAGCGTTCAGATTTTAGCATTGATGGCTTTGTTACAGAATTTGTTAATTTAACTTTAACACTAAATCTTAAACTATTATAGATATGATCAATAATCAAGTTCTATTGGGTTTACCACGAAAATTTATGAAGGATAGTAGATTAAAATTACTGTGGCTTCATTCCCTGAATTACTACAGAATTAAATACTCTGAATTTAAAACTGTAATTCAGGTTGCACTCTTAATGTTACCACCCTTGCTTTTAATTTCACCGAAGCCTGCTCTGACTTTTCTACATGCTGAATCAGTCCTGACAGTCATTTCTTTTTCGATTTCTTCACATTTTTCATGCAGTGTTATTGCTTTAGCTTCCCCGCGCTTCCTATTTATTTCATTCCTAATTGACTTGTATTTCTGTATTCCCGAGTTCACGGAACGTCTTTGTACTTCCTTCTTTCATCGATAAACTGAAGTTTTTCTTCTGTTACCCTTGGTTTCTTCGCAACTACCTTTTTTGTATCCACGTTTTTTCTTTCCATCTTGTATGATTGCCCTTTTTAGAGATGTCCATTCCTCTCCAAGTGAACTTCCTACCGGGTTATCCCTTATCGCAGTATCCATAGCCTTAGAGAACTTCAAGAGTAGCACTTAGCTCGTAATTTCTTGTTACTTTCGTATCCCACTTCTTTGCGCACTGGTTCTTCCTTACTAGTCTCTTAAACTAAAGCCTACTTTTCGTCACCACTAAAATGTGATCGGAGTATTGACCTGCTCCAAGGTATGCCTTACAATCCAGTACCTGATTTCGGAATCTCTGTTTGACAATGATGTAACGTAATTGAAATATTCCCGTGTCTCCTGGGCTTTTCCAGTTATATCTCCTTCTCTTGTGATTCTTGAACCGAGTATGCGCTGTTACTAGCTGAAACATATTCCAAAACGCAATTAGTCTTTCTTCTTTTTCATTCCTAATACCAAACTCATATTCTTCCGCAACCCTTTTTTCTACTCCTTCCCCTACAACCACATTTCAGTCCCCCATGACTATTATGTTTTCATCTCTCTTTATGTGCTGAATTAACCGTTCAATACTTTCTCCATCTCTTCATCTTCAGCTCGCGGCGTCAGCATGTGTACCATAATTGTCGTTGCCGGTGTTGATATGCTTTCGATTCTGATGAGAACAATCCTATCACTGAATTGTTCACCGCAACACAGTCTCTGTCCTACCTTCCAATTCACAACGAATCCTACTCTCACTATACCATTTTTTGCTGCTGTTGATATTGCCCTATACTCATCTGAGCAGAAATACTTGTCTTCTTTCCGTTTCACTTCACTGGTCCACACTATATCTGGATTCAGCCTTCGTATTTCCTTTTTCAGATTTTCTAGCTTCCCTACTACGTTCAGACTTCTGACATTCCACCCTGCGATTCGTAGAACGTTATAAAATAAAACAATATGTAGATTAACAGAAACAAAAACAAGGTTTAAGGTTCCGCTTAAACAATTAAAAAGATTAAATATTAACCTGATTTAGTAATTAGTATTTCATCTATTTTCAAAGAGCAATCGCTTCTTTATGGAAGTCTAAAGTGAGTAGAAAAATCTGTTTTTCAGAAATATATCCATGAATTCGAAGCAGGTAAAAAAGAAAAGAACGATTTCAAATTTTCTCCTCACAGAAGCTCTCCCTCTTGGAGAGGGAGCGTCAAATGAAAAATGCGGGAAATGCAGTTGTATTCTCTAACACGCCTGTAAAGCACATGATGAGACAAGTCTATTGATTTCTTAATCTGTTTTATATGAATGCATGGTGTCTGTGCTTTCTGACAGACGGAGGCGTACTCAAGCATATAATCATTGTGGAATGTATTGGAAACAATGGGGTAAATGCCTCTTTATTAACTGAGAAAGTTATAGCCCCTCAAATATAAGTCGACGCATTATATGATGTCTGGATGGCGCAATCGTTAGTGAAAGTGCCTAGTACGTAAGCGATCCCAGGTTATAATCCCATTTTCTCTCTTCACCCCTGATTTCGAATAAAATCCCGACGCAGCTGACATCAATAGTCCCTTCCCTTCCCACACCCTTGTCCTCCCTCCATCTTCAATTTACGTAATCTGTTTTATTTTCTTTATTCTCTTACAGTTCTGTTGGGAATGCGCTGAGGTGTGTGTTTACTGCTGTCTACTTACTGTCAACTTTACAACTAACATGCTTCATAATAATTATGTTTGGAATTCCACCTTTCTTTGAAAGCATCACTGTCGACTTATGTCATACTGTCCGCGTAATTCGAATTTTCGGTCCCCTTTTACCATTTTGCTTTTTTCCTCTACAGCAGAGAGGTCTTAAGATCGCGTGTGCACGATAGCACCCTATTCGGAAGTATGTATTCATATTGCAATACTTTTTTTTATTTCCACAAACTTACACAACAAACAAAACCTACTCAGGATTACTTAATGCACTGAACTACCTTTCACCGTTTTCCTTACTGACTCCTTTTACACAGCAAGGGAAAATCGTAAAGTTATTATCAAAATTTGGACCGCAGTCTACTTAGGTCGTACTAACTGTCTAGAAATTGGATTCATGAGTGGCATTCAATAACTAAGCAATATATATATTTTTCTCGGCCAATCTCGGTTACAGAATGCAGTCGTTATTATGGAACGTGCGACTACGCCAAGAAGCTTCGGTTGATGCTGAGAGGAGACATAGCAAAAATTATCAAGTGATCCACTGTCCAGAATAATGAGGAAGTCGTCACAGCTTCTCGAGAGGTTTCCACCGGAAGAGAACGTTACTAAAAAAAATCCTCCCACTGGCACCTCTACCACCTACATTGTCTACATCTACTTCTACATGACTACTCTGCAATTCACATTTAAGTGCTTGGCAGAGGGTTCATCGAACCACAATCATACTATCTCTCTACTATTCCACTCCCGAACAGCGAGCGGGAAAAACGAACACCTAAACCTTTCTGTTCGAGCTCTGATTTCTCTTATTTTATTTTGATGATCATTCCTGCCTATGTAGGTTGGGCTCAACAAAATATTTTCGCATTCGGAAGAGAAAGTTGGTGACTGAAATTTCGTAAAAAGGTCTCGCCGCGACGAAAAACATCTATGCTGTAATGACTTCCATCCCAACTCGTGTATCATATCTACCACACTCTCTCCCATATAACGCGATAATACAAAACGAGCTGCCCTTTTTTGCACCCTTTCGATGTCCTCCGTCAATCCCACCTAGTAAGGATCCCACACCGCGCAGCAATATTCTAACAGAGGACGAACGAGTGTAGTGTAAGCTCTCTCTTTAGTGGACTTGTTGCATCTTCTAAGTGTCCTGCCAATGAAACGCAACCTTTGGCTCGTCTTCCCCACAATATTATCTGTGTGGTCTTTCCAACTGAAGTCGTTCGTAATTTTAACACCCAGGTACTTAGTTGATTTGATATCCTTGAGAATTGTACTATTTATCGAGTAATCAAATTCCAACGGATTTCTTTTGGTACTCATGTGGATCATCTCACACTTTTCGTTATTTAGCGTCAACTGCCACCTGACACACCATACAGCAATCTTTTCTAAATCGCTTTGCAACTGATACTGGCCTTCGGATGACCTTACTAGACGGTAAATTACAGCATCATCTGCGAACAATCTAAGAGAACTGCTCAGATTGTCACCCAGGTCATTTATATAGATCAGGAACAGCAGAGGTCCCAGTTCGCTTCCCTGGGGAACACCTGATATCACTTCAGTTTTACTCGATGATTTGCCGTCTATTACTACGAACTGCGACCTTCCTGACAGGAAATCACGAATCCAGTCGCACAACTGAGACGATACCCCATAGGTCCGCAGCTTGATTAGAAGTCGCTTGTGAGGAACGGTGTCAAAAGCTTTCCGGAAATCTAGAGATACGGAATCAACTTGAGATCCCCTGTCGATAGCGGCCATGACTTCGTGCGAATAAAGAGCTAGCTGCGTTGCACAAGAGCGATGTTTCCTGAAGCCATGCTGATTACGTGTCAATAGTTCGTTCCCTTCGAGGTGATTCATAATGTTTGAATACAGTATATGCTCCAAAACCCTACTCCAAACCGACGTCAATGATATAGGTCTGTAGTTAAATGGATTACTCCTACTACCCTTCTTAAACACTGGTACGACCTGCTCAATTTTGCAATCTGTAGGTACAGATCTATCGGTGAGCGAGCGGTTGTATATGAGTGCTAAGTAGGGAGCTATAGTATCAGCATAATCTGAAAGGAACCTAATCGGTATACAATCTGGACCTGAAGACTTGCCCGTATCAAGAGATTTTAGTTGCTTCGCAACCCCTAAGGTATCTACTTCTAAGAAACTCATGCTAGCAGATGTTCGTGTTTCAAATTCTGGAATATTCCATTCGTCTTCCCTGGTGAAGGAATTTCGGAAAACTGCGTTCAATAACTCCGCTTTAGCGGCACAGTCGTCGGTAACAGTACCATCGGCACTGCGTAGCGAAGGTATTGACTGCGTCTTGGCCTTCCAAATGTTCAGAGGAAGAACACCCATCGCGAGCATCATTTTAGCACCCACATAGAGACAGAAACATCTGGCCAGCTTCCTGACTCCACATGTCGATCACTGCGTGCAGCATATCAAGAATTCAGCCGACTTCATCAGCCGAATTAAGTGTTTGCGTTTAGGAGAGGGAGATATTATGGTCAGTGGTTTCATTATGAACTCGAGTTCCACCCAGGTTTCCATAGATCTGCTCCCTCACGTATTTCACAACAGTGTTGTGGATTTATTTAGCACATTCTAATTTCATTGTCGCCATGCGTTGTTGCCATTTTTTGGGGTGCACTCAGCCTCGTGATGGCAATTGAGGAGCTACTCGACCGAACAGTGGCGACCGGGAGAGCGGTGTGCTGACCACACGCCCCTTCTATCCGCATCCTAAGCTGAGGATGACACGGCAGTCGGATGGTCCCGATGGGCCACTGAAGACGGAGTGCTGGTAACGTCATTGGAGTATTTTGTGTAATGGAGAATATTTTAATCAGGCGGACGAAGTTGGGACAGGGAGACAATTAGCTCCAGTTGTAGCCGATCCGTTTATAGAGTACTTTGAGAACATCGCCCTGGATACGGCTCCTGCAAAGCCTAGTTGCTTTTATCGTTGCGTCGGCGGCACTTTTGTTGCCTGGTATCATGGGCGTGAAAAGCTGAGAGAATCCTCGGGTCACATCACTAATATCAATGACATCAAGTTCACGATGGAGATAGAAATCGATGGTGTTGAAGTCCTCGTCCGCCGTAAAGGAAATGGATGTGTCAGCCACAGCGTTTACCAGAAACCCATACACACGGACCTATGTCTGCACGCTGACAGCTTTCACCATCCGTCGCAGAAACGTTCTGTTCTGAAGACCTTGGCCCATCGACCTGAAGGCGTCTCAGACTCTGAAAACCTGCAGAAGGAACTGAGCCACTTACAGCAAATATTCAAGGAAAGCGGCTACAACATACAGATTTTGGAAGTCATCCTTCCGAAAACACGGAAGCAGGAGAATCGCGAGGAAATGTACGGTGTGCGTGCAACGACATCAAAAAAATCTAATGGTTCTAAGCACTATGGGACTACCGAAGCGCCTAGAACCGCTCGGCCAGAGGGGCCGGCCAACGACAACAGATCGTCTCGGAACACAGTACAAAACTGCATCGCATTCACTTCACAACAGGTGTTCAAAGTGGCCTCCACGGGATTACAGGTGACAGGGATAGCAGCGGTTGTCGTGCAGGAGACACACAATCGTACTTCGGCACACATCATGTTGGCGGGCCACTTGCATGGAGCTTGTACTAGGGTTCGTCTCAGTATCCTGTCCAACACGGTCCGCAGCTCGTGGTCTAGTCGTTAGCGTTGCTGCCTCTGTAGCACGGGGTCTGGGGTTCGATTCCTGGCCGGGTCGGAGATTTTTCTCCACGAGGGCACTGGGCGTTTGTTTAATGAGTCTTTGTGTTGTCCTCATCGTTTCATCATCATTCAAGAAAATTGCAAGACTTTGAAACTGAAAAGATTGGGAATTTGTACGGGCGCTGATAACCATGCTGTTGAGCGCCCCGCAAACCGAAAAATCATCAATCGTCATCGTATACAACGCGGACCACCAAATTTGGTGCACGCACAGTCCACCGCCTCCCTGATCGTTCGTCTGCCTGAAAGGATCCATGATCACACAAACGCCCAGAAAGGGCTTGAAATGTTTCGTGATGTGGTTGGTGTCTGTGAGGGTACTTGTTTCAGTATAGCCGTGTTGCCTCTCGACTATTTCCACCTGATTGGCCGTACACAAATGCGATGTCTGCTTGTTCCCTAGATGAATACCGAACGGTCCATTCTGCTGCTGACAGTACGCTTCGTTAACGACACAGCCTGCAACCAACAAGGAACACACTGCACATTGTCAGAGGAACTATCATTCATCAGCACCATCTACCGCGGCAACGATTCACTTCCGGGCACGTGTTCATAGGATTTTTTTCCTCCATTTCCAGTCAGGGATCCATCTCTGCAGTTTGTCGGGTCTATTAATGTTTACCCTGTATAGGGACGGTAGCAGTAACCATAAGACAGTCACCACTTGACAATGGCCGAGGAGTACTCGGTTGAAAGATCGTGGCCTTTAAGGGTCTGGGAATTCCCAGAGGGAGCCAAAATAAAGGTGTCTTAGCTTACCCGTAGATACTCAGCTCTTTCTAAGAAAGCGACGGTAAAGGTTTCCGATGCACTTTATGTGCCTTTAGCGAGCGAATAATCTATCTGAACCGGTTGCATAGTGATTTGTCACAGCTCTGCGTGTTTCTGCGCTCCGTGTTCGAAACCCAACGACCACTTTAATTTTTATATTTGTTACCCATGTCCGTAGAAGATTACTACACGTGTGTTTTATATAGTATGCAGAAATAATATTGTGCTTTGTTCGTATACGAATTGCATATCAGATGAATGAATTAAAAAAGAAATGAGAAACTTATTTGAAATTGTTTTCGGTGAAATTCCTGTAGTATACCTTAATTCATAACCCAAGTGAATGTATCAAATCTTCCTGAAGAATAAACAGGAGAATAAAATATATGAAATAAGAATTGGTATAAGAGTGAAATACAATAATATTGGGATTTAAAAATATTGTAAAATCTGACATACCCCGCATACACATATGATACAGGATATTCGAAAATTCCCTTTACGAACTTTTAGAACTTTTAGAATTTGCAGAGAACATAAAAATATGAACCCGCGTCCGGAAACGTACCGTTTCCATTCTAGGACGGTTTCAGTTTTGACGTCTAACGCGTCCACCTCTGCTGAGGGAAAGAGAAAAGCTTCAGGGTTGCTAGTCCTCGTATGCGGTAGGGTAGACAGGGTGACGTGTACTACGTCAGACGGTCAGCTGATGCCGCTTAACGTCTGCCTTGATGCGAGACCGAGGGAGAATGGCTGGGTGGCCGCTGCACTACAAACTGAAGAGGCAACAAGTAGGATGGAGAGTGAGTAGGCACAATGACTGTAACAACGTTGGTGGTCGCCACATCGAGCCACTGTTTTAATGCATCAGTACTTATTGTCCTATACATACACTATGCTAGGTACTTTTTGGTTTTGGAATAATACAAACACGTAATGTGTAAGTCTTAAAATACACTCCTGGAAATGGAAAAAAGAACACATTGACACCGGTGTGTCAGACCCACCATACTTGCTCCGGACACTGTGAGAGGGCTGTACAAGCAATGATCACACGCACGGCACAGCGGACACACCAGGAACCGCGGTGTTGGCCGTCGAATGGCGCTAGCTGCGCAGCATTTGTGCACCGCCGCCGTCAGTGTCAGCCAGTTTGCCGTGGCATACGGAGCTCCATCGCAGTCTTTAACACTGGTAGCATGCCGCGACAGCGTGGACGTGAACCGTATGTGCAGTTGACGGACTTTGAGCGAGGGCGTATAGTGGGCATGCGAGAGGCCGGGTGGACGTACCGCCGAATTGCTCAACACGTGGGGCGTGAGGTCTCCACAGTACATCGATGTTGTCGCCAGTGGTCGGCGGAAGGTGCACGTGCCCGTCGACCTGGGACCGGACCGCAGCGACGCACGGATGCACGCCAAGACCGTAGGATCCTACGCAGTGCCGTAGGGGACCCCACCGCCACTTCCCAGCAAATTAGGGACACTGTTGCTCCTGGGGTATCGGCGAGGACCATTCGCAACCGTCTCCATGAAGCTGAGCTACGGTCCCGCACACCATTAGGCCGTCTTCCGCTCACGCCCCAACATCGTGCAGCCCGCCTCCAGTGGTGTCGCGACAGGCGTGAATGGAGGGACGAAGTGTCGTCTTCAGCGATGAGAGTCGCTTCTGCCTTGGTGCCAATGATGGTCGTATGCTTGTATGGCGCCGTGCAGGTGAGCGCCAGAATCAGGACTGCATACGACCGAGGCACACAGGGCCAACACCCGGCATCATGGTGTGGGGAGCGATCTCCTACACTGGCCGTACACCTCTGGTGATCGTCGAGGGGACACTGAATAGTGCACGGTACATCCAAACCGTCATCGAACCCATCTTTCTACCATTCCTAGACCGGCAAGGGAACTTTCTGTTCCAACAGGACAATGCACGTCCGCATGTATCCCGTGCCACCCAACGTGCTCTAGAAGGTGTAAGTCAACTACCCTGGCCAGCAAGATCTCCGGATCTGTCCCCCATTGAGCATGTTTGGGACTGGATGAAGCGTCGTCTCACGCGGTCTGCACGTCCAGCACGAACGCTGGTCCAACTGAGGCGCCAGGTGGAAATGGCATGGCAAGCCGTTCCACAGGACTACATCCAGCATCTCTACGATCGTCTCCATGGGAGAATAGCAGCCTGCATTGCTGCGAAAGGTGGATATACACTGTACTAGTGCCGACATTGTGCATGCTCTGTTGCCTGTGTCTATGTGCCTGTGGTTCTGTCAGTGTGATAATGTGATGTATTTGACCCCAGGAATGTGTCAATAAAGTTTCCCCTTCCTGGGACAATGAATTCACGGTGTTCTTATTTCAATTTCCAGGAGTGTAAATGTTAATGCCGTGTAGCTAGGGCCTCCCGTCGGATAGACCGGTCGCCTGGTGCAAGTCTTTTGCAAAACCCAGTCCCTGTGCAGAGAAAATCTCCGACACAGCCGGGAATTGAACCCGGGCCCGTTTTACGACATTCCGTCACGCTGACTACTCAGCTACCTGGGGCGGACTGTGTAGGTGTTAACACAAACAAATGTGCTTAAGTGACAAGTGGATGTTTCGTTATGTTTCCTTTCCAGTTATTACCTAACGATTGTACTACTCAGGTTTCATTCAATTTCTCAAGCAGAAATGGACGATTTAGTCATATGAACTGAAACTGCCGTGAAATGAAAACGGTGCATTTCCGGACATAGGTTCCTTATGTAGGCCCTACTCAGTACCCTGTACAAAAACCAGAAGTTTCTAACGGGAATTTCCGAATACCTTATATAATACTGGGTGGTTATACTTAAACTTTCCCATTTAACAAGTTGTAATACGGGAACTAATCACCGTGCGAATACCAAACTTGGTAGGGTTAATGCCCAGAGTATAGGGTCCATGATTTCCATGCATCACAGCACCACCGTCCAGTTACAACTACAGCCACCAGGTGCCGTGATCACTTATCGTGATTCACATTCTCACACAACCTGACCAGTTGCAGTGCTTTTGTTGATGTATCAACATGAGCTTGGATAAAGGGAGCAGGGCAGTACTGGTGAAGGTTCATTATCACAACAGCAGTAATGCTGCAACTGCACTTCGAGAATATAGCAGGCTGAAAGGATTACGAAAGGTTCCTTTTTCTCCACCTGCTGTGCGGAGCATGATGAAGAAGTTCGAGTCAACTGGAGAACTGGGCGTCGCCCCGGGAAGAGACCGACGACCGGATGCATCACAGCTGGTTGATGAAATCGCTGTTGCTGTGGGAGACAACGCCGCGCGTAATTCCCGATCGTCAGACAATGGGCGTGCTGTGTCATGAAAGTAGAACATCCAGTGGTCAACTGCCCATAAGGTGATTTGAACCATCTTCATATGATATCCGTTCAGGATCCATATCCTACAGCAGCTTGTACCACAGGATGCACAATGACGTGTTGACTTCGCTCTCTCCTTCGAAAGGATTGAAGTTGATGAGGGCTGGCCCTGGGCCATCCTATGGGCAGACGAAGCTGATTTTTCTCTAACAGGTGAGGTGAACACACAGAATTGCCGAGTGCGGAGATCTTCGCCCCCAGTCACTGTGCATGAAGTTCCTCTGTATGGTGAACGTGTCACTGTATGGTTTGGGTTCTCTGCTACTTTCATCATTGGCCCATTCCTTTTTGAATAGGTTGGCGCTCAAGGACCAAAGACGTGTAGTGTGATTAGCCAGCGTTACTGCTGTATGCTTCGGCAGTATGTCATTCCCGCCCTTCAGATGAGAGACTCATTGAACTCAACAGTTTTCATGCAAGATGGGGCTCTAGCGCACATCGCCCGTGAAGTTCATCAGCTTCGCCGAACCACATTTGGAAACGAGCGAATTATCAGTTGATCGTCTTCAAATGCTTGGCCGGAACGATCACCTGAGTTCACTCCCTGTGGTTTCTGGTTGTGGGGCTACTTGAAGATAGCGTTCACAAGGAAAACATCCACACATGTGCAGCATATCAAGAGATTATTTCTCTTCCCATTGTCCTTGACATTAACGCTAGCATGTTTGGTACTTGTACGGTAATTAGTTTCCGTCTTATAACGTGTTAATTACGGAAAAATTAATGGTAATCACCTGACAAATGTTTGACACTTGATAAGAAACGGACCTCGATAGATAAACGAAAAAATAAAATATAATAAATAAAAACAATCATTGTGTTTCGGACTCGGTATGTAAAAGTGAGAGACCGGGATGCTGGCCATTGTGCTACCGGCCTAACCAGAAATTATCATCCACTAGAAGACATCTGAATTAAGTTGGAAACACTGACCGTCGTTATCTCAGAAACGGTCAAGTACCTGCAGATAAGCCGAGACATGTGTTCCTTTATTTTGATTTACCTTCCATTGAGAGAAGTTCCTGGGAAATCGGAATTATGGCACTTGCCGTGTTCTCGTAAAGTGTAAATCCAAGTGTCAGGACATTGCCTACTCTCGGATGGCATCAAGAAAACCGAAAAATATAACACTACTATTGATCAACAGTGTTACTTGACTTACATTAGCCACTGTGCTGAGATTTAGAATTGAAGAGTGTTCAAAAGTAACGAATTTAATTTCCCACCTCATTCAAACTTATATATGCAACGTGTTACAACGATTCACAGATACCACAGTGAAAATTCTTTGTTTCCGGAACAGGAGAAGGCAGAAGCGATTACGAAGTCTTACGTCCACACTTCATATGGCTGTATTGATTTCGCTATTGTAATCTTTGTTGATTGCTGCCTCCACAACAGCTAACTGATTACTCCGGCTATACCGGCATTTGGCAGCTATCTGCTGTGGTAGCGTGGCCGAGCGGTCTAAGGCCCTGGTTTAAGGCACCAGTCTCTTCGGAGGCGTGGGTTCGAATCCCACCGCTGCCAAAGTTTTCCCGTTTCCAGTGCAATCATATTTGACTTCTTGCATTATATATGAGCAATTTGCTTATCGTGGTTGCAGTATTGACGATGGTACGAAACTGATACAAGATTTAGGATATCATTGTCATCTGGCAATATAAACATTGCAAGTAATTAAATTTTCACAATTACTATAAGAACTGATGTTACCAATTATTTATAGCGGTTTTTAAATAATGGTGCAAATAGTATCTCCGTGAGAGACTGAGTAGGTAAAGTTTTTCGAAGATAATGCAGATTCACTCAACAAAAAATTCTAAAGATTCTTCTGTCGTTCGGAAAAGCAGCGCAATACAGTCTCATTATTTCTTTATAGTACAACGTGTTCGTCATCTATTTGTCTTGAAACTATTGCCGTGTGAAATAGCCGCTCATGCGCAATTGAGAGAGTAAGGGACTGTGAAATATAAAGATATGACTGCTTGAGATTGCAAGAAACAATTGTTTAATCTTGTAAATTAATTAATGGCTCAAATACAATAAATTTATTACCTACTGGGAGCTTATTTGATGTATCGAAAATTGTGGATGCATCTTATATTCATATAATCGTTGAATATTGTCCCTGAGTTATTTTAGTCAGTTACTCATTTATGGTTTGAGTGTATCACATGAATGGAAAATTTTATGCTTTTTATATTAAGATTATTGTATGTTAGAATCTGTGTTACTATTTTTAACCTTTCTGTTCTTAATTTTGTAGCAGTGCATTGATATACAATCAGAAATGCTATTATCATTTTCTTTTGATCTTTAAGGAACATGTGAGGCCGTGGTCTCATTTTTCAGATATAAAATTCACAATTTCACTTATTCAAGATGAGTGAAATTGCCAACACAGCTCTTCACTACAGATGCTTTAAAATTTCCTCCAATGATTTGGTTATGAGCTGAATCAGGAACACCTACACAAGAAGGCGTCTTTCTGCTATGGATTCTGTCTCAGGGCTGCCCACATGAAACTGGTGCGCAGTATAATCACACTCACACACCCACAAGTATTTTCTGTATCCTTTGCATCATAACGTCTCCAAGGGGCATACAGCCTTCTTTTCCCTCCCCTCAGGCAGAGATTTAAAATCGCACCAGTAGTAAAAAAAGTTTTCATTAGCTAGTTACTACCTGGCACAAAGCAGACAAGAAATAAATTTACATCATTTGCTTTAAATCATGAACTTGAAGTAAAAATTAGGGTACCAAATTATATGATAAACTTAAAGTATGACATTCTGTATAAGTCACTGAAGAATGAACAATTAATGGTTTAAATATTAATGAAAGGACGAACGAAAAGTTCCCATGTAGCCTTCATGTTTCTGCTTATTACGAGTATTTTGTCATTTTATGTTGATATGAGAATTGCAATTAGGACTAAGATTCATCATTAAATGATAAAAATGGTATTGCAACTGAAAAATAAATTTAATATATTTTAGAATTGTAAGAAGTTATAATTTCCGGTGTGACTGATGTCAGAGACTATCGTATAGGTACAACAGAAAGCAAATTGATTCTGTAGTGACAGAAACTCCACCAAATTCAGAATAATGTCACAAACAACATTGTGGTTGTATTAATTCAGTGTTAGCTATATCTACATTTGGTATGAATTACTACTAGGTGAGGTGTTATGTCTTCCAATAAATGTTTTAAATTAATTGAAGCATAAATTCCACTAAGAGATGTATGCTTTAATGACACATTTTATTAGTTCCAGATTGTTTCATTTGATGAATAAATAATTCTTAAGTTAAATACGTTTGATCTGCTGCATTCAACTCAGATCTGGTTCCAACCCTTTCCATTTTTTTATGGTCTTACTTCTGAACTTCGTGAATTCGTTTATGTCTTCAAATTCATTTCTTCCAAATCTGGTTTTTAGAGTTTCATGTTCTTCTTCAGCACTCTGTACCATTGATTTACTCATCTTTTTTTATTCTCCCATCATAACGGTTACAGAAAACTCTTTTTTATTGTACTAAGAACTTTGGGATCTTTCGTTTCCACAACCACAGGGATATGACCTGCATACTGCTGTGTATTGATCTTCTGTAAATTAATTCTGATTCCCAACTACCGTTTTTCGAGATTTGGCCCTGTAGCTTCCTGCATGTATGCGCTGAATATAACAGCAGAAAGAGGATATACTTGTTTCATCGGTTTCTTTATTCTTACTTCATTGTGAATTTTCTAATCACAGTCATCTAGCTCTTACAGAACGTAAGAATCACTCACAAGTGTTTATAATTTTAACTAGGTTCCTTCAGCATCCTGAAACACTCCTGCCATGTTCCATAATCTACCTTTTTCAGGACGGCAAAGGCAACACAGGCCGAAAAATTTGAGTTTCAAAAAACTTGTTTGGGAATATTGGTATTTTTCATATTTTTGAGTGTGTTGAATCCAAAATTGTTCTCAATTTTTCTCTACCACGTACCGTTTTTATTTTTGCAATCTCCGATTTTATTTACAAATATATAAAGGTGTTTTGTAATCTCTTATTAAATGTTTAGTATCGGATTCTCGACACGAAATTGTTCTGCTATAATGATAGCGTCATATACAATGTAAATTACATACAAACTGAATGAGATTTTCACTCTGCAGCGGAGTGTGCGCTGATATGAAACTTCCTGGCAGATTAAAACGGTGTGCCCGACCGAGAGTCGAACTCGGGACCTTTCGCGGGCAAGTGCTCTACCATCTGAGCTACCGAAGCACGACTCACGCCCGGTACTCACAGCTTTACTTCTGCCAGTATCCGTCTCCTACCTTCCAAACTTTACAGAAGCTCTCCTGCGAACCTTGCAGAACTAGCACTCCTGAAAGAAAGGATATTGCGGAGACATGGCTTAGCCACAGCCTGGGGGATGTTTCCAGAATGAGATTTTCACTCTGAAGCGGAGTGTGCGCTGATATGAAACTTCCTGGCAGGTTAAAACTGTGTGCCCGACCGAGATTCGAACTCGGGACCTTTGCCTTTCATGGGAAAGTGCTCTACCATCTGAGCTACCGAAGTACGACTCACGTCCGGTACTCACAGCCTTACTTCTGCCAGTATCTCGTCTCCTACCTTCCAAACTTTAGGTAGGAGACGAGATACTGGCAGAAGTAAAGCTGTGAGTACCGGGCGTGAGTCGTGCTTAGGTAGCTCAGATGGTAGAGCACTTGCCCGCGAAAGGTCCCGAGTTCGACTCTCGGTCGGGCACACCGTTTTAACCTGCCAGTAAGTTTCATATCAGCGCACACTCCGCTTCAGAGTGAAAATCTCATTCTGGAAACATCCCCCAGGCTGTGGCTAAGCCATGTCTCCGCAATGTCCTTTCTTTCAGGAGTGCTAGTTCTGCAAGGTTCGCAGGAGAGCTTCTGTGTGTCGATAATGCTGAGCCTGTGAGGGTCGCTTAAATGTCTGCTTTTCTTGTCACTTAAGTAGTCACACAGAGCCACACGCACGAGGAAGCTCGGGGACGTCGAGCACCCAGTCCAATCTGCGGTCAGATGCCGCTCGTGTTTGTGTTGACTCCCAGCGGCTGCCGCGTCTGAGATGGCGCGCCGCCGGCAGGGGAGCAGTCAGTGGCCGTGCACGTGGCAGCCCGCCCGCCGACACGTGTCCCGGAATCGCCGGCAGCCGGCGCGCACGTGACCCGCCGCCTTTTGACGCCGTAGCCCGACACCACACTGGCCCCACGGTGGCGCTCTGTTATCCAGCGCCCCTAGGCCTCTACTTCGCAAACAGTTTCACACGCACCTGTGCCTGTACCTGCGGCCGGATAGCGGGTGACTGTTGCTGCGGTAGGGTGAAAACACGACGCTGGTAGCTCCGTGCTGACCAAAGCCTTCTAAATACAAGGCCTACGCACAGCGGCCATATTGGCACGTGACGTCACAAACTGTTAGCCATCTTATCTGTAGTCGGCTGTCCTGTTGGCGTGTATGCTGTGTTGAAAGTGTGTGGCACGTGAAACTGATATATATTTTATAAAGTATTTCCTACAGTTCTTCGAAGTATGGGATTCCCTTTTGCCAGGGAAATTATAAATCCCAAAAAGGCATGAAAGTGCACATTTTCGATTTCCCAAATGTGTTAAGTTGAGAAATCGCTGGATTGCAGCTATTCCCAGACAGGAATTTGTGTCTACGCATCATTCAAGGGTAAGTAAATGACAAAAAATTTATAGTTTGTTATTTGTTTCTATTCGACCACATTTGCCAATTGTTTTTAAAAACAGTTATGTAACATGTACCATACTGAACAATCATATACAACCGTTAGATCTACGAAAGAACCGTACCCAAAGACTGAAAAGTTGCACACGTCACACCAATATTCAAGAAAGGCAGTAGGAGTAATCCACTAAATTACAGAACCATATCGTTAACGTCGATGTGCAGCAGGATTTTAGAGTATATATTGTGTTCGAACATTATGCATTACCTCGAAGAAAACGGTCTATTGACGCACAGTCAACATGGGTTTAGAAAACATTGTTCCTGTGAAATGCAACTAGCTCTTTATCCTCATGAAGTGTTGCGTGCTACGGACAAGGGATTTCAGATCGATTCCGTATTTCTGGATTTCCGGAAGGCTTTTGACACTGTACCAGACGCGGCTCGTAGTGAAATTGCGTGCTTATGGAATATCGTCTCAGTTATGTGACTGGATTTGTGATTTCCTGTCAGAGATGTCACAGTTCGAAGTAAGTGACGGAAAGTCATCGAGTAAAACAGAAGTGATTTCTGGCGTTCCCCAAGGTAGTATTATAGGCCCTTTGTTGTTCCTTATCTTTATAAACGATTTGGGAGACAATCTGAGCAGATAACACTGTCGTTATCGACTAATAAAGTCATCAGAAGATCAAAACAAATTGCAAAACGATTTAGAAAAGATGTCTGAATGGTGCGAAAAGTGGCAGTTGACCCTAAATAACGAAAAGTGTGACGTCATCCACATGAACGCTAAAAGGAATTAGTTATACTTCGATTACCCGATAAATCAGTCTAATCTAAAAGCCGTAAATTGAACTAAATACCTAGGTATTTCAATTACGAATAACTGAAATTGGAAGAACCCGTAGAAAATGTTGTGGGGAAGGCTAACCAGAGACAGTGTTTTATTGGCAGAACACTTAGAAAATGTAACAGATCTACTAAGGAGACTGTCTACACTACGCTTGTGCGTCCTCTTTTAGAATACTGCTGCGCGGTGTCGGATATTTTTCAGATAGGACTGACAGAATACATCGAAAAAGTTCAAAGAAGGACAGCACATTTTATATTATCGCAAAATACGGGAAGGAGTATCACAGAAATGATAAAAGATCTAGGCTGGACATCATTAAAAGAAAGGCGTTTTTCGTTGCTACGGAATCTTCTCACGAAATTCCAATCACCAACTTTCTTCTCCGAATGCGAAAATATTTTGTTGACACCAACCTACATAGGGAGAGACGATCACCACGATAAAATAAGGAAAATCACAGCTCGTACCGAAAGATATAGGTGTTCGTTCTTTCCGCGCGCTATACGAGATTGGAATAATAGAGAATTGTGCAGGTGGGTCAATGAACCCTCTGCCAGACACTTCAATGTGATTTGCAAGGTATCCATGTAGATGCACATGTAGAAGATGAAGTTTTAACACTTTTCTTCAATTTTTTATTACCTAACTAGCAATTTGCTTATATTTTATTTTGCATGGTTAGCGTCTTTGAGGGAGAATGTAACTACGGTAGATGAGTTGCAAGTACTCTCGTATTATATGACATTTGTCCTTTATTCATGACTGTCTGCTGGGCTTCTTGGTACAATGATATTAATTAACAACAACTGGTCGACTTTAATTACATATTTACTGATTCAACATGGAATCTGAAATGTAATCAGTTTGACGGCCGCTTTGGAAGAACGGTTCTAGGCGCTTCAGATCGGAACAGCGCGACTGCTACGGTCGGAGGTTCGAATCCTGCATCGGACATGGATGTGTCTGCTGTCCTTAGGTTAGTTAGGTTTAAGTAGTTCTACGTTCTAGGGCCCCCCCATGAACCATGGACCTTGCCGTTGGTGGGGAGGCTTGCGTGCCTCAGCGATACAGATAGCCGTACCGTAGGTACAACCACAAAGGAGGGGTATCTGTTGAGAGGCCAGACAAACGTGTGGTTCCTGAAGAGGGGCAGCAGCCTTTTCAGTAGTTGCAGGGGTAACAGTCTGGATGATTGACTGATCCGGCCTTGTAACACTAACCAAAACGGCCTTGCTGTGCTGGTACTGCGAGCGGCTGAAACCAAGGGGAAACTACAGCCGTAATTTTTCCCGAGGGCATGCAGCTTTACTGTATGGTTAAGTGATGATGACGTCCTCTTGGGTAAAACATTCCGGAGGTAAAATAGTCCCCCATTCGGATCTCCGGGCGGAGACTACTCAAGAGGATGTCGTTATCAGGAGAAAGAAAGCTGGCGCTCTACGGATCGGAGTGTGGAATATCAGATCCCTTAATCGGGCAGGTAGGGCAGAAAATTTAAAAAGGGAAATGGATAGGCTAAAGTTAGATATAGAGGGAATTAGTGAAGTTTGGTGGCAGGAGGAACAAGACTTCTGGTCAGGTGACTACAGGTTTATAAACACAAAATCAAATAGGGGTAATGCGGGACTAGGTTTAATAATGAATAGGAAGCTACTACAAACAGCATAGTGAACGCATTATTGTAGTCTAGATAAATACGAAGCCCACGCCTACAACAGTAGTACAAGTTTATATGCCTACTAGCTCAGCAGATGACGAAGAAATTAAAGAAATGTATAATGAAATAAAATAAATTATTCAGATAGTGAAGGGTGACGAAAATTTAGTAGTCATGGGTGACTGGAATTCGTCAGTAGGAAAGGGGAGAGAAGGAAACGTAGTAGGTGAATATGGATTGGTGGTAACAAACGAAAGAGGAAGCCGCTTGGTAGAATTTCTCACAGAGCACAACCTAATCATAACTAACGGTTCAAGAATCATAAAAGAAGATTGTATACATGGAAGAAGCCTGAAGATACTGACAGGTTTCAGATAGACTATATAATAGTAAGACAGAGATTTAGGAACCAGGTTTTAAATTGTAAGACATTTCCAGGGGCAGATGTGGACTCTGACCACAATCTATTGGTTATGAACTGTAGATTAAAACTGAAGAAACTGCAAAAAGGTGGGACCTGGATAAACTGACTAAACCAGAGGTTGTACGAAGTTTCAGGGAGAGCATAAGGGAACAATTGACAGGAATGGGGCAAAGAAATACAATTGAAGAAGAATGGGTAGCTTTGAGGGATGAAGTGGTGAAGGCAGCAGAGGATCAAGTAGGTAAAAAGACGAGGACTAGTAGAAATCCTTGGGTACCAGAAGAAATATTGAATTTAATTGATGAAATGAGAAAATATATAAATGCTGTAAATGAAGCAGGCAAAAAGGAATACAAATGTCTCAAAAATGAAATAGACAGGAAGTGCAAAATGGTTAAGCAGGGATGGCTAGAGGAAAATTTTAAGGATGTAGAGGCTTATCTCAATAAGGGTAAGATAGATACTGCCTACAGGAAAATTAAAGAGACCTTTCGAGAAAAGAGAAACACTTGTATGAATATCAAGATTTCAGATGGAAACCCTGTTCTAAGCAAAGAAGGGAAAGCAGAAAGATGGAAGGAGTATATAGAGGGTCTACACAACGGCGATGTACTTGAGGACAAAATTATGGAAATGGAAGACGATGTAGGTGAAGATGAAATGGGAGATATGGTACTGCGTGAAGAGTTTGACAGGGCACTGAAAAACCTAAGTCGAAACAAAGCTCCAGGAGTAGACAACATTCCATTAGAACTACTGACAGCTTTGGGATAGCCAGTCCTCACAAAACTCTACCATCTGGTGAGCAAGATGTATGAGACAGGCGAAATTACCTCAGACTTCAAGAAGAATATAATAATTCCAATCCCAAAGAAAGCAGGCGTTGACAGATGTGAAATTAGCGAACTATCAGTTTAATAAGTCACAGCTGCAAAATACTAACGCGAATTCTTTACAGACGAATGGAAAAACTAGTAGAAGCCGACCTCGGGGAAGATCAGTTTGGATTCCGTAGAAATATCGGAACACGTGAGGCAATACTGACTCTAAATTAAGGAAAGGCAAACCTACGTTCCTAGCATTTGTAGACTTAGAGAAAGCTTTTGACAATGTTGACTGGAATACTCTCAAATGCTGAAGGTGACAGGGGTAAAATACAGGGAGCGAAAAGCTATTTACAATTTGTACAGAAACGAGATGGCAGTTATAAGAGTCGAGGGACGTGAAAGGGAAGCAGTGGTTGGGAAGGGAGTGAGACAGGGTTGAAGCCTCTCCCTTATGTTATTCAATCTCTATATTGACCAAGCAGTGAAGGGAAAAAAAAGAAAAATTCGGAGTGGGTATTAAAATCCATGGAGAAGAAATAAAAACTTTGAGGTTCGCCGATGACATTGTAATTATGTCAGAGACAGCAAAGGACTTGGAAGAGCAGTTGAATGGAATGGACAGTGTGTTGAAAGAAGGATATAAGATGAACATCGACAAAAGCAAAACGAGGATAATGGAATGTAGTCGAATTAAATCGGGTGATGCTGAGGGAATTAGATTAGGAAATGAGACCCTTAAAGTAGTAAAGCAGTTTTGCTATTTGGGGAGAAAAATGACTGATGATGGTCGAAGTATAGAGGATATAAAATGGCAAGGAAAGAGTTTCTGAAGAAGAGGAATTTGTTAACATCGAGTATAGATTTACGTGTCAGGAAGTCGTTTCTGAAAGTATTTGTATGGAGTGTAGCCATGTATGAAAGTGAAACATGGACGATAAATAGTTTGTACAAGAAGAGAATAGAAGCATTCGAAATGTTGTGCTACAGAAGAATGCTGAAGATTAGATGGGCAGATCACATAACTGATGAGTAAGTATTGAATGGGACTGGAGAGAAGAGAAGTTTGTGGCACAACTTGACTAGAAGGAGGGATTGGTTGGTAGGACATCTTCTGAGGCATCAAGGGATCACCAGTTTAGTATTGAAAAGCAGCGTGGAGGGTAAAAATCGTAGAGAGAGACCAAGAGATGAATACACTAAGTAGATTCAGAAGCATGTAGGTTGAAGTAGGTACTGGGAGATGAAGAAGCTTGCGCAGGATAGAGTAGCATGGAGAGCTGCATCAAACCAGTCTCAGGACTCAAGACCACAACAACAACAACAAGTTCTAGGGGACTTATGGTCTCAGATGTTAAGTCCCATAGTGCTTAAAGCCATTTGAACCATTTTGTAATCAGTTTGACAACGCAGCGGACAACGCAAACTGTATATCGAACCAACACAGTCAGAATACAGAGTGGCTCATGTTTTATCATGACCATAGTTAAGCTATTATTGACTTCTGTTCTATTCGAGCTTTAACCTTTCTTCTTATAATCTTTTACTCATATTTCAATTCATTCCTTGTTATGGGATACAACGCAATTTGCATTAAGTAAGTAATGATAGTGTGATGACGTTATATTGATCTCAAAAAATGGTTTCAAAAATGGTTCAAATGGCTCTGAGCACTTTCGGACTTAACATCTGAGGTCATCAGTACCCTAGAACTTAGAACTACTTAAACCTAACTAACCTAAGGATATCACACACAGCCATGCCCGAGGCAGGATTTGAATCTGTGACAGTAGCGGTCGCGCAGTTCCAGACTGAAGCGCCTAGAACCGCTCGGCCACACAGGCTGGCAAAAATAGTTTCTTTCAGTTATCTACATTTATGGTCTAAAGCACTGCTTCAGTAGGAAATTACACATTAAACATTCATCATTGGTGTGGTGATCACGTTTCAGTTAATGACAGCAGTTAAAAATTTTACCTCATTTGATCTCCTACATAGAAAAAAACTTCAGTCACACTATAGGGTAGAGGCACGGATTAAATTCAGTGTCGTTCAACGCAGCAGCATGCGACACAACATTCAAACATGTACACGTAAAAACTACAGAAAAGGGGGGGGGGGGGTGCGTCCTGTTGGTATTCCGACTAATTGCGCCAGCTTCTACAGTCGGAATAGGAAACAAGAGGGAGATTCCTGCGGGGCTTTGTATAACTGTGAATTGACGAATACACCAATTATGTTGTTCACTATCTGGATAGCAACCGTATCTGATATCGTTTTTAACGAAACAAGTCTTGATGGACTGGTTCAACTATGAAAACGACAACGATATTTAAAATTATATATAAATGTAACTTTGGTGGGCTATTATTCCACACCAAGGGACTCAAACAAACGGATAGACGCACATGGAACAGCGAACACACAATGGCGGGAACACGAGGGGTCTATTAGCGTTCACAGAGGGAACTCACCGAAAATCAAATTATTACGTAAGACGTGGCTGAGGGCCATCGGGATGATTATATCATACTGCAAGAAATTAACCTCTCGTTTTAGGTGCCATACGAACCACTACTACGCACATGGCCGACCTCATTTACAAAGAAACAAGTTAAACTCCAAGGGAAATTCTCACAAAATGAGGTATCAGATTTCTTATAATCACTTAGAGGAAACAATGAGACACTTTACACACACTGTGGCACCTTAGGTGGACTCAGACTCCACATACCTGTCTGGAGAGCGCTGTATCTCCGCTACAACCCAAAAAGAAACTGCCCAAAATTTATAAAACAACTGAATGAAAATACTGTGGCCCGATTTCTATTGCCATTAACAAACATTTAAGATGATAAACAAACTGCAAAACTTTAAATTTCCACTTGTTAATCTGCACTCGCAGGATTGACACGAACATGGGCCCATGACCACGTTACACTTGTGGAAAATTCAACTTTATCTCGCAATCGTTTACCTATTATGCAACAGTTCGACACATTATCACAAATGAAAATATTCTACCAGCATTTATACACCAAACAAGAGTGCCAATGGCTATACACTTATACTCAACGGTCACCACCACAATTTACCAGTTGCGTTATACCATCAAAATTATGATAATTAATCCGTCTTCTATACTTCCCTGACTACAGTGTCTCTAAACGATACATTGCGAACGCTGTCGGCGATGACATAAGTCATTTCATACCTTTTATCCACCATATCAGGAAGAGCTCCACAACACCGTCCGCAGCTGAGGCCAACTCGTCTAAGCATGGCGGGCTTCTGGTGACCATGTCTACTTCGTTCAAACTGCCTCTACTCTCCACTTTGTGTATCTTTTCCGAAGTCTTCAGGCAATCTCTTTCCTTAGCTTTCCCACAGTTTATACGTTGACAAAGTATACCCACAATGGATATACTGAAATTACCACTACCTCGCCAGGTATAACGAGCAATGAACACCTACAGGAACAAAAAGTTTAAACTAATGAAATCCATCCAAGCCATCAATTTTAATAAGAAGTGTCTCACAGGGAAAGTACATTAATGTAAAGATCAATAACATCAGCGAGTGAGCACAGAAAGCCAAAGGAAATTGTGAGAACTTCTGGCTAAAATCTGAAATCAGAAAGCACTACAAACAAACAGACCTGCTAACTAAACAGCTGTACGAGATTACGAGATGCACTTTGACGCAAGTCGCCTTACGCCGTTTCTTGACAATGTTGATGCACAAGTTAATAAGTTACAATCAGAAATACAATGTAAGCAAAAGAAAAATGTTTCAGATCTGATCACAAAGAAAACAAAAGACGAATCTGTAGTCTTCCTTGTACACCACAAAAATTTTATCATAGAGTTGTGAAGAACACTGATATAACTGTCAACAGTAATGCAATGAGCCTAACAAATAAAGGGCTCAAACACAACATTGCACCCAAACTATATAAGAAACATATCAAAAATTTAATCATTAGCACCAAAATAGCTTGTGCCACATCCAAACTAAACCACACCACACATTACGCCACAACACATAAAACAAACCAAATTATAAAGAAAAATCTTATAGAAAATAAAATTTCAACATCAGCCCACAGTGAGCAGCTAATACTTGCAAACATCTATAAAAAAAAACTTACTCGTCATGAAGCTCTAGTAATAAAAGCAACACAGCAGTTATCTTGTACCAAAGGCACTACAATAACAAAACACTTGAGTTTTTTGGCTCTAACAATATTACTGAACTACAAACAGACCCCACCCAAAAGAACCAAGAGAAGCTGAAAAGACTACTTAAAAACTACAAATTTTTACCGACCAATAGCGAAGCTCACTACTGTATTACAATAAATCCACAGGCCCCTAGGTTGTCTCAGCCAAAGATTCACAAAACTGGTTGTTCCGTACATCGAATTGTAATTACCATCAACGGCCCAGGATACAAAATTACCAGAAAACTTAATGATATACTGAAGAAAAATTACACCTCTGAAAACAGCTTTTCAATTTACAACAGTTTTCACTTAATAAACAACATTAAAGATCTAATAGTGCCAGACACATTAACATTTGCCTCCTTTGACGTAGTAAACCTCTACACTAATATCCCTTAGAAAGACACTCTCACAATAATACAAAAGAAACTAATCAAATACAGCAAGCTAACCAATGCAGAAATTTATGAACTTGTGATGTTGGTTGAATTAGTCCTCTTACAAGATTATTTTACAGTCAATGGCAAATTTTACATGCAAAACAATGGTCTCGCAATGGGTAGCAGCCTTGCAGGCTTGCTTGCTGACATATTTATACATAATCTTGAACAAGATTTCTTCTTAACACACCCACGGTTTCCTGACAAAATTCTGTATTTTAAAAGATATGTGAGTGACACAATAATATTTTTCAGTGGTCGAAGAGAAGAACTAAATAACCTAGCAGATGAAATGAATAAAATGCACCCAAATGTCAAATTCAAAGTTGAGCACTGGACCACTGAAGAAATTAACTTCCTTCACTTGACTATCTCCACTCACAGTAACAAGCATAACTTACAAATATACTGAAAACCCACTACTAGTGATGTCACCATTAGCAATAGCCGCTCCGCCCTGTGGTCTGGGGCGCCTTGCCACGGTTCGCGCGGCTCCCCCGTCGGAGGTTCGAGTCCTCCCTCGGGCATGGGTGTGTGTGTTGTCCTCAGCGTAAGTTAGATTAAGTAGTGTGTAAGCCTAAGGAACGATGAGCTGAGTAGTTTGGTCTCATAGTACTTACCACAAATGTCCGAACTTTCCATTAACAATACCTCATGACATCTGAACCAACATAAAAGTGCTTTCCTCAGATCATATGTAACCTGTATGCCCCGCATCCCTATCAGTGAAGAAGATGCATGTAAAGAAATGAACATGCTTAAATCTATAGCCCAAAATAATGGTTAAAGTGCCTCTTTGATAAGCACCCTAGCTGAAAGAATCCAAAGTAAACTCGTGCAGCCACCATCACCATTACAAGCTAAGAAAGAAATGCCAAAATTTGTCTGTCTTCCATTCCTTGGAAAAGTGTCAAATATACTTGCAAATCTTTTCAGACCACACAAAGTAAAAATGTTCTTCAACACTGACAATAAACTACAAAATGAATAATAAATCCACTGGAGATTGACATAAAAATTCTGGCATATACAAACTCACATGCTCCTGTTCTTGCTCCTACATGGGCCAAACAGGGAGAAATTTTGCAAAATGGTTCAAAGAACATATGGGTGCCCTTCGACTCAAAAACTTAAATAAGTCCAGTTTTGCTTCACATGTTGCTCAGTATAGACATTCAGATGGTGATATCAATGACAGTCTTTCTGTGCTACACATTGTTGAAAAAGGAATACAGGTGGACCTTCATGAACAATTAGAAATTTACATCTAGAAACTAAAATCAGCCTAAAAAATCATGAATGAACAGACCGAGTCAACACAAAATCTTTTCTTCCAGAATTTCCAGGATAACCTGGCACCAAAACAACAAAAATGTCTGGTGTGGCGATTGCACACACTAACCATGTACACCAGTAACACAACCAGTTTGTAGTTGCAACACTTCTTTATTGATTACACATACACATGAATTCATCAGCAGTAACGATCAGTTAACAACATCTGCATATCAAGGCCCTATCCGCTATTAGTATTTATAATATTAACCGTCACACTTGTGACAATGGCCCCTTTATGTGCCGGTGACAATAGATAACCGAATGTTTACAGTGTCGGCTATCATCTTTCGAACTCAGTTTTACACTAACTGAAAAGGTAAATAAATTTGATGCTATCTGACCTGAAGGGTACTATTAATTGTTCTGTTTACACTTAGCATTCTAGTAAGATGTCATAGTAAAAAAACGCATTACAAAAAAATGTGTTCAGTGTCCCAAGCAACCGCTCGCTGTTTGCTGGTTTAACCAATTTTCGTCCAGAACAAACCTCTCTATCGGTTTAAAAAAAATCTTTATGTTCCTTAAAAAGCAATTTTGTTGCCTTCAGTTACACTAAACCTATACTCATAGAGATGTCAACAGACACAGAGCGAAGGGACAGCAACTGTCTATATGCGTCCGTATGAGCCCTGATTTCTCATATCTTCGCTAACCTTACGAAATGCTTGTTGGCGGCAGCAGAATCGTTCCGCAGTCAGATTCAAATGACGGTTCGCTAAATTTTCTCAATAGTGTTCTTCGAAATGAACATCGCCTGCCCCCCCAGGAATTCCCGTTTGAGTTCCCAAAGTATCACCATAACATTTGCGTGTAATTTCCCTTGCGTCTGCACTGGGCTAGATAGAGCGATGTGAAAAATTCCCCAATAGGCAACTAGTATAATCAGAAAGGCTTATAATAATTTCACAAAATCATTCCGTTCAGCATCCTGATAATTACTATCTTTCATTTTGTTCCTTTTTTTCCTTTTATCGACTCGTCCTTTGGCTCATTTGACTCGTAATCTCTATTGCCTAATTTACTTTCAAAAAACACGTTAAGAGAACATGAAGACGTGGAGTAACACTAATACACTACTGCCTCGAGCAGGATTGCGTTCAGACTCACTATGTTACCACTTATGTCCCCTTTGCCAAGGTGCAATATCGGCAAGAAATTGTGAAAAAAAAACTAAGTGGCGAGCGAAAAATTTAATTTTGATATGGACTACTTCATTTATATCGTTATATTTAAATCCGTATAGTGTTAAAGGAGATAACGTGATTTGGTTTTTAAGAAGAAAAGTAACTGGAAGCCACGTAATCTCACTCTAATTGACTCCCGCCGGCCGCGGTGGTCTCGCGGTTCTAGGCGCGCAGTCTGGAACCGTGCGACTGCTACGGTCGCAGGTTCGAATCCTGCCTCGGGCATGGATGTGTGTGATGTCCCTAGGTTAGTTAGGTTTAAGTAGTTCTAAGTTCTGGGGGACTGGTGACCTCGGCAGTTGAGTCCCATAGTGCTCAGAGCCTTATATAATTGACTCCCAAAGAGAACAAACATATTCCATAAGCCGCAAACATTTTTCTCTGTGACTGCATTTGATTAGTAAGAGTGACGTAGAAAATTCAAAATATGCCACCAGTGAAACTGAAAAGGGTTATAATGATTTCGCAGAACGTGAGGTGCCGTTAGTTAGTAAATCAGTTTACTCGGGAATTGCGAGAAGTTTGACTTCTCTTTCAAGTTTAAAAATAACTGCGAACCATTGGCTACATTATGCAGAGGATTATCGGACAGTAGGCCTATGCTTCTTGATATTTTATCTTTGTATGTAAGCTTACTACGGCTTTACTGCTTTCATAAGTACATCTGCAAACAAACGCATTTATTTATAATGTACATAATATACAATTTATAAAGGCTTTTTATATTGGCTGTCGTACTCACGTTCTGACGTTGTAAACGGACAACATCAACTGTGAGTACACTATTGCTACTGTCCGTAGCTGTTGGATATAACATTTTTTCACTAACGCTTTAAAGTTGTTCGAAGATTCGACGTTGCACGAATACATTTCTTATTATTTTGCTGTTGTAGAAACTCAAATTTGTCAGGTAATTGTTTACTCAAAGATGTTTATATTGTTGCTGGAAATGTATTTATGGAACTGTAATTGATGTGTTTGTAATATCTGGTGTTTTGGTTACCCATTATGCCTATATAAAATTTCATTGCAAATTTTTAAAACCTATGTGTGCTTGAAATAGATTTTTTCAGTGTGTGTGTATTCCAATTCATGATTGCATCTTTTTGGATTTCTTACAGGATTTGTAGTGCATTTACAATGTTGTCAACTACATGTTTTTTATTTTTGAGGTGTGTAAAGAAGGTGGATTTGTTGTTGTTTGTTTCTCTCGTGTACTTTCTGACTGACGATGAAATTTCTTCTCGTCTGACCTAATAAAACTTTATGCAGCTAATTTTGTAAAGTCCAGGGTTTAATTGTTTCCTTACACACCTCAAAAATGAAAGACACGAAGTTGACAACATCAAAAACGACTACTAAACCTGCCCAAAATCCCAAAAGGTCTAATCATGAATGTTTTGGGGGAATTTGAAATAGAGATACACACTGATGATTATTTCCATGATATAGTGTATGAACGTACTGCTTTGAACCAGAGATTACAAACGCATCAATAACAGCTCGGTAGAAACAACACCCTAAACAACATAAACATCTTCGAGTAAACTATTAGCTGTCAAACTAGAATTTCTATGACTGTCAAAATAATAAAAAATGTTTTATAATATACGTGCAATATATGAGAAGTAACACCTCATAAAAAAACCTTGGTTCACCTGGCCCGGGTGATAGTACCTCGTGAGGACCGCTTGCCTGGGACACGGTGAAGACCTCAACGGCAGTGAAGGCGGAGATGAAGATCATCGGTACGGCAGAACTAGCGGAAGAGGCAACCCTGCTTTTTGTGATACTATAAAAGCTATCGTCCAAGGTTATTTGGACAAAGGGCACGACGGTCCCACAGGTTAGTGGCGGTAACCCTACAGCGTCTGTTCCATATGTTAGTGGCGGCTGATCTATAAAACTCTGAAGTGAAACTCTGAGCTTAACCAGTCTGAAATCTCAATTTCAGTCACAAACCCAGTCCAATTAAATCAACATTGATACAGCACCTTCAAAGACAAATTACCCCAGTGAGTCAAATTCCACGGTTGAAATACCGTAAGTGGTCTACTCGGATTCTGGGGAGACCACAGAAGTGTGCATGGAAGTAAATCGGAGTACCTCGAAACACCGTAATAACAAAATCAAACCAAAATCTAGAATTTGGCTAATGACATTTAATGTAGATTCTCTCTTAAAAATGGGAAAAATAATAAACATCCTGGACAAATCCACAGAACGTAAAATCAAAATTATTGCGTTTCAGGAATCACGATATACAGATGAAAATCCTTTTGATTCGGAAGGATACAGGATATATTAAGGAAAACCTGGAAAACGAGCCATGGCAAATTGTCCACAATTTGGAACTGGATGTATAGTAGATACATCAATACTTGATTCAGTCTACAACAAAGTAGAAGAAGTAGAAGAATTCTAGAACCAATTAGATAATATTCTCCAAAAAATCCCAAATAACCATGTCAAAATCCTTATGGGCGATTTCAATGCACAAATCGGTAAAGAAAAGAAATATCGATATTGGGTAGGTAAATGGTCAGGGCATACACAGGCCAACCGGAATGGCATGCGAGTCATTGAAATCTGCAAAAACCATGACCTATTTTTCAAATCAACATTTTTCAAGAATAGAGCCTCGAAAACGAAAACTTGGATCTCACCTAATCCATTACTAGGTGACTATCAGTTGGATCATGTAATGATATCCCGCGTAAATCAGTAGAAATCATGAAAGTCCTTAATGAACTAGACCTAGATTCCGACCATTATCCAACAAAATTCTCCTCTGATATCATTCCAGAAGAAAGAAAATTCACTAAGAAATCTCCACACCGTAAATATGATGTACAAAAGATAAATGGCAATGAAAAAATTACAAAAGAAACGCAAAATTTAAAAGCACAAAATTGGCAACAACTGCAAGCAGGGCTTTTAAATGCAGCTGAAACTGTAGCACAGCAAATAAGAACACGTAAACACCCATGGTGGACAGATGAGTGTGACCAACTGATAAATCTCAGACAACAGGCGTGGCAAAATTAGTTGTGCAACAAAAATCAAAAGACCCTGGAAGATTTCAAAGATGCCAGGAAAACAGCCACAAAAGCAATACGAACAATCCGTAAACAACACGAAGACAAAAAATTGCAAGACATAGAAAATGATTTCCAGAAAAACAATTCGCGAAATTTTTACAGAGTATTCAAACAAAAAATAACAAAGTACTCTCCTCCTTCAGTCCAATTCAAAAATGACCATGGGAAAATTGCTCATACCAACACCGAAAACTGTGAAATTCTTGCAAAATACTTATCTAAATTACTGAATTGTGAAAAGCCTGCAGAAAAATTTGAGTTCCATCGTACACAACGAAACCCAGACTCAAAGCCACCAAGTTTATAAGAGATTAAAGAGATAATTCAGTCATTGAAAAATAACAAAGCATCAGGAGAAGACCAAATCATCGCAGAATTATGGAAAAATGCAGGAGAAAATCTTATTGCAAAACTTAAAGAAATTATGCAACTGAAAAAATCCCCACTGATTGGAAGACTGCAATCATAGATCCTCTGTACAAAAAAGGAAGTAAAACAGACCCCAACAACTATCGTGGAATCTCTCTATTGTCAAAAACATACAAATTTCTGTCTAAAGCCCTACTAAACAGCGCAGAACCTCAGCTGGATTCAAAACTAGGCGAATACCAAGGTGGGTTCAGAAAAGGTCGATCATGCGTAGAACAAATCCTTAACTTGAAAAACTCAATGAAATATTTACATAGTACTTCAAACAAAAGTTATATCGCGTTTGTCTACTTTAAAAAAGCATATGACAGTATAGACCGAGAATCCCTTTTTGAAGTATTAGCAGAATTTCGACTAGACCAAAAGACAACAAACATCATAAAAGAAACACTCACGGAGACCAAATCCAAAGTAAAATTTATGGGAGAATTGTGCACAGAATTTGAAATAGACACAGGAGTACGACAAGGGGATGTTCTGACCCCAGTGCTCTTCAATTGTGCTCTTGAAAAAGTTGTTAGAGAATGGAAAAAAACTGGTGCACCAGCACACAGACTGGGGCCGAGACATAAGGGCATAGAATTAGACTGTTTAGCATTTGCTGATGACATGGCATTGATCGTACAAGACATTACCGATGCACAGAAACTGTTATAGTTATTACAAGAACAAGCAGCTAAAATAGGATTACAAATTTCATTTGAAAAAACAAAATTGATGACTGACATCAAAGATGCACCTTCTGATCTCAAAATTGGTAATAACTACATCTCTAGAGTAAAAGAATTTAAATATTTAGGTGAATGGATTGCAGAAAATTGTAATGAAAAGAAACCTGGCAGATCAAGAGTCCAGAAAATGAAGACAGCGTTTCAGTTAAGAAAAAACATTTACAGCAAAAAGAATCTCTCGTGGAACTGCAAAATACGACACTATACAACAGTAATTAGACCCGAAGCTCTCTACGCATCTGAGACACTAAACCTTCAACACTGAACACTAAAAGAGGAATTAGAAGTGAAAGAACGTAAGATAACGAGGAAAATCCTAGGACCAAGAAGTAAAGATGGTGTGCATTATCCAAAGCCCAATGCAGAAACATATAAAAATATCTCCAAAATAACGGACACAATGCGCATGAGAAGAATCCATTTCATGGGGCACTTGGAAAGAATGGACTCAAACAGGTTAACGCACAAAATCCATGCAGTTTCAAAGAACAAAACGACAAGACCGAACTGGTACAAACAGACACAAAAAGACCTGAGAGAATTAGGGTCTCGAAATCTACATGACAGAAATGAAATCAGAAAAATCACAAACAAAAGCTAGCCCATTCGTTGTTTATGAAGGAATACTAGGCGAAAAGGAAGGCCAACAAATTTTGATTACGCGTGGTCCTAAGTGATCCATCCGCGGAGAAGAAGAAGACGTGCAACATCAAATTATCGAACAACTTTAAAACGTCACTGAAAAATATGGCGTCCTCTCAGCTGAAAGAGATTCACCTTTAGCTTTCAGCGTGTTGCTTCTTAAAAATAATGAATAATGAAGTTGTTGTTGCTGTTGTCTTCAGTCCTGAGACTGGTTTGATGCAGCTCTTCATGCTACTCTATCCTGTGCTAGCTTCTTCATCTCCCAGTACCTAATTCAGCCTACATCCTTCTCAATCTGCTTAGTGTATTCATCTCTTGGTCTCCCTCTACGATTTTTACCCTCCACGCTGGCCTGCAACACTAAATTGGTGATCCCTTGATGCTTCAGAATATGCACTACAAACCGATCCCTTCTTCTAGTCAAGTTGTGCCACAAATTTCTCTTCTCCCCAATTCTATTCAATACCTCCTCATTAGTTATGTGATCTACCCACCTAATCTTGAGCATTCTTCTGTAGCACCACATTTCGAAAGCTTCTATTCTCTTCTTGTCCAAACTATTTATTGTCCATATTTCACTTCCATACATGGCTACACTCCATACAAATACTTTCAGAAACGACTTCCTGACACTTAAATCTATACTCGATGTTAACAAATTTTTCTTCTTCACAGACGCTTTCCTTGCCATTACCAGTCTACGTTTTATATCCTCTCTCCTTCGACCAACATAAGTTATTTTGCTCCCCAAATAGCAGAACTGCTTTACTACTTTAAGTGTCTCATTTCCTAATCTAATTCCCTCAGCATTATCCTCGTTTTGCTTTTGTTGATGTTCATCTTATATCCTCCCTTCAAGACACTGTCCATTCCGTTCAACTGCTCTTGCAGGTCCTTTGCTGTCTCTGACAGAATTACAATGTCATCGGCGAACCTCAAAGTTTTATTTCTTCTCCATGGACTTTACTACCTACTCTGAATTTTTCTTTTGTTTCCTTTACTGCTTGCTCAATATACAGATTGAATAACATCAGGGACAGGCTACAAACCCTGTCTCACTCCCTTCCGAACCGCTGCTTCCCTTTTATGCCCCTCGACTCTTATAACTGCCATCTGTCTTCTGTACAAATTGTATATAATGAAGTACACCTCAAAATTACTAAAATGCTGATCTCAGTAATAAATTTTAGCTTGATAATTTATGTAAATTATTGTCAGGTGATAGATATTTTATGTGAATAATGTAATGTCTCGCAGTGTTGCTTCCGTCGGCATCGGACTCGATACACCACAGTCGGCATCTGTGCTCACAGAACACCGACTTCTGGCAGTTTAATGTGTTCACTGAGGAAACTACTCAGATCATAAGGAAACAGACAAACGAAATAAAATGCTATGGTAAAAGTATACACTGTACCAGATTTGCTGATTGCATCGGAATACTTGCAGACTCCGAAAAAGAAATGATTAGTACACTGCAAATCCTATCAGACATTCTTAAACTATGGAAGTTCAAAGCGAAAAAATGGGAAACGAAAGTAATGGTAAGACGGAGAAATATGGTAGAAATTAAAACCAATACAAAAAATGATATTACAGTTGATGGGGTGAAACAATTTTGTAATTTCCGTAAAATAATCACAGAGGGCAATAGATTCTTAATGGGAATTGCGAGCTACTACGGACGAGAAATACCCATTTGCGAGCTTCGCTGGGTCGAGAAAACCATTTGCGGCGTGCTACGGTTTCTCTCTATGCACGAGATAGGGAGAAACACACTGGTTGTACTGGGTGATCACAATAAATTTTAGTTCAAAGTCAGTTATCTAGTAAAACTAGATGGCTCGAGCGGCCACGTGATTCTGCACGAAAAAACAAAAAACAATTATCACCCAAGCATCTACATAGCATGCATCCCCTTGGGGTTCCGTAAAATGTGGTTGAACTTATTAACTAAATTGCCTACGTTAGGTCTGAGGGATGCCAACCACATCCGCTTGACCATCCTCAGTATTGTTAAATTAATGCCAAGTTTATAAAAACAAGCAGTCAAGAACAATTTTTTTTGTGAACATAACATAATTTTAACTAAATGGAGTTTAGTTTAGCTTGTTAAGGACAGATTTGACCGAAATACTGTTAAGTGTTCTTGATCTGACCTCAGATATTTACCGAGTTAGTTCAACAGCGCCACTCAAATATTAATCACAATCATTCAGCAGTTATTCACTTAATGTTTCTTTTAAAATAGCTGAAACTCCAAGATGAACAAAGTTCCGAGCGGAGAATACTTCCCGAAAAATAATAAAAAATCAAACACAATCCGAAGTCCAACCGCAAGCTGAAATCACTATGTCCCAAAGAGGTTGCTCAGAGTTAAAGTTCGACACGACTTCGCGGTACGAAAATATTCTTAGTTGAACTCGTGCGCGAAATTTTCACAAGTCTCACAAACACACCACACAGAATTCTTCCAAGTCCAGCAGCACCCAATTGCTGAAAATCACAAGTTCCACGCGACTTCTGGGTCCGAAAATCTTCTGAGTCCAATTGGTGCACGGGCTTTTGCCAGTCACATGTGCTACCCCTTTCAACTCAACTGAATAATTGCCCCCTACCACAGAATATGGTCGCCCTTAAAAGCCCTCGGTTTGAAGTCAAATCAAGTTTGTCTGCACATAAAATTTACTTCTGCACTTAGATACAATAAAATACATGTAACACTTCTATTCAGACCAAAATTTTCCGCTGAATTGAGATTCAATATCTGAATTTCCTACGGGATCTTATTCTCATACTTTATTAAAATTTATGTGTTCTTCATATAGAACTTTTCATTATTTAAAATACTGTCAATGCATAAATTACTGATATTATTATTGTATTACCTATTTACTTATGTCTACTTTTCCATACTGCCGCTATCTTTATAGTTCCTATTTTTATTTATCGAAATCTGCATTTTTAATCACGAAAACAGCATTCCATCTCATTTGAATGTTTGAAACATGTAAAAAAGTTACATAGATATCTTAATACTACTCATTCAAACCTTTCATTTAATACGTCGTTCGTAAAATTTGGTCAAAAGCGTCTCCAAGATGTCCAGCTTACAATCTTACTTAGTTATTAAAATATTCAATTTATTCAGAAACTACCAGGGCGACTGGAGGCGCGCTTATATGAGCACAAGCGGCTATTTTTCGGCTTTTAAATGAGCCTACACCACATTGGCATCAGTTTTTATTTATTTCTACATCATACATTCACTTTAGCTCTAAGCTTTGAGATTCCCCGTCACGTGGCTGGACGCCAAACTGACAGTTCTTGTTTTAAGGTACCTTCATCTGTCGGTCAGTGCCGAAACTAGAACGATTCTGCTGCTGTCAAGGCGACGGACACAAACCCATCTTAAATGTAAACACTCCAGATTCTCGACTGCCACTTTGCCGGGATTTTTACTACAGAAACTGCACTCTTCACATCCGCCCCCGAAAGCCTGTCACCTCACAGAATGAAGAGAAAGATTACATCGGCGAAGCAGGCATCTATGACTAAGACAAACATTTTAACCAGGAAACAGATTGATATACGAGGGGCGTTCATTAAGTAATGAAACATATTTTTTTCTCTGCCAGGTTCGGTTGGACATCGTGAAACGTTCCGCCTTCCATCCCCTGTAGTTTCATGATGTTCCCTAGGTGGCGACACTATACCTGGCCTTCAATATGGCGTCTGTAACGAATGTGCGTTCCAAAGAGACAGCTGTCACTGTGTTTCTTTTAGCGGAAAACCAGAGCGTTGCAGATATTCACAGGCGCTTGCAGAATATGTGCGGAGACTGGGAGTGAACAAAAGCACAGCGAGTCGTTGAGCGAGGCGTCTGTCATTATCACATAAAAGGTGGCGCGAACCTGTCCTGTCTCCCACGTGCCGGAGGACCACACATAACTGTGACTCGTGCAGCGTTGAGACGTGCGGACACTCTCAATCGAAATGATCGACGGATCACAATCAGACCCCTCTCTGCTCAGCTGGACGTCTCTATTGGTAGTGCTGACACACTCGTCCACCAGTTGGGGTACTCGAACGTGTGTTCTTGCTAGGCAACTCTCCACCTAACAGAAGACCATAAAGACCAACGAAGGACTGTCTGTGCAGTGTTTTTGTTTTCGAATGTCGTCACGTGTTCAGCACTTCGAACCGGACACAAAACGGCAGTCCATGAATTGGTTCCACACCATTTCTCCTCCGAAGAAAAAGTTCGAAGCCTCATGCTCAGCTGATAAAGTTATGATGGTGATGGTGGTGGTGTTTGGTTTGTGGGGCGCTCAACTGCGCGGTTATCAGCACCCGTACAAATGCCCAACATTTGCTCAGTCCAAGCTTGTCACTTTCATGAATGATGATGAAACGATGAGGACAACACAAACACCCAGTCATCTCGAGGGTTGTGAAAATCGAACCCGGCTAAAGTCATGGCGACGGTCTCCTGGGTTTCTAAAGAGATTATTCTGTTTGGTGTCCTCCCCCACGATGCGATGAGTGATGTGTATTGTACCACCTTCAGGAAACTGAAGAAACAACTTCATCGTGCTCGTCACCACAAAAGATGCAAACGAACTACTACTCCATGACATCGCAAGACTTCACCCTAGTCTGCGCACCCGAGAGGAGCTCACAAAACGTCATTGGAGTCTTCTTCCTCACCCATCCTACAGCCCAGATCTCGCACATCCCGACTTCCATCTGTTTCGGCCACTCAAGGATGCACTCGTAGGTAGCTGCAAGTGAATGACGGGGAAGTTACTGATGCAACAAAACGGGACCCGTAGAGTGGTACCATGCGGGAATACGTGCCTCACCAGTATGGTGGCGTCAGGCTGTCGCAGTGACCGGAGATAATGCTGAAAAATAGAGTTCTGTAGCCAAAAGAGTGGGGAATAATATGGTGTAGGGGGATCCTTAATAAAACGAACATGCGTTCTGAAGAAAAAGTGTTGCCTTATGTGGTGAACTATTCTCGTAGATGTCAGAAAATGTTTTGCAAATTATTTACGTAGAACTGAAAGTCGGACTCTTGATAAATTGGAAAGGCATCGACTTGGAGGTGGTGATATCTGAGATCCCCAGCTATACCCGCAGGACAAGACAGATAGTTTAATTTATGGAAAGGGGCCAATATGAGCGACTGTTAGTTACACTCGAACATTATACGAAATTCATTTGACAAACATTACAAAAGTAAAGAAAACATTAAAAACAGAGCAGGTCAAACATTAATTTTATAACTTAATTCCCCGCTAAATGCGCCATTCAATCTCACGCCTCAAGGGCAAAAATACTGTAATTTAAAACTGGCTAAAGGCCAGTCACTTTAGACTAGAAACAAGAATATGAATTTTAAAACGCAGAACGCCGTATCCTAAAATTTCTTTATATCAGGTTGAAGGCCCATACAATCTCTCGCCTTAAGGGCAAAACAACTTTACAATCGGCTAGAAGCCATATATAAACAAACAACAAGGACAAATAGGAAAAGGTAGCACATCAAATGGGTCTCAGAAGTTTCTAAGGGTTGGCCTGGAATTCAAACAGTAACGTTTGCTTGGGTGAGACTGGCAGTCGCCCCAACAAATTCTCAATCCGATGGCAAGCCAACCGACAGACAGTCAACAGACCAAGTGACACGATGACATCCACTCCACCCTACCAGCGCACAACAGGGAGTTCAATGGAACAACGCAGAAGGTATCGGCGCCCACAACGATTTACACATTCAGCTGTCAAACAACACGCCGTGCTGGACAGCCACAACACGACCAGGAAAATACACTGCCCGAATTTACGTCAACGGCCAGGCCACGTAACCGGAACGTTAACGGCCACAAGGCAGAAGATTCCGCTGGTGCACTTCAATTCAAAATAATCAAGTTAAGCTGAACTCCACAGGAAGGTGGCTGGAATTTCGCCAGCTTGAAAACACACAATGTTGCTCGCGGGAATGTCGCAGCAGCCCACAACGAAATTCAAACGACACAATGTGAACAGTTGTGGCTGGCTGGTAGATTAAGTAAAGACTGAACTTTGGTGTCCGGGATCGGTGAGGGATGGACGTCGTAGCAATGGGAACAGCACCACACACACAGACCGCGCGTGGACGCCGCCAGCGGCCTCGGCCAGATACGAGCCACGGAGACTTCCTCGCTGCTCCACGCCAACCGACCAACTGCCCGCACACGCCACAGCCCGAAACTATAAGCGCGAGGACAAAGATAGGACAAGCGCGCGGATATCGATACACGCTGCTGCTGCCATTCGCGGATAGAGAGGATAACAGCATAATGGTTATAACCACGGGATGCTAATCACAGAATAGCAACCAAGGTTTAATGCAAAGCATAACACGAGCTAGCCATGGCTCAATATCTGGAGATGGCAAGAAATGGCAAGAATGAGCTGGATGGAAAAAAATACCATACTGGAAGTCTTAAAGTAAGATAACGAAGAGATGAGATTATGAAAGGATATGAAAAAGCGAAACACAAAAGTTATTGATGGTGGCATCATAAACAACAACGCCAACGTTAAGGGGGGTAGGACCTCAAACGGGCCGTCTTGGAGCAGGAGAGACACCACAGGACATTTTAATTTCCACTGTCTAAAACTTTGTCAGCATGACCAGGAAGGATTCAGGTTTCACAATCATAGCAGTGGAAGTTCAAAAACAACAAAATAATTTTTTTAGGTGTGAAAGTTCATCATTTTTCACTTCTTTTGGCTACGTCTGCTGCTATAGGTACACATTTCTTCATAAGTAAGAGATTCTTCGATGAATTTTGCACAGCATACAAACCATACTTACAGGTGTATGAAACTCTAGAAATTATTTAATTTATGAAAAAATGAATGTGCTGTTATATCTTCATGTTTAATAGATTAAGAAAATTCTAGAGTTTCATACACCTGTAAGTATGGTTTGTATGCTGTGCAAAATTCATCGCAGACACTCCGTTACTTATGAAGAAAAGTGTACCTATAGCAACAAATGCAGCCAATGGTAAGTGAAAAAATGGTGAAATACAAATGTAAAAAAAATAAATTATTTTCTTATATTTTTGAACTTCCACCACTATAAGTGTAGATCCTGAATCATTTCTGGTCATTCTGACAAAGTTTTATGAATTTATTTTTAAAAGTATCGACAGTGGAAATTAAAATGTACTGTGGTGTCTCTCCGTTTGTCGTCCTACCCCCCTTAACGTGCTCGGAGGGATAGCGCTAGAAAAGAAAGGAAGACGACGGCCTCGGATGAAGTATCTGAAAGACCTCGAGAAGAGGATAGTATGTGGCAAATGGAGCTGAAACGAACTGACAATGGCAGAAGAGAGTGGCTGCATCGAAGGGCATTAGCCTTTAAAATATGTGGGAATGTAATAATAACTTTATGACTACCCTTCGTGGTCGAACAGGTACGATACAAAGGCAGTCTTGTCGTAAACACAGGTTCGTTGTTCGAGGACCTCGCGTTGCAGTCGGTGACGTGGCAGCTAGCTCGCGATCGGGGCGCCACACCCGGGGAAACTATTAACTGGCGCCATTCTGCGCTGGCGGGCCATATTGTCAAGTGGCGCGGGCCCATCTGTCACGGCCGGGCGCTGGTGCACCACCAGATGTTGCACAATCGCGGGCCAACCTGTACGGGCTCCTCCCCAGTGGGTCGGCGCTGCCTTTTGTACCGCAGCCCCCGCCACCGGCTATTTATAAATACTGGGGGCCCCGGCGCCGCGGGAAGCCGGCGACAGATGCGACACGTCCGCCAAAATAGCCCGCGGCCTCTTTAAATGTTTTGTTAATGGGACCATGATTTCCGAGGAGCCGGGCCCGGCACTGTGCGAGAGGCGCCGCTGACTCACCGCCCTGTGATGGGCAGGTGAATAATTTACTCTCCAGTCAATGGCCGCGTTGTGCTAAGGACCTGCCCGACAGCTCTGTCGCTGGGGCTGGAGAATTCCCTCTCCAGTCCAACGAATAGCTATGAAGTCAGAGATCCTACACTCCGTTCCCCTGTAGGTCTTTTCTGGCAAGTCCCTACCTTCCAGAATCTTAAACCTGTTGTGACCGTAGAAAATTTTAATTTTTACTCTTGCTCCACAGGCAAACAGCCAGCCGACATTAAGAAATATTCCACCAGGACGTAGGGACAAGATAAGCGGCGGAGGCTGCCAGGTATGGCTTGTTGATAAAATAACTTAGTGTTGACTTCCTGCCAGAGGAAGCAGCATGAACCAAACTTGCGCAATGGAAGACGCAAACACCAGGGCGATAATACAGCAAGAGAGAGTGTCAGTCACGTGCGGAAAAGACTAGTGTGGAACCAAATTAAGTTGTGTGCAGCTAGAGACGAAAGTGTCGTTTGGAAACGAAGGCATTCTTGCGCAAGCCAACCAATTAGAAACGAGAATGTCATGTGAAACGACAGGCATTCTTGTGCAATGCGATCATTTAGAAATGAAAGGGTCGTGTGAAACAAATTAACTCATGTGCACTCAAGTACATGAGAAACAAAATAAAAGGCCAGGCACTTCAGCCTGGAACCGCGCGACCGCTACGGTCGCAGGTTCGAATCCTGCCTCGGGCATGGATGTGTGTGATGTCCTTAGGTTAGTTAGGTTTAAGTAGTTCTAAGTTCTAGGGGACTGATGACCTCAGATGTTATGTCCCATAGTGATCAGAGCATTTTTTTAACCACACGAAAACGTAAGTAAAAACTAATGTGCGTTCCTCAACGAATCGATATAAATGTCACTAGTTCCCCAGATACACTTGATGATGGAATCAATTTACTGCAAATTCATCGTCCACCAAGTGCATGCGGAAGACTGAAAGTGAAAGAATGTTATTCCACAGAGGATGTAGGAATGACTGTCGAAACGTCTCCATACAACCAACGACTTTCCTGTTCTTTTTTTTCCCCCTTTCTATGTACTTGCAGAAGTAATATTTTCTTGACAACTCGCAGAACCTCCACTATTGGATTTTTTTCTTAAAAAAACGTGCTGCCTGACAAACAGCGCTTCTCTTTCGACTTAAAAAAAACTGACGACGTCATTCACATTCACGTTTCGCTGCAAGTGTATCGAAAATATGACTGCAGAATGGGTAAGCAATACTTTTCAAACACAAATCACTACTCCTTTTAGTGTACACACAGTGACAGATTCAGTTGTGAAGGAGATCTTAGTGTTACCTACAAATCTTATGAAAGGGTTTCCAGAATGAGTGCGTTGTTATTTATTTATTTATTTATTTACATTTTATGTTCCGTAGAACCAAATTGAGTAGCAAATCTCCAAAGTCATGGAACGTGTCAGTACATGAACTTACAACATGAAAGTAATAACAGATAAAAATAAATGTTCATGAACCTGAAAGAAAATAAACTAATATTGGTAACAAGAAACTATAATAAGGAATATACATATTAAGAGGCCAATGTCAAAATACCCAGACTCGTGAACAATGGTCGACAAGAGGTTCGTGAACTCACACCACTTATTGCCAGAATCCCCCTTTTTGGAGCTAAAAATATCCTTCTATAACGGTGAAAGGTCTCTGTTGGATTCCTTTCATTGTAATTTCTTAAATCTGTTGTCATTTACAGCATAAATTCCTCTTCTAAATTTACAGTGGTGTTTCTGACTGTCTGGGAGGAGACTGAGCAGTGAAACGTGTTACTTTTACACATAAACAAGAACGATCTGTCACACTACTTCAATTTAAAACACAGTTTATATGTAATTCATGTCACACAGTCTCATACGGAACCTACATCTGCTTTCGTTTATATGCTGTATATGATAAGATACTGTCATCCCCCCTCCCTTCTGTGTGAAAGAATGAATGAGCAAATGTATTTCTGGTTGCATGCTTGATGGTGGCTAGAGAACAGTAGGACCAACGTCGGAACAGGTAGCTACGCTTTCTAAAAGCAGAGAGATTTCCATTCTTAGTATGTTCTTGTCCGTCCCTTGTCATGTTGGCATAGGAAGCTGTCTCTCTGGTCACTTCCGTTTTGTATCTGGGAAGCACGCTCGGTAGGAGCGCAGGTCAGTCGGTCCGCGGCGAGCGTCTGAAGTGGTAAGATCTCCGGCTAAGCGCGTGTCTGCTAAGTCCGTAGGACAACGGATTTCTTAAGTTCAGCCTAACTGAAAATTTAATCACCTTTATTTCAGGTTTGGCTCTAAAATATCTAATGTTATCTTAAATAGCAACGCAGTGTAAATCGAGTGTGAAGTTCAGAATATCTTCCGGTAGTTGCTTTCTCACTACTTTGTGAGTAAAATGGAACTACATGTTGATCAGTAACTCTAACGAAGATCATCAATCTTAAATGCGAATGCACGTGAGATTATAACGTCTCGTCTTGACAATATTTTTCAATATAGCAACTTTCTTTATGTTCAACCCACGTGGGGTGTACTTTGTGAGGCCAATACCACGTGCTTATACAATTGTTTGACCCATCAGGTTAATAGTAAGGCGATAGTAACCAGTTCGAGGTTTTTCTTTTGTAAATTGCGTTTCGATGTAATTTATTTTAATTATCAAAATTATTGTGGAGTTACACTCTTTGTGTAAACCAAGTTGACCACGTGAAGCATGTGGTGTAAGCATCAAAGTAGCCCTCAGCTATTCTTCTCGGGAAGATTTCACAGAGAGTTAGTATTCATTTAGTATACCAGTGTGTGGTAATTTCATGACGGACAGGATTGTGCTACGAACATAACTTCTTTGGGTGAAAATTGAATCGGTTGGTTGCGGTTAATTTCCTCTTGGATATGTTTCAACGTTCTTCGAGTGTTATTTTATGAATGCAGTGTTGTATGTAGTCTCGCAGTCTTGGCTCCCTATTTGATGTGTTCCGTAAGATTACAAACTCACATTTTCACAATCCTAAATAAGGCACCAGTTTAGTTATGAATCAAGTTTAATATGCTGAAATTTTAACGGAACAATGATCAATGTTAAAATAAATGTCCAAATATAAACTGATTTATTTCTTTTTATTTAAATTGTCTTTATATATATATATATATATATATATATATATATATATATATATATATATATATATCACCGGTTATCGTAAGATGAGTACTAAAAGATTATAATTAATGTTAGTCTGGTAGGGAATTTGATAAGCTATACTGGATACCTGGTGAAACAGTTGCGCAGTAATGCAAGGTTAACTTCCTCAGATAGCTCACAGCTTTTAACCCACTTTTATGATCTTGAATAGCAGCGCCGCTTGCAGACCAAATTAAAGCAACAACATTACAATGGGAAGAGTTACCCCAAAACATAATACCATACGACATAAGAGAATGAAAATAAGCAAAGTAGACTAATTTACGTGTCGAAGTATCACTCACTTTCGATACCGGTTGAATAGTGAAAATGGCAATATTAAGTCTTTGAACAAGATACTGAACGTGGGCTTTCCACGACAGCTTACTATCTATCTGAACACCTAGGAATTTGAACTGTTCAGTTCCACTAATCATATGCCCGTTCTGTGAGAATAAAACGTCAAGTTTTGTTGAATTGTGTGTTAGAAACTGTAAAAACTGAGTCTTACTGTGATTTAACGTTAGTTTTTTTCTACAAGCCATGAACTCAGATCCCACATCACAGCCGTTATCAACATTGTGAATAATGACCTTTTTCTGCCTGTTACTGAAGTAAGAGGTGAGCCAATTGTGAACTACTCCCCTTATTCCGTAATGGTCCAACTTCTGGAGCAATATTGTGAGATCAACACAGTCAAATGGCTTTGTTAAATCAAAAAATACGCCAAGCATTCGAAACTTTTTGTTTATCCAATCCAGTACCTCACAGAGAAAAGAGAATATAGCATTTGCAGTTGACAAACGACTTCTAAAGCCGAACTGTACATTTGACAGCAAATCGTGTGATATAAAATGATCAATTAACCTTACATACACAGCCTTTTCGATAACTTTTGCAAACACTGATAGCATAGAAATAGGTCTAAAATTATCTACATCATCCCTTTCTCCCTTTTTATAAAGCGGCTTTACTACTGAGTAATCGCTAAGGAAACTGACCATTCCTAATGGAAAAATTACAAATATGGCAAAATACAGGGCTAACATGTGCAGCACAGTACTTTAATATTCTACTAGACACTCCACCATAAACATGAGAGTCCTTAGTCTTCAGTGATTTGATTATTGACTCAATCTCCCTCTTGTCTGTATCACAGAGGAGTATTTCAGACGTCAATCTCGGAAAGACATTTGCCAAGAAAGTTATATGTTTCCCTGTAGAAATTAAATTTTTATTTAATTCACCAGCAATGCTCAGAAAATTATTGTTAAATACTGTACATATATCTGGTTTATCAGTAACAGAAATATTATTACTGCGAACTGACTTTATATCATCAACCTTGTGCTGCTGACCAGACACTTCCTTCACAACTGACCATATGGCTTTAATTTTATTCTGTGAATTAGCTATTCTATTGGCGTACCACATACTTTTTGCCTTGCTAATAACATTTTTAAGCACCTTAGAATACTGTTTGTAAAGGGGATTGTGACTACTTCTAACATTTTGATATGATTCCCGCTTTGTTCTACATGATATCCTTATCCCACTAGTCAGCCAACCGGGCTGTCCATTACTGCTAGTACCCAGTTTAGAATGTTCTAATGGAAAGTAACTCTCAAAGAGCATGAGAAATGTGTTATGGAAAGCATTATATTTATCATCTATATTATCGGCACTATAAACATCTTGCCACTCTTGTTCCTTGACAAGTTTTGAAAAACTCTCTATTGCTGTTGGATTAACTTTCCTACGTATTTTGTAATTAAATACGACATTGGTTTGAGTACAAAAACCTTTCAGTGTTAAAATTTGTGCATCATGGTCTGAAAGGTCATTCACCCTTTTACTAACAGAATGCCCATCCAGTAATGAAGAATGAAAAAAAATTTTTCTATGACTGTGCTACTGTTCCTCTGCACCCTAGTTGGGAAAAACACAGTTTGCATCAAATCATATGAATTTAGGAGATCTACCAACATCCTTTTTCTTGCACAATCATGTACAAAATTAATATTGAAGTCACCACATATAACTACTTTCTGGTAATTCCTACAAAGTGATTCAAGAACCCTCTCTAGCTTAAGCAAAAATGCTCTGAAGTCTGAGTTAAGGGATCTAAAAACAACAGCAATTAGAAATTTAGTTTCACTAAATTCAACTAATGCTGCACAACTTTCAAATATCTGTTCAGTGCAGTGTCGTGATACGTCTATGAACTCAAATGAAATACTGTTTTTTACGTACAGAGCCACTCCCCCACCCCGCAACGAACCCCTTTGTGCCTTTACTGCAGATAGGACAATCACCATTAGTGACACTGCTTGTTGTGTTCCTAACGCACGGCTGTGACAATGTCACACGGAAAACAGTTACAATTGCTAAGGGACCAAACTGCTCAAGTCATCGGTCCCTAGAGTTACACACTACTTAATCTATCCCCAACTACCTTAGGCTAAGAACAACACCCATGCACGACGGAGAACTCGAACCTCCGGCGAGAGGGGCCGCGCAACCACTCCGAGCGGAAACAGTTACGTGATGAAAACGCATAAATCGATGAGCACTAGGAAATGGGACTCTCTAATCGTGAAATCGCCAAGAAGTTGAACCGTTCAAGTACAGTGACTGACAATTTCTCTAGACTGGACGCAAGGTGTGGACAGAACGGAAAATACGTACAAAAGATAAAATTGAGCAAAGCAAGGGCCACAAACCGTTATTCTTCTCAATTGTTGCCTATTTACAGTTGTTAGTAAAATGGTTCAAATGGCTCTGAGCACTATGGGACTTAACATCTATGGTCATCAGTCCACTAGTACTTAGAACTACTTAACCCTAACTATCCTAAGGACATCACACAACACCCAGTCATCACGAGGCAGAGAAAATCCCTGACCCCGCCGGGAATCGAACCCGGGAATCCGAGCGTTGGAAAGTTGTTAGTAACTGCCAGACGTGTACAACAAATTTTGTCCAGTGACAGACGCCTTGCATTCAAGGAACGACTGCAGAAACATGATCTACAACCCGAAGAAAAACAGGCCGGGTTGAAGTTTGCTGAAAGACATATGTCATGGACGTCAGAATGGAATAAATTGACCTTCAGTGATGAGAAGAGGTGGTTTAATTTAAATGTGATAGATGGACTTCAATATCTTTGGCATGGTCTGAGAACAGAGCAGCTGGTAAGAACGAGCGTTAAGACTTGGGCAGTCTTCCCCGCTAAAGGTAAATCATGCATGGCTTAGCTGAAGATTTGAATGAACTCAAACATAAACACTCGGATACTAGAGACAGAAGTGATAAGAATATGAAGACTAGGGGGACGAAAGTCTAATGTTTCAACAAGATAATGCATCTGTGCATGTTTCTGCTGGAACCAAAAAATTCCGACACGATAGCTGAGCTGAGCTCTGCAATAAAAAAACTGAGTCAAAAACGAACTTCTGCGGGTGTCGTGGGACGTCCGCCCCGAAGAAAGGCAACGAACATTAACGAACAAAATGAGATTGAAGAAAAAAATGGAAAGGCGAAAGAAAAAAAGGAAAAAAGTAGGATGAAGCTATAGATGTCGATATCGTGACCAGAACTGCAGATAGTTCGCATTTGGGGAATACTTAAAAACAGTGTTCATTGCAATGGAAAGCAATTTGAGCCGTACATGAACTGAAAAGAGCGACTCGAGAAGAGCGGGTGACAGTTTATTACAACAATTACAAACCCTCACAAAATAGAAGTCGAAGAAAATTTTTGATGTAATTAGGAAGAACAGAGGTTGGACAAATGCAATAACACACACGAATTATACCAATTGCCTTCCAGGAAGTGCAAACGCCTCATTTTGTTGTTACTCGTGTCATGAAAGAAAGTCTATGTATATACATTCCTGGAAATGGAAATAAGAACACCGTGAATTCATTGTCCCAGGAAGGGGAAACTTTATTGACACATTCCTGATCACACTGACAGAATCACAGGCACATAGACACAGGCAACAGAGCATGCACAATGTCGGCACTAGTACAGTGTATATCCACCTTTCGCAGCAATGCAGGCTGCTATTCTCCCATGGAGACGATCGTAGAGATGCTGGATGTAGTCCTGTGGAACGGCTTGCCATGCCATTTCCACCTGGCGCCTCAGTTGGACCAGCGTTCGTGCTGGACGTGCAGACCGCGTGAGACGACGCTTCATCCAGTCCCAAACATGCTCAATGGGGGACAGATCCGGAGATCTTGCTGGCCAGGGTAGTTGACTTACACCTTCTAGAGCACGTTGGGTGGCACGGGATACATGCGGACGTGCATTGTCCTGTTGGAACAGCAAGTTCCCTTGCCGGTCTAGGAATGGTAGAACGATGGGTTCGATGACGGTTTGGATGTACCGTGCACTATTCAGTGTCCCCTCGACGATCACCAGAGGTGTACGGCCAGTGTAGGAGATCGCTCCCCACACCATGATGCCGGGTGTTGGCCCTGTGTGCCTCGGTCGTTAGCAGTGCTGATTGTGGCGCTCACCTGCACGGCGCCAAACACGTATACGACCATCATTGGCACCAAGGCAGAAGCGCTCTCATCGCTGAAGATGACACGTCTCCATTCGTCCCTCCATTCACGCCTGTCGCGACACCACTGGAGGCGGGCTGCACGATGTTGGGGCGTGAGCGGAAGACGGTCTAACGGTGTGCGGGACCGTAGCCCAGCTTCATGGAGACGGTTGCGAATGGTCCTCGCCGATACCCCAAGAGCAACAGTGTCCCTAATTTTCTGGGAAGTGGCGGTGCGGTCCCCTACGGCACTGCGTAGGATCCTACGGTGCATCCGTGCGTCACTGCGGTCCGGTCCCAGGTCGACGGGCACGTGCACCTTCCGCCGACCACTGGCGACAACATCGATGTACTGTGGAGACCTCACGCCCCACGTGTTGAGCAATTCGGCGGTACGTCCACCCGGCCTCCCGCACGCCCACTATACGCCCTCGCTCAAAGTCCGTCAACTGCACATACGGTTCACGTCCACGCTGTCGCGGCATGCTACCAGTGTTAAAGACTGCGATGGAGCTCCGTATGCCACGGCAAACTGGCTGACACTGACGGCGGCGGTGCACAAATGCTGCGCAGCTAGCGCCATTCGACGGCCAACACCGCGGTTCCTGGTGTGTCCGCTGTGCCGTGCGTGTGATCATTGCTTGTACAGTATGGTGGGTCTGACACACCGGTGTCAATGTGTTCTTTTTTCCATTTCCAGGAGTGTATAACGATATATACAAGTATGTATATGCAGCGTGCGATAAGTTGAGAATAAGAGTCGGACGGAAAGCGTTTCCGTATGGTCGAGGCGGTTAAGGCAACCGTTCTAGAAAAGCGGTGGATCCAAATTTGAGTCCCCGTCCAGCACAAATTTTCAACTTTTGGCATCGCATTGCCACAGTGCTTTGTGCAGCTGGCAGTCACGAGTTCCCGCCCATCCTTTCTCTTTCTTTGCCAGTTCTCAATTTTACATAAAGGGTAGATATCAGTTTCACCCGCCGGCGAGTTACGATGACAGACGAGTCAAATGGTTCAAATGGTTCAAATGGCTATGAGCACTATGGGACTTAACATCTATGGTCATCTGTCCCCTAGAACTTAGAACTACTTAAACCTAACTAACCTAAGGACAACACACAACACCCAGCCAGCACAAGGCAGAGAAAATCCCTGACCACGCCGGGAATCGAACCCGGGCGCGGGAAGCGAGAACGCTACCGCACGACCACGAGATGCGGGCATCAGACCGTCAGGAGTCGCATTCCACACCTTGTGAACATCCCCAACTCGAGAATGGTTCCAGCACTTATCGAACGGGCACCAGTTTGTAGTCGCCATTATCAATTCATGTGGTTTTTGGTGCCTTAGGCTTGTACCAATATGCACTCATCAGTCGAAGTAGCCATTTTCCGTGCTTCTGGCATCTAATGGCGGTTTTTCTGCACCCATGTCAATCTCTGTGCCCTGTGATGTTCGGTGAATACTAGTACACGTTTCGGACAATAGTTTCTCTACGCCATGGCGAAGAGATGTATGCAGATAGTACGGCTGATGGAGCATAGGCCCGTAAAAAAAGACAGTAGTAGCCTTAGTGCGCTTGAAGAAGTCATACGACCTCACCGACGGGCAGAATCTTGAAGCACGCAAAAGGACATAGGATTAGGCAACACTACACGAGGACTAATAACGACATTCAGAGGAGGGCTATGGGAAGAGCTTTTGATCAAGGCCTATGTGAATCTGCGAGATGGATTGTCACCAATCTTGTTCAACATAGCATTGGACGAAGTGGTCTGACAGTGGGGAGTAATAAACGAGAAAAGTGAGAATATTAGAAACGCGTGGAGAGGGATGGTGGGGGGGGGGGGGGAAGGGGGTGGGGACAAAGGCCAGGCCCAAGCGGACTGGCTAACCTTTGCGGACGTTGTATCAGTAAGACGCAAAGACACAGCTCTACAGTTGAGCCGTGGTAAAAAAAGAAATTGCTGTTTTGAAGAGCGCGCCGCAGCGCCTTGTGTGAAGCAATCACCCTGCGTTTCTGGCGGTGGCGCCACTGTGGCAATCGCAGCTTTGGTGTCTACCTCTGGTGGGAAAGGGGAAAGGTTGCCTGTTCCCGGGCATTTAAGGGGCTCTATGAGCTCGCCAGGGGTATCTCCTTCACCGCACTGACAATCCCCTTCCCCTAGCCCGAGGCGGGGTCGCTGTAGGCCACCTCCAGCATCTCCCTGTCCGGCCACAACCCCTTCTCAATGACCCGACTGAACACCTTCTCCTCAGCCTATTTTTTCCCTCCCTCGGGTTAGGGGAAGGGGATTGTCAGTGCGGTGAAGGAGATACCCCTCACCATCACCTGTGCCACTATCTATATCCGCCCCGCAGCTCCTCTCCCCTTTGACTTCATTTCCCATGTTGACCGTACCTTCTCCACCTATGAGATCGCCGCTGACCTCAACATCCACAGCCGTGACCCTGCCACCCTTCGGTGGTGGCATCAGTTCCTTGCCACCCTCCATGGTGACCTTGTTCCTCTCCCACAGCACACCCGTGCTGAAAGTAACTCAACCCCCGATGTTATCCTTGCTTCCCCCAACCTCCTTGGTCGCATCGCCGTTGATATCCTCAATCCTGTCGGCAGTGACCATCTTCCTGTCCTTCTCACTATCTCCTCTACCCGTCCCGCCACTGCAGCCACCTGCCCAGCTGCCCCTCCAAAGTCTGTCCATGACTACCACCGTGACAATTGGGATGCCTACCGGGAATCTATAGTCTTACGGGTCGACAGCCACTCCCTCTCTTTTCACCACCCGGATGACATCACCCATGCTTCTTCCTTCCTTCAGAAGACCATCACTGACGCTGTGGAGGCTCATGTCCCTACCAAACTCATCCACCCTCACTGCCCTACACTTCCTCAACAGGCCGTCACGCAGGCTCTACTGCTCCTTCCTCCACACTCATGACCGGGATACTCTCACCCGCCACTGGCAATTTCAGCGACATATCCGGAACCTCCTTACAGCAAAGAAATGCCAGGACTGGCGCCACACATGCACACGCCTCAACTCCACCCTCCCTGGCAACTCCTCCAAGTACTGGTCAACCTTCCACCACCTTACTGGTAGCCATCCCACCTCGCATTATCCCATCCTCCATGACGATCGACCCTTTCCTGACAACCTCAGTAAGGCAAACCATTTTGCCTCCCACCTATCCGAGGTCTTCTCCATTCCTGACGATCCCCATTTTGATTACTCCCTCTTCCCCACCGTCCTTGACCGCACTGACACCTCTGTCCCCCCGTTCGCCCCTAGCTTCCAGTACTTGAATCGGTTGCCCCCCTCAGACATCAACACTCCCATCACCACATGACATCACACTTGTCCTCCGCTCCAAACGCAACACTGCCCCTGGTCATGATGGTGTCACCTCAAGGAATCCCCTCCATCCTTCCTGTCTGTCCTTGCAACCTTGTACAATGTCCTCCTCTCCACTGGATTTTATCTTGACCTGTGGAAGACTTCTCATGTCCTGCTGTTCCCTCAACCTAACAAACCCCCCTCTGATACCTCTTCCTATCGTCCAATCTGCCTCACCTCCTTGTTCAGTAAGGTCTTCGAAGCCATCCTCTCTTGCCGTATTCACCACCACCTTAACCAGCACTGCCTCCTTCCTCTTATCCAATGTGGCTTCCGACCTTCCTTCTCCACTGACGACCAGCTCCTTAACCTTAGCAATCTTCTTTCCCTCCAACTTAACTCCCATCGCTCCGCTATCTTTGTTTCCCTTGATCTGCAGAACGCCTATGACCATGTCTGGCATCCCGGGCTCCTCTTCAAACTTCAGACCTATGCTCTCCCCATCAACTTCATCTGTCTCGTTGCTTCCTTCCTCTCCCATCGTCCCTCCTATGTGACTATCCCCGTATTTTCTACCCTTCTGCCGGCGTGCCCCAAGGTTCTGTCCTGTCCCCTCTCCTCTATCTCCTGTACACTGCTGATATGCCCAAACCTCCCCCTCCTGTTCATCTTCTCCAGTTCGCTGATGACACCACATTCCTAGCCCTTTATCCTATCCTTCAACGGTCCCAACGTACCCTCCAAACCCACCTTGATCAATTCACCTCTTGGTGCAACCAGTGGTTCCTCCATGTTAATCCCTCCAAGACCCAGGCGATCATCATAGGCTGCACCACCCGCTCCTTCTGCCTCCATGATTTCTACCTCACCATTTATGGCCATCCTATCCACATCACTCCTACCCTCAAATACCTTGGCCTCACACTCGACCGCCACCTCACCTGGACTCCCCACCTCCTTACCATCCAAAACAAAGCTCACAACCGCCTCTGCCTCCTGAAACTCCTGTCCGGCCGGATGTGGGGTCTGCATCCTTCCACCATCCTTCACATCTACAAATCCTTGATCCGTCCCATCCTCTGTTATGCCAGCGTCGCTTGGATTTCTGCCCCTCCCCGATTCTATCAAGCCCTCCAAATCCTCGAACGCCATGCGCTCCACCTCGCCTTCCACATCCGCCTTCCGTCCCCGATGCGCATCCTCTATGACCTCATCCCCTTCCCCCACCTTGTCCTTTTCCTTGAACACATTCGCACACTCTATATTGTCCACTGTCTTGATCCCCCTCACGCCCTGGTTTCTCCCATCCTCTCAATCCCCAACCAGTTGCCGCACCTTTACCGTTGTGTCCCACCCTCTCTCCATCTCCACACCCTCCATCTCCTTTCCCAACACAACTTTCACTCTCTACTCCTCCTGGATGATGAGCTTCGTCCTGACATCTACCCTTCCTACCAACTCTAACCCATTCTTCCTGCCTCCTCCTCTGGGCTCCCTTTCCTCCCCCTCCCTCCTCCTGAGCGGCTTCCCTCTCCTACTCCCCTACCATCTCTTGTGCCTCCTTTCTGTGTCTCTGCGCTCCCTCCTGCCCTGTCTTCCCTATTCCTCTGCCGCCCCACGTGTCTCCTGCCTCTTTGTCGGCCCACTGATGCCCCTCCTCTCTTCATCCCACCACTTCCCCTGTTGCCCCTTGCTCTCCCCTCCTTTTCCATACTCTCTGACCTTTTCCCTCGGCAGGTCCCACCTGGCAGTTTTATTGTTTGTCGTGTGTGCTCCAAGTGGGTTTTAAGTGTGTTGTTCCAGAGTGTTTTTACTACTGTGGCCGACGTTTAACCTCTGCCTGTGCAGTCAGTGCCTTCTCTGTGTTTTAAGAATCGCCAATTGTGTTTTTTAACTTCCTGGTGACTTGTTTTAACTGTCCCCCATGAACGTCTCCATGTCAGTGTATATTTTACCTCCATTTTCTCCCCTTACTCTGTTTTATGTTCCCCTTTTTTATCTCCTTATGTATGTATTATTTTATTCTTGTTTTAGTTGTAGTGTCACTCGCCTGAAGAGCGGAGGATTGTGCCGCTGACAGTCCTCCCCTGCCCATATGGGGCAGGGGAATGAAATCACAATAAAGAAAAAAAAAAAAAACTCGCCAGGGGTCTGTCTGGGTCAGTCTTTCGTCCCCAGCTTGCTAGTCTGTCTCTCGTCCGAATTTGTTAGGCAGTTAGTGTCTGTCTGTCGTTTGGTCGTTTGGAGTGTTAGTAAGTCAGTCGTTCGGATCAACCTTTAAAGCTGGCAAAATGAGAGTCTTTCCACTCCGCCAGTAAGAAAGCGAGTGGTCGCCCAGTCAGGGCTTAGTTCCTGCATCTGGTCTGCGCGTTAGGTCGCCAGTGTGCTCGAGTTTGCTCAGGCAGTGATCATTGGCGGTTGGATGGATCGGTTGGTCGGTCGCGCACTGAGACACAAGATGACTTGTCCGTCTTGAGCGTCGGGGCATGTGAGGTCACCCGTATGACTCCCATATGGCGAGTGGTAGTGGCTTTGCGGTCGATACGACAGCAACAGGAGTCAACCCACGACATCGGTCTGGCCGGTGCGAGCTGCCACGCCGTAAGATGGGAGGTCGGCATACCTTCCTGCGTCCATTGAAGCGGCTGGCAAGGGACGGTTCGGGAGAGCGATTTGGGGGTACTGCGCTAGGTCTTCTCGAGAAACCGCATTTTACTAGAAGTTAAGTGATCGGTGATATCTTATTTGATTTACTCTTGTTAAATTCTAGCTGTTTTCTTGGTGAGGTCAGCAGCCGTTTTGCTTTGTGGTCGTCCCTCCATTCTTTTCCGTTTGCCCACCCACGGGAAGGTGGTTGTTTTTAAATTGGGTGGCCGTTTTTCCCTTTTGCAGTAAGGAAATTTGGCACGTACTTCGATGCGAGATGCCTTTAATAGGTTCCACAACGAAACATTGTCTCGAAATTTGGTAGAAAATCCGAAGAAATTCTGGTCGTATGTAAAGTACACAAGCGGCAAGACGCAGTCAATACCTTCGCTGCGCAGTGCCGATGGTACTGTTATCGACGACTGTGCCGCTAAAGCGGAGTTATTGAACGCAGTTTTCCGAAATTCCTTCACCAGGGAAGACGAATGGAATATTCCAGAATTTGAAACACGAACATCTGCTAGCATGAGTTTCTTAGAAGTAGATACCTTAGGGGTTGCGAAGCAACTCAAATCGCTTGATACGGGCAAGTCTTCAGGTCCAGATTGTATACCGATTAGGTTCCTTTCAGATTACGCTGATACTATAGCTCCCTACTTAGCACTCATATACAACCGCTCGCTCACCGATAGATCTGTACCTACAGATTGGAAAATTGCGCAGGTCGCACCAGTGTTCAAGAAGGGTAGTAGGAGTAATCCATTTAACTACAGACCTATATCATTGACGTCGGTTTGCAGTAGGGTTTTGGAGCATATACTGTATTCAAACATTATGAATCACCTCGAAGGGAACGATCTATTGACACGTAAGCAGCATGGCTTCAGAAAACATCGCTCTTGTGCAACGCAGCTAGCTCTTTATTCGCACGAAGTAATGGCCGCTATCGACTGGGGATCTCAAGTTGATTCCGTATTTCTAGATTTCCGGAAAGCTTTTGACACCGTTCCTCACAAGCGACTTCTAATCAAGCTGCGGAGCTATGGGGTATCGTCTCAGTTGTGCGACTGGATTCGTGATTTCCTGTCAGGAAGGTCGCAGTTCGTAGTAATAGACGGCAAATCATCGAGTAAAACTGAAGTGATATCAGGTGTTCCCCAGGGAAGCGTCCTGGGACCTCTACTGTTCCTGATCTATATAAATGACCTGGGTGACAATCTGAGCAGTTCTCTCAGGTTGTTCGCAGATGATGCTGTAATTTACCGTCTAGTAAGGTCATCCGAAGACCAGTATCAGCTGCAAAGCGATTTAGAAAAGATTGCTGTATGGTGTGTCAGGTGGCAGTTGACGCTAAATAACGAAAAGTGTGAGATGATCCACATGAGTTCGAAAAGAAATCCGTTGGAATTCGATTACTTGATAAATAGTACAATTCTCAAGGCTGTCAATTCAACTAAGTACCTGGGTGTTAAAATTACGAACAACTTCAGTTGGAAGGACCACATAGATAATATTGTCGGGAAGGCGAGCCAAAGGTTGCGTTTCATTGGCAGGACACTTAGAAGATGCAACAAGTCCACTAAAGAGACAGCTTACACTACACTCGTTCGTCCTCTGTTAGAATATTGCTGCGCGGTGTGGGATCCTTACCAGGTGGGATTGACGGAGGACATCGAGAGGGTGCAAAGAAGGGCAGCTCGTTTTGTATTATCGCGTTATAGGGGAGAGAGTGTGGCAGATATGATACACGAGTTGGGATGGAAGTCATTACAGCATAGACGTTTTTCGTCGCGGCGAGAGCTTTTTACGAAATTTCAGTCACCAACTTTCTCTTCCGAATGCGAAAATATATTGTTGAGCCCAACCTACATAGGTAGGAATGATCATCAAAATAAAATAAGAGAAATCAGAGCTCGAACAGAAAGGTTTAGGTGTTCGTTTTTCCCGCTCGCTGTTCGGGAGTGGAATAGTAGAGAGATAGTATGATTGTGGTTCGATGAACCCTCTGCCAAGCACTTAAATGTGAATTGCAGAGTAGTCATGTAGATGTAGATGTAGAAGGATGGGTTAGAGCAACCTGCGGTTTGGGTTGTTCGGTAATCTGCCTATCAATCTACCATACTTTAGTAGCTGCCTCTGTCATGTTTGTCGGATTTGTTGGGTTAACGAATTTATTGCTTGGAGTGTAACGGCCTAATACCTGAAATATGTTTAGATCTTTGGAAACTTTGATATTATTGCCTATGACCTTGAGAGACGGTATCTGTGTTCTGTAGACTAGAGCATCTTAAGTATTGTTTGGCCAACCTTGTTGAATTTTATATAAGATGCATATCATGGGCTTTTATTTAAATGATTATTTTAGTATATAAAGTTGCCACCCTTTCACCGCAAGACTTTCTTAGAAGCTGAAATCGTTCCACCTTCGGTGGCAAGGTTAATATTTTAACTGTTAGTGTTTTGTACCATTTCCATCCCTCCTACGCGGGGTGTACAGTTTGTGTGCTTGTGTAAATTGTTAAAAGTCTTTGTTTAAAGTAATCTGGTGTGTTGCAGATTTGCACCAGTGTAGTTTTTCATAGGCTATTGTGTGCGCTCGTAACTATGGCCGTGTCAAAAGGGAGCGGCAAGGTTTTGATATTTAGAGGGTGCTTTCTGATTATAATTTAAATCTGTTTCATAAAAAATTCTTTTAGGCACTACTAAAGTGAATAAAATTCCCATTTGTTAAAAGGAATTTTGTTATGATTTCATGCTGACATAGTGTGATTAAATGTGTTGATGAATCGCTAGTAAATAAAATAAATTCTTAAGAATATTCTTTGAATATAAATCACAGTTCAACAGGCTAAACAAGATAGCCAGAATAGTGGCACTGAGGATCGCTGCCGACGAGATATTTAGTACCACTGGTGATTGGAAAACGCTAGGAGGCATCGTGCAGAAGGCGGGAAAAATTAAGTAACTAGCAGAACATGTAGAAGGAAGAAACAGGAGCAAGGAGGGAATAATAAAGACGATGACGAAGTTGGGATCGGCGTTCTGTATGCCCAGAGATATATGGAATAAAAAGGGTATCGGGAACAACGTGACCAGAAGAAAGGAAGAGACTTCATGGGGAGGGAATGAGGGAATAATGGAAAAATAGGAAACAACAACGAAGGAAGAAGAGGTACTGAAGTTGTTAACGTGATGCTAGCTGGTCAATACGATAGTGTAAAAAAAAAAAAAAATGAGAGAGACAGAGAGAGAGAGAGAGAGAGAGAGAGAGAGAGAGAGAGAGAGAGAGAGAGAGAGATGGAAAAAATCACAGGACCAAGAGAAGCAGTTGCGCGACATAAACGAAAGTTAGTAAACGCGCTTCTATAACTGAAACGTGATGTCTATTCAAATTTCGCGTCAGTCGCATAAGGGTGGCTCTAGCAGCACTATGAGGAGGGAAATAAGGTTTCTTTAAATACACGCTGTAACAGTCGTGAGCGTTACTTACCTTTGAGATTGGACATGGTGAGTTGATGTTAGTCAAGAATGTCTTTAAGGCGACACAGACGCCAGCCATTATCAACACCTCAATGAATTTAAACGAAGTGATGTAATAGGATTTCGTGAAGTTGGATGTTCCCTCTGCGATACTGCAGCAAGGCTTGGCTGTGCATGATTGGTGACAGCGGTGGTCGCGGGAATGTACGGCCGCAAGAAGACCGGCCTACGGACGGCCATATGGCACTACCGAGGGGAAAGATCATCGTGTTCTACACGTCGCTCTGGCGCTTGGCACTGCACCTGCAGCAGCAATTCGAGCAGCAGTTGGCACCACAGTGACACAACGAACGGTTACAAATCGATTACTTCGAAGACAGCTCCGAGCCAGACTCCCTGTACCGTGCTGTCCACTGACACCAAACCACCGCCATTTGTGACTTTAATGTTGGACATGACGGTGGTATATTGTGTTTTCTGATGAAAGCCAGTTCTGCCTCGGCGCTAATGACAGCCGTGTGTTGGTTAAAACAAGGCTAGTTGAGGCCCTGCAATCACCTTGACTTACACCTGGCGTTATGGCCAGAGGGTGCGATTTCGTATAACAGCAGGAACACTATCGTAGCTATCACACGCATCCTCACTGCAAATTTCTGCGTCAGTCTGGTGATTCTATTTTAAGCTGCTGTTCATGAACGGTATTCCAGGGCGTATTTTCCAACAGGATAATGAGTTTCCATACGTTTCCATGCCTTTCTCGATCAGGAGATTTGTCACCAATCAACTACATATGGGGCATAATCGGACAACAACTCCACCGTCATTACTCCCGCGTCTCTCCTAGTGTGCGGTTCCCCGCCTGGTGACACGATTCTGTTCCATCTGGAACCTTCTAGAAGGCCAATGATAAAGTAGTCAGAAAGTATGTCGCTGTGGTCGATTATGTATCGATCTGTACCCTTACGCACTCCATACGCGAATGCAACTGGAAGAAACCATGGAACTGGTCGAACGGTTCTAGGCGCTTCAGTCCAGAACCGCGCTGCTGCTACGGTCACAGGTTCAAATCCTAACTCGTGGATGTGTGTGATGTCCTTAGTTAGGTTTAAGCACTTCTCAGTCTAGTGGACTGATAACCTCAGATGTTAACTCCGATAGTGCTTAGAGCCGTTTGAACCAAACCATGGAACATCGTACTGCAGGGAGTACCTCGTGCCTGCGCTTCAGAATCGTTCGCACAGTATAGATGTAGACCTAGATTACTCATTTCTGTACACTGTATAACGGGTGCCCAAGAAGTCATTCCCTAATTACAAAGTCCATAAGGCGAAAATATGACACGCTGACAAATAATTTCTTTTTGCGAACATGCATGCATACAGTAATTTTGCTTGTTACAGAGCCCAGTGACATAATAACAGCGGAATCGGATATCTTTTGAAAACAACTTGAACTCAAACCAGCATAAATCCCGATGTTTCCTCTGCTATCAGGAGACACAGTCACCAAAAACAGTCGAAAGATTCTTCCAGCCACCAAATGTTAAAAGCATCAAGATGTGGTACGCGAAGTACGAAACAGGGAGCGTCTGTGATCTCCCGAGAACATGCAGCTCTCGAGCTAGACGGCAGACAATTTAGACATCGACAGACGCCTTTGTGAGAAGCCCGAAGGAGTCAGTCCGCAGACTGCATCACGTGAGTCCCAGATTTAGAAGATGTCAGTGCACCGCATCTTACGTGAGCCACTTCTTTTCCGTGTGTACAAAGTCCAGATAGTGCAGTTCCTCCAATTAACGGGTTACAGTGCTCGTTATGACTTTACTGTTGTCTTGCTGGCCGAGATTGAGTAGGATGATGACTATCTGAAACGCATCCTTTTCTCAGAAGAGGCCACATTTCATTAGAACGGTCCTGTCAACCGTCACAATGCTAGGATCTGGTGGTCGCAAAAGCACCACGCTGTTTCTGAGACCGTCAGATCGAGGGGCTGTAGTTGCGAGGGCCACAGCCTTGTTGTCCACCGGACCCAGCACGTGCAGTTGAGTGAACATTAATCCAGTAGTGAAACCTCCGTTTTTGTGATCACGCCATTTGTTCGTGTGTTGATGCTTGAGGACGCCATGAGATGAACAGCAGGAAGTGGAGAGTGTCGTTTTGGCGGAATCTATTAGCTGTCTTCTACTGCCTTTTGTTAGTTTTGGAATTTTGTGTTATTGTTTGGTGAAGTGCAACCACTGGTATTTAACTGCCTAGTGACCGCTAACGCCCTAGTTAAATGCCCTGGAGGTTAGTGTATTTTTGCGGCAGTGTACTTTTCCTCGTATTGCCAAAGCTGTCCGGCATGACGTGTAGTTCGATAGCCTCCTTGATTGCTGTGTCAATTGTGGTTTCTTTTGTCTACTTTGGTTGTAGTGGTTCCTTCTGCCTTCCGTTGTTTTAAACACCGGACTCTGAAGACGCAGTGCTGTCAGTCACTTCGCCCTCACTTGAATTATTTCATCGTCGTACTGGTTATCACACGTTAGGTGGAGTTGGTAACAGGACTGATGGGCGTTTAAACTGTCCCTAGTTTGAGTTGCCATCCTGTTAGGTGAGCATAACTCTTGGCTGCCTGTCTCACCGCTTACGCAGCTGCAGGGAATGTTCTCAGGGCGATCCTTGGAGCACTATCTGTGGATCACTCCCTTTTTTATTTGGTCTGATTGTGTAAATTGTTTAAAAATAATATTTTTAAAATTATTCCTATTGCTTTTGGCCTTCAGCCGACAGATTCTCTCTTCATAAAGCCATCAGCCGTCAGTGTAGCTTGTGTTACAGTCATTTTTTTTTAAATGATTGTTTTAAAAAAAAATATTTCCTTAAATAAAGTGTATGTGTTTATAGTGCAACCAACGGTAACCGTTTAGGTCCCGTCCACACCTTTTCCTGCTTTCCCTAAGTCCCACGCCCGCATCTCGTGGTCGTGCGGTGGCGTTCTCGCTTCCCACGCCCGGGTTCCCGGGTTCGATTCCCGGCGGGGTCAGGGATTTTCTCTGCCTCGTGATGGCTGGGTGTTGTGTGATTTCCTTAGGTTAGTTAGGTTTAAGTAGTTCTAAGTTCTAGGGGACTGATGACCATAGATGTTAAGTCCCATAGTACTCAGAGCCATTAGAACCATTAGAACCTAAGTCCCACGTTTCAGCGTTATATGTTCGTGTCTGTTCATCAAAAAGCAGTGGACGACATCGCCGTATTACGACTCAGAATTGCTGACCTCGTAACATACATCCGTCATGAAATGTTGAGTAACACGTGGCTGGGTATCCCTGGGGCAAAGAAAGGAGCACCCATCGAAATTTATTAATTGTGTGTGTGTGTGTGTACAAAAACTTGAATGTATTACCTGCGCTTCAAGATGAAAGAGAAGGAACGCATAGAAAACGTTGTGGGGAAGGCTAACCAAAGACTGCGTTTTATCGGCAGGACACTAAGAAAATGTAACAGATCTACTAAGGAGACTGCATATACTACGCTCATACATCCGCTTTTAGAATACTGCTGCGCGGTGTAGGATCCTTAGCAGATAGGACTGACGGAGTACGTCGAAAAAGTTCAAATAAAGGCAGCACGTTTAGGATTTGGGCTGGAAATTTTTCGTTGCGACGGAATATTTTCACGAAATTCCAATCACCAACTTTCTTCTCCGAATGCGAAAATATTTTGGTGACACCGCCCTACATAGGGAGAAACGATCACCACGATAAAATAAGGTAAATCAGAGCTCGTACGGAAAGATATAGGTGCTCGTTCTTTCCGCGCGTTATGCGAGATTGGAATCATGGAGAATTGTAAAGATGGTTCGATAGACCCTCTGCCAGGTACTTAAATGTGATTTGCAGAGTATCCATGCAGATGTAGATGTAGAAGATAAAAGGAATGTGTCATATTTTCTGCGTTATGAATGTTGCTAATCAGGGAAAGACTTATGGTACATCGTGCACTTCTACTTAGTTGCTCGCAAGTGTGGTTGACCCATAATACCACAAAACAGAAAATTTCAAAAATAATCAACAGTCCTCTGCGGTTGCAGAGTACTTGGTCTGAAACGGGGCAGTAAATAACGCCACTGAGGGTTCAGCACTAAATAGCCCCGGCGGTGTAATACGCAGACAGGGAGAGAGAGAGAGAGAGAGGGAGAGAGAGAGTGCACGGTTAACGTCGCTTCAGTGTCGGAGCGAGCCCTGGGAACGGCGCGCCGAGAGGGGATTGGAGTAAAGGCGCGGGAATACACGCGTCTGCACTGCAAATCCCGCGGGAGCCTGCAAGTAATTAAAAGAGCAATCGTTTTGGCGCGGCCGGCGGAATCAATTCTAATTATTATTATGGGGGCGGCGGCGGCGGAGGGCGCCAATCTGCGGCTGGGTAGGGATGTACGGAGGCGGAGGGGTGGCGCGGCCTCTGCTGGAGTCTCTGGGGAGGAGAGACGGAGCCGGCCGCGGTCGAGTACCCCGCACGCGCCCTGCACGCAGCCTTTTTCTCGACCATCTGTCGCCACGAACTGGCAAGCCAAAGCAAAACTCTCCCCGCAGCCTTTTGGTGTCACTCTGCAAGTTGTGTCAGACTGGGAAAAGAACCTCGAACTTTCGGTGATAATCCTCAGGAGCTATGGACTCACGGAACTGTCGCTGTCATAGCTTCATAATCGGCCCGTGATTGGTTGACCTACGTCAGCGTGACGTGCTGTCATAGATCGTGACGGTGTTAGTGGTTCCCGTTGGAACGTACGCTACTCGGAATACAGAGCCTCTTTCTTCAATCTTTAAACTTCGTTGCACCAACTGGGATTAATAATCGACATCTGCATCATCAGTTGAGTGACAAAAGCCTTGGCCTCGCGATGTGCACACGTGCAAATGGCGGTAGTCTCGCATACACTTCGTATACACTGCATTAGCAGGGCTGTCACTTGCATTTGGGCGATTCGTGTGATGATTGATGTGAAAAGGTGGCCGCGTGACTGGAATTAACAGACTTTGAACGCGGAATGGTGTTTGGAGCTAGACATTTGGGAGATTCCGTTTCGGAAATCGTTACGGAATTCGATATTCCGAGATCCACAATGTTGAGAATGTTTCGAGAATACCAAATTTCAGGCACTTGCTCTCACCCACGAACATCGCGGTCGCCGACGGCCTTCACTTATCGACCGAGAGAGCGGTCTTTGCGTAGAGTTACCGGTGCTAACAGACAAGCATCACGGCATGAAATAACCGCAGAAATCAAAGTGGAACGTATGACGAACTTACACGACTTGAAACCATGGCCTTGTCAGGTTAGTCCCGATTTCAGTTGGGCGGCCGCTGTGACCGAGCGGTTCTAGGGGCTTCAGTCCGGAACCGGGCAGCTGCTACGATCACAGGTTCGAATCCTGCATCGGGCATGAATGTGTGTGATGTCCTTAGCTTAGTTAGGTTTAAGTAGTTCTAAGTCTAGGGGACTGATGACATCAGATGTTAAGTCCCATAGTGCTTAGAGCCATTTGAACCATTTGAACCGATTTCAGTTGGCAAGAGCTGATGGTAGAGTTCGAGTGTGGCGCAGACCCCATGAAACTATAGACTAAAGTTGTTATCAAGACACTGTGCAAACAGGTGAAGGTCCCATATTGGTATAGGCTGCGTTTACATGAAACGGACTTGGTTCTCTTGTCTAGCTGAACAGATCATTGATTGGAAATGGTTATGTCCGACTACCTGGAGACCATCTGCAGCCATACAAGGACCTCATGTTCCCAAACAACGATGAAATTTTTATAAATGACAAAGTGTCATGTCAGAACATTCTGGACAACCAGTAAACTGGCCACATATCGACCGATATGAATCCCAACGAACATTTACGGGAAATAATCGTGAGATCCGTTCGTGGGCAAAATCTTGTATCGGCAACAGTTTCGCAATTATGCACGGCTACAGAGAGTGCATCATGGCTCAGTATTTCTGAAGAGGACTTCCAGCGGCTTGTTGGGTCCACGCTACATTACGCTGTGCAAAAGGAGGTCCCGCATGACACAAGGAGGTATCCCACAGGTTTTGTTGTTACTTCATTGTAGGTCCATAAACAATGATTGTGAGTCAGTTTACCGTTATCGAGTATTGTTTCAATTGCCACCCAACCCCCATCATCTCCTCCTACCTCTTCCGGAGAATTAAGCGCTAGTTATTCTCTTTATTGTGGTATTCACTTCATACGGTTCTGTATAACGTTGTTTATTAACTGCTGTCGGTTTCGAAGCGATCACCATCATGTCGTAGGTATGCCCCAAATTTTAATGTCAAGTCATATTTTTTTCCTGAACTATTGGGTGAATTCTATAACAATTAATGAACGAATCCAGGTATTTTAGTATAGAAAAGGTATGGTTATTGAACTTATAAGGCCATATTTACACTTTTTTTGTAATAGGTCATATTATAGCTACCTTTGGCGAAAAATGCATGTGCGTCTCATGTCTTTATGGACACAAGAATAAAAACTTGAAAATATTGCTCACATGATAATATTTCAGGTGATATTGTGACAAATAAACAGAACAATTACGACAAAACTTTATTTATCAGGAATATAGTAGACAAACTGCGTAACACACTGGTCGGTTCGCTGACGGGTTCGTCAAAACGTTCTAGAAACCAACAAGGATGGCTTCCGACGTGATAAAAATTGCACTCATAGTCGCAATATCCAATCTGAATACAAATTCAGTTAGCTGAACACCCCGAAAATGAAGCGATCCAACAGCATGAAGTTGCGAGGTTTTATTCATGACTTAGGAGACATGTTCTTCAGCACTGGCGGGGAAATATTGTTTTGTAAACTATGTGAAGTTACAATTAGTGCAAAAAAGCCCTTTACTGTGCAGATGCGTTAAGAGAAGTGCTGTAAGTGACAGCAGACAGACGCTGCTATTTGAGCAGACTAAATCATCTTCAAACTATCAGTCATTCTCCCACGACTTGAGTGAGATGATGGCGTCTTGAAAGATTTCACTGGAGAAGCTGAAGAATCCATGCTTCAGACAGTTCCAGATGATCCACACTGAGAACTATTTACCCGTGTGGAATAAGGAAAAAATTCGAATTAGCGTTGCTGCTCAAAAGGTCTGGGAGTCCCTAGATGAAACTACCGATGTGAGCAAGCGTTACGTTGCAAATGTTTTTGTTGGTATTCTAAAAGTTGACGAGCCTGGAGAAATGTTCCTCCTAACATTTGAAGCTCTCGAGAGAGTAAACTGCCCGACAATCGCTGTTTTGTTTGACAACTCTATGAAGCTGCTGTGGTCGGATGGTGTAAACGGAAGTAACGTTCTGCTGCTAGTATCAGGCGGTGCTCCTCATATGGCTGAGGCGGCCAGGGGGCTTCAGATTATCTTCCTCATTATAGTGTACGTCACTTGTCTTGTACACGCGCTACACAGAATTGCAGAAGAAGTGCGATCAAATGACCTTGATGTGGGAAATGAAATTTATGTGGCAAGAAAATCTATGTGAAAGTTCCGCCACGGGTGCAGAAATTCAAGGAACAAGCACCTTTAGTGCCCCTCCCCCTGCAACCTGTTCTGGCACGATGGGGTTCTTGGCTTGAAGCTGTTGAGTATTATTGAACCAACTAACCCAAAATAAAGACAACCTTTTGTGAGCCTGATAGCGATGAATCAAGCTTCATAAAAACTGTAAAAGATGTCCTTGCAGATACTTTCTGTGGAAACTTGGCACACATCAACGCCAACTTTTTAGTGGTATCGAAAGGTGTCACATTACTGGAAACTCCAGGTACTCATCTGTGTGACGGCCGAGATATTGTCCAACACGTGCAGAGTGAAACGGGTCGAGCTCATGGTCATGTGGCTGACAACGCAAGCAGCAAATTGCGTAGCGCTCTCCAGCGGAATCTTGGATATTCTACAACGTGCAAAATTAGTGACGGTCTTTCCCGGAATACCATGATATTTCAAGACAATGAACCAAACCTGTCCTGGCTCCCTCATATTTTCATCTCTTCACTCACCGAGTATGAGCAGTCTGGCACAGAAATCGAGCGGCAGACCACTACAGACAATTGGCGGAAATCACAAGCGTCCGCATTCTATGACGAGAATATTACAAACTTGGTATCACACTACGACGTCTGTTGGAGCAGTGAATAAAACTTCTTTGATTTTCAGCATAGTTTCCATTTCGTGACCGATCACAGGATGAAAAAAGTAGTGCTGTATGAACATTCCCATGATATACATATACTCAATTAAACATATCTCCTCTTGCCCCTTGCACTGTGTCCACCTATTCCTCTCTCTGCTCACCACATCCTCCCACCTTTATCTATCTCCTCCTCCTCACACTCTCAAAGAGAGACCCTCTGACGATATCTTTCTCTCCCCCTTCCTCTGGCCATATGCTAATTGCCCCCTTTGTCTCCCCCTCTTCCTTTTCCACCTGCCCGCTACCACCTGCCTCATACATCTATCCCACTGCCCCTATCTGTCCATCCCCACTTCCCTCTCACACTGTCCATCCTCTATCTGTCCCCTGCCATGCTCCAGCATGCATGGCCCTTGCAATACAGTTCAATAAAGCAGGCTGGTACTACAGCCACAATATGCCTATCACACAGGGCAGGCCATGCATCAGAGACTTGAAACACATTTATGTTCCTCTGACATACAGGACGCCATGCAAAGCAGGTTGGTAAAGCATGCTGATATATTCTAACACAATACACCTGTCATGCAAGACAGCATACATGTTGGGGTTTGGAAAGGCTGTTTCTCACTCCTGATATGTAGGGTGCCCTGCAAAGCAGTTGTATTTGGTAGGGCAATACTATTCCCACATGATGCTATTGTCATGCAGACCAGCCTGTACACTAGGGGCTACGAAAAACACGTTTTCGCATACCACCACTCATTTGCAGTTACGAAGTTGTAAACACCATAGCGCTTATACTCACGAGGCCTGCTGGTACTATCGCAATTTTGGTTGAAAACGATCCAGGAGTGTGTTTGGGAGAAGATCCTAGACACACACACACACACACACACACACACACACACACACACACACACACATATGTTGTTGTTGTTGTTGTTGTTGTCTTCAGTCCTGAGACTGGTTTGATGCAGCTCTCCATGCTACTCTATCCTGTGCAAGCTGCTTCATCTCCCAGTACCTACTGCAACCTACATCCTTCTGAATCTGCTTAGTGTACTCATCTCTCGGTCTCCCTCTACGATTTTTACCCTCCACGCTGCCCTCCAATGCTAAATTTGTGATCCCTTGATGCCTCAAAACATGTCCTACCAACCGATCCCTTCTTCTAGTCAAGTTGTGCCACAAACTTCTCTTCTCCCCAATCCTATTCAATACCTCCTCATTAGTTACGTGATCTATCCACCTTATCTTCAGTATTCTTCTGTAGCACCACATTTCGAAAGCTTCTATTCTCTTCTTGTCCAAACTAGTTATCGTCCATGTTTCACTTCCATACATGGCTACACTCCAAACAAATACTTTCAGAAACGATTTCCTGATACATAAATCTATATTCGATGTTAACAAATTTCTCTTCTTCAGAAACGCTTTCCTTGCCATTGCCAGTCTACATTTTATATCCTCTCTACTTCGACCATCATCAGTTATTTTACTTCCTAAATAGCAAAACTCCTTTACTACTTTAAGTGTCTCATTTCCTAATCTAATTCCCTCAGCATCACCCGATTTAATTTGACTACATTCCATTATCCTCGTTTTGCTTTTGTTAATGTTCACCTTATATCCTCCTTTCAAGACACTGTCCATTCCGTTCAACTGCTCTTCCAAGTCCTTTGCCGTCTCTGACAGAATTACAATGTCATCGGCGAACCTCAAAGTTTTTACTTCGTCTCCATGAATTTTAATACCTACTCCAAATTTTTCTTTTGTTTCCTTTACTGCTTGCTCAATATACAGATTGAATAACATCGGGGAGAGGCTACAACCCTGTCTCACTCCTTTCCCAACCACTGCTTCCCTTTCATGCCCCTCGACTCTTATGATTGCCATCTGGTTTCTGTACAAATTATAAATAGCCTTTCGCTCCCTATATTTTACCCCTGCCACCTTTAGAATTTGAAAAAGAGTTTTCCAGTCAACATTGTCAAAAGCTTTCTCTAAGCCTACAAATGCTAGAAACGTAGGTTTGCCTTTCCTTAATCTATTTTCTAAGATAGGTCGTAGGGTCAGTATTGCCTCACGTGTTCCAACATTTCGACGGAATCCAAACTGATCCTCCCGAGGTCTGCATCTACCAGTTTTTCCATTCGTCTGTAAAGAATTCGCGTTAGTATTTTGCAGCCGTGGCTTATTAAACTGATAGTTCGGTAATTTTCACATCTGTCAGCACCTGCTTTCTTTGGGATTGGAATTATTATATTCTTCTTGAAGTCTGAGGGTATTTCTCATGTCTCATACATCTTGCTCACCAGCTGGTAGAGTTTTGACAGGACTGGTTGTCCCAAGGCCGTCAGTAGTTCTAATGGAATGTTGTCTACTCCGGGGGCCTTGTTTCGACTCGGGTCTTTCAGTGCTCTGTCAAACTCTTCACGCAGTATCGTATCTCCCATTTCGTCTTCATCTACATCCTCTTCCATTTCCATAATATTGTCCTCAAGTACCTCGCCCTTGTATAAACCTTCTATATACTCCTTCCACCTTTCTGCCTTCCCTTCTTTGCTTAGAACTGGGCTGCCATCTGACCTCTTGATATTCATACACGTGGTTCTCTTCTCTCCAAAGGTCTCTTTAATTTTCCTGTAGGCAGTATCTATCTTACCCCTAGTGAGATAAGCTTCTACATCCTTACATTTGTCCTCTAGCCATCCCTGCTTAGCCGTTTTGCACTTTCTGTCGATCTTGTTTTTGAGACGTTTGTTTTCCTTTTTGCCTGCTTCATTTACTGCGTTTTTATATTTTCTCCTTTCATCAATTAAATTCAATATTTCTTCTGTTACCCAAGGATTTCTAGTAGCCCTCGTCTTTGTACCTACTTTATCCTCTGCTGCCTTCACTACTACATCCCTCAGAGCTACCCATTCTTCTTCTACTGTATTTCTTTCCCCTATTCCTGTCAATTGTTCCCTTATGCTCTCCCTGAAACTCTGTACAACCTCTGGTTCTTTCAGTTTCTCCAGGTCCCATCTCCTTAATTTCCCACATTTTTGCAGTTTCTTCAGTTTCAATCTACAGGTCATAACCAATAGATTGTGGTCAGAGTCCACATCTGCCCCTGGAAATGTCTTACAACTTAAAACCTGGTTCCTAAATCTCTGTCTTAGCATTATATAATCTATCTGATACCTTTTAGTATCTCCAGGGTTCTTCCACGTATACAACCTTCTTTCATGATTCTTAAACCAAGTGTTAGCTATGATTAAGTTGTGCTCTGTGCAAAATTCTACTAGGCGGCTTCCTCTTTCATTTCTTAGCCCCAATCCATATTCACCTACTATGTTTCCTTCTCTCCCTTTTCCTACACTCGAATTCCAGTCACCCATTACTATAAAATTTTTGTCTCCCTTCACTATCTGAATAATTTCTTTTATTTCATCGTACATTTCTTCAATTTCTTCATCATCTGCAGAGCTAGTTGGCATATAAACTTGTACTACTGTAGTAGGTGTGGGCTTCGTATCTATCTTGGCCACAATAATGCGTTCACTATGCTGTTTTTAGTAGCTTACCCGCATTCCTATTTTCCTATTCATTATTAAACCTACTCCTGCATTACCCCTATTTGATTTTGTGTTTATAACCCTGTGTTCACCTGACCAGAAGTCTTGTTCCTCCTGCCACCGAACTTCACTAATTCCCACTATATCTAACTTTAACCTATCCATTTCCCTTTTTAAATTTTCTAACCTACCTGCCCGATTAAGGGATCTGACATTCCACGCTCCGATCCGTAGAACGCCAGTTTTCTTTCTCCTGATAACGACATCCTCCTGAGTAGTCCCCGCCCGGAGATCCGAATGGGGGACTATTTTACCTCCGGAATATTTTACCCAAGAGGATGCCATCATCATTTAATCATACAGTAAAGCTGCTTGTCCTCGGGAAAAATTACGGCTGTAGTTTCCCCTTGCTTTCAGCCGTTCGCAGTACCAGCACAGCAATGCCGTTTTGGTTAATGTTGCAAGGCCAGATCAGTCAATCATCCAGACTGTTGCCCCTGCAACTACTGAAAAGGCTGCTGCCCCCATGTACACACTGTATATGTATGTAGGATGGACCATTTTAATCCATAATGGGAAATTACTCAGTGTAGAGATAAGATAAAGCGAAGTGTGTTAGATGAAAGTTGTTGGTGGCAAAAAGGGTTGTGCATTGCTGCTAATGATCATGATCTTGAATCTGATTTTGAAGGTGAGTTGAAAGCTAAAGTAATTTTGTAATGGGAAGCCTAATATTTGATTTAATATTTGTAAAGAGCAGCAAATATTAATGAAGGTGCAGTGAAGATCAAATTAGGAAATATGTTTTTATTTCTAGTAGGAATTTAGTCGGACTATAGGAGGGATACAGCAAAATACAATGTTACATACAAATTGGAAGGAGCATCCCTAGCAATGAGAAAATGAGAAATGAGGGGACTCACTCACGTCTTGTATATCAATGATCTATGTTTCATTTACGTTTGTTGTCTTGAAAAGTCAAAATAACATTTATATGTTGTGAAGTAATTATTTTTTCCAGTAAGAACGGTACTTAAAACTTAAAGTTAAAACCGTTCTTCAGTCTTTCCAAATCAGACGTCATAAATAGGAGTATCTGTGAAACAAAACTCAACTTTGGAAGACTTTTGATATCAGGTTACCTTCGATTCGGAAAGTGGATGCACTCAGCGACTGTACGTTACTTATAAATTATAAAGTGTAGCAATCAGTCCTTTTTAGATTTTATTGTGCAAATCCAGATTTCAGCTAGTAGCTAGCCATTCTCAATGCGCCGCTTTTTTTTATCCTTAATGCATGTAAGTCCCTGTTGTTCGGATGTCAGTCAGAGTTCTTTGAATACTCAATAACAGAATAAAAAATATCGTATTGAGAATGGGTAGCTACTGGCTGAAATCTGGATTTGCATAATAAAATCTAAAAAGGTCGACTCTATAATTTGTAAGACTTTTGACAATTACCTGTAAGATCATGGTTGTTGGTAATGATACGTGACCTGTTGTGCCCATTACAATTTGTATCTAACATTGTATTTTGACGTATTCGTCCTCTGTTCCAAGTTGATCCATAGTGGAAGTAAAAACATATTTGCTTATTTGACCTTCATTTAACCTTGCCATGACGCTGAATAATGTATCATTTTACATGTAACATTTCCTACGCTTTTCAAATCTTAAATCAAATATTAGGGTTCCCATTTGAAAAAAAAATCACTTTAGCTTTCAAATAACTTTGAAAATCACATTCAAGGTCACGGCCATTAGTATCAATACGTGATTCACTTTGCCACCTACAACTTTTAACTAAAACATTTTGCTGTATCTCATCTCTATCATGAGTTATTTCGCACTACGGATCAAAATGTCGACTTTGCAAGTGTAACAGATGAATTGTTATTAAATATAGCTTAATTTGTGTTGTCTTAAATTTACGTTCATACATATTCTGCCCCGTGACACAGCTAATAAAGCTGCTGCACACTTTCCCTGCCAGGCTTATTTGGCGAACAAAACAGCATGAAAATAGTCTCAGGACTGAAGGCCACAACAACTATGCAGGGAAGAGTATTCTAAGAAAGCAGCAGTTTATTGCCCGTAAGAGAAATGCTGTAGTATCTATATGACGTGTCCTAAAGCCCTATCTATCTATATCCGGATACCGCTAGAGCTACTGTCGGGTCTGGGTCCTCTCCATTTGACTCTGTCCTCCCACCACTTTTCTTCCTCCACTTGCTGCCAGGACACATGTTTCCACAGATATTCTCCCATTTTCTATCGTGTTCTTGGGCGCTCTCTAGGTCTTTTTCCATCCATCCTTATTTCTTCCATAATTTTGGGAAGTCTCTGCCCATACATCCTCTTAACATGCCAATACCAGATTAATCTCTTTTTTTTTTAATTTCTTCTCTCATACTTTCTTGTTTAAGTAATCTCTACATTACTTACTCTGTCCATTCTTGTTTTTCCCTTAACTGCTCTGAGAAATTTCATGTCCCCTGCTTGCAGTCTGCTCCAGTCCCTTTCTGTCATTGTCCATGTTTCTCCACCATAGGTGACAATAGGGAAGTAATAATTCTTATACGTAAGGAGTTTTGCTCTTACTGAAACTTCCTTATTCCAAATCAGGTGTTTTATTGTTTGGTAGAAATTGCCTCCGTTATGTGACCTATTAATTTCGTTGGTTATTATTCCATCCCTAGATATTCACTCCCTAAATAAGTGAAACTATCTACCACTTTGAGGGGTTCTCCATTCAGAGTAATATTTCCGTTGATCCCTTTCTCTTTTCCAAATACCATTACGTCACTCTTGTCTTTATTTATTTTAAATCCATACCTTTTCATTATTCCCTTCCGCGCATCAAGTTGTAACTGTACATCTACCTATTTATCACCCCATATTACCATATCATGTGCAAAAATCGTCTTTTTGTCTTTTTCTTTTACTATATCTTTAACTCCCCTATTCATTCCCTCCTTCACAACATTAAAAAGTGCATATCTTCTTGATCCATAATGGATCAACGATGATTAAAAAGTGCAGGAGATAGAATACTTCCTTGCTTCAGTCCTTGTCTTATTTCGTAGTATTCAGAGTTCCCGAATGGTGTTCTAATTCTACAGTTGTGTGCTCTGTATATTGTCTTTATTAATTCTACAATTGTGTCCTCTGTACATTGTCTTTATCACATTAATGTATCCATCTTCTGTATCTATCTTCTTCATTTGTTCCCAGAGTCTTACCCTGTTAACTGAGTCATATGCCTTTTCTGTGACTATAAAAACCATTATCATCCTTTTGTTATTCTCCCGACTTTTTTCCATCAGTTGGCGGATAGAAAATACCAGATCGATCGTGCTTCTTCCTTTCCTAAACCCATGCTGTTCTTCACTTAGGTCCTTTTCTATCTTTTCACTTATTCCTAAAGCCCAAAAACATTTTACTGAAGGGGATCCGTATTGTAGCTGTTAGTATTGTCAGGTTACTGCAGGCAGATGTGAGGGAGGAGGGGCGGTATAAAAGCCAGCGAGAGGAGCGGCCACTTGACCGTAGAACACGTGGCGTGCGGCGGAGGGTGCCTGCGCCTAGTTAGCACGTACTGTGCCGGAGAGGCAGGTTGCAGGCGTCCTCTGGGTGCGGCGCTGCTCGGCGAGCAGATGTCTGGCGGCTGCAGTGGGTTCGCGAGATGTTAACGAGCTTAGCATGGGGCTGGGGAGCAGACAGCGCACAATGCGGCCAGCTGGCGACCCTCGCCAGGCAGGCCTTTGTGAGCGCAGGTGCCGCCGGGCCGCCGGGCGTTATGAACTGCGGCCGCAGTGTATCTGGCCGCCTCTGCCGCTGCCGCTGCCTGGCACCCCAGCCGGGCCGAAGCCACGTTTTTCATTCGCGTTTAATCGCCGGCCACTGACGTCCTGCCACTGCGCCCTCTGCGGACATACGCGTCCCGACTGTAGCTGTTATCCGCGGGCCCAACAGGCGTAAGACGCCGTAAGCTCCCACCGTGCTTTCGAACTGCTCATGGTCTGAATCCAGCTCCGTTGATCAGCACTGCGAGAAAACATTCTCACTCATCTCTAAAGCGACAATGTTTTCTACCCCGCGAGATCCAGACACTGCCCGCTACAAGCTCCGAACGAGTGGCCTGCAAGGTGGTGCTTAGGTTCAAGCCTATAATCAACGTAACGTGGGTACGCAAAGTGGTGCTAGGGTTCAAGACCACGACATCCAAACGCTCTGATTGCTTAGAGGACTTACAAGTTCGTTCAGACTTCCTACTGCCCGTAAATGGTGACGAGCGAATTTACATCCAAACTATGAAATTAAAAGTATCCGGACATCCCCATGTAATGGGGAGTTTACTATTAGATGTCGTGAGAGGTCGAGTTGCCACTACAAACGGAATCGTTATGAGTAGAGTGGCACAAAACTGAATGGGTCGATCCGGTGAGCTCAGTGACTTTGAACGAGGACTAGTCATTCGATGTGACTTGAGTAAGTAATCCATGAGGGACATTTCAACCCTTCTAAGGCGGCCACTGTTAGTGTTATGAATGTGGAGTGGAAACGTGAAGGAAAAATCACAACTAAATTAAGAACAGGCAGACCTCATGTGGTGACGGACAGGGACCGTCGAGCGATGCGGAGATTGGTCGTGAAAGATCGCATGATGAGTTGGAAGGTGCCACCAGCATGACAGCTAACAAAGTGACTGTCGGTAGGGAGTTGAATAAAACAGGATAAAACGGCCGTACAGCTTCTCAAAAGGCATAGATTTTTGTAACCAGTGGCATGCGACGCTTGGGGCAGTGTAAAGAGCGACGCTGTCGGGCAGTGGATAACTGCAAACTAGTAAAATTCTTCTGGGTTTCATGCCGCATTGTCATCTATAAAATTCCGACGTCTCGGCGACTGTTGCAAGGCGCCTTCTCATACGTCAAGGACTACACCCATTTTATAGCACTGTTGAAAGAATATCGTGTCTCGGATACGGATTTGATGGTCAGTTTTGACGTCAAGTCTTTGTTCACGACTTTACCTGTGGCAGACACCATGAACATCTTAGAGGAACGCACGGCGCCTGATATCTGAGAGCTAGTGCGCCACTGTTCGACGACCACCTATTTCAGGTGGAGAGGGGAATTTTTATGAGCTGACGGACGGTGTAGCTATGGGTTCCCCTCTTTAGCCTACCGCAGCAGACATTTTTATGCAGGCGTTCGAAGAAACAGCACTCCAGTCCGCACCATTGCGTCCAGAATGATGACACCTTTGTTATCTGGCCTCATGGAGAAGAACAACTTCAGAACTTCCACGAACATCTCAACCAGCAGCACAGCAAAATTCACTTTACCATGGAGATAGAAAAGAACAGGGTATTATCTTTTGTCGACGTGAAAGTTTACCGTAAGCCAGACGGGAAGCTTGGACACAGAGTTTACAGGAAGCCCACCAACACGGACAGGTTCTTGCACGCATCCTCCCACCAGCATCCTACGCAAAAGAATTCGGCCCTGCAAGCTTTAACTAAGAGAGACTACAGGATCAGCGATGAACACAACCTGCAAGCTGAACTGCAAAACCTCAGGTCCATTTTTGGAACTAACAGCTGCGACATGAGGATGATACACTGAACCGTGGCGCCGAAGGAGGAGGGCAACAGGGAAATGCAGAACGAAGCACCGGCGTGCTACCATATATACAAGGGGTTACTGAACGTCTGGCCAAAATTCTCCGTCGTGCTGGTATGAGGCCGATTTTTCGTAGCAACAGCAAAATAAAAGACATTCTGCGCTCGACGAAAGATACAACCGACAAGTGTCATGCCGCCGGAGTTTGTGAAATCGGGTGCGAATGTGACTGGTGTAAGTAGGTGAGACTGGACGTCCAATAAGCAAAAGGTGAGCTGGACACGAGAGATATATCCGTCTCAAACAATACAACAAATCAGTGGCGGCAGAACATCAGGAACAGTGCAAGATGAAGATCGAAATTCGAGAGGCCCGCCTACTGGCGAAACAGCCGCTTAGTTTGAGGAGGAAGATTAGAGAGGCTATAGAAGTAGCCAAGCGACCCGACAATATGAATAGAGAAGACGGGTACCGACTTCCAGCGTCTTGGCTGCCAGCTGTGACAGCTATGCGGAAGGCCAGCTCTCGCAGAGCAACAGGCACGCGGTAGGCCACAGCGGTGGAGGGCACACAGTGCTGAGACGCCCTAGTCGATACTAAGGAGTTAGTAAACAACGCTACGCTGTAGTCGCCGCTCAGTTTCCTATTCGCCGATTTCCACCAATGGCAAGCGGTAAAGGAAACTCTATTGGAAAACGCCTATTACCGCCAAACACGCAATGCAAAGACTAATAAAATGAACTAATGCCCTTCCTCCTCACTCTCAGATCCAATGACAGCACTCCCTCATAGTAAATAAGTAACCAAACTAGTGCTCGTTAAGCAGTTAGAAATACCCCATGAGGAAGGCGCCTTGCAACAGTCGCCGAAACGTGACCTGACGATGCGGCACAAACCCAGAAGAATTTTACTGACTGTCACAACGGCCACGGAAGCATACGTTTACATTTAGTGATTTATAGTGACGAATCGCGCTATATTCAGAAGCTGTGTATACTATGGAAAGAGGATTGTCCGTGCTATCATGACAACGCATCCTGCCGTAAGGCATCATTTGTATCGAAGCGCTTTTTGGACAGTAACAGTCTTGAAATGGACTGACATGGCCTGCCCAGAGTCCCGATCTGAATCCACTGGAACATATGTGGGATGAGCTAGAATGTCGACTTTGTTGTAGAACACAGGGTCCAACATCACCACGTTCTTTGATTTCAACTCTTGAGGAAGAATGGGCTGCCATTCTTCCACAGACATTCAGACACCTCATGGAAAGAGTCCCAAATGTAGAAAATAACTTTAAGGACGTCAGAGACCCTCCCTGTATATGTATTGTACGATGAAGCCTGTCAGACTTCACCACTCACTATAACTCATACAGTCATGGCGCTTAGCCTGCAGTTTCGTGTGGCCAGGAGGTTGACTGTGCGGATCACAGGGGCGCGTCCTTTTTGGTTTGGAAGACCAGCTTCACTGTGTTAGCGACTGTTCTTCTCGGATCCAGCTTCAAACTTCTGATCCCGACAGAAACGTTCGACTAACCGGAGTGGTGCTACTCTTTATGGCCTACATAACTGTCTTTCGCAACGGGTTCTGAAAGGACCAGTCTGCCGTGTTGGATTACCAGGCTCTACTAGCTTCTTATGTCTCCTTACCTTGCAGGTGTATCGCCGTGTGCCAAGGCAGGCTTTTCCACACACAGTCTTAGATTTAACAAAAATTACCATTTTGGCAATAATTGATAAATTATTAATGCCAGCATGTATCATCTCACAAAAAAATCAAGAAAAATAATCCTATACCTCTGGCCCGATGTTTTACTACTAAAAGTTCTCATTCGCCCCCGGAACATGAATAAAATTAGTATTAAAATTTTTGTACTCATTAATTAATGAATACATCACATTAAATTTTTAGCCTCAATGGTTTTTTTTATGTAATTGTAAATCGAATTTTTCTTCTTGATGACGTACCATTGCAAGGTGAAAATATTGTTAGAGTCAGATTTCGGGAATTGCTTATTCCTTTCACGCCAAAATAATATATTCGTAAGCTATTATACAGGGTGTTCCAAAATAGTACGGCCAGACTTTCAGGAAACATTCCTCACACACAAAGAAAGAAAATATATTATGTGGACATGTGTCCGGAACGCTTAATTTCCATGTTGGACCTCATTTTAGTTTCGTCAGTATGTACTGCACTTCCTCGATTCACCGCCAATTGGCCCAATTGAAGGAACGTAATGTTGACTTCGGTGCTTGTGTTGACATGCGACTCATTGCTCTACAGTACTAGCATCAAGCACAACAGTACATAGCATCAACAAGGTAGTGTTCATCACGAACGTGGTTTTGCAGTCAGTGCAATGTTCACAAATGCGGAGTTGGCAGATGCCCATTTGATGTATGCATTAGCACGGGGCAATAGCCGTGGCGCGGTACGTTTGTATCGAGATAGATTTCCAGAAAGAAGGTGTCCCGACTGGAAGACGTTCGAAGCAATTGATCGGCGTCTTAGGGAGCACGGAACATTCCAGCCTATGACTCGCGACTGGGGAAGACGTAGAACGACGAGGACACCTGCAATGGACGAGGCAATTCTTCGTGCAGTTGACGATAACCCTAATGTCATCGTCAGAGAAGTTGCTGCTGTACAAGGTAACTGTATGGAGAGTGCTACGGGAGAACCAGTTGTTTCCGTACCATGTACAGCGTGTGCACGCACTATCAGCAGCTGATTGGCCTCCACGGGTACACTTCTGCGAATGGTTCATCCAACGATGTGTCAATCCTCATTTCAGTGCAAATGTTCTCTTTACGGATGAGGCGTCATTCCAATGTGATCAAATTGTAAATTTTCACAATCAACATGTGTGGACTGACGAGAATCCGCACGCAATTGTGCAATCACGTCATCAACACAGATTTTCTGTGAACGTTTGGGCAAGCACTGTTGGTGATGTCTTGATTGGGCCCCATGTTCTTCCACCTACGCTCAATGGAGCACGTTATCATCTACCTGCGCTGCTAGGACATGTGCCTTTACAAGTACGACACAACATGTGGTTTATGCACGATGGAGCTCCTGGACATTTCAGTCGAAGTGTTCGTACGCTTCTCAACAACAGATTCGGTGACAGATGGATTGGAAGAGGCGGACCAATTCCTTGGCCCCCACGCTCTCCTGACCTCAACCCTCTTGACTTTCATTTGAAAGATGATGTCTACGCAACCCCGGTACCAAATGTAGAGACTCTTCGTGCTCGTATTGTGGGCGGCTGTGATAAAATACGCCATTCTCCAGGGATGCATCAGCGCATCAAGGATTCCATGCGACGGAGGGTGGATGCATGTATCCTCGCTAACGGAGGACATTTTGGAGATTTCCTGTAACAAAATGTTTGAAGTCACGTTGGAACGTTGTGTTGCTGTGTGTTTCCATTCCATGATTAATGTGATTTGAAGACAAGTAATAAAATGAACTCTAACATTGAAAGTTAGCGTATCCCGACACATGTCCACATAACATTTTCTTTCTTTGTGTGTGAGGAATGTTTCTTGAGAGTTTAGCCGTACCCTTTTGTAACATCCTGTATACTTCTTCTCACTTTCTGGAAGCTCTATACTGTCTTTGAATTTCATTGTCCTGACAAATTTTCTGTCTGCATCTGTGAAAGAGGATTGGTACGTTGCTTGAGCTAATCGGTGGCTTATCGTGTGGTATCTGGTCTAAATTTCTTTCATCAACGCAACTTTTAAAAGTCATTAATCTTTAAACAGAAGCTTAAATGTGGTTGAGTCAGTATTTTGTGCAGATGTTAGCAATTCCAGGTACTTCGTTATTTCATTTTAGTATTTGGAGGTTATGGAAAGGAAAGTGAGCTTTCACGAAGAAAACTAGCTGTTGCAAAGATCTTACTGCAAGAAAAGCATTCACAGAGAGGAATAAGTAACAGACAATTTTACAAAAATAAGTAAGATTTATAAATAAGGCAAGAAGTAATGAGCATGACTGCTACTACGCTCGAGAAGAAAGATGTGAACAAACGAGAAACTGCCAGTAATTATTACTTTGTGATAAAAAATTAAACTTCGGAGTCGATATTACGACTTTCGCCTATTTGTACAACACGCGTTCGATAGTAATAATGTCACTGTTATTACCCATTCAGGACGGAGAGCCACTATATTAGTCTGAGCACGCTGTGTTATGAATGGGGTAAGGCGACATGCTGTTCTAGTTGGTCTTCCATAACTTTTGCCCGCGCATCCTGTTATTATACACTCCTGGAAACTAAAATAAGAACAACGTGAATTCATTGTCCCAGGAAGGGGAAACTTTATTGACACATTACTGGGGTCAGATACATCACATGATCACACTGACACAACCACAGGCACATAGACACAGGCAACAGAGCATGCACAATGTCGGCACTAGTACAGTGTATATTCACATTTCGCAGCAATGCAGGCTGCTATTCTCCCATGGAGACGATCGTAGAGATGCTGGATGTAGTCCTGTGGAGCGGCTTGCCATGCCATTTCCACCTGGCGCCTCAGTTGGACCAGCGTTCGTGGTGGACGTGCAGACCGCGTGAGACGACGCTTCATCCAGTCCCAAACATGCTCAATGGGGGACAGATCCGGAGATCTTGCTGGCCAGGGTAGTTGACTTACACCTTCTAGAGCACGTTGGTTGGCACGGGATTCATGCGGACGTGCAATGTCCTGTTGGAACAGCAAGTTCCCTTGCCGGTCTAGGAATGGCAGAACGATGTGTTCGATGACGGTTTGGATGTACCGTGCACTATTCAGTGCCCCTCGGCGATCACCAGAGGTGTACGGCCAGTGTAGGAGATCGCTCCCCACACCATGATGCCGGGTGTTGGCCCTGTATGCCTCGGTCGTATGCAGTCCTGATTGTGGCGCTCACCTGCACGGCGCCAAACACGCATACGACCATCATTGGCACCAAGGCAGAAGCGACTCTCATCGCTGAAGACGACACGTCTCCATTCGTCCATTCACGCCTGTTGCGACACCACTGGAGGCGGGCTGCACGATGTTGGGGCGTGAGCGGAAGACGGCCCAACGGTGTGCGGGACCGTAGCCCAGCTTCATGGAGACGGTTGCGAATGGTCCTCGCCGATACCCCAGGAGCAACAGTGTCCCTAATTTGCTGGGAAGTGGCGGTGCGGTCCCCTACGGCACTGCGTAGGATCCTACGGTCTTGGCGTGCATCCTTGCGTCGCTGCGGTCCGGTCCCAGGTCGACGGGCATGTGCACCTTCCGCCGACCACTGGCGACAACATCGATGTACTGTGGAGACCTCACGCCCCACGTGTTGAGGAATTCGGCGGTACGTCCACCCGGCCTCCCGCATGCCCACTATACGCCCTCGCTCAAAGTCCGTCAACTGCACATACGGTTCACGTCCACGCTGTCGCGGCATGCTACCAGTGTTAAATACTGCGATGGAGCTCCGTATGCCACGGCAAAATGGCTGACACTGACGGCGGCGGTGCGCAAATGCTGTGCAGCTAGCGCCATTGACGGCCAACACCGCGGTTCCTGGTGTGTCCGCTGTGCCGTGCGTGTGATCATTGCTTGTACAGCCCTCTCGCAGTGTCCGGAGCAAGTATGGTGGGTCTGACACACCGGTGTCAATGTGTTCTTTTTTCCATTTCCAGGAGTGTATCTTGTACTTTTACTTGAAGCTACTATCGAAAGCGCTCTGACTGTCGATTTACAGCTCTCTTGCATATAGTATGCCATATAATATAACAAATAACGCTGCTGTTAGCACGTAAGTTTATCTGGGTAATAAGGAGGATTGGTTCAACATGGTTCAAATGGCTCTGAGTAGGCCATCAGTTCCCTAGAACTTAGAACTACTTAAACCTAACTAACCTAAGGACACCACACACATCCATGCCCGAGGCAGGATTCGAACCTGCGAACGTAGCGGTCGCGCGTTTCCAGACTGTAGCTCCTAGAAGCGCTCGGCCACAACGGCCGGCGCAATATAATTCAAAACGTCGTGAGGCAGGTAAGTCACTCGCGGATACTATCGCTTCACTAAGTTCATTATCACATACTGAGTAAAGGTGACGTGTTGCGCAATAACTTCATCGACACAGCGGGTCGCCTGTATGGATGAATCATCACGCGATTTTCCACTTAATTGTGTAACAGGAATGCTGACACGTGCCTAGAGACAAACAAACAATTAATTGCGTATCTTTATTTTTTCGAAGTTATAACTAAAACTTAACTAAAACCTTCTGATTATCAACAATTGAAAGAAAAACAGCCCTCGGTCACTGTTTTTAGCAAATTAACCTGGATTCTACACTGCTAGGAGTGTCTTCCTCAGAATTTAAATCAAAGATAGGTCTATATTCTATGACGATTAATTTGTTAAAAATAGTGACCGAGGGCTGTTTTTCTTTCAATTGTAACTATTCATGGTCTCTGAACGTGCAGCCATGTACAAAACTGTCTGATTATCTCTCCTTGAGAAATATGCCATTTCGATCGTAAGTTAGTTTCCTTCCAGATGGCCTGTGGACATTTCTCGAGACTGATTCCCTATCTTCGGGGATTTTGGTACTTCCTTCGCAATCCTAGTCGTAGTGTTTTGTTCTGTAGCTATACAGACTATCCGCATCAGGTCCACTTTGAGGCAGAGGAGTCGTCTGGGAGCTGGTGCGTATTGGCAGTCCGTCTCGTCATCCCCTCCGACTGCCGACGGGCTCAATCTGGGAAAGTGGGTCTAGACAAAGACGAGAATTAGTGTAATCCCGCGCTGACGTCAGCGGACCGCCAGATGGCGCTGTCCGGAGCGGAGCGGAGCGCAGTCACCTGTTTTGTGGCGTGGCGGCGGCGCCACATATGGTCCTCGCATTGCGCTTTAATGGGCTGCGGAGGGTGTGTCCAGGGGGTGGGGATGGTGGGCGGGGGGCAGGGGGAGGAAGCTGCGCAGCTGGTGGCTGGCTGCGCGGATTCATCAGGCTGTCCAGGCCGACTGGGATAATGAAATTGATCTGCGGACCACAATCTGTTCGTTCCGGCCGACAATGAAGACAACACGCCGAGTCTGCGGCCGCGGTCGCCATGAAGCCGAGCCGCGTCGTTCCGGTGTGGCGACCCCGCCAGGCATTCATTACACTGCACAGTGTCTGGCGAGTTGCGTCCTCACGCATCTCCACAACGGCGCGGGACACTGGCTCCAGCACCGCACCGACTGCTGCAGGTAGTCATAAGATACAGGTTTTACCGGCTCGTGTTTACATCGGTTTTCTGGGGTCGATAACATAAGTGGTACATTTACATCTACATGGTTGCTCTGCAATTCACAGTTACGTGCCTGGCAGAGGGTTCATCGAACCATTTTCATACTGCTTCTCTACCATTCCACTCTCGAATGGCACGCGGCAAATGGAACACCTAATTAAACCCCCGCTAGTTGAGCCATTGTGGACGGATAACTACACTGACGGGAAAAAATGCAACACCAAAAAATAATTAATGTAGAATAATGAAATTTCGTAAATGCGTTTGCCTAGTTAACATATTTACGCCGGAAATTCGCAGGTTAATGTAAGAGCCACATAAACCACTGCAAATGTGAAATGTTAGTACATTACTAATCGGTGTATCCGCCAGAATGTTGAATTTTGAAAATGGGAACTAGCTGATGCGTTTCCGAGCTAGGATCGTCATGATTTGTGATGTGCATTATAAGTTTCTAGCGAGTATTAAATTTTCAGTGAATTCAATAAAGTCAGATGGGGCAGAACTTGGTCTTTACCCGGAAACAGTTCACATCCTGCGTCTTGATCCTGATTTGTTTCGTGTTTTGTTTGTGCTACGAGTACACTCCAGTTTCGATGTCTCAGATTTAGTCGGAAAATGGTGAATATTATTTTCTACACTTTACATTCATTTAACGCTCACGTGTTCTAAAATATCCGTAATGGATAAGTTTAATTCTGCGAGTGTCTGACGCTTTTCGTGTGAGCATATTTGCGTCCATCTTGCTCCTGTCTCAGGCTAATTCCTGCTAACTAATTACGATGAATACAGTTTGTCCTCTCGGAACTACAGTACTTGATTTTTCGTATGTGTTCCATGTTTAGGTTCAGGAGTACACTCCCTTTTGTAAATAATGTAGTGTTCATCAATTTAGTTCGTTATATGAAGGGCGTTAAAAAAGAAACAAGCCAGAGGCATTACAGAAACCAGTACCTGTATGTTAGTAGTAAAGATCCTGGCTGTTGAGACACTTGTTCCACTGTACCACAAGGCGGTGAATGGCTGTCTCATGAAATTCCCGGGGCTGCGTTGTTAACCAGCTCCGCACATACAGCTGGACCTAGTATCCCGAGGTTAATCGTTTGCCCCTACGCTGACGTTCTTCTTTGACCAAAATGACCCTCTTCCGATTCATTTCCTGCAGCAAGGGACAACATAGAATGCCAAGCGTTACTCGCAAACCTTGACCAACTTTCGGCAAGTGATCAAATCAAAACGAACAGGTAATCTCGCCCGTGGGGTTATTCTGCAAAGCCTCATACGACCAACACAGTCGCGGCACTCGTGCAGAAATTCAAATGGGAGGTTCTCGGCCATCCTCAATGAAGTCCGGACTTCTCTCCCTGTGATTGCGCCATTTCTGATCCCCTTAAAAAAGCTCTGAGGGGCAAAACGATTCACCTCGGACTAAGACGTCCAGCTGTACGTGCGGAACTGATTAACATCGCAGCCCCGGCACTTTTATGAGACAGCCATTCACCTTGAAACCTTCCCGTCTAATATTGGATGAACGTTTGCTTGCTGACTGAACGCTGCGTCTCTTAAAATCTTTTAACTGCTGCTCTGTCAAGACTACCTGCTGATTATTACGACGAAACATAAAATGTGTTGTCGCCGTGGCCCTCAGTCGTTACCTGAAATTATTAAGACTGATTCTTACCTTTAATTATTTATACTGGATCGCCATCTGACTGCTACAGCAAACTGTGGAATGAATATACTTACTTCTCTTTAACATAATTATAAGCTGCTGGTGGAGTTTCATAATACTTTGTGACTGGAATTCTTTAAGTTGAAGTTAATTTAGATTTGATAAAAGCTGAAGCTCAGTTTAGACTTTTCTTTTAAGATAACAATAAATTCCGTAAAGCATTTACGTGAATGATTTTGGGATAGAAAATTCTTAATGCATTTAATCTGGTAGAAGTTAACTATATTCTGAGAACGATCTTGACAAACAATTACAAGGGGTATAGTTCTTTACAAAAATTCTTAAAAACTAGCATTGCGCTACATATAGCGAGTGGCTGGCGAGCACACCGCTTCTTTCAAAGTGTTAATTCATACCTCGCTTACAGCGACCTCCTCTCATGTCTCGCTAGCTACGACTGCCTCGTCTCACATCTTACTCGCAACTGCTCGCTTCCAACGCTCAATGCTACAAAAGTGCGGTCTCGCCGCCAACAATGGTTTTTGGTGCAGACAATCCCTGCTACCATTACAGATGTATTACTGCGCGCTGTTTCCCGCTCTTTCTCAAAATGTATCTATGCGCGGTTTCCCGCTCTTTCTCAATAATACACAATGCAATTTAATTAACAAAACAATTTAAATAAGAAACAGTTCAGATAATTACATGCTAAAACAGTTTAAATACGCCTATTACATAATTACAACCTCCTTGTGCCACAATGAGACAAGTGTCTCAACAGCCAGGGTCAATACTTCTAACATACAGGTACTGGTTTCTGTAATTATGCCCCCGGCTCGTTTCTTTTTGTACGCCCATTATACTTCTTCCCAGTGTGCATATCAGCAACTGATCCTGCGTCCTATGATCACTAACGATCTGAAGTTCGGTAGTCAGATTTCAGTTTCGCATTTTTCTTTGTGGTAGAAACTCAATATTTCTGAGGCTTCAGACGACGAGGCACTCAGGTGTAGGCAGAGAATCTCAGATACTGTACTTGTTCAGTAGGAAGCTTGCTGCTACGAAAAGTCTCTGTGACAGGGCAAAAGTTTGACCCACCAAAAAACTTAAGGGAAATATTTAGATAAACAAGAAAAGTTGTCGGTTTTAGCAAAAAATTGTTCAAATGGCTCTGAGCACTATGGGACTTAACATCTTAGGTTATCAGTCTCCTAGAACTTAGAACCTAACTAACCTAAGGACATCACACCCATCCATGCTCGAGGCAGGATTCGAACCTGCGACCGTAGCAGTCCCGCGGTTCCGGACTGCAGCTCCTAGAACCGCACTGCACCGCGGCCGGCTCGGTTTTAGCACTACAGTACGAAGAATACATTATTACATTTGCAGGTGATATGGTAGTACACAGGGAGCGATGTTTAGTACACAGAGCTGCTAGCTCTGCAGCATCAGTGTCTCTAACCCAGCTGGGCGCCGAGTCGTGGAGAACATGTGGTCCTGTGTTTCTTGTTGAAAGATAACGTCACAGAGACTTCGAAAGAATGGCACAGCCATCAACCTTAACACGTCAGAAATGTAACGGCTGCTGTTCAAAGTACCGGCTATTTGAACCAGAGGTGATCGTCTAGTATACTCAGTGCCTGCTTAGCTGAGTGCAGAGGTCCCGGGTTCGATTCCCGGCCTGGTTGGAGATTTTCTCCGCTCGTGGACTGGGTATTGTCTCATCCTTTCAACATCATTCCCGACACGTAAGTCTCCCAATGTGGCGTCGACTGCAATAAGACTTGCAACCCGGCGGCCAATCTTCCCCGTTTGGTGACTGGCTACCAGCAATGCCACACGGTCATTTCATTTCAGTGCCACCAGCTACCATTGTGCCAAGTGTTGAGCGCGCATATTACATGACGAATGCAGTCTGGCAACGCTCTTCTCCTCTGAGACTTCGCAGAGTCCATGATGCTCCACAAGTCGTCATACCGTGTCCAAAGTATCGGCTATTCGAACCAGAGGTGATCGTCTTGTATACTCAATGCATGCTTGCTCCAAACAAGCCCATTTCATGCCTCAGTCTTCGTGACGTGGCGGTACGATTCTGCACGGCTGAGAGAACAATGCGTCTGACCTATTGGGCGCTTGTCGAGTGGGACTTTTGAAATCCTGCGTAGTGTTAAGTATGGTCCTACAACCCATCGATTCCGTATTCGCATGACAATCGTGGGGTCCCGACCAACGTGAGGAGCAATATCGCTGAGGCCACAGTCCTGCTGAATTCCCATACATGGTATGTTTCTTCTTGTTACAGAAGGTATAACACGGTATTGTCAGAAGCAAACGTCATTGAAATGTGATAATAACCTGGTATTCAATCTTTCCTTATATGCAAAATTTAGTTGACATTATTCTTATCTACTTGGTGTGATTCACTGAAATGGTAATCATTTACACATACGAGAGTATGTTACAATTCAAGCCTATAAGACAATTCTTGGCTTGTCGTCTTCATGGTTTTAATGGCCAGCAGTGTAGTCATGAGGCCTTCGGTACTTTTAATTAAGTACTGATTCACAGTGTTATCTACGTAATATTCGTCATTGTTTCTTTTTCAACCAAACAATTGAAAAGCTCAGTTGACTGAAGGGAAAAGTTGAGAAAGTAGGTATACATATTTCCTTTAACAAAGCGAAATACATGATAACGATTTAACGATCGACAGCAGCCGATGAGCGCTGACTGGTCGAAGAAACTCGGACGCTATTTCGCTGTGATCTGAAGAAACTAGAACGCTTCGACCAACAGAAGCTTAGATGCATTATGCACATCAAACGGAAGTACTTCACATCAAACAAGGGCGAAGATGTAAAGTTTAGAGGTCACCGTGGTTGGTCACCAACTCTGACGTGTTGTGTTTTTCCAGAGGATGGGAACCAACAGACTACCCTGACAAATTTTGGATGGTGATGTTAGCACAGATATAAGGCCGTTTTCTGTTACTATTAGGCGCTCACTGTAAGGATCAATTCAAGATGAACCCAAGGAATCGAAACATTGACCCAAATCACTGATGCGCCACAGTAGAATATCGTATTCGCTGACACACACTTCAGCTACTGTTTTCCATTTGGAGCACGAACGATGAAAACCAGCGCGCCCTCCACTCTCTATTGTGTGTTGTCTGTGTGACCATATGCTTCACGGCAACATTGATCTGCTAAGTCATCAAAGGCTTCTCCGAAACTGAACAGGGACGTAATAAGGGAAATCCAGGAGAAAAATGAAAACTCGGATACTTGTAACAAATGACAACAAATGAACCTGCACAAAATCTATAAAATGATATTGACTGATTCAATGAGTTAGTTAGTAAGTTTGCTCATTACATGTTCCATGGACTACTGCATAGATAATATTAGCAAAATAAAGTGAAACGAGTAAACGATTTTAGGTTAGATTTAAGACTTATTTTGCTACATGGTTTGCTGCCTGTCAGACACTTATGTTACTGTACAAAACTATTCATTGCCGTTTAGTGAATGCCTTTGAGAGCCATTGAAAGCCTTGATAATGAAGTTCATTTTTTTCCTTTAGTGTTGTAGGTATGGAATCACTGTTCTTGTGAAATTGTGATACATTGTTTACAACGAATTTCATGAAGAAAGATATGCGACGGTGCAGTTAAAATGTCCATCTCCCTGACGACGTACCAACATGACTGCGGGTGAACACCGCATTTTCCCACAGCTCAATTTCTTTCTGAGTGGTTATTTACTCCTGAAAATTATTCCAATAGACATTATTTAGTGAAAATATGGGAATTTTTCCGGAGGCTAACCCTTTTCTTTCCAAGATTAGCAGGTATACGAAGATCAAAAATAGATTAACTTAATTGTTTGAGGAACTCAGTATTACGCTACTTGCAGTTTAAGTTTCATCAATACGTACAGTCATAATTTGGAACAGTCTAGCTTATTTACTGAATCCTGTTCATGTGCCACATCAGTTGTTCCTATAATTATTTGTTGTGCAGAACTGATTACAGTGAGTGTGTTTTTTTATTTTTTTCAAAATTATAGGAAAGTGAATTTTCAGAGAACCAATTCTTTGGTAGGCATCAGTAACAATCTCTTCTGTGACTTTCTCTACAACAGGATTTATTATAACACTAGTATGGTCCTCAAAAACTACCGATTTTGCTTAATGAATGTAAAGTGGAATATCATTCGCATATAAAGGGTGGTCCATGGATAGCGAGCGGGCCAAATATCCCAAAAAATAAGAATCAACGCTATGGTTGGCCCGCTACATGGCGCTGCCATAGGTGAAACGGATATCAACTGCGTTTTTTAAATAGGTACCCCCATTTTTATTACATATTCGTGTAGTAGGTAAAGAAATATGAATCTTTTAGTTGGACCGCTTTTTTCGCTTTGTGATAGATGGCACTTTAATAGTCACAAACGTATAAGTACGTGGTATCACGTAACATTCCACCAGTGCGGACGATATTTGCTTCGTAATACATTACCCGTTTTAAAATGGATCGTTTTCCAATTGCGGAAAAGATCGATATCTTGTTGATGTATGGCTATTGTTATCAGAATGCCCAACGGGCATGTGCTATGTATGCTGCTCGGTATCCTGGACGACATCATCCAAGTGTCCGGACCGTTCGCCGGAAAGTTACGTTATTTAAGGAAACAGGAAGCGCTGAGCCACATGTGAAACGTCAACCACGACCTGCAACAAATGATGTTGCCCAAGTAGGTGTTTTAGCTGCTGTCGCGGCTAATCCGCACATCAGTAGCAGACAAACTGCGAGAGAATCGGGAATCTCAAAAACGTTGGTGTTGAGAATGCTACATCAACATCGATTGCACCGTACCATATTTCTATGCACCAGGAATTGCATGGCGACGTCTTTGAACGTCGTATACAGTTCTGCCACTGAACACAAGAGAAATTACGGGACGATGACAGATTTTTTGTACTCGTTCTATTTAGCGACGAAGCGCTATTCACCAATAGCGGTAACGTAAACTAGCATAATATGCACTATTTGGCAACGGAAAATCCACGATGGCTGCGACAAGTGGAACATCAGCGACCTTAGCGGGTTAATGTATGGTGCGGCATTATGGGAGGAAGAATAATTGGCCCCCATTTTATCGATGGCAATGTAAATGGTGCAATGTATGCTGATTTGCTACGTAATGTTCTACCGATGTTACTACAAGATGTTTCACTGCATGACAGAATGGCGATGTACTTACAACATGATGGATGTCCGGCACATAGCTCGCGTGCTGTTGAAGCGGTGCTGAATATCATATTTCATGACAGGTGGATTGGTCGTCGAAGCACCATACCATGACCCGCACGTTCACCGGGTCTGACGTCCCTGGATTTCTTTCTGTGAGCAATGTTGAAGGATAGTTGCTATTGTGAACCACCGACAACGCTTGACAACATGCGTCTGCAGATTGTCAATGCATGCGCGAACATTACGGAAGGCGAACAACTCGCTGTTGAGAGGAATGTCGTTACACGTATCGCCAAATGCATTGAGGTTCACGGACATAATTTTGAGCATTTATTGCATTAATGTGGTATTTACAGGTAATCACGCTGTAACAGCATGTGTTCTCAGAAATGATAAGTTCACAAAGGTACACGTATCACATTGGAACAACTGAAATATGTTCAAACGTACCTACGTTCTGTATTTTAATTTAAAAAACCTACTTGTTACCAACTGTTCGTCTAAAATTGTGAGCCAAATGTTTGTGACTATTACAGGGCCATCTATCACAAAGCTAAAAAAAAAATCATATTTCTTTACGTACTACACAAATATGTAATAAAAATGGGGGTTCCTATTTTAAAAAACGCAGTTGATATCCGTTTGACCTATGGCAGCACCATCTAGCGGGCCAACCATAGCGCCATCTGGTTTCCCCCTTCAAGCTAGACAAGTTTTGTAGTTTTTTTCGTTTGACGCTTATTTCGTGAGATATTTAGCCCAGTCACGATCAGTGGACCACCCTGTATAAGGAACAGCGGAGGACCCAAAATTGAACCCTGTGATTTCTCCAAAGTCACTGAAATTTTCTTCCCTTCCGACACTCTGTGAATTATTCAGTATTCTGTTCGTGAAGTATGATTCAAATCAGCTTTGTGTAAAACCATCCACTCCATAAAACTTGAGTTTTGCTAAGAGTGTAATACGATCTACACAGTCAAACGCATCATTACTAACGGCTAATGAAACGAAGAACTTCATTGACTCGCGTGTACAGTGAATGCGCCTTGGTAACTTTCAGATGAGTCCTCTCGACGTGTGTGAGAGCTGGTGGTCGGGCGAACGCCCTCCCTTTCCCGCGGCGGCGGTGCACCTGGTCCTCCGCCTTGCTCGCCATGTGTGACGCTCGAGATTGGCTGCGACCTCTCCAGAGATCGCGCGTCGCTCCCGAGTAATTGATTGGCTGGCAGTGATGGACTTCCTGGCCGCACCTGGGTAGCGCTCCGTCTCCAGAGACGCCGCGGGCTGTGTCTCATTTGCTGTCATTGGCGACTCCCACTTTGAGAAATGCGTACTCCACAGCAGCAGTTACGAAGCTACACGATAAAACTGTGGTGTCCTACGAGCTCCTCACTTAGCGTCTAGAGACTTGAATTCAAATTCATTCAGCAACTGACGCAAGTAATATATAATGTGTTGGCTGGCTCCAAATATTGTGACATAGCATAAGGCAATTTAGATTACAGCCCATGTAAGGTGGCTAAATTTCGCACCTTACAAGCACTCATCCACATACTTTGCCGTGAAATACAACCACAATTAGGTATCATTTGATAGGTTGGGGGACTGATGACCTCAGATGTTAAGTCCCATAGTGCCTAGAGCCATTTTATAGATTGTACATCGTTGTTGTTGTTGTGGTCTTCAGTCCTGCGACTGGTTTGATGCAGCTTTCCATGCTACTCCATCCTGTGCAAGCTTCTTCATCTCCCAGTACTTACTGCAATCTACATCCTTCTGAATCTGCTCAGTGTATTCATCTCTTGGTCTCCCTCTACGATTTTTACTCTGCACGCTGCCCTCCAATGCTAAATTTATGATCCCTTGATGCCTAAAAACATGTCCTACCAACCGGTCCCTTCTTTTTGTCAAGTTGTGCCACAAACTCCTCTTCTCCCCAATTCTATTCAATACCTCCTCATTAGTTATGTGATCTACCCATCTAATCTTCAGCATTCTTCTGTAGCACCACATTTCGAAAGCTTCTATTCTCTTCTTGTCCAAACTATTGTACATCGTATATATGAATATTTTAACGAGACTGACATTGTCACGTATGCTTTTTAAATAATTGTTAACGCTTATTGCATGAACTGTGACGGAGTGCCTTTATTAACAGAACGGCGTAATGAATGATTGCCTATACTAGTAGAGGTTGGAACGCCAGTGGAGATGAAATGGCAGGCAGAACTCAACCTCTGAGTGGAAGTTCAGCGCAGGTAATGGTCCTGCTTAAAAACAGGAAGTAGCTAGATGGACGTCGTGGCAGCTGATCTCTGGAGCACAATAGAGTGACGGCTTGCCGCTATTGTAGGAGGGGCCGGAAAGATAACAGGGAACTATGCAAATTTTGGATGCAGGTGAGAGGAACGAAGAAGCGGCACCTCGGAAACCATGGGGGCTGGGCTATTTCCAAGGATTTTTGCTCAGAAGCGTACCATTGTACTAGTATAGGTTTTTCCTCGCAAACTTTCCGTGCGTGGGTGGTCGGCGATCGGAAGAATCTGCAGAGAGGGAGAATATTCCGTGGTTTCGGGAACTACAAGGGTGGGGAGCCGACCCTTGCTGGGAAGCCGGTGGTGGAGAGACGAGGTCTTACGTTATGAGTGCCCATGTGTGACGGTCGCTCGGTATCAGTTTTGTTGGTACAGAGAGACTTGCTGTCTTTGCTCTCACGAGATTACATAGTTAGAACAGTTAGGTACTGTACGGTTGCGAACCTATACAAATCTGGACTTCACCTCCTGGGTGATAGTCGTTGTTGAGTATGCAGCGTTCAGTAATTGAGAGCACTACTTCTGCCTATACTTACTTAGAGACGTTACCTGAACTCCGTCCTTGCGGCTGGGAGTTCGCGTTTCTCGTCTGTAGAACACAGAGAGGAGAAGGCAGTATTAGAGTATATTAGTCAGAGGACCGCCTTCTGCCGTCCTAGTGTTTGAAAGAGTTTATTTGTGGCTGGAGTTCTTCCATCGTCGTAGACGCCTACGAGAACCGTCACTTCCACGCACCGGACGCAGTACATACGGTGATATCACAAACTGCTTCGGCTTATTAGGGTTATAAAGCTAAACAGCTGTGATCACGTTAGTTTATTACCACTGAGCTTCCACACCACCGTAGATCGTCTTTGAAAGTAGTGTCTTCTATTGTTTGGTACAGCCGGCCGGCGTGGCAGAGCGGTTCTAGACGCTGCAGTTTGAACCGCGCGAACGCTACGTCGCAGGTTCGAACCCTGCCTCGGGCATGAATGTGTGTCATGTCCTTAGGTTATTTAGGTTTAAGTAGTTCTAAGTTCTATGGGACTGATGGCCTCAGAAGTTAAGTCCCATAATGTTCAGAGCCATTTGAACCATTTTTTGTTTAGTACATAGATGATATCAGTCATTTCGCGTTAGTGATATTAGATTTCGCAGTCATAATAAGGGGCAGAGTTGGGCAATTGATTAATAATTTTAGTTAGGAAATATAGACAATTGTACTTAAAGGGTTGGTTTTAAATGGTTCAAGTGGCTCTGAGCACTCTGGGACTTAACATCTATGGTCATCAGTCCCCTAGAACTTAGAACTATTTAAATCTAACTGACCTAAGGACATCACACAACACCCAGTCATCACGAGGCAGAGAAAATCCCTGGCCCCGCCGGGAATCGAACCCGGGTTGGTTTTCATGTATGATAAATATATACTGAAAAACAACGTTTATCATTTAGTAATATTAGTTGTCTTCATCATTCATTTATGTTTAGATTGTAATTTATATGTAAAAATGAGCATTAAGAGATTCAAAAATCTGCTTCAGGGGGTAGTCAGACAGGGCCAAATCATCATTTTAGCGTTTATGATTTTCCGTTGCAGACATTCAGTTTTACACCCGCCTGGAGCAGCGTCTTGAACCCATACATACGCCATCTGAACAAAATTATCCGGACACCTATCTGTGGATAGCGTGTGTCCACCCTTCACCTTGATGTCTGCTTGTATGCTCCCGGCGCCGCTTTCAGTGCGGTGTCGGATTGGCTGTGGAGGAATGGTAGCCATTCCCCATCGAGAGCCGGAACCAGACAAGGTAGTGATGTTGGACCCTGGGTTCTGGCGCGAAATCCATGATCTAATCCGTCCCAGAGGCCTTACCATGGGCTGAGGTCGGGATTCTGGGCAGGCCATTTCAGTAATGTTATCCGCCGCAAACCATAGCTCCACAGATGCCGCTGTATGACAGGTTGCATTTTCATGGTGATACAAAAAGTCACGTCTCCCAACTGTTCCTCTACAGTACACAGCACACACTGCTGTTAAATTTGTTCGCAACCTTTTGTGTTTAGCGTTTCATCGAGCTCCGTACTTCACTGTTGATACTGCACATCAGGGCAGGTAACGTTCTCTAGGCACTGGTCAAACCTAAACCCTTCCATTGAACTGCCACAGGTTACAGCGTGATTCACCACCTCAAGCGCAACTTACGTATTGTATGTGGTTTATGAGAAACTGCTCGACTATTATACCCCAATCTTTCTAACTCTTTACACACAGTCACAGTGCTAACCGCTGACGATAGCACTTTGCAACTCACGATTGATGCTTTCCGCTGATTTCATGAGATTTTTTAGTCACCTTCCTCATTGCTCAATGGATCTTGTCCGTCTGATGTCTTCCCAGGCTTGGTTCAGCTCTGATTGTTCCTTCGCATTCCCGTTTCTCAGTCACATCGCCAGTGGTTGACTTGGGTAGATTTAGAAGGGTTCAAACGTCTCAAGTTACTCACAGATCTATTTTGCTGTTACTGCTTCGCTACTGACAACACAGTACTCCCTGTATCTAATGGTCAATTCTTCATCACTTAGGGGTCTCCGGACAGTTTTGATAAGATATTGCAGAAAGAACGTGTGCAGAATTTACAGACATACGCAGGTAATTAGAAAAACCTTATCGTATTTCGCTAAAACTGCTGTTCAGTCGCAGGATGATCTTCAGTCGACCTATAAATACATAGAATACAGATTGTCGCTACGATAAACACTCATGAAGTTTACTTTAGCAGCGACGCTTACAATACGAAATCCTTGAATTCAAAAAATATAAAAGTGGTACTTTTATTCTGCCACACTCTTGTTACCACACTTGTATAAACTGTCTGTGCCTTAACTTCACTACTAGCATTCGACCAATAAAAGTGAGTATTGATACTGGTAAGCTACAACGATTCCACAGAGTCCAACAGTTGATATTTGTTTGCATACGGAACCACCGATAGTGATCCTCCAATATCTGAACATTAGGGTAGTCAATCATATTCGTACATCAGCCAAAGATACACGTATGTTCTATCTTGTATAAGATTGTAATCATGTAACAGAATTTTTAACAAATAGAATATTATTAGTTACACAAGTAAGGCCCCAGGATATTACAGTCTAACATACAGACAGTCGATAAAACTTGTAGGCATACACAATAATACATACACGTATTTCTTAACATTACGATTAGAGACTGTATGAAATTCACTGTATCGTGGATTAAATAATGTACAGCATTAAAAGCCAGTTTCAGTCTTGTATGTTACAGTTACAGTGGTGAACACAATTTGTGTTCTTCCTTCATATTAAGTTAAAATGAAACGCATATACGAAATAATATATTGAAACTGTCACTTGCTTTAACAGATCCAAGTTTTCTAATTACGCTTGTAGGTGAAGTTAGAATTCAATGTCCTAATATAAAAATACAGAAATAAAATAAAGTGTTGGTCTTCTCTTTTTTACTATCGTTAAAATGGAAAATATATTTACTAGTCTTGTCTTCACATTGTAGTAAAAATATAAAAGTGCGGAACAGACAGGGTCAATGTTTTTAGGTGCTGTTTCATTACTATGAAAGTTTATAGAACCACATTTTATGTTATATATTTGCAATTTTCAACTAAAACTGAAACTGTGGTACACTGGAAAAGGTCTAGGGAACATCATAATTACACTGCATCCTGATATGAATACTAAAAAACAATATGGGTGTAATGCTACAAGCGTGGTGATGGCATTTAGTTAATATATTATCCATTATGGATGGTATTGAGCAAACACAGGAAGTCAGGTTACCTTCCATTCAGAAAGCTGTTGCACTCAGCGACTGTTATATTGACTTGTAAATTATAGATTGCAGCGATCAGTTGTCTTTTTAAAATTTTATTGTGCAGATCTAGCTAGAGATTCTCAATGCACTATTGTTTTCGCTCAATGCATGTAATGCGCATTGGTCGGGCTTCAGTCACAGTTCATTGAATATAATACAATAGTATTCATGCCACGCCTCGCTTGGTGTAAAGTGCGTAAACATTGGACGATTGAACACTGGGGAAACGTTGTGTGGAGTGACAAATAACGGTACCAATGTGGCGATCCGATGGCAGGGTGTGGGTATGGCGAATGCCCGGTGAACGTCGTCTGCCAGTGTTTGTAGTGCCAACAGTAAAATTCGGAGGCGATGGTGTTATGGTGTGGTCGTGTTTTTCGTGGAGCGGGCTTGCATTACATGTTGTTTTGCGTGGCACTATCACAGCCCAGGCGTACATTGATGTTTTAAGCGACTTCTTGCTTCCCACTGTTGAAGAGCAATTCGGGGATGGCGATTGCATCTTTCAGCACGATCGAAAACCCGCTCATAATGCAAGACCTGTGGTGGAGTGGTTACACGACAATAACATCCCTGTCCTGAGCTGAATCCTATAGAACACCTTTGGGATGTTTCGGAACGCCGACATCGATACTTCTCCTCAGTGCAACACTCCGTGAAGAATGGGCTGCCATTCCCCAAGAAACCTTCCAGCAGCTGACTAAACGTATGCCTGCGAGACTGGAAGCTGTCATCAAGGGTAAGGGTAGCCCAAGCATTACCGATGGAGGGTGCCACCAACTTGCAAGTCACTTTTTGACAGGTGTCCTGATACTTTTGAAAACATAGGTATGTGTCTTTCCAGATTTTCCAGAATTGGAATTATGACTTGCGTCGTCCATGTTGTGATGATGTTCTGTTGCACCCAATATCTATAAAAATTAACAAGAGCAAATACTTCGCTTCCACAGCCTGAGTCGCAAGCATAAAGTAACGAGTAAAATCAATACCAGGAAAGCTGACACGCTGCATTGACTTCTTCTTGAGAGAATGGACGGAGCAAAATACGACGGATGGTTTAGGAAAGGGACCGTGGAAGGAGTGGGCTACTGAAAAATTGCTCTAACCATGCAGTGGTGGTAGGATTACGGGAAGGCAGACAGCTGTTTCTAAAAACCTTTGTTTTGTATCAAATGCTTATCATACCGGTTGCTTTACTGCGTGAAGAGCAATATCTAATACAATTTTTTTTTCAGGAATTTGTCAACACCCGCATTTACTTTTCGCGTTTGTAAGAAGTTCTGCTACGGTCGCAGGTTCGAATCCTGCCTCGGGCATGGATGTGTGTGATGTCCTTAGGTTAGTTAGGTTTAATTAGTTCTAAGTTCTAGACGACTGATGACGACAGATGTTAAGTCGCATAGTACTCAGAGCCATTTGAACCATTTTTTTGTAAGAAGTTCTCCAGCGTAGAATTATGGCGATAGGTTTTCATAGCAAGTCTGAGTTTTGCAGCTCGACGAGAACATTCTGGATTCCACTAAGGAGTGGAACGTTGCTTCATAACAGCAAACTTTTTTTTTCTTAGGAATGTGAACTCTGCTGCAAAGTTCGATAGCGTTGGTTAACGCTTGGTGCGCGTTTTCTTCACGCAAGTTACATTGTATTTTCTCAAGTGTCCTTCAAAATGTGCCCTTATTTTTGTCTCAGTGAGCTTCCGCAATTTTCTACTTACTACTAGCGTAATATATTTCTGTAGTACCAATATTTATATTAATGTGGAACTCTGTTGGAAGATGATCAGTTCCCAAGAATTTGTTTGAACGTGCCACTTAGGAAGTGCAGTAATACAGGGGGAAGAAAGCTTTACATCTACTGCAAAACGTCTGCTAAAAGGTGAGTATACCATAGTAGGGGCTTCGCCTCGGAGCATCACTAGGTTATTATTTTCAATGACATTCATCAGCATAGCAGTTTCTTCCTGTAATGTCTCCTCCCAACGGTGCACGATGGGAATTCAATTCCACCTGTTATAAAGAGGTACCTTGCATTTACAGTGATTTTCCACCATATTATGTGGAGCTCTACACACGCAGACAATTGTAAAGGCTTTGTGAGCAGATTGTATCCGCACCGAAACTCAATCTTGTTTCTTATATAAAGCGGATATGATTGATACGGCAGCGAATGCGTTACCGATATAGCAACGCCACCAATTCCATCGAGACAGTCCTCCCTCATTATGAAATAATTTTTGAAGCGTGCAGTCTGCTAACACTTGGACCATATTTCGCATAACAAGATTGTATCAAAATGATTGATAAAAAAATTCACGTTGAAAGCTTTCTCTAATGTAGTTTGCTGATCCAGAGTTTCACTAAATACTTTTTTAGCCTTAATAATTTAAGCAGAAAGAGAATGACATATGCCTGTTATGAGACGCTGGATATCGGTATCATTCGTAACACTGCTTTGTCACATATTCTGGATGACAATGTTAATTATAACATTATTACGTGAAAACGAAAACTGATGTACTGATTTTTAATATTAGTTATACAAGGAGGCCAATAAAACTTATATAATTCGTAAGGCACTTTGTCACAGACGTGCACAAACAAAAAAGTATGCATTTACGTACCCGTTAAGAGTGGTAAATGGAAGTAGATGTTTCTGTACTCATAACTCTTATGATACCTTCTCTATCACGTATTAAAATCTCCAATGCTTGAACATCGACAACTGAAGTGCTGCCAACTTCTGCCCTGCGTAGCGATCAGGTGTATGCTAGAAATGACACACGGAAGCAGTCCCGTTCTAGAGACGTTCATGTTTACTTGGTTCATTTGGAGTAACACACACATACCGGGCAGCTACAATACGACAACTGGTAGGTCGATGATGTTATAAGCAGTGGACATCAAAATATCGTAGTAACGAAGTCTATAAATAAGGTTGTATATTGGCATAGTTAATTCGCGCACTTTTCTGTAACAGTATCTTTGTGTTCACTTTCCGCCATTACCAGAAAATTTTAAGTAAGTTCCTGATTTTTAATTTCTTTATCTTGAACAACTATGACTTCCGACTTCCGTTATCATACAGAAACTATATTTGCTTAGACATTGACTAGAAGGAGAGTGCTAACAGGTTGGAGTGAAAGACGCAGAGCTAGACAGGCACAATTTTTACGAAAGGAAGAGTAATATTGACGTTGATAATGATAATGTATCTAACTCGTATTTTCTAAACCATCATAATATTAATACGTGAACATGGAAAATTGAACTACCGATTTTTAAAATCAATTACACGTGGAGGCCAATGAAACATTTATAAGTCGAAAAGATCGTCGCCTTAGTTGTGCACAAAGAATCGTGTGTGTATATAGCCATTAAGTGACGTACAAGGAAGCAGGCATACGCACATGATAAAAGTTTTCCTCTGTCCATCACATTTTTACCAACTTCTACCACGCGTACCGATCACGTGCTATGATAGAAATGACACACTTCATGTGTAAATGTTGCTGATGGTTCATTTGCAGTAATCCGCGCATACCGGGGAACTACAATACCACAACTGCTAGGTAGTTGATGTTGTCAGCAGTGGAAAACGAAATTTAGTAACGAAGTCGTCTGGGCGTCAAACGTTGTTTATTGGCGTTGTTTTCCCCTTACTTTCATCTTCGAGTGAACAGAACAAACTTGGTTTTCGCTTGCTGCCGTCACCATAAAATCTGAAATTTTTCTAATTTTTCAGTTTCTTCATTCTGAATTTCCCTTATTATACGGGAACTAGTTTTAGGCTCTGCCTCGAGGAAGAACACTTATTCGTCGGACTGAAAGACGAACAACTAGAGAGACACAGACAAAGCAACAGGAACAATGTGGATGTTGATAATGATAAACCTATTGTTGTTTGGAAATTTTTGGTATGTTCCTATGGTACCAACCTTCTAAGGTCAGCCGGCCGTTGTGGCCGAGCGGTTCTGGCGCTTCAGTCCGAAACCGCGCTGCTGCTACGCTTGCAGGTTCGAATCCTGCCTCGGGCATTCATGTGGGCGATGTCCTTAGATTAGTTTTTAAGTAGTTCTAAGTCTAGGAGACAGATGATCTCAGATGTTAAGCTCCATAATGCTTAGAGCCATTTGAACCCCTTTTTTGCTAAGGTCATCGGACCCCAGGCTTACACACTACTTAATCTAACTTAAGCTAACGACAACACACACACACACCCATGCCCGAGGGAGGACTCGAACCTCCGACGGGGGTAGTCGCGCGAACCGTGGCAAGGCACTCTAGTCCGCACGGCTTCACCGCGCGGCCTCTTATTGTTTTGAAAGATACATTGAAATGTACAGTGACTGTAATTCCAAATAATTTTGGGAGCTTTAACTGCTGTATAATGAATTTACAGTGCATCTTTAATAATGCAAATAAATTGGCATCTGAGGTTAATTTTAGCGACACAGCAGCATTGTCGTAAGTTAAGCTGCCATTACATTTGACGCATCTCATCTGCGACCCATCCTGTTTATTGCTGTGCCCATAACGAAAGTAATTAAAGCAGTCTGACAGTTGGCACATCAGACTCCTGTAGAGTCTGACATCTACTTCCATAGGTAGCCACAACTTCCGATAAAGTTTGAGAGTCAAAGGGAAATAAGCAGGTCTACAGTTTGATAATTTGTTCTTTACAATATCTGTTCGTAAACCAGTGAATACTTGTGACTGGGTTATACAGATTGCACAAATCTCCGCTTCAAATGGCTCTGAGCACTATGGGACTTAACTACTGTGGTCATCAGTCCCCTAGAACTTAGAACTACTTAAACCTAACTAACCTAAGGACATCACACACATCCATGCCCGAGGCAGGATTCGAACCTGCGACCGTAGCAGTCGCACGGTTTCGGACTGCGCGCCTAGAACCGCTAGACCACCGCGGCCGGCAAATCTCCGCTTCTTCAAGTTCGGTATCTACTTTTCTGACTGCCCGCGTTCAATTCCGGGCCAGGCTGGAGATGTTCTGTCCTCTGGGGCTGGGTGTTGTGTTATCCTTAAGTTTTTATCGTCGTAGTTGACGTTCCACTTCTGAGATGACTGAATGGGCACGTTCTGACTGCCAGTTAAAATAAATAGTTTTCTTACTACTCCAAATGTGTAAGCAGCGAAAGATGGAATATAAGCTTTTACATTTTTACACTTTACTATTTAACTGTTTACTAAGAAATTAGCCCTGTCTGTGGTTTTCAGTAAGGCCTTCTCTCTCTTTCTTCCACAGGAGGGATATTAATTATAGCATTCTTGAGCTCAGGCAAGAGAACTTGCAAGAATTTCTTTAGAGTCATAGGGTGTAGATGGCATATTTTACCATCCGCGCTTTCTACATAAACAATATACGGCCCACTATCTGTATGTTGGTAGAAGGTCGGCGATCGCCGAGTAATTGCCACGGGGGAAATGGTTACGTTTTGTTGGTTTGGGGGGGGGGGGGGGACCAGAAGCCACTGTGACACTGGAATCAGCTACATTTAAGACATTAGTAACGGACGAGACTGGGTGAACTTCTGGAATTTGAGGGTTTAAATTCCTATAATCCAGACTAACCGCAATTTGTCGCTTATTTGTCGCGCTGGAGAAGCTGAAGGCATCCTGTCCTGACAGCTCCAGCTTTTTTTCGTCAGATTGTACTCCAGTGAGACCCCGAACGACCGCTAATGATTGACTGATGGCCCCTGGAGGGGCTATAAAGTGAACTATAAGAACTTGATGTAGCCGATGGGCAGAGGTTGGTATTGGCGTCGCCCAATGGCAGTATCAAAATCTAATAACTTTAGCTGCAGGTGACCATCGACTTTAGTCATTGGGTGAAGTTGAAAATTTGTGCAGGACCAGGATTAGAACCCAGGTTCCCTGCTTACGAGGGAGACGCTTTGATCACTGCGACATCCGCACAGAGCAGTCGCGGCAGCTGCTCTTCATTCTGGCATGCCTTCCGGCAGATCCAAATTTTCAACTTATCTCCACACTACTGATGTAATGCCTCTTGCCTATTGTCCTGATTAGTCGAGGCAGTTTGCCCATTTCCGTAAGAGTTCGAGCATGATGTACATCTGCACTGAAGTGATCATTGGAGGTAATCGCCTTAATTATATATACGCGCTATGTGATCAAAAGTATACGGACACCTGGCTGAAAATGACAAGTTTGTGGTGCCCAGCATCGGTAATGGTGGAATACAATATGGTGTTAGCCCACTCTTAGCCTTGATACCAGCTTCTACTCTCGCAAACACGTTCAATCAGGTGATAGAAGGTTTCTGGGGGAATGGAACCCCATTCCTCTCGGAATGCTGCATTAAGGAGAGGTATCGATGTCAGTCGGCAAAGCTTGGCACGAATTCGGCGTTCCAAAACATCCTATAGGTGTTCTATAGGGTTGAGGTCAGGGCTATGTGCAGGCCAGTCCATTACAGGGATGTTATTGTCGTGTAACCACTCCACCATAGGCCTTGCATTATGAACAGGTGCTCGATCGTGCTCAAAGATGCAATCGCCATCCCCGAATTGCTCTTCAACGGTGGGAAGCAAGAAGGTGCTTAAAACATCAATGTACGTCTGTGCTGTGATAGTGCCGCGCCAAACAACATGGAGTGCAAGCGCCCACCATGAAAAATACGAGCACACCTTAACACCATGGTCTCCGAATTTTGTTTTTTTGCCCTGCACACGCTGGCAGATGACGCTTACAGGGCATTCGCCATAACCACACCCTGCCGTAGGATAGCCACATTGTGTACCGTGATTCGTCACTCCACACAACGTTGTTCCCGTGTTCAATCGTCCAATGTTTACGCTCCTTACGCCATGCGAGGCATGTTTTGAAATTTGCCAGCGTGATGAGTAGCCTCTCGACTATTAAATCCAAGTTTTCTTACCTCCCATGTAATTATCATAGTACTCACAGTTTATCTTGGTGCAGTTTGTAATTCCTGTGTGATGGTCTAGACAGATCTCTGCCTATTACACGTTACGACCCTCTTCAACTGTCGGCGCTCTCTGTCAGTCAGCAGACGACGTCGGCCTATACGCTTTTGTGCTGTACGTGCCCCTTCACGTTTCCACTTCACTATCACTTCGGAAACAGTGGACCTAGGGATGTTTAGGAGTGTGGAAATCTCCCGTACAGACGTATGACACAAGTGACACCCAATCACCTCACCACGTTCGAAGTCCGTGAGTTTCGCGGAGCACCCCATTCTGTCCTCTCACGGTGTCTAACGACTACTGAGGTCGCTGATATGGCGTACCTGGCAGTAGGTGCCAGGACAATGCACCTAATATGAAAAACGTATGTTCTGTGGTTGATCACATGGTGTATGTGGTGTCTGTTCCTTCGGTAACCACGCTCGAAATCTTACGGGTGCCGGCGAAATGGCTCTTGTAATGAGGATAATGAGCAAGGGGGACTATATCAGTAGTTTGTGGTTAAGTTGAGAATTTGGGTTTGACGGGAGGCGTGCTAGCGACTGCGTGCAGTTGCGGATGGCGAAGTGGTCAGCCCATCTGAGTAGTAATCAGAAGATCTGCGTTCAAATCCCGATCTAGCATTAATATCCAACCTTCCCCACTGATTTAAATCAATCCCTACTTTCAGTTAATATCATAAATTCCTTCGTGTCATGGTCATAGTGGCTGCAAGATTAAAGTCGTGTATTTTGTTTCAGAAAGAACTGACACCATATACATATATATATTCACTATATACATCACCTGTCTGGGCAGGGCTTCTCGCCACCGAGAGGAAACTCAAATGTTTAATTTTGTTTCAGGTAATCTACTCTGTAGGAATCAGCATGGGTTTCGAAAAAGACGATCGTGTGAAACCCAGCTCGCGCTATTCGTCCACGAGACTCAGAGGGCCTTAGACACGGGTTCACAGGTAGATGCCGTGTTTCTTGACTTCCGCAAGGCGTTTGACACAGTTCCCCATAGTCGTTTAATGAACAAAGTAAGAGCATACGGACTATCAGATCAATTGTGTGATTGGATTGAGGAGTTCCTAGATAACAGAACGCAGCACGTCATTCTCAATGGAGAGAAGTCTTCCGAAGTAAGAGTGATTTCAGGTGTGCCGCAGGGGAGTGTCATAGGACCGTTGCTATTCACAATATACATAAATGACCTGGTGGATGACATCGGAAGTTCACTGAGGCTTTTTGCAGATGATGCTGTGGTGTATCGAGAGGTTGCAACAATGGAAAATTGTACTGAAATGCAGGAGGATCTGCAGCGAATTGACGCATGGTGCACGGAATGGCAATTGAATCTCAATGTAGCGAAGTGTAATGTGATGCGAATACATAGAAAGATAGGTCCCTTATCATTTAGCTACAAAATAGCAGGTCAGCAACTGGAAGCAGTTAATTCCATAAATTATCTGGGAGTACGCATTAGGAGTGATTTAAAATGGAATGATCATATAAAGTTGATCGTCGGTAAAGCAGATGCCAGACTGAGATTCATTGGAAGAATCCTAAGGAAATGCAATCCGGCAACAAAGGAAGTAGGTTACAGTACGCTTGTTCGCCCAATGCTTGAATACTGCTCAGCAGTGTGGGATCCGCACCAGGTAGGGTTGATAGAAGAGATAGAGAAGATCCAACGGAGAGCAGCACGCTTCGTTACAGGATCATTTAGTAATTGCGAAAGCGTTACGGAGATGATAGATAAACTCCAGTGGAAGACTCTGCAGGAGAGACGCTTAGTAGCTCGGTACGGGCTTTTGTTGAAGTTTCGAGAACATACCTTCACCGAAGAGTCAAGCAGTATATTGCTCCCTCCTACGTATATCTCGCGAAGAGACCATGAGGATAAAATCAGAGAGATTAGAGCCCACACAGAAGCATACCGACAATCCTTCTTTCCACGTACAATACGAGACTGGAATAGAAGGGAGAACCGATAGAGGTACTCAGGGTACCCTCCGCCACACACCGTCAGGTGGCTTGCGGAGTACGGATGTGGATGTAGATGTAGATGTAATCGAACCAAACGTAAAACCGAGATTCGCACGCTATAATGAAATCACGTCACGTCTGCGCTGCACGCAAACAACTCCAGCTACGACTTTGTGGAAGTAACATCCTATAGCTGTTGCGTCTCCAGAGCAACTGACTTAATAAGCACCTTAAAAATTTGAGCACTCTCGCGTCTTCTTTTTTTTTTGGACTTTTGTATGTTTCTCGAATTTTTGTCATGTTTACGACATTAAACAAATCTGTTTTTAGATTAAAAGCATGGTGTAGATTGGTAGTCAGCGCAGGTCGGATGTCCTTTAGTCGGTTCCTGATGCAGACTGAAGAGGAGTGCAATGTCGTTGCACTAAGCATTCGAATATTTGTTGCATGACCTGCGGAAGAAGGCCGTACACTCTCATCGAGACAAAAGGCTATGAGTAACCATTTGATATTTTATGATGGCTGCGTTTCAAAACGTGGGTATTGCGATGCGTTGATTCGACTTATCGGGTTGTGAAAATATCTGGCAAAAGTGATAGGAAAACTGTGAGGCACGGCGAGTCTCGCACCGCGGGTCTTTAACTTACATCGCAGATCTTGTCCGCTGTATTGCTGTCCCTTGTCCCTTCTGTTTTTATCGCGGTTTTGCGCTACGTCCCGGAGGACGCCATAAATCAAAGCCGGAACGGCTGGGACGTTACCCCGCTAGGGCACCGTGTTTATCGGTCAGTTTCAGCAAAAATAAAAAAAACCAAGCAGAAGTCTCTCACCCTCTGTTGCGCCACTTCCAGAAGGAAGTTCCAGGCAGTAAATCGTATGTTTGTTCTCCAGCCGATAAATGGTAAAATGAACTTATCATAAACACCTTACCATTTTTGTAAGTTCACTGGTCTTTTACATCTCGTTTGTCGGTGAAAAGCTCTCAAAAGTAACCCAAGAAAGACTGTAAAGGGTATGAATATAAAGGAAAAAACTCACGTATGCAGATCGTGATGAAGCGCAGAATAGCACCGTCGCTACAGCCGTCTGATTTCCTCATGTCTTTAGGTACCTCATTTCTAGCTTTCAAGAGATTACAGATAAACGGTAGCTAAAGAAATACAGGTTTAAATCCACTGAGGATTTTTTTTTTTATTAAGTAGGTGGACCCAGCTATGGAGAGCGATTGAATATATTTCGCTGATAGCTTGCTTTTTCCTTCTTCAAAAATGTCTTTATCTTGTCACTGTGGTGTTCCTTACTTTTTTCTGTCAATGTTCTCTTAAATACAACACCTGGTTTAAACTGATGCTTGTCAGTTAAAATTTTGAATATAGATCTTTTCTGTAGAATTTTGTTTATAAAAGCCTGTTTCCTGAAGAGCTCTTTTAGTTTCAGGTGTCCAGGTGTTTGTAACTTTCAATGAGAGGGCAAGGTAGAAAATTCTTTTGGTCATTTTATACTCCTGGAAAATGCAAAAAGAACGCAAGTGAATAAGACTTGTTATACTTGCACGGGACACTGTGAGAGGGCAGTGAACGCGCTCATTAAAAGCGCCACACTGCGGACACACCAGGAATTGCGTTATCAGCTGTGGAATGTTGCAAGCTGCTCAGTGGTTGTTCACCACCAGAGCCAGTGGCAGCCAGTTTGCCGTGGTGTACGGAGCTCCTTGTGTGTCTGAAGACATTGTCAACATGCGGCGACAGCGTGTACCTGAACCGTTTGTGCAACTGACGGAGATTGAGTGAGGGCGTATAGTGGACCTGCGGGAAGCCGGGTGGGCAGACCGCAAAATTGCGAGAGGTCTCCACAGTGCACCGATGTTGTCGCCAGTGGTCAGCGGAAGGTGCACATGCCCGCCGACCTGGGGTCGGACAGCAGTGACACATAGATGCACACTAAGACCGTCTCATTTTACGAAGTGCCCTACAGGACCGCACCGTCACTTCACAACAAATAAGGGACACTGTTGCTCCGGGGGTATCATCGAGACCCATCACAACCGTCACCGTGAAGCAGGGCTACGATTCCGCGTGCCGTTAGGGCGTCTTCCGCCCACGCCACAACGTCGCTCAGCCCGCCTCCATGGAAGCACGAATGGAGACGTGTCGTCTTCAGTGACGAGAGTGGCTTCTGCCTTGGTGCCAACGACGGTCGAACGCGTGTGTTGCGCCGTGCAGGGGAACGCCAAAATCTGTAGCGTGTACGACAGAGGCACGCAGGACCGACACTCGGAATCATGGTGTGGGGAGCCATATCCCACACTGGCCGTTCTCCACTGATGATAGTAGAGGGAACATTGAACAGTGAACGGTACGTTGAAACCATTATTCACCCGGTCTTGCTACCGTTCATGCACCAACAAGGTGACATGCTTTTCCAGCAGGTCAATGCACGTCCACGGGCTCTTCAAGGTTTACGCCAATTGCTCTGGCCAGCACGATCCGCACAGCTGTCCCCCATCCAGCATGTTTGGGACCGGATGAGACGTCATCTTGCGCAGTCTGCGCGACCGGCACAGAATCTGGCACACTGAGGCACCAGGTGGACACTGCTGGCAGGCCATTCCTCAGGACTACATTCGGCGCCTCTACGATCGTCTTCATGGGAGAATTGCAGCCTGCATTGCTGCAAAAGGAGGGTATACACAGAACTAGCGCCGACAATACGCACGCTCTATGGGTAAGGCTCCGTCTTTGTCATCGTGTCTTGTACACGGCCCCAAGAGTGTGTCAATAAAATTTCCCTCTGCTCGGTGGACGAATTCATGGTGTTCTTTTTTCATTTTACAGGAGTTATGGTTCATCCTAGAACGTGGCGATGAAATTCCTGTCTTGTTTTCCTGAAAATGTTTGACATTTCCTCTAAATTTTTGTATAACTCTTTAGACATCCGACTCATCCAAATTCCGTCAAAATAAACCGGACCAAAAATACTCTTCAGTATTCTTTTTCTGTCTTAAATTAGTGATCTACATCCAATGATTGCTGTCTCTGATGCATGCAACGCTTTAGCTTTAACTGCCTAGTTTTTAAATGTAGTGGCATGAGTAGGACTAAATATCGATGTGTTCATTAATGTTAATACTGAACATGCATACGTATCCTGTAAACTGACTTGTTAATCATTATTTGGATAAAGAAGTACTTCAAATAATTCATGGAACACATAACTAACTAACTAGCTCATGAAAAGGAGAGGAACAACAAAATTATTGAAAAAGTCCGTTAATTTATCACAAGACATACTAATGCCACCACTTTACTGTACGATTTGCGCTTATCAGTTGGCCAGCATTCAGATAAATGCACAATGAAATGCTTTTAGGGCCCAGAGACAGCTGGAATTTTCAGTTGCAAGGGGAACAGCGGCGAGAGGAGAAATAATAAATATAATGTCAGCACAAGTGGCTCGGGGTATACTTGCAAATAGTCAGTGTACATTACATGGCCATTACACGTTTTGTATGTTGTATACCGAACTGATGCATCTGACTGGTTTGTCTAAAGGGGGGGGGGGGGGGGGAAGAGGACGGTGGGAATTGGTCACACTCCACTGAACTTCACTGGCTCAGCTACTGCAAGTGCGTTGGTACACAGAAACGGTCCCCTCACGAATATATTTTTTGTTATGCCCGCTCATTATTCTATCTAACACCAGCCTTATTTCTGAAAGGTGAACCCTAGCAGTATGAACGGAACTTTTGAACATTTTTGTAGTTACGAAAACTACAGTAGAGTACGCATTGTTTGTGTAAAGAAATTTCCAAAAATTCTCCAAAATAATCTTAAAAACCCCTTTAAATTTTTTTGAAATTGAATCGAAACTCTTCAAAGCTGCATTAACTGTACACAGGCTCGTTTATTAGGTGCTTCTTCAGGTGCTAACTTTTCACTTCAAAAGGCTAGAGAGAATGTACGATGCCTCAACGCTCCGCTTGTGAAGCGATTAATTGCGTAACCCCTTAAAAAGTTGATCATCGAATGGCTAAACTTGAAGTTTAGGTGAACATCAAAAGCGTCACAGCTCATGTTCCAATAAAATACCAAAGCTGTGTTATAAGTGATTAAAGGTTCTAAAAAGATAACGCTTGCTTGGCCGCGTCCAGTTTGAAAGGTATGTGCTAAGGTCTGATCACGGTAGCTCCAGAAAATAGTCGGTAGTTGCCAACCGCAAGGTGGAACGTGTATAATATCTTTGAGTAGGAGGTTTTTTGATGGTTTGAGGCCGGCCGCGGTGGTCTCGTGGTTCTAGGCCCGCAGTCCAGAACCGTGCGACTGCTACGGTCGCAGGTTGAAATCCTGCCTCGGGCATGGATGTGTGTGATGTCCTTAGGTTAGTCAGGTTTAAGTAGTTCTAAGTTCTAGGGGACTGATGACCACAGCAGTTGAGTCCCATAGTGCTCAGAGCCATTTGAACCATTTTTTTGAGAGTTTGAGTAAAAAAAAACACAAAAAACACAAAAAAACCGGAGTGTGGCAGGTAGGTGCCCCGAGGAAGCAGACATGTGCAGACAGCTTTAAGGGAGGAGCCGCAGCTAGGTGCGCGGAGGAAGCAGACGTGTGGTGACAGCGTTAAGGTAGGTCGCTGCCCCTGACCAAACCTTAGCACGTAAATGAGAGAAGATACATAATCATTTCAAATTGGATTTTGTTAGATAACGTTAAGAGTTAGGATTTGTATGTCCAAGGTTTGACGCAGTAAGCGTTTTGTAAATTTTTTTGTAAGAGTGATTCATGCAACGAAAGTTTTTGACATAGTAGCTTTTGTGTATGGCTTAAAATTTTAACAATATATATATATATATATATATATATATATATATATATATATATATATATATATATATATATTCAGATTGTGTTTAAATATAACAACCTGAATCATAATCCACATCCTTTGCTTGCACTGAATATGAAAATGAGTAGTAAACTGCCCACCAATGAAAGAACCAAGTAAATATCAGGACCAAAAGTTAATTTTCCAGTACCATCTTAATGCCATTGTACAAACGGCATTATTCACTTAAACTTGATTGCTGAGTCAAATACATATTGAATTTCTGGCAAAATGGAGTAGTGCAAGAAACAAGTTCACAGACGCAGTCAGATGCAGGTTTGCTGAATAATTAATTTAGAACGATCTTATCACTGATACTTTCATAGAATAAAAGGATACAATTTTGGTTAGATACTTTCAAATTCGCGTCAGTACGTGAGGGACTTCTTTCACCGGGCAACCGCTACGGTCGCAGGTTCGAATCATGCCTCGGGCATGGATGTGTGTGCTGTCCTTAGGTTAGTTAGGTTTAAGTAGTGCTAAGTTCTAGGGGACTGATGACCTCAGCAGTTAAGTCCCATAGTGCTCAGAGTTATTTGAACCATCACCGGGCAATGGTAGCTGTTGTGTATATAGTTCCCCGTAGTCAGCGCGTACACAACTTTCCCACTAGAGCGCGCCCCGCTAAGCACAACAGCGCAGGCGCAGCGCTCGTCCGTCTCCGCACTACGAGATGGCGCTGTCTTAGAGACGGACCAAATTCTGCTTCCGCCGATCCGCGTATTAATGTGTAATGCAGCCAATGAGATTGCTGCTAACGTAGAACCTTTTCTCCTCGCGGATCACACTCGCGCAGTGATACCTGAACGCGCGAGGTATTATAAAGAGTGTACAGACCTCCGATTAGCCAGTATACATTAGTCTGTAGTCAAGTTTCAGTCTGCGCCTAATAAGATTATCATATTCCTGTACATAGCCATGAGGAGAAATGTATAGACACTTTGTCAAGTATCAGAGATATGTGAGAGTAAGATTAACGTACCAAGACCAAAGGAACTTCAGATTGTCAATTGTAATTAGCATCCAGAACCAAGTTAAGTTATTTTTATGCTTGTTATTATTTTAATACATGTGTGTGAAAATTAATCGAGTTCTGTTTAAAGTTGGTCACCGTCAATCTGCTGCTCTAAGCATGCAAGTGGCATTTCTATCGTTTGACCCAACGGCAGAAGATAAACACGCCACAATAAGACCACGAGACATAGTGCTGACACTCGCCTCCTTCGTTAGAGTGACAAGTCAAATAATCTGATGGTGTGTGTAGCGAAGGTCTTACAGTACGCACACAACAGTAACAATAGCCCGTTCTAATGTATGGCATACAAGATGGAGTCTCAATGGCTTCGTGCGAAAACCACTAAATTTTCATACCTCCGTCACCACAGTTTTATTGGCAAGCAACGTGACGGAGATCTTGCATGAGTGCATGAGCTAACTGCACTCTTCTTTCGATGTGGACTGCGTGTGAGGACTACGTTTGATACGGAATCAACTTTTTAGACCCTGAGTATTATAACACCGCTTTGGTATTTTATTAGAGCACGAATTTTACGCTTTCGACGTTCAGCTTACGGTGTATAAATTCCGCGCCAAACTTCGCGGTGAGGGGGCAGTAATGAAGAGCCAGGTTCGGACGAAGTGGAGTTATCACTCACGGCAGAGCGCTGTGCGTTTTTTTACGCGGTGTCACTTTGTCGTTGGCGCCCGCGAGCGTGATGCGGCGGCCGGCCGCGACCTTATCTGCCGCGCTAATCTATTACTGGGGCCGGGCTGGAGGCGCTGTGTGTGTGCGTGCCAGTAATCCGGCGGCAAATTGTTATTGCTATCGGCGTTTTATGACGCGCCAGCGCGCCCTGGGGGAGCCCTAAAACTGGATTGCTTATGGCCCGCGCGGCCGCCGAGACAACTCCCAGATTGCTGTCGCCGGAGGAGGTCGACGGCGGCGTCTCGAGCGCCGCTGACAGCGCCCGCCCGCCTCGTCAACGTGCCACTGACTCGCCGGCGGCCTTCGGGGCGTCTTCCGCCCACTCAAGGCCGATCCACTCGTCTCCGTCCGTTCTCTCTTGTTTCAGCTCTTGCGATGCTCGCATCAGGTTCAGAGACGCCTGTGGCGACGATGGCTGCCCCGCCTACCAGGGGTAGCCACAAGGTTTTAATCAGTTTTTCGAGAAAAGATGTTAACTAATTACCATCATTTTTTATTATTTCGCTCTAACAGCTATGACATTATAAGAAAGACGACTGAACCGTGATTTACTTTCAAAGAATATTCTTAAGAATTTATATTATTCATTAGCGACTCATCAAGAACATTAACACATTTAATCACACTATGTAAGCATGGAACTAATTGCTTGGGAGTAACTGACGAAATCATAACCAAATTCCTTATAAAAATGGAAATTTTATTCACTTTAATAGTGCCTAAAAGCATTTTTTAAAAGCAACAGATTTAAAATTATAATCAGGAAGGACCCTCTAAATATCAAAGTACAGAAGCAGAAAGAAACAAGTTTTTACTGTATGAGCTTTCGGGCAGAGAACCTTGCCACTCCCTTTTGACACGGCCGTAGTTACGACCGCCCACAACAGCCTCTGAAAGACTACACTGGAGCAAATCTGCAACACACCAGATAATCTTAAACTAAGAGTTTTAACAATTTACACAAGCACCCAAACTATGCACCCCCCCCCCCCCTCCCCGTAGGAGGGATGGGGATGGAAATGGTACAGAACACTAACAATTGAAACATTAACCTTGCCACCGAAGGTGCAACTTGATTTTAACTTCTAAGAAAATTCTTACGGTGAAAGGGAGGCAACTTTATATACTACATTGATCATTTAGATAGAAGCCCATGAAATACAAAATTCTACTAGGTTGGCCAAACAATAGTTAAGATGCTCTACAGTGCACAGATACCGCATCTCAAGATCATAGGCAATAACATCAAAGTTTACAAAGATCAAAACATATTTCAGGTTTTAGGCCGTTACACTCCAAGCAATAAATTCGTTAACACACCATCCAACAAACATTATAGAGGCAGCTACTAACATACGTTAGATTGATAGGGAGATTACTGAACAACCCGAACTGCAGGTTGCTCTAACCCACCCCTACTCCACAAGGGAAAAACGGACTACCCAATTTATAAACAACCACCTTCCCGCGGGTGGATAAACGGAGAAGAATGGTGGGACGACCCCAAAGCGAAACGGCTGGTGACCTCACCAAGAAAACAAGTAGAATTTAAGAAGAGTAAATCAAACAACATATCACCAACCACTTAACTTCTAATAAACTGCAGTTTCTCGGGAAGACCTGGCGCAGCACCCCCAGATCGCTCTCCCGAACCGTCCGCTGCCAGCTGCTTCAACGGACGCAGGAAGGCGCGCCTATCTCCCGTCTCAAGGCGTCACAGCTCGCACCGGCCAGACCGATGTCGTGGATTGACTCCTGTTGCTCTCGTGTCGACCGCCAAGTCACTACCCCTCGCTATACGGCGCGGCCCACTGGACTCACGTGGCGACCTCACATGCGCCGACGCTCAAGACGCACAAGCCATCTTGTGTCTCAGTGCGAGACCGACCAACCGATCGATCCAACCGCCAATAACCATTGCCTGAACAAACTCGAGCAGACAGGCGGCCCAACACGCACACTCAGATGCAGGAACTAATCCCCGACCGGGCGACGACTCGCTGAGTTCTCTCACTGGCGGACTGGAAAGAGTCTCATTTTTCCGGTTTTAAAGGTTGATCCGAACGACAGACATACTAGCACTCCGAACGACAGACAGAAACGAACTGCCTAACAAATGCGGACAAGAGACAGACTGGCAAGCTGGGGACGAGAGACTGACCCAGACAGACCGACTGGCGAGCTCATAGCGTCCCTTAAATGCACGTGAAAGGCAACCTTTAACCTTTCCCACCAGCGGGAGACACCAAAGCTGCGATTGCCACAGCGGCGCCACCGCCAGAAACGGAGGGCGACTGTTTCACACTACGCGCTGCGGCGGCTTTTCAAAACACCAGTTTTTACGACGGCTCAACGACCAAGGCCTACCGAAACGAAACAAGAGAAGAAAGCAAGGAAGAGAAGCTTACGCTACTTCATTTCCATATGTGAAGTGCGAGGTTTCAAACCGATTTTCCTCAGCAGTCACAGGATGAGGAACCTAAATACTGCAGTACTATACGAACTACATCGTGAATGTGCAACTGCCTACATAGGGAAGACAGGGAGGCCAGTCAGCACACGAGCAGGAGAACATGAATTCTACGTGCAATTTTCACTGCATACTAAATTCGAGATAGCAGAACGTCATCGCGACTGTGGATAGCTTACCTTGTTGAAGGAAACCCGTTCTCTGGCGGAAGTGGTACCAAGACAGAATTCGAGAGGCGACTGAAATTATTAAATAATCAGACAATATGAATAGAGTGGACGGCTACAAACTGTGGCCGTCCTGGCTGCCGGTTATCTCAGTCGAACGGGCAGCGAGCTGCCTCACCGGGCACAGACGCGACAGCCCAAACAAACAGCTACACAGGGACTGTTAGTGTATTTCCGCGCACACCTGGAAGAAAACGTGCCCCGAGAAACCAATCTCTGATTTTCAGACTGTCACCAATCACTGACAAGCCTCTTAGTCCACGAATATCTTCTTCCCTACCCTCTCCCTTTCGTCATGTCTAGACTATTATAATCCAGAACCAGTAAAGTGCATGGGGGCTTAATTAAAAAGAAAATACTAATATTAATGACTAAATGCAATAATTTTAGTAACTGTGCGACCGGTTACGAAGTCCTCTGCAACTATAAAAGCTACGAAACAACAAAGCACAGCCGGCCGCGGTGGTCTCGCGGTTCTAGGCGCGCAGTCCGGAACCGTGCGACTGCTACGGTCGCAGGTTCGAATCCTGCCTCGGGCATGGGTGTGTGTGATGTCCTTAGGTTAGTTAGGTTTAAGTAGTTCTAAGTTCTAGGGGACTGATGACCACAGCAGTTGAGTCCCATAGTGCTCAGAGCCATTTGAACCATTTTTTTGAACAAAGCACAAGTGTAACTGTTCTGTGTGAGGTAGTGTGGCTCAACGTACATGTATCTGGCTCGGTTCTTTCTTAATACGACAAATTATTTTAAATACCATTTACAATCAACTAATTGAAAAACCAGAAATACTATAATTGCACGTAGAAACCAGAACTACAAGTCCAATAAATGAACACGAGTCAAATGCTTTGTAGGCTGTGCCTGTGAGCAAGAGGGATTGTTATTAAAGAAAACTGTAATACCTTTTTACCTCATTATATATTGACGAAAATATTCCATTACACCAGCATCGTAAATCAAAAGTCCATTCTCAAATATATTCTGACAATTGCATCTTCTTCCATCTATACATTACACCAACCGAACAGTACAACATTTCAGTCAACACTCAGATCGTCTACTCTCTCGCCCAACAGAACAACGACTGCTCTCGACATCCTCTGAAGTATTACTTCCGGTGGAGGCAGCGGAATAATAATGTTTGACGCAATCTCTGGCACTGTGGCTCAGTGTAGCCACCTTTCAAAAGTTTCTCAAATATGACGTTTTGAAACAGATCGTCTGCAATAAATAGGGGCATCTTTCCTTCACCAAAACCAATCTTGCCCTGAGGAAGGCCATTGCAATACGGTCGAAACGTTAGTTTTACGGTTTATAATTAATAACCGTCCATGCCGAGCTGGGCGAAATGTATTGCCGCACTCCACGGTCACATGACACAGTGTTTAGTTTCCACTGTGGTGAGACGTGACATAAGGGTGAAGAACGAAGCGGAAGATCATCTCCCGGTGAGGAAATGAAAATCTGTAAGAAAAGTAGAGGCACTGCTGCTTCAAGAAGGCGTATCACAATCAAGGCTTCAGTGAAAAACTGAAACTCAATCACAGATCAGTTTTCAACCTCTTGCACATTTTGAACACAACAAAGGTCGCCGCACGCTCGGTTCATCGACAAAGCAAGCCGAATCGAGGCGATAGCGGAATTGTTGCAGCGGCGTCACGCCATTCCAGATAATCTCCTTAGCCACCTAATCTCCATGGACGATTGCTGGATATACCACTATCATCCAGAGACAGAGGAGCAAAACGAACAGTGGACACATGTGGATTTAAGACCACCGAAAAAGTGTTTATTGGGACTGCTATGGTGAGATGCTAACAAATTACGTTGTGCTAGCTGAGTACCCGATGTTGCCCAGCTATGTATTTATTCCATTCTTGTCTTACTCCATCTCCCCCTGCCCTTCCATCTCTTCCTTTACCTTTCCACTGTCCACCTCCTTCACCTCCCTCTCGTCCATTTCCTCCTGCACCTATCTCTGTTAATCTGTTCCTCTCCCATCTCTGTCAATTTGCTTCTACACTCTCTATCCATCTCCTCCTTCCCCCATCGGTTCATCTCCTGCTACACCATGTAATTCCATCTCGTCCACCCCTCTCTTTGTCAATCTCTTCCTCAGCCTCTCTCTGTCATCTCCTCCTCCCCCCACCTTTTTCATTTCTTCTCCTCTCTTTTCTGTGTCCATCTCCTTCCCTCCTCTCTCAGTCTCTTTCTCTTCCCTCTCTCTGTTCATGTGCTCATCTTCTCTCTCTTTGTCGATCTCCTCCTGTTCTTTTTCTATTTCCATTTCCTTCTCCCCACAGTCTATTCATCATCTCCTCCCCATCCATCTACTCCTCCTTCTACCTGTGCCGATCTGTTCACTCCATCTCACTGTCTATCCATCTCCTCCTCCTCACTTGTCTCTCCACGTTAACACGCTCATCCCAACAGGACGCTGGTGGTTCTTAACGCAGCAGTATTTCTTTCCAAACTCTAACAAATATTTGTGTCAGATTTCATTGAAATCGTTACAGGGTTTTATCCGTGGCTTTGCATGCATACGCACATGCCAAATATATTTCACGTATATTTAACGAGCCAGCCGGAGTGGCCGTGCGGTTCTAGGCGCTACAGTCTGGAGCCGAACGACCGCTACGGTCGCAGGTTCGAATCCCGCCTCGGGCATGGATGTGTGTGATGTTCTTAGGTTAGATTTATTAGTTAGATTTATTAGTTCTAAGTTATAGGCGACTGATGACCTCAGAAGCTAAGTCGCATAGTGCTCAGAGCCATATTTAACGTACTTCACACTTATTTGTACACACATTTCACTTGTATGTCTGGAGAATTTCTCACTGGGTTTTATTTTCAGGCAATTCAATGTTTATGACGTCGTGTCTCCAGAGTTATGTGTTTTACAATGATAAATCGATGAGGATTTGCAGAAAATAAATGCGTGTTGTAATGACTGGCAGTTATCTTTGAATATTAGTAAGTGTAACCTACTGCGCATCACAAAGTGAAAATCCCCATTAATGTCCGAGTACAAAATGAATGTCCAGTCTTTGGAAGCGGTAACAGGCGTCAAGTGTCTGGTTGCGACTATTCGAATGATCTCAAATCAAACGATTCATATTACACAAGTAACGGGTAAGGCGAACTGTAGAATGCGGTCTATTGGTAGAATCTTGAAGCGATACAGTCCTTCACAAAGGAAATTGCTTACAATACGTCAGTTCGTCTGCAGGGGACCCTTACCAGTTGGGTCTGATTCAAGAGACTGAGAAGGTCCAAAGAAGACCGGCAATATTCGGGACTGGTACATTTAGCCATATGAAAGCGTTAAAAATTCATAGAAAGTTTGAAGTGGGACACATTTCAAACAGACGCTGCTCTGATCACTATGGGACTCAACTGCTGTGGTCATCAGTCCCCTAGAACTGAGAACTACTTAAACCTAACTAACCTAAGGAAATCACACACATCCATGCCCGAGGCAGGATTCGAACCTGCGACCGTAGCAGTCGCACGGTTCCGGACTGCGCGCCTAGAACCGCGAGACCACCGCGGCCGGCACTAAATTCCAAAATACGATCTTCGCTGAGGATGTAGAGCATATATTACTACTACCATCTTTAAAATCGCGCAATGATCACCATTCAGACAGTCGTTTTCCTCCCGCGATCCGCGAGTGGAACAGAAGGAAGGGTGGTGGTGGTGGGGGGGGGGGGGGGGAGAATATGACTTTGGCGGGAATAGTGCCCTCCGCCACACGCAGCTTGGTGTAGATGTAGATGCAGAATGTAGATACTGTCTACGAAATGCGTTGCAAATATAGTTAGCAGTACAGAATTAAAAAATGAGAGCGTCATGCATGATGCTGCCGTTTTTCACGCATTTCACTATTTAAATACCTCCTGGACTATGTGTTGTACAACAATATATTTTTGTAGTTACATTCAACGGCAGATGAGGATAATGTCTGCCAAAAGTGTTACGAGTAGATTTAGTAACAACGAAGTAACAAACTTAAACGTCTTGAACGATGCGGTAGCTTTTTACGCAGTGTTTATTACGTTATACAATGATGAACCAAAAGTTATGGCCACTGCCCACCGTGACGCTGTATGCCGTCTGGTAGTGTTTCGAACACGTGACGCGCTAACAAAAGTTTGTAAGCGGAGCAGACACTATGGGCGGATGGCCCTTGCGAAGATATGGGCTGCAAAGAGGGAAATCCATTGAGATATGCGACTTTGACAAAAGACAGATTATTATTACACAGAGTCTGTGAACGAGTATCTCGAAATCGGCGAAGCTGGTGGAATGTTCACATGCGGCTGTCGTGAGCATTTACGGAAAGAGATAGAAGGTCAATGAAGCTACCACTGGGCGCTAAACGGTTGACGTCCTGGACTCTCCACAGAAGGAGGCTTGGCTGCTCTGTGAAGTATTGTCTGCTCTGTAAATTAGGATGGATGGTAATCTCTGGCATCTCTGCATATTGATAATGCACCCACAAGTGTTTCGGAACACACAGTTCATCGTACATCGTTGAACATGGACATCAGCAATAGACCACCTCTATGTGTTGACATGTTGACCCAACGACATTATCAATTACGACTGCAGTGAGCATTCGACCGTCGATCAATGGAAATGTGTCGGCTCTTCGGGTGAATCACATTTTTGCTACACTAGGGCAATGGTCGTCTTCAAAAACGCCATCATCGTGGTGAATGCGCGGACCGCCACGGTCGCAGGCTGTTGGGAGCAGTATTACGCCATGGGAGACATTCTACTGCGCTTGCGTGGGACCTGTGGTAGTAATCGAAGACACGTTGACAGCTGCGAACCATCTGCATCCCTTCATGCCTGATGGCATCTTTCAGTAGTATAACTGTCTGTGTCACAGAGCCAGAACCGTGTTAAGGTGGTTTGAGGAGCTTGATTGTGGACATAAGTTGGTGTCTCAGCGAGCAAATTAGCCTCATGTAAAACCTATGGAACTCATCTGGGTCGCTATCGGGTGCCATCATTGCATACGCAAATCAGCTGCCCGTTATTTATGCGAATTACTTGATCTAAGAGTAGACATCTAATGCCACACACCTCCACAAACCTACCAACAAACTGTCGCATTCCTGATACGCGGAATCAGTGATGTTATTTCCTTGCAAAGATGGACAAACAAGCCATTAAGCAGGTGGTCATAATGTTTTGGCTCATCAGTGTATCACCTAAGTGTCGTTACGAATGAAGTTAGTAGTCATGAAGTAATAAATTAGAACGTCATGCTTCGTGCGGTATTTTTACTGCACGAACAGAGAAAATGTAGTAAGCAATTATGTTTTTTTTCTTTTCACCATTTTGTGCAGTTTCTAGACGAGAAATTTTTTTGTATGGGTTTGAAATTATGTGTGAAGTTTGTTGTAAGTCTCTGAATGCTCCATTCTCAAATACTGGATGACTAGAGTACATCCAGTTGCGTAGGCTTCCGCGGCCAGAGTCAGTCGACATAAAAGTTTTCTGGGTATGGTACCGCGTCACAATGTAAGAAACTACTGCTGCTGGAGAAAAAAAAAAAAAAAAAGAAAAAAAAACAACGTTTCGGCCACGATTGCAGGGAACTTCTTCTGGGTCTAATGGTGACCATTAGACCCAGAAGAAGGCCGCTGAAATCGTGACCGAAACATTAGTTTTTTTCTCCAGCAGCAGTAGTTTTTTACATTATGACGCGGTACCATACCCAGAAAACTTGTATGTCGACTAAAGTACATCCATTTGCATATCGTGGGCCACACTCCATTTTCACTCCCTCCCTTTGATAAGCGGGTGGTTCACACGCCGCCAATGATTCTTTCCAGATAATGAGTGATATGTTTACCAAGTTCGGCTGAAACTAGTCCAGTTGTTTAAAAAAAGATATGGAACATACATATAGGCATATATGCATACATTTTTATAAGTTCTCTGAAAGTGAAGCATCTGTGGTGTGGGGGTAGAGTTTTTGTTTACTAATCAAAAAGCCCTCGGCCCCGGATTCTTTCCAGATAATGAGTGATATGTCTACCAAGTTCGGCTGAAACTAGTCCAGTTGTTTAAAAAAAGATATGGAACATACATATATGCATATATGCATACATTTTTATAAGTTCTCTGAAAGTGAAGCATCTGTGGTGTGGGGGTAGAGTTTTTGTTTACTAATCAAAAAGCCCTCGGCCCCGGATTCACCCACTTAAATTTTGATTAATAATCAGTATTGGCCGCCGAAGATTTCCGGTATGAGAGGTCACCCTCATTCTGCCAACGGCCTTGTCGAAGAGGGCGGAGGAATGGAAAGAGGTTCAAGGCACTCTCTTGTCCTTGGGGTTGAAAACTGCCCCTAAAGGTGGAAGAATCAGCAATGATCAACGACATTAGGATGCAGAAGGCAATAGAAAATAATGTATCAAAGACACATAACGTCTATCCACAGGACATGTGGCCTGTTCCTAATTGAAAAAGTGTCATGATGATCTCTGCATTGGCAAAAGATTTCAGGTTAGCCCCCATTTAGATCCCAGGGAGGGGACTGTCAAGGGGGAGGTGATCACGAGGAAAAGATTGAATAACCAACGAAAGGATATCGTTCTACGTGTCGGTACGTGGAATGTCAGACGCTTGAATTTGTTAGGGAAGCTAGAAAATGTGGAAAAGGAAATGCACAGGCTCGATCTACATGTAATAGGCGTCAGTGAAATGAAATGGAAAGAAGACAAGGATTTATGGTTAGATGAGCGAAAACTGGTATAACGGGAGTACGATTAGTTATCTGTGAGAAGGGTATAGAGTGTATGAACAGTTCAGTAATAAGGTTTTGTTATTAGAATCGACTGCACACCAACGCTGACAACGATAGTTCAGCTATACATGCCGACGTCGAAAGCTGAAGATGAAGAGATAGAAAGAAGTGTATGAGGATATTCAAAGGATAATGCAGTGCGTAAAGGGAGATCAAAATCTAATAGTTATGGGGGACGGGAATGCAGTTTTACCACAAGGAGTAAAAGAAAACGTTAAAGGAAAATATGTGCTTGGGACAAGGGATGAGAGAGGAGAGTGGCTAATTGAGTTCTGTAGTAAATTTCAACTAGTAGTAGCCAATAATCTACTCAAGAATCACAAGAGGAGGAGGTATACTTGGAAAAAGCCAGGTAACTCATCAGCCAACAACTCTTACAGAACTATGTGAATAAGGGAGAAGGCGTGGCATAACGTATCCTAGGACAATATTCGATGTCAGTACGATCTACTGGATGCCAGAATCAGCTGCTGCATTGCCACCCTTGGAGGCTACACCGCGTACTAATATTGGTCGATACCTGGAACCTCAGAAACGCTTGTGCTATTGCTCTGTAATCATTTCATGTACTCCATAGGCACTGTTGCAAAAATAGATCTTGAGTGAATTGAGAACCTCTAAATGGGCGCATTAATTTTTTCCGAAAGTGTTTTTTCTCGATACTGACTTATTTGATTTGTGTTCTACGAAATTAAAAAGCCTCTTAATGTTACCCATGGCGAATAAACTGGGATCAGACCTTTCGAACGTCACTCAACACGTTTTGCTTAACTTCGTACGCAAAACAGTAGAATTCCGGCATTTATATATTCTACTTAATATAATGGGGGCCAGTGGAGTGAATTGGAAAGAAGGCAAGGATTTCTGATCAGATGAGTATAGTGTAATATCAACAGCAGCAGAAAATGGTATAACGGGAATTGGATTCGTTATGAATAGGGAGATAGAGCAGAGATTGTGTTACTCTGAACAATTCAGTGATAGGTTTCCTCTCATCAAAACTGACAGCAAAGCAACGCTGACAACGATAGTTCAGGCATACACGCCGACGTCGCAAACTGAAGATGAAGGAATAGAGAAAGTATATGAGGATACGGAGCGGGCAATGCAGTATATAAAGGGATATGAAAATCTAGTAGTCTTGAACAACTGGAATACAGTCGTAATGGAAGAAGTGGAAGATAAGGGTTACGGGAGGAAATGGGCTTGGTGCTAGGCGCTTAAGAATGAAATAAATAGGAAGTGCAGGAAACTTAAGGCGAAAAGGCTGCACGAGAAACGTGAAGAAGACGAAAAAGAAATGGTTGTCGGAAGGACTGACTCAGCCTGTGGGAAAGTCTTCGGTGAAATTGAAAGCAATGGTGGTAACTTTAAGAGTGCATCGTGAATTCCACTGTTAAATGAGGGTTAGATTTGTCTCATGTGACAGAAGAAGAAACAGGAGCTGATTTCTAAGGGGTAGGGGACCTAGTACTACAATGAGTGTTTAAGAGACCCTTGGAGGATTTAAAATACGGCAGAAGGAATCGATAACATTCCATCGAATGGTTCAAATGGCTCTAAGCTCTATGGGACAACATCTGAAGTCATCAGTCCCCTAGACTTAGAACCACTTAAACCTAACTAACCTAAGGACATCACACACATCCATGCCCGAGGCAGGATTCGAACCTTCGACCGTAGCAGCAGCAGCGCGGTTCCAGACTAAACGACCTAGAACCGCTCGGTCACAGCGGTCGGAACATTCCACTAGAATTTTTAAAATCATTAGGGGAAGTGGAAACAAAACGACTATTCACGTTGGTGTGTAAAATGTATGAGTCTGGTAATATACATATCAGATATATTTCACACATATTTTACATATGTCACGCGTATTTATATACATATTTCGCATGTGTGTCCAGTGTCAAGGGAAATCCGCTCTGCAGTTTTATTTCCACGCCGCACGATCTTTATGACGTCGTATCCTGAACGTTGTGCTGTGCAATATTATTATTTGGAGGTGCCTACTGACTCCGAAATGTGTTTTGAGTAGAGTTAGTGTAAAGAAGTAATGTCTCAGAACGTCAGGCATGATGCGGGGTTTTTTCACGCATCTCAGTATTTAGCTCTATATCTCCAGAAATAAGTCTATTACTACAATGTAATTTTTCTAGTGCATTCAGTGGTGTTTGTGAACACTGTATGCAAAATTTGTCACGAAATAGTTAGTGGCATATAAGTAATAAAATATAGCTTTACTGTATGAACAGTACATTTATCTTTCATAATTTTGTGTTGGTGGCCATGGAGAAATCATTTCGTGAAAGTTTCAAGTTATATGTAAAGTTTGTTGCAAGTTCTAAATGCTCTCATTCTCAAATAATGGATAACTGAAGTATGGGCATTTGTATGTCGTGAACTACACTGAGTTTTCACTCCCACCCTCACCCCTTCAATTGGTGGACGGTTCTTATTATTTCCAGACAGTAAAAGACTTGTATACCAAGTGTGGTTGAAACAGGCCTAGTAGTTTAGTAGGGAGATGTGAAAATACATACACACATGGATACAGACGTACATCAATTTTTATAATTTGTATGGGTTCACATTATCGATTTCAACTAGTAGTTGTCATTCTCAAATGTGCTTAATCCTCTAAAAGACATCGTACAGATCCGTAAACAGATGCAGTTACGCACTTCAAATGTCATATAATCATTTAACATTTCGGCCAGTGTACATACAGTCACGTGATAAATGACTGACACGTGTAGTGACAGGGTATCTCTCTGAAGACTAGGGAATATCAAGAAAATTGGAGACCCTTGCGCTAGAAGAGTGGAGTAGCACAATTAAGGCGATTGTGGAAAGAAGTCGAAGTCGGCCATGGAGACGTCTTCATCACGACCTTCTGAACCTGACAAAGGCTGTCACCTGCTGGGTTCCGCGGCTGCTAGCACCCAATCAATAAGCTGACCGAATCGAGGCAGCGACGGTAACAGTACGACGTCCTTAGCAGCCTACTCACTATGGATGTCTGTGTCACTACGACTCAGAGGACCAAATCAAGCAACGGAGACATATGCATTCGCCACAGTCGGGAAAGACGAAGAATCAACCATCATGGGGAAATTAGTGCTGAGTGTGTTTTGGGTGTTGTGATGTGGTTGTAACAGATTACCTTCGTAAAAGGCGAACCATCACAGGAGCATATTGCCGCAATCTCTCGACGATGAGTAGCCCGAGCGCATTCTGCACGAGATACAGTTACAAATAGTGCCTTCTTGGGAAATCAAATTTAGCCTAACCCGTCGCTTCTTGTTGCCATCCAGTACCCTCTCCCATTTCCATCTCCTGAAACGGCAGTCAGTATCTTCTTTCTCTTTCCTCCGGCGAAGAAACAATTGTGTAGCAGCCATTTTTAGAATGAAGATGAAATAATTTTAGACTTAACTCTTCTCGAACAGCGGAAATATAGATTTATAAAAGAGAAGCCTCCGCCAAACGTTCTGTCGTTGTTGAAAATGTGTCACATTCAAGGGCTAATATGCAGAGAAAGACTCACGCCACTATCACGTTTCATGATCACAGGTTTATTTCTTCCATGTGGTAGGGGACACAGTTAAGGAATAATGTTAATTATCTGGTTTATTGTCAACAGGAAAAAAAAATCATTCGTGGTCTGTTCTTACTAGCACAGTATCTACATGTTCAGAAAGCAACAGAGACGTAATAGAAACAGATTTTCACTCTGCAGTGGAGTGTCCGCTGGTATGAAACTTCCTGGCAGATTAAAACTGCACAGAGCTTCTGTGAAGTTTTGAAGGTAGGAGACGAAGTACTGGCAGAATTAAAGCTATGAGGACGGGTCGTGAGTCATGCTTGGGTAGCTCAGTTGGTAGAGCACTTGCCCGCAAAAGGCAAAGGTCCCGAGTTCGAGTGTCGGTCCGGCACACACCCTTAATCTGTCAGGACGTTTCAGAGACGTAATACTTTCGTCGTACTTTCGTAACTGTAAAAAATGAGACCCGCCCTCTTTCCTTCAACTACGCTTAACAGTATACATGACATGCCTAAAGAATACGCATTCAGCAAACATCACAAATGAGCGCAATACCACCCTCAAATGAAGAGCACTGTTCGTGTCCCCATCTGTCACGCCTAATACACTGGATCCAGTCTATGGTTGGCCTCTCATACTGCTCCTCGCATTTCGGGCAGACAATAGCCGACCTGTCTGCTGTCTCTTCAGTTCCGGTAGGCTTATTCTGCGTGGAAGAAGATGTCCCCCACGAAGCAATATTCCTTATGGAGTACGAGACCACCTCAGTATTACGCCAACAGAACGATTTTGGTTTTGCCCCCAGTAAGTACCTGCATCCTGTTGGCGTTTTTATATGGAGACGGTGCCTTGACCTCTGATCGCCCATTAATCTACAACTACCTTGAACTGTTTGTTGCAGGGACGCAGGAACTGCAGCAAGCGCCGCAACGAGCTCCAACAACGACAAAGGTAACGATGCACGATACCTCGAACTAACACAACCACACCTTGCATGCACTGTCGCAGATAGCAAGCCGCTACTGCCCTTACTACCCGTCCTACTGTCGCAGAGGTTCTTTTCCCTTGGCTCTTGCCTTGGCACTTCCTTTCCTCTGCCCTTACAACCGCTACTCTTTGATCGCTTTCGTCCACTTTCTATCTCTTTATGGACCATGTTAATGAGTAATCATACCCAGACGCATGGGTAACATCACAGCCCGCATCCTGTGACTCCTGATTCAAAAAATAACTGTTATACGGAGGTGACAGTAGAACTTTTGGTTTAGTCAGCACGTTGGTGTGGGCGTGGAGGGACCCCAACCTATATTAAATTGACCTCTGATCGTGTGGCTTGTCACCTCTTCATTATTCGTTCATCATATGGAAAAGGCGAAATTTCGCTTCTTCCGTTGTGTTCTCCCTTCCCGCAAGCAGATTTTCTCCCTGGGTCCCCGCTCGAGGTTCAGTTAAATATAACCTCTTTGGGGTAGGAGTTGTCCTGTTTCTCCATAATTCTGGGTTAGATCTTCCTGGGGTCGATCAGTTACACTAGACAGAAGAAACTCGTTCCACGAGAAAACCTCAGAGTACAATAGGTGTGTATGCATGTTGTACTGAAGGGAAGTATAGCCTTCTGCTGAGTGGTAACCCAGTCGTGGGCATTACAAAATACTAGGCAGAAGTCATTCTGCCTAACTGCAATCCCTGGGTGGTCATGCAGCCACTGGACAGCTGCAGCGATGTATGCAATTACCAGTGGTCCAAAAATCCACGAACTAGGGGTTCATGTTTATGACTGGCGTATGGTGGTATCGATAACACAGTTGTCTGACAACCCCACACTGATGAGCAGTTTGAAGACTGCAGCGTGACATGTGATTTTCGAGACTGGGCCAGCTTTAGTTGGTTTGGCTTCTAACATTCTGCGTGGTGTCTGTTTGTTCTATATCGTGTCTTCCTTCCACTTTCGCGCAACGACGTTCTGAGCGTATTTTTTAGGGAATTGACTAGTTTGAACCTGGGACCTGTTGCTGGTAAGGAGACGCCAGACCACACATGACATGTAGAATTCAGAAGAGTTCAGTGAAACTAGCGATGATATAACCAAATACGTAATGATTTCAGCGTCAGCTCCACTGTACTCCCTGTAAAAGAATCTTAATACTAAGTAAATTTAGTGGAAGGGGTTCAAGGCTTTCCTATTTTTAGTTAGCTGGTAAAATAAAGTCGAAAATGCAGTTAAGTTTACCATTGGAAATTTTATTCTACTCACAAAACATTGTTTATAAATTGCACTATTGATAAAAGGAAATGTTTTAATACAGGTTGGTAAAAACAAACTGCATTCAACAAAAATGTGAACGGATATTCCCTGAATGGGTTTCCAAATTCTACAGTGGATCGAAGGATGACCTATGCCATATCACATCTATAATCTAGGTTTAAATTAAGTTTCACAAACGAAAATGGCTCAAATGGCTCTGAGCACTATGGGACTTAACATCTATGGTCATCAGTCCCCTAGAACTTAGGACTACTTAAACCTAACTAACCTAAGGACAGTACACAACACCCAGTCATCACGAGGCAGAGAAAATCCCTGACCCTGCCGGGAATCGAACCCGGGCGTGGGAAGCGAGAACGCTACCGCACGACCACGAGCTGCGGACTTCACAAAAGAGAAAACTATCAAAATGGTCTACAGTGACCCTCAATTATCTTTAATTACTTATCTAACTTGTCGTAAATTACAGTGGCCGATGTGGCTTCTCAATAACTATGTAACACAAAAATCATCGCGTTTCAGATTTTTACTTCAAGTGGCAAATGTGAACACCATGAGCTTTAATTGACGATCGACACTAGTATTATGCAAAAAGGGGGTGTAACAGATGAGACTTCTGCAGCTCTGCGTGAAGCTTTATGCGGCGTTATGCGGCATCGTGTCCTTGTTGGTGTTCGTCAGGGGGCGGTGAGCAGCACAGCTCCACTCTCCTCACTGTCTCGCAAGCAACTCTCCTATCTTTTCCTTACAACAATTTACCGAAGTTGGTTTTAAAAATACTATCTGGCTGTGTTTTCATCTGACCAATCAGGGTCTCAATGTTAAGCTTAAGCTCCGCCTACAAAAATTCTGTCTTTCCAATGAGAAACGTTATACTTTTCGTGATGGGGCAATGTTTTTAAAGTTTGCAACGTAACAGAGACGCGAAAGAGTCTCACGCTAAAGCGTGCGGGTCGTGTGGCCCTTTTTGTGTTATCGCAAGACCTATACTGTTTTTCTGGAGGGCTCTAGCTTTTAACATGGGCTGGCTAGTCGACCTAGCGGTTAGCTGGAGACGTGGGTGTCCGACCCTTGTCGTAGGGCCTTCAGCTTAACACGGTTCTGATCTCGGCTTCTGTTCTCGTTTCTCCTCTCGGAATTGCGTCTGTCGCACGGTGGGAAGGTATGACATGCATTTAGGCATTCATGTGTTAGTCTGTGGTATTCCATTAGCTCACTCGTTACTCGTTTTACTTTGGTTAATTTAATGCCACGATTTATTCGGAGCTATGTGACATACTACTGGATTTGCTTATCATGACAGGGTTTTCATGGAAGGTGTTGGATTTGCCTGACACCTTACAGGCTTAGTCACTGAAGTGCTTTACCCGCTCAATGCAAAGATCAGAGTTTATGAAACCACTGTTATTATACCTAATGGCTTGAAGAAGGCGACAAAATTCAGTTCGCCGACAACTGTGACTGACCTTTTCCTGTTGACACAGCCATTCACACCGAATGGTTTTATATTAGAGTTGCGATGTCTGGGAACTTGTTTGGATCAGAAGATACTCCCGTCTCGTCCTTGTTATATAGAAATTACCAGAAATTTTCCGACAGACTTCGAGGGGATGTGGAGGGTATCTTGAGAACAAATATCGAGGGTAGGAACCAGTGTCCGGGAACATCGTCCAACCACAGAACAGAGCTTGGAAGTTACAGGCGCCAGCGCCTGACAGTAGGCTGCCCCTTCGGCAGAAAAAGTGACTTTTTACGCTGACGAACCGTACGCGGAACGCTTCGTAATCTTGTTTGTTATTCAGTGATCGCTATTGACGGCCACGATCGCCGGCGCAGAATAGGAAGGCGGCTACTACGTAGGCAAGCGTTTTCGTCTACGAATGTGATGCTCTGTTGCCTTCGGCGATGTAAATGTCAATAAAAAAAAAAAAAAAAAAAAAAAAAAAAAAAAAAAAAAAAAAAAGAGGTTCAAATGGCTCTGAGCACTATGCGACTAAACTTCTCAGGTCATCAGTCGCCTAGAACTTAGAACTAATTAAACCTAACTAACCTAAGGACATCACACACATCCATGCCCGAGGCAGGATTCGAACCTGCGACCGTAGCAGTCGCGCAGTTCCGGACTGCGCGCCTAGAACCGGTAGACCACCGCGGCCGGCCTGTAAATTTCAGACACAGGTTTCCGTCCGCAGTTTATTTCTCTCCTGGAAACCTCTGAAAACTCCCATGTTTTTTACTATACTGGAGAAAAATAAATTGAGGATTGAAGTTGTGTGCGAAACCGTCATCCACCGAGGCAGCAGAGTATCACACTCATAGAAGACAAGGCTTGTTACGCAGCAGCAATTTGCATTTTCTCCTCTGGCGATCGTGACAAGTTGTCTGATTGCGAAACGCTGCGCCTACGCTCTATCAGTGTAGAGAGTGCGGCCTTGTGGCAGGTGCCGCTGACAATAACTTCGGCGCCTTGTAGCGACGTTGGATGACGTTTCTGGAGACGGTTTTCTATCCTCGGTATTTGTTCCTCAAGATATCATCTACAACCCCTCGAAGATTGTCACAGCATTTCTGGGACGCCCTATAGACGGGAATGGCGAGCTGATCAGTTTAGCCAACTGTCAGGATTACAAACTGCACTCTCTTTGGTATCGCATCCTTTGGTACGTTTACCTCAGTTTTGTGACTGCCCTTAATATGAACAGGTTGTAACTAACCTGTTTCTACGGGTTATTATGTTATTATTGGGAACGGAAATGCTTATTGATTGTGAAATTAACGTGAGAAGATTAGGGTCGCCACCGATTCTAACCATACAACTAATCAAAGGTTTGGTCGAGTCGGAAAATATATTAATTTGATTACAGACCAAAAACTCATGACAGTGCATACATTGTGATGTCGCTCATAGGGAACGCAATGTAACTAATAGTATTCCCCGTGCGCTGTTCACGAGAATCAAACATTTAAAATAAAATATAAAATGCATGAACATTGCGCATAAGATCAGCTCCCAGCAACACATCTGAAAATAAGACTTAATCTAAAGCATTTGTTTTAAAATAAAAGAGGAAACGAATCACTAGACCTGTGCGTAAGGAAACACGTTGGATGTGCTAACGGGAAATCTATGAGGTGAGTGGCTTAGGTGCAGAAACGTAACCTCGAAATACAAGATATGGATGTGAGGCATGTACACAGTTCCTGATAACTTTAATTCCTAAAACATTAAAGAAAAGCATCGATACATTCACCGTTATAATGTACAGCTAAAATCATTGGTGTGAATGGCCATTTTTGTGTTATCGCAAGATCTATACTGTTTTTCTGGAGGGCTCTAGCTTTTAACATGGGCTGGGGGGTGGTCCTTGACGTAACAGGGACGCGAAAAAGTCTCACGCTAAAACGTGTGGGTTGTGTGGCGCTAGTGGTTAGCTGGCGACGTGGGTGTCCAGTCCGTCCCTTATCGTAGGGCCTTCTAGCTTAACACGGTTCTGCTCTCGGCTTCTGTTCTCGTTTCTCCCCTCGGAACTGCGTCGGTCTCACAGTGGGAAGGTACGACATGCATTTAGGCATTCTTGTGTTAGTGTGTGGTATTCCATTTGCTCACTCGTTACTCGTATTACTTTGGTTAATTTAATGTCACGATTTATTTGGAGCTATGTGCCATACTACTGGATTTGCTTATCATGTCAGGGTTTTCATGGAAGGTGTTGGATTTGCCTGACACCTTACAAAGAGGCTGGAGAAGCAAAAGGGAGGCAGTCGAACCCCTTCCACTAAATTTAGTTAGTATTAACATTCTTTTACAGGGAGTGCAGTGGAGCTGACGCTGAGATCATTAAGTATTTGGTTACATCATCGCTAGTCTCACTGAACTCTTCTGAATTCTACATGTCATGTGTGGTCTGGCGTCTTCTTACCAGCAACAGGTCCCAGGTTCAAACTAATTAATTCCCTAAAAAACATGCTCAGAGCGTCGTTGCGCGAAAGTGGTAGGGAGACACGATATAAAACAATCAGACACCACCATGAATGTTTAGATCTTCCACGCTCCGCGTGGCTCGAAAGACCCCAAAGATGCCATTTCCGCCACCAACCAAACGCAGGTGAATTTCTCACAAGTAGCGGAAACCTCTTTGCCCACTTGACCAGTACGAGAGTTGGCTATTCTGTACAACTGCTGCTGAATCTGTATGACTGTCGCACAATGACTTTTCTTCACAAGTAAGAGAGATTCCGAGATGAATTTTGCACAGCATACAAACCATACTTGCAGGTGTATGAAACTCTAGAATTTATTTAATTAATGAAAAAATGAATGAGCTGTTACATTTTAAACTTCATGTTCAGAAAAATTTAAATTTTATGGTCAATTATCTCAATTTTTAGCACAGTTTTTAATAGATTTGGAAAATTCTAGAGATTCATACACCTGAAGTATGGTTCGTATGCTGTGCAAAATCCATCGAAGAATCTCCCTTACTTATTCAGAAAAGTGTACCTATAGCAACGAATGCAGCCAATAGTAAGTGATAAAATGATAAAATTTTACACGTAAAAAAATATATTTTCTTATATTTTTGAACCTGCACTGCTATGAGCGTAAATCCTGAACCCTTCCTGGTCATACTGACAAAGTTTTGCGAATTTATTTGTAAAAGTATAGACACTGGAAATTAAAATATCCTGAGATGCTCTCCTGCTCCAAGTGGGCCCGTCTGACGTCCTACCCCCGTTAAATCGATTGGATGCGCGGCATGAAGCGAGTGTCTTAACTGCTGTTGTGCAGAGTATAAACGAGCCGGCAGAAGAGGGCAGAGAGGATGGATAAACTGCCCCCGGGGGCAGCTAATCGCAGTAACTAGTGTGTGTGTGGGTGGAGGGGGAGGGGGTCGACACTTTGGCACGAGACACGGCCCACAGCAGAGCGCACAGCAGCGCCGGGTCATCCGTCGCGCTGCAGCCGCGGCGCCGTCTAGCCCTACTCATTTAAGTTGGCCCGGCACTAAACACACACAGCCGAGCCGCACCGCACCGCGCCTCACACCATATTCTGCGCAATCGTAAAAATAAAACCGCCCGCCATTATTCAGAAGCGTCCGCAGTATCGTAAAACAATAAAGCTCAAGTCCGCGCCGCTGGGGAAACGAACGGCGCAGAGCGTCTACTGCTGTCTAGCGCTCCGGCAGCGAGCGCTGGCGCCGGCGGCAAAACCGCGGCCGGGCGGCCAAAGGGACCGCCGAGGCGCAGTGGCCGCTGGCTGCACGGGTACGGCACCTGCGGGGCTCTGCCTGTGCCAGGGCGGCAAGCCACGCTCGTATTAGAATGAAATTTTCACTCTACAGCGGTGTGTGCGCTGATATGAAACTTCCTGGCAGATTAAAACTGTGAAGTTTGGAAGGTAGGAGACGACGTACTGGCGGAATTAAAGCTGTGAGGACGGGCCGTGAGTCGTGCTTCGGTAGCTCAGTTGCTAGAGCACTTGCCCGCGAAAGGTCCTTAGTTCGAGTCTCGGTCCGGCACACAGTTTTAATCTGCCAGTAAGTTTCACGCTCGTACTGTAAGGGGTGCGCAGTCTGCTTCACGGACTGTTTGAGATCGCTCGTAGGCCCGTAACATCGATGAATTGCAGGACTTGGTGAGAATATATAGCAATACGAACCAGTATATGTAAACGTATTCGTTTACTTCATATTACTGCGAAGCTAACATCTAATGAACATCAATGAATGTAAATCAATGGTAATGGAAAGCAGTCGAATTAAATCAGACGTTTCTGATGAAATTACACTGAAGGCAGAAAGTCGCCAAACCGAGAAGTAATTTTGCGACATAAGCGAAAGATGGTAAACCTCTTTCTACACTCCTGGAAATTGAAATAAGAACACCGTGAATTCATTGTGCCAGGAAGGAGAAACTTTATTGACACATTCCTGGGGTCAGATACATCACATGATCACACTGACAGAACCACAGGCACATAGACACAGGCAACAGAGCATGCACAATGTCGGCACTAGTACAGTGTATATCCACCTTTCGCAGCAATGCAGGCTGCTATTCTCCCATGGAGACGATCGTAGAGATGCTGGATGTAGTCCTGTGGAACGGCTTGCCATGCCATTTCCACCTGGCGCCTCAGTTGGACCAGCGTTCGTGCTGGACGTGCAGACCACGTGAGACGACGCTTCATCCAGTCCCAAACATGCTCAATGGGGGACAGATCAGGAGATCTTGCTGGCCAGGGTAGTTGACTTACACCTTCTAAAGCACGTTGGGTGGCACGGGATACATGCGGACGTGCATTGTCCTGTTGGAACAGCAAGTTCCCTTGCCGGTCTAGGAATGGTAGAACGATGGGTTCGATGACGGTTTGGATGTACCGTGCACTATTCAGTGTCCCCTCGACGATCACCAGCGGTGTACAGCCAGTGTAGGAGATCGCTCCCCACACCATAATGCCGGGTGTTGGCCCTGTGTGCCTCGGTCGTATGCAGTCCTGATTGTGGCGCTCACCTGCACGGCGCCAAACACGTATACGACCATCTTTGGCACCAAGGCAGAAGCGACTCTCATCGCTGAAGACGACACGTCCCTCCAATCACGCCTGTCGCGACACCACTGGAGGCGGGCTGCACGATGTTGGGGCGTGAGCGGAAGACGGCCTAACGGTGTGCGGGACCGTAGCCCAGCTTCATGGAAACGGTTGCGAATGGTCCTCGCCGATACCCCAGGAGCAACAGTGTCCCTAATTTGCTGGGAAGTGGCGGTGCGGTCCCCTACGGCACTGCGTAGGATCCTACGGTCTTGGCGTGCATCCGTGCGTTGCTGCCTTCCGGTCCCAGATCGACGGGCACGTGCACCTTCCGCCGACCACTGGCGACAACATCGATGTACTGTGGAGACCTCACGCCCCACGTGTTGAGCAATTCGGTGGTACGTCCACCCGGCCTCCCGCATGCCCACTATACGCCCTCGCTCAGTCAACTGCACATACGGTTCACGTCCACGCTGTCGCGGCATGCTACCAGTGTTAAAGACTGCGATGGAGCTCCGTATGCCACGGCAAACTGGCTGACACTGACGGCGGCGGTGCACAAATGCTGCGCAGCTAGCGCCATTCGACGGCCAACACCGCGGTTCCTGGTGTGTCCGCTGTGCCGTGCGTGTGATCATTGCTTGTACAGCCCTCTCGCAGTGTCCGGAGCAAGTATGGTGGGTCTGACACACCGGTGTCAATGTGTTCTTTTTTCCATTTCCAGGAGTGTACATCTGAAAGACGATGACTATTCAAGTTTTGCGCCAGTCGCACAAGAGTTATGCTAGTAGCGCCACTACAAGAATGGGAATCGGGTGTGGTTTAAATACGCACTGCAGCGGTTGGCAGCGTAAGTTACCTCTGTGACTGGACGTGGTGAGTTGATGTTGGCCAATGATATCTTTAAGGCGACAAAGACACCATTAGCAACTCCTCACTGAGTTTGGACGAGGTCGTGTAGTAAGGCTACGAGAAACTGGACGTTTCTTCTGCGATTTTGCAGAAAGACTAGTCAGGAGAATGTACGGTGAAGAGAAGAACGGGCTCAGGGCGGTCACGTGGCACGAGCGGGAGGGAAGACCACCGTGTTCTTTGTATGGCTATGGCGCATCATACTGTATATGCAACAGCAATTTGAGCAGCAGCTGGCACCATGACACAATGAGCTGTTATAAATCGGCTACTTCAAGACAGCTATGAGCCTGACACCCTGTAGCGTGCATTCCACTGATCCCAAACCACCGCCATTTGCGACTTCGGTGGTGTCAAGCGAGAGCTCATAGGAGGGCAGAGGAGAGGCCTGCTGTGTTTTCTGATGCAAGCTGGTTCCGCCTCGGTGCCATTGACGGCCATGTGTTGGTTGGAAGGAGGCCAGCTTAGGTCCTCCAACCAACCAGACTGTTTGCTACCCACACTGGACCTACACCTGGAGTTCTGGACTGGAGTGTGATTTCGTATGACAGCAGGCTCACTGATGGTTGTCCCACGCATCGTGACAGCAAATTTTTACGTTAGTCTGCTGATTCGTCCTATTCTGCTGTCATTCATGAACAGCTTTGCACGGGGTGTTTTCCAACAGGTTAATGCTCGCCCAGATGCCGCTGTTGTAATCCAACGTGCTCTACAAAGTGTCGCCATGCAACCTGGGCCTGCTCGATCACCACTTCTGGTTCGAGCACATATGGGACATTAGCGGAAGATAATTCCAGCTTCATCCACAATCAGGATTAACCGTCCCTGTATTGACTGATCAGGGACATTAGCGGAAGATAATTCCAGCTTCATCCACAATCAGGATTAACCGTCCCTGTATTGACTGATCAAGTGCAACAGGCATGAAACTCGATCCAACGAACTGACATTCGGCATCTGTACGACACAATGCTTTGGGTTTGTTTTACGGCGCAAAGTGCACGTTTGTATGCTTGCATTTAACATTCTGGCGATTATACTTGCTTCAAATTTGCCTTGATTTCTCTCGCACTTACGTTAACCTCTGATCTTGCAATGTTAATCACTTAAATATGTTACCTAGACAAATGTATTAATTACCCTTTGCTGTTGTGATTTTTTCCACCAGTGTATTTTGATACAGGTGGCACGTGTGGTCTTATTGCATGGCTTCAGACCTTCGCTTTCAGTGTAGGCAACGGTTAAAATCAGCTATTGGCTGTGTTATGCATTACAATGTTAAGTGACCCTCAGAAGGAAGCGGTACCGTTATCCCTGTGTTTTCTAGTGACGTGCACATGTGGTAGTAATTATTTGTGGAAGTTGTATTCAATCAAGCACATGCAATGTGACATTTTAGGCAGTGCAGGTTGCAAGCAAGGTCTATTTGATCAAAAAAGGGTCGATTTCTCATTGTGTTTCTGCAGATACCAATACCTTTCCATGAGTCATCAATACGTTGTCGACACGGTACAGAGAGACAGGTCAGTACATAAGACGAGGTGAACAACGTCGCCGATGCATTACAACGCCACGTGAAGACCGATATCTGGTAATTTTTGCGTTGCGGCGCCGTACGGATACCGCCAGATCATTGCAAGACGATGTCAGAACCAACACTGGAACCGCTGTGTGTTATACGACTGTAACGAACAAGTTAGAACAAAGAACTTTCCTACGACAAGACGTCCTGTTCGGGTACTGCGCTTTACACGACAACGTCTTGCAGCTCGCCTTCTGTTCTGTGTCCTGTGTCAACCGGAAGCTTTGTCAGTGGCGAAACATGTTATCCGCAGACGCCTCTGAAACAAGGGGATGAACGTGTTCGTGTGTTGAGAGCGGTGGTTAGTGGTATCTGCGAAATGTTGTGCATGATTACTTTACAAATGGGTTAATGTGTTAAACGTTTGACGTCAAGCAAGTAAGCGAGAAAAAATTTAGGGAAGATTTGAAATTAAGCTTAAAGTTTGTTCAGTGTTTACAGCGTCCACCACGATAGCTGAGTGCCGGCACGGTAACTCAGCCTGTCAGCGTGTTGGGTCAGAGGCTTAGTTGCTGTAGAAAAAAAAAAAAAGAAAAAAAACTGTGTTAGTGGATCAGTGATGAACTTGATCAAATGTCATGAGAAGTCCGCTCCGAAAGAATACAGCGACTAATAACGAAGAAAGTACAAAGTAAGATCAACAAAGAAAGTGACCAGCGCGACGGGACGGAGTGCCATGCAAAGGGGCCCGAGTTCGATTCCAGGCTGGGTCGGGGATTTTCTCCGCTCAGGGACTGGGTGTTGTGTTGTCTCCACGTCATCTCATCCCCATCGACGCGCAAGTCGCCGAAGTGGCGTCAACTCAAAAGACTTGCACCAGTCGACCGCTCTAACCGATGGGAGGCCTTATCCACACATTTCTTCTTCAAGTTTTTACGTCATATCTTCTGAACTAAGTGTCGAACACTGATATAATTTTGCAGCTACATCCATTATTGCAAACAGAGTCGACAGCAATAAACAGTTATTTAAACCATCATGTCTGATACTCACGTTTTGTTGTACGGAGAGCGAAAATGTAGTAAACGACAACTTTTTCAATTTCATCGTTCTATTGAAGACGTCAGCGAGAAAAAGTGTTGTAAAGATTTGAAATTATGTATAAAGTTTGTTGGAAGTCGCTGAATGATCTCATTCTCAAATACTGGGCCCGGGTATTTGCGCGACGTCAGGTACTCTGCCTCAAGACAAACACACAGTTTCTAAATGCAATATCTGTCTTACTGTCTTAAACTCTTAGCAGAAGAGTATACCTCTTAATGAGTAGATTATGACAGCATTTAAAATTTAGTCAATAATAAAGCGAAATATTGAGAACCAAAATTTTCTTGTCGCTGGAAACCGTTAGACATAAAACCTCCAACTCTTATCAGATTCTGGTTTAGATTTATATTTGTCTGAAGTGCATCCTTGTATGGAAAGGAAACGTGAACAACAGGCAGTTCGGACAAGAAGAGAATAGAAGTTTCTAAAATGTGGTTCTCCAAAAGAATACTGGTGGTGGTTAGTGTTGAACGTCCCGTCGACAACGAGGTCATTAGAGACGGAGCGCAAGCTCGGGTTAGGGAAGGATTGGGAAGGAAATCGGCCGTGTCCTTTCAAAGGAACCATCCCGGCATTTTGCCTGAAACGATTTAGGGAAATCACGGAAAACCTAAATCAGGATGGCCGGAGACGGGATTGAACCGTCGTCCTCCCGAATGCGTGTCCAGTGTCCTAACCACTGCGCCACCTCGCTCGGTAAAAGAATACTGAGGTGTAGGTGGGTAGATCTAATAATAAATGAGGAGGTACAGGGTCGAATTGTGGGAAAGAAGAAATTTGTGGCACAACTTGACTAATGGAAGGGATTAGTTGATAGAACATGTCCTGAAGTATGAAGGAAATATCAGTCTGATAATGGAAGGAAGTGTGGAGGGTAACAATAGCACGGGGAAATAAAGGTTTGAGTGTGCAGGTTCATATGCGGTAGTTATACGGAAATGAAGAGGCTTTGTAAGTTGGGCTTCCACCTCCACCAACACAAGTATGTTAGAATTTCGTTACCAGAATGAAGATTGTGGTCTCATATAGATGTTGGAAGCTTCACAACTGAAGACATGGACCGACTGAATTTTACGAAATATAATTTGCGTACTGCGATTTGGTAGTCGCTCTGTGCTGTACGAATGATCTGAAAAAGACTCTGACTTCTTTTATGAATGATTGCAGGTTAAATACATAGTAAGAAAAGACATTGAAAATTAGTAATCAAATCACCCGTATGGGGGATCGGTGTCACATCTAACAGTTGCATCTTTCCTGCTAGAAAACCTGAAAAATAAAGAAATAAAACTCATGACACAATGAATGATGAAATTAAACATGTGAACTGGTTAATAATAAAACGGCACTTAAGTAATTCAAAACAACTTAGTTGTTTTTTGTTGTTGTGGTCTTCAGTCCAAATACTTGTTTGATGCAGCTTCCCATGCCACTATGTGCGGGAGCCTCTTCGAGTAACTACTGAAACCTACATCCTTTTGAATCTGCTAACTGCATTCATGTCTTAGTCTCCCTCTATAATTTTAGACCTCACACTTCCCTCCAATACTAAACTGTTGATCTCTTGATGTCTCAGAATATGTGCTATCAACCGACCCCTTCTTTTGGTCACTTTGTGCCACAAATTTCTTGTCTCCTCAGCTCTATTCAGTACCTCCTCACTACTTACGTGAACTACCCATCTAATCTTCAATATTCTTCTGTAGCACCACGTTTCTAAAGCTTATATTTTCTTTTTGTCTGAACTGTTTATAGTCCATATTTCACTTCCATACACGACTGCACTCCAGACAAATATCTTCAGAAAAGACTTCGTAACACTTAAATCTACATTCGACGTTAACAAATTTATCTTATTCAGAAACGCTTTTTTTTATCCTTGCCAGTCTACATTTTATATCCACTCTACTTCGAACGCTATCAGTTATTTTGCTGCCCAAATTATTTTATAATCTAATTTCCTTAGCATCACCTGACTGGATTCGCCTACGTTCCATTATCTATGTTTTATTTTGTTGATATTCACCCTATATCCTTCCTTCTGGACATCGTGCATTACGTTCAACTGCTCTTCCAAGTCCTTTGCTGTCTCTGACATAATTACAATGTCATTGGCAAGACTCACAGTTTTTGTTTCTTCTCCCATAACCTTCATTCCTACTCCAAATTTTTCTTTGGTTTCCTTTATTGCTTGTTCAATGTACAAACTGAATAAGATCGGGGATAAGTTACGACACTGTCTCACTTCTTTCTCAACCACTATTTCCCCTTCATGCCCCTTGTCTCTTATAACTGCCGTCTGGTTTCTTGTAAAGAGACTGTAGTTTACCCCTGCTATCTTCAGAATTACAATATTACAAAGAGTGTATTCCAGTCAGCATTGTCAAACGCTTTCTCTAAGTCTATAACGCTATAAACGTAAGTTTGCCTGTCCTTAAACTGCTAAAGTCGTAGGGTCTTCCCCGAGGTTAGCTTCTACCAGTTTTTTCATTTTTCTGTTAAGAATTCGTGTTCGTATTTTGCAGCCACAACTCATTAAACTAATAGTTCGGTAGTTATTTTGCCTGTCAGCAACTGACTTCTTTGTAATTTGAATTATTACATACACCTTGGGGTCTGAAGGTCGCCTGTCTCATACATCTCGCACACGAGGGAAGAGTTTCGTCATGGTCTTCTCTCCTGTGGCCAGCAGTAGCACTGGCGGAATATCATGTACTCCCGGGGCCTTGTTTCAACTGACATCTTTCAGAGCTCCGGGGCCTTGTTTCAACTGACATCTTTCAGATCTCTGTCAAATTCTTGTTTGAGTGTCATATCTCCCATCCCATCTTCATCTACATCCACTTCCTTTCTATAACATTGCGTTCAAATTCATCTTCCTTGAACAGACCCTGTAAATACTCCTTCCACCTCTCGGCTTTCCCTTCTTTGCCTAGGTCTGGTTTTAGATCTGAGCTCTTGATGTTCATACAGCTGCTTCTCTTTTTCCCGATAGCCTCCTTCTTTTTCTGTAGGTCTTATTTTTCTCCTAGTGAAATATGCTTCTAAATCCTTATATTGCTAAATAGCTACAATTGTTGTCCACGATGCTTACATGTCAAAAGCTGAAGGCAGTCAGACAAGTTTGAACAGCCAGGCTTCCCGTAGCTGCTCTCAAAACGTTCGAAGGCCGCGACTTCTTTTATTATACAGATAATACAAACACAAACATCGACTCTGTGGTTGCAATTTTTATAGAAATGTTTTACGCAAACCACAGTTGTCTTGTAAAGGGATATTACAGCTTGCGCAGAACAGATTTCCATGGAGAGCTGCATCAAACCCGTCTCCGGACCAAAGACCACACAACAAAAAATGCCTAATTGTACTTCATTTCTAGAATGAATTTTGACTGTGCAGCAGAGTGAGAGCTAGTTTGAGGCTTCCTCAGACTTTAAAACTCTGTGCCTCAGCTAGATTAGAAGCCGGAACGCTTCCGTTTCGCAGGCAGCTGCTCTGCGACTGAGCTATCCACGTGTGAGTCACGACCCGCTGGCACAAATCTACTGCCACCAGTGCCTCCCTCCTAGCCACCAAACTTCACAGATGTACTCTCTCATATTTTGCGGAAGTAGCACTCGGGAAAAAAAAACAGAAATACCAGATAAAAGAGATACTCACGGAAGTGAATTGGTGGGAGTTAAAATGGTTCAAATGGCTCTGAGCACTATGGGACTTAACATCATCAGCCCGCTAGAACTTAGATCTACTTAAACCTAACTAACCTAAGGACATGACACACATTCATGCCCGAGGCAGGATTCGAACCTGCGACCGTAGCAGTCACGCGGTTCCGGACTGAAGCTCCTAGAACCACCCGGCCACTGCGGCTGGCAATTTGTGAGAGTGCTTCCTGCGTCGTGTTTGGATAGCGCGGTCGGTAGAGCACTTGCCCGCGGGAGGCACAGATTCCAGGTTCGAGACCCAATCTGGCACACAGTTTTAATATGCTACGAATTTTCTTGATTTCATTTCTCCAGGTTAATCGCTAGGTCGCTTTTGTTAATCATCAGACTCTACGTAATACGTAAGAAGAATGGGAACAGTAAGAAAACCCCTGTATCAGATTTTTATCACTTCTCGCATCATCGGTAAGAAGAACTGTCAATTGCCCGCCGTTTCAGGTACTGACATACACGCTGTATCAAAATTAATTACAGATTACACAGAAAAGTAAAGCGTTTCGTCCTATACAAACTTATGTTGTCTTCCAGAAGATACAGGACACAGCCTTATATAAAAGATTGCCGATCTGCCTGCAACTTAGTCGTAGCTCACAGCTAGATCAGCTTCCACTCGATAAAACCTATTTTATGCTACCGCCTTACGACAGTCTAGTTTCGAAGGGGACATCCTCTCGCCAGATGCGGATATAAGCTTACAGAGGACTCCATTTACAGAACATCAGCCTAGCATCAGGACAGTAGCTGCGAGTGTCTGGGCTCATGTATAGCCGGCGCCAAGACAATGTGGGTATGGTACAAGTGACTTTAGTCGTCGTTCACTGGATTCACGGCCATACCAGAGTTCAAAGACAGATAAGTACAAGTGAACTTCGAACTTCATTGCCACGTACAATCTTCATACTCATTTAAGTACTATGAAGTTCTGTAAAGAAGTTAGAGCAGGTTGCTGCTAATCTTTGTTGCCTTGTGCACTATGTCGGCCGATTACCAGCCGATGTGACTCTCCCCACCAGCAGCCCCATAGGTCGCTCCTCTGACGACGAACTGTGAAATGGACTTCTAGAGGCCTACTACTTGGAATGAATCAACGGAGTAATGCACTGAAAAGTGCATGGAACAGGTACCAGGCCAGACAGTAGCAAGCGTGTTTTGCGCACCGCAACAGACACACAGCTTTCTTCAGCTGCGAGTGGGGGTGGCTTCATGAAACCACGGCGGAAGACGGTTGCAAAGCGACAGAGAATTCCACCGCCTCAGTCATACGAGACACAGAGCAGCTGAAGTGTTATTGCTCCTACACATGATCAGCTTGCTGCAGAGGTAGTACCGCCACAGCAAGATCCGAAGCAGAGGCTGCCACCTCCACCTATTAACCTCCAGGTACCTGAGAAGTTATACGAATAACTCAAGGACCAATGCGAGTTGTGATTCACAGCGAAGCACTGCGCTGTGTCCGCCTGCAGTTGACGCCTACTTGTAAGGAGGCCATGTTATGATCGTGAACATGGTGGGAGCAGCAGGATATTACCTGTTACACTTTCCACGCTGTTAAGCCGAAGCTGATCAAAGCAGTTCTCCTGCGGACTCTGCTGAAGATGACGGAAGGCGAGTTTAAGGAAAAACGTATAGGTTTTTGAATTACATCCATCAAGTTGTCCGGATGAAGCGCCTATGGCCTCAGCGCCAAATTAACAAGATAACTATCAGTCAGAATGACACAGCAGAACATCGAACAGTCTTCCAGATGGATAGATTTTACTCTCTTTGCAACCGTCTTACTCGAGACACTTAGCGACTGGAGCGGCCCAACTAAATGTTTCAAATGCCATGAGCCGGGACATGTCGAAGGCACTATGCTATACCCACATGCTGTGTCAAGTGTGTGGACAATCACGACAGCAGAACATGCGAACTTCCGCGGGACCAAAATGCAGGGTGTGCTCTTTGTGGGCTAACTCACCTGGTGAGCTACAGAGGTTGTATGCATCAGGGAGGCCTGCGACCACTTTCCATCAGCCTGTGGACCCTCAATGACGTCGTCGTCTGGAACGCGCTTCACAAGTGCCTACTGCTCCTCCTAGGTGACAGCCAGGGCAGCTACGCATGCAGACTCTCCGATGTGGGCTACCGTACTCTGTGCTGGCCGGCGGCGCCTCTGGCTTCACTCCAACAGCAACGGACGTAGCCACAGCTGCAGATCTGCTACTGCATCCGTGCCCTCACCTGCCGCCAGTGGCTTTACTACTGGAGCCAACCCTCTCTGCTCTTCTCCGTAGTCGATGTAGCCTTAAGATGTAGTTGTTGTGGTCTTCAGACCAGAGACTCGTTTGATGCAGCTAACCATGCTACTCTATCCTGTGCAAGCTTCTTCATCTTCCAGTACCTACTGCAACCTACATCCTTCTAAATCTGTTTAGTGTATTCATCTCCTGGTCTTCCTCTACGATTTTTACCCTCCACACTGCCCTCCAATGCTAAATTGGTGATCCCTTGATGCCTCAGAATATGTCCTACCAACCTATCCCTTCTTCTAGTCAAGTTGTGCCACGAATTTCTCTTCTCCACAATTCTCTTCATTGCCTCCTCATTCGTTCTGTGATATATCCATCTAATCTTCAGCATTCTTCTGTAACACCACACTTCGAAAGCTTTTATTCCCTTTTTGTCGAAACTATTTATCGTCCACGTTTCACTTCCATACACAGCTACACTCCATACAAATACTTTCAGAAACGACTTCCTGATACTTAAATCTATACTCGATGTGAACAAATTTCTCTTCTTCAGAAATATTTCCCTTGCCATTGCCAGTCTACATTTTATATCCTCTCTACTTCGACCATCATCAGTTATTTTGCTCCGCAAGTAGAGAAACTCATTTACTGCTTTAAGCGTCTCATTTCCTAGTTTAATTCCCTCAGAATCATCCGATTTAATTCAACTACATTCCATTATCCTCGTTTTGCTTTTGTTGATGTAATATCCTCCTTTCAAGACACTGTCCATTCCGTTCAGCTGCTCTTCCAGGTCCTTTGCTCTCTCTGACAGAATTACAATGTCATCGGCGAACCTCAAATTTTTATTTCTTCTCCATGGATTTTAATTTCTACTCTGAATTTTTCTTTTGTTTCCTTTACTGTTTGCTCGCTCAATATACAGATTGAATTACATCGGGGATAGGCTGCAACCCTTCTCACTCCCTTCCCAACCACTGCTTCTCTTATAACTGGCATCTGATTTCTGTACAAAGGGTAAATAGCCTTTCGATCATGTATTTTACCCCTGCCACCTTGAGAATTTGAAAGAGAGTATCCCAGTCAACATTGTCAAAAGCTTTCTCTAAGCCTACAAATGCTAGAAACGTAGGTTTGCCTTTCCTTAATCTATTTTCTAAGATAGGTCGTAGGGTCAGTATTGCCTCACGTGTTCCAACATTTGTACGGAATCCAAACTGATCTTCCCTTACGTCGGCTTGTATCAGTTTTTTTTCCATTCGTCCGTAAAGAATTCGTGTTAGTATTTTGCAGCCGTGGTTTATTAAGCTGATAGTTCGCTAATTTTCACATCTGTCAACACCTGCTTTCTTTGGGATTGGAATTATTATATTCTTCTTGAAGTCTGAGGGTTTTTCGCCTGTCTCATACATCTTGCACACGAAATGGTAGAGTTTTGTCAGGGCTGGTTTCCCAAGGTTGTCAGTAGCTCTAATGGAATTTTGTCTATCTTGTCTGCCTTAAGTTATGATAACACAATCCAGCAACTGCCAGTGCTGTCTGTTAATGGATCAGTCTAGAAGAATCCGTGAACTTCATGCCACGACGTTTTTCCATCTCTGTTGGAAACGAAGAAAGAACAGACTTGGTCAGTGAATTTCACCTCGGGCTGGGACTTTGCTCAAATGCCCCTAATTCTGCATGTTACCACACTGATAGTCTGACTAATGAGGACGGTACTGTGATAAATATGAAACTTAAATCCGCCACTCGACAGCTCGTCAACACAGGGACTGCTGCTGCAGTGGAAAATGCCCAGGGACATGTCACCTTTGTAGCTGTCAGTCAGCCACCAAGGGGACGTAACAACACTGAAGGTGCCATGACATTGCTTCAGTTGCGAGGAAATCTGTTTGTATCTGGCGACCTGAGTGCGAAGAACCGAGCATGAAACAAGTGTATATCAGTGGATGGTGGCTCCTCTGTGCTGTGGAAAGAGTTCAGGGTTAAATCTATGGACTGGTGTATCAAAACTGGAGGCTTCCCTGATGTCATCAGCATTGGGATAGCTGAAGGACCCAATTGCTCCGCCGCCCTGAAAGTCATACAAGCCTTACGATCTGATCACTGGCCACTTTTATTCCACCTAGCCACTGAGCCGATTTCAAGATCATCGCCGTTAATACGAGGAGAATGAAGCGGCACCAGTATCAACAGAGGATCGCCCATCGCCTCTAGGGTGCCCAACTTGACGTTGATGCTAATGTCGATGATTTTGCACTGCTCTTCTAAGAAGGACTCGCTGAGGCGCTCCATTCAGCAACGCCGACTGAATGTTCTACGTGGCTTGCCGCATCGCTGCTGCCTTCAGAGATATCGCAGCTCATCTGCGAATGTAACAGGCCCAGTCGTGACCATCACCTAACTAGAGATCCAGCCACCAAGAAGCTGAGCAATGTCCTGCATTGACAAGTGAAAACCACCCTAACAGTGCATTGTAACCAACGTTACCAGGACAGACCCGCCACGGTCGAATCTGCACCGCACCCTTGCGAGATGGTTGGTCGCTTCACCAAGCAACGATTCTGATGTCGTCTTTTAGAATTGCTGCAGGGCAGTGTGTATAGCCTGGAAGGAAAGCTGATATTTTCGAAATCCATTTTCAACCTCTCGAGCGACCAATCAACTTTCAACCTGTGCATGTGGTTGAAGGCAGGCTTCATGTCTTTCTCGGAGAAGTCTCCCCTGAAGATGAAATTAGATTGCCTGCTCAGTGCGAAAAGTCTCGCTCATGATAGCATCGAGGGCCAAGCTCTCAAAGCACTACTGGCGGTGGCGACTGCCTACATTACGAGGTTCTTCATCTTTATCGTCACACAGAAGCTCAGTCTTCAAGCTTGAAAATGTGCAGTAGTGGTGGTCACGTCGAAGTCTGAGAAATACAGGAAGCATCCTATCACTTATAGCCCCATAAGTCTTCTCCTGATGGTCAGCAAGGTTTTCTACCTTGCATGCGAATGGAGCAAGGCGGCACATTACCTAATGAGCAATTTGGTTTCCCCTGGCAGCAGTCGTCCACTCAACAGCTGTGACACGTTATTGAGAAGGCTAGCCCTTTTAACAATAACGAGTACTGTGGAGCCATCTTTTTGGGTATCCCGAAGGCGTTAGATAGCGCCAGGCACAGTGGCTGCTGTGTAAGCACTTCGTAAAAGACCTCCCGCCAGCGTTTGTCAACCTCATCTGTATTTATCTTGAACACTCCACCTCCTTCGTTCGTGCTGGAGAGGGTACTCCCTGATAGGACATTAAGACCCGAGTGCCGCATGGCTTCGTTTTATATCCAGTACAGTATGTTACTTCGGTCTATGGTCCCTTGACCGTGTAAAAAACTTAAACTTCTAAGTCAATGTTATCAACAGATACGACCATAAATCACACAAATTTTGATACTCGCAAACTCACTCATCAACCTGTAGGGTACATTCCTCTGAGAAGAAGCAAGATTTCACAGTGCAAATAAAGGGGGGAAAACTCCGAAATTCTTAATCTGTAGTTATGTCACACGAAAAAAGTATGTTTTTTGTCATTGTCGAAAATTCCTGTGACCTATATCTTAGTAGGATCGATATCGATAACAGGCAAAAATTTCGAGATTCTCAATTCCCGCAATAGATGAATTGTCTGTATACACAATTAAGTTTCGACGGAACTCTCAGTGCCCTAGTCCTACCTGTGCTTAACCGCATTTTTTTTTCTCTTCTTAAATTTGAACACCCGTTTATAATTTTCTGCTTGCAGTTTTACATATATTCGTTAAAATTGAGAATAAATCCTGCAGGCAAATAAAAGATAATAACAAGAGCAGACATTACCCGCCTCACCTGCGTACTGCAATACTGCAGAGCGAGGTGAAGGCCGTGGCTACTAAGAGGGCTGTATCTAGCTCTACGGTCTGCATGTACTTAATCAAATGGCAGGCCCCAGTCGTGGCAATGCAGCTGCGGAACAAATTCAGCTAAGAAAAAAAAAGGGACTTAACTCCACTTTTAGCATGTCGAGCGTTTTTTTTCTGCTCATTGTGAAGAGGCAGTCTTCTATTACGACGATTTCTTCTTTGTTTTAGGGCCATAGCCGTAAACCCAACTTTCGTCAGCAGTGAAAACCTTTGTAAGAAAATCCGGATCATCTTAAAGCAGTTGTTTAATTCCCCTGCAGAAAGTAGCCTCCGATGATCTTGGAGCAGTCGCAGCACAAATTTCGGCGCTATTCTCGTTGTGTTCATTTATTCTTACAGAATATGTGAACGTATGCTATACCGTATTCCCAATGCGTCGTAGATGTTTTGGGCGGCCTGCATACGATCTCACAGAATCGGATTCCTCATTTTCTGAATGTTTTTTAAAGTGATGCGGTCTGACGTGAGCAAGTTTTTGAAACACTCATATCACTCCTATGTCTGCCCCAAAGCGTTGTCTCCAAACACTTCCTTCCACATTTGGTGCGTTTCTACAGCGGTTTGCGCACGTTTAGAAAAAAAGAAAATATTCATTTAGGCACGCTGCTGTTTCAGGGCAACCATCGCAAAACCGCAAGTTGACGGAAAGGTAACAGTGGAAACTCGTTCATCATCATTGCTTAACATCAACTGACCGAACTCATATCTTTGCCATCGACAGAGGAGGATGCCTCGATGTCAGAGACCCCGGACATGGTATATTGGGCGAAAAGTTCAGGTGGAAGATTGGTATCTTAGGGCATCCACCAGAAAGGGATCGTCGCCGGCCACATGGGGCCATTGCCTTCCCACAGCAGTGCCGCTGCACTCTGACCAACTGGTCCTCTCGCTCTGCCGTTCTCCGCGGGACTTTTCGTGGGCAGTCCTTGATTACAGGTGACAGAATCACAACTCTTCCTTTGCATATCTGTGCTCGAGTGGAACAATCTGAAACCGCTCAGATTGTTATCAAGTGTCACCGACTACACCTCACGTTGGATGCTGACCTTGTGGCTGTTCAAGTGTCGTTTCCTTCTACTTCGTTTATTTTGTTGTAAATTTGATTTTTCCCAGATGCAAGTATCCGGCACTTTAAATTTTAATATTTGGTGCTCACTCCCCCAAAAGATAAAAACCTTAGACATACAGATGATACTATCCTGATGGCAAAAAGTGGAAGGGATACGGTCATGAAAAAGTCCAACTATTTAAAAGGCACACCAAATCTACAATTTTGAAGATACGCAGTGAAATTTTGTACCAAGTTTTACACGAAATTAACACATTTATGGATCAGTTCCTTGGATTTCATGGATCTTAAAAATTTTATTTTCAAAAAATACTTTCCTTTTTCTCGGGAACTACTCAAGAGATTTCTACAAAGTTTTCTCGGGTTAATAGGTGCACTCATGAGGTTTTTTGAATATATCGAATAGAAGAATTTTAATGAGTTTGTTTATAAATAACTATCTGCTACCAGTAACGATTTTTTTATTATCTGTGCCAACAACAGCTAAAAGTATGTTTGTAGCTGTTTGTTTATGTAAGTTATTTTCGATGTTTATTGTGCACTGAAAGTTGTGAGTGATGGTCAACAAATGGACCAAAGGAAACTGTAAGCACAAGTTCTTCCAAATTTCGCCTCTAACTTAATATAAAAATCAATAACTAACTAAAAATTACGCGTTTTTATATATTGCAATAAAGTCAAAAACCAAAGCAGAACCTCACACAACGAAAACATTACGAAAAATGGTACAATACAAAGAAATGCACGCCTGAAAATTGGAATCATTTCCCGAAACTCGTCGTATAAAACATAAATAAAAGAAAATCGTGACTGGTAGCAGAAAGTTGTTAATAAACAAAACCATTGTTTTCACAGTCGCAGGCTTTCAATAAAACCATTTTTAATGTACAAAGTCAGGAGAATTTTAATTATTTTTCAATTACATTTCTGTAACTACAATAAAAAATTCATTCAAAATTCCAAGCGATTTGCCCTATATCTCAGCTTGCATGCTGAATTTCAAAACTTCCTTTTGAGATAACATCTACTGAATTTATGGAAATAAGTGTGAAAAATTTCGTGACAGTAGCCTTCATGGATTCTGGGAAAAAAAGAAGTACAAAACTATACTCTAAAACACATAACCTTCAGGAAGTGCAATATAAAGCTCAACATAACGTTTCTTCCAATGTCACCTCTTCAGAAGGCTCCAGATTTGTATTCAGGACTCTCTTTTCCATCAAGGATTCTCACCTGGTTTCTTGTTTTCTGCTTTCTTTCTGAAATAGTGATTATTACAGCCTCTTATTTCAAGCAGTGGGAAATTTACATATTTCATTCACTGGTAAGACAATTTTTATTTTACACAGTTTCAATCGCATAGCATCCAACTGAGCTTTTTATTTATTTCTTTCAAATTAATTAAAAGATCAAGTAATAAAATTCGTTTAAAATTCAGTTTCAATTTAAATAATTTACAGAAAATTTAAAGTTAACGTTAACCCAAGGCGCGCACTATGTAAGAATGCAATAGAGCTAAAGCCGTAATAAAGGGAGCGTAAATCGAGACAACAGTACCGGTACAGATCTGGACGGCCTTAATTATCAAACGGTGAGAATAAAACATGATTTGAACTTTAGCAATTAAAAAAGGAAACTGTGGAACCATGCTTAAAATAGTAAAAAACCATTCAAAATCATTCCAAGTATAAACTTAACTTGAACAGGAATATTAAGTAGTGCGCCTGCGGTAGGAGGAAATAGCGGCGAGAGCTGCTGAGCATATGCGCCCCAAGACGTAACCCGCCCGCTAAAGAAGCCCGATCCTGGGTGACACGTACCAGAAGTGGAGTACAAGAGACTACTAACGCCAGTTTCTTGCAGCACCAATAGTTATAATTAGACAGAATTCCAACACACAGCCGTGCATCAAATAAATAATTAGTAGGGTGGAATTTATTAATCTAAGCTCTTACAAAAAACCATGACAATTTGTTTCTTTAATAAGCTAGCCAAATATTTAAGAAACCAGCTAGAATTTTTTTTTGTAACATAAAAAGTTATAAAATAGTAATATCAGAAAAATATTCATCTTTAGCAAATCATTAAAGCAGACACAAGGCCACTCGCTTGACAGTCAGAGTTTATCCGTGCACACATTAATCCATAGCAGTTCGGAGGGAACAAATGCGTCCTGGAATAGAACAATATATATTTGAATCACTTTAGTTAAAGAGACGCACTACATAAATTCTTAGATAGCGCAGGATTTTAGTATTAGCTTGAAGTAACCACAATAACAAAATCAAATTATAAGCAGGCCAATAAAATAGCAAAACCGACACACATAGTGACTTGAACAATTAAAGGTCCGTAGTAACTGATTATATTAAACATTTCACAGGGCCTACTGTTCAAAGTAAATGACCAATTATTTACTTTAAAAATCAGAAGAATTAATGGGAGACGGACAAAGAAAGGTAACGCATACACTAATTCACACTGCAATACTTCCTGGAACACGGCACTTTACACCGGCTAAAGATTCACAAGCACACGGATACATAATGTTAACATATAAAACAGATTATAATGACATGTCAGCTAATGAAGCAATCTAAAATGTCTCCAAGTGTTGCAATCTCATTGTCCTTCGAACACCATGGAGACATGTGCGTCCATACCCAGCAAACAGAAGGAAGACAGACCAAAATTACAGTGAACACTGCCCTAACAGCACGGCGCCCATCTGATAAATCCACGTCGGTACTCGATTACTTACACGGGATAACATGGCCCCAATATTGGTAGAGCGCCAACAGCTAACACCACGGCGAAGATGCTCCACGGAAAGCTCGCTACAGCTTCGTTCCTGAGATGTTGCTGCCCCTCCAAACCGGCCACCACGCCCGAAGCTGCCACACCAAAAGGCGCTGCACTTCAACCGCAACATATTAGTCAAACATCATAAGATACATTGGGAGAAAGCTACCACGGCTCACTTTCTTTTGCCAGATCTTCAACTGACTTTTCAGCTGCAAAGAGGCACTGTAAGTCAGTTTTCCTGAGGATCTCTAGAGTGAAATTTCCTCTCTTACAGCTCATTCTAATACACTACTGGCCATTAAAATTATTACACCACGAAGATGACGTGGAAAAGACGCGAAATTCAACCGACAGGAAGAAGATGCTGTGATATGCAAATGATTAACTTTTCAGAGCATTCACACAAGGTTGGCGCCGGTGGCGACACATAGAACGTGCTGACACGAGGAAAGTTTCCAACCGACTTCTCATACACAAACAGCAGTTGACCGGCGTTGCCTGGTGAAACGTTGTTGTGATGCCTCCTGTAAGGAGGAGAAATGCGTACCATCACGTTTCCACTTTGATAAAGGTCGGATTGTAGCCTATCGCGATTGTGGTGTATCGTATCGGGACATTGCTGCTCGCGTTGGTCGAGATCCAATGACTGTTAGCAGAATATGGAATCGGTGGTTTCAGGAGGGTAATACGGAACGTGCTGGATCCCAACGGCCTCGTATCACTAGCAGTCGAGATGACAAGCAGCTTATCCGCATGGCTGTAACGGATCGTGCAGCCACATCTCGATCCCTGAGTCAACGGATGGGGACGTTTGCAAGACAACAACCATCTGCACGAACAGTTCGACGACGTTTGCAGCAGCATGGACTATCAGCTCGGAGACCGTGGCTGAAGTTACCCTTGACGCTGCATCACAGACAGGAGCGCCTGTGATGGTGTACTCAACTTCGAACCTGGGTGCACGAATGGCCAAACGTCATTTTTTCGGATGAATCCAGGTTCTGTTTACAGCATCATAATGGTCGCATCCGTGTTTGACTACATCGCGGTGAACGCACATTGGAAGCGTGTATTCGTCATCGCCATACTGGCGTATCACCTGGCGTGATGGTATGGGGTGCCATTGGTTACACGTCTCGCTCACCTCTTGTTCGCATTGACGGCACTTTGAACAGTGGACGTTACATTTCAGATGTGTTACGACCCGTGGCTCTATCCTTCATTCGATCCCTGTACGGGCCTTTCTGGATACAGAAAATGTTCGACTGCTGCCCTGGCCAGCACATTCTCCAGATCTCTCACCAGCTGAAAACGTCTGGTCAATGGTGGCCGAGCAACTGGGTCGTCACAATACGCCAGTCACTACTCTTGATGAAATGTGGTATCGTGTTGAAGCTGTATGGGCAGCTGCGCCTGTAAACTCCATCGAAGCTCTGTTTGACTCAATGCCCAGACGTATCAAGGCCGTTATTACGGCCAGAGGTGGTTGTTGTGGGTACTGATTTCTCAGGATCTATGCACCCAAACTGCGTGAAAATGTAATCACATGTCAGTTCTAGAATAGTGTATTTGTCCATTGAATACCCTTTTATCATCTGCATTTCTTCTTGGTGTAGCAATTTTAATCGCCATTAGTGTACATTCAGCCCCCCTTCGTTCCCATGGTTTAATACTAGAACTGCATCACAGCTTATAATTCTGGTAACTATAGCGGATGAAAACATGGCAAAACAAGAATTGCTTCTTTATAAACAAAGGAGCTTGTTTGTTATTGTTTGTAAGCTGCGGAACGGAGTCACAGATAATCCCGATCCCGCCTCTATTGGAGAAGTATATAAAAAAAAAAGGCCGCTGGAGGTTCTGGTGCAGAACTGGCGGCTTGCGTTGCGCTTCTACACAAAAATAGTATATTTCCAGCCTCCTAGACGAATCTCTTTGCACGTTTACTTTAATGTAATCCACAGAATCGTTGTTCACCGAGCTAGTATTGAAGTGTTGCTTCAAAAGATGAACTTGGCCGTAAGGTTGCGCCACACATTTGATTATTTTTCAGGCACGTCGGATGCGATTTCAACATTGAAGCCTTGGGACCTTAATGTCCATTAATTCTACTACTAAATTAAAAATAGACTCAAAATTGAGATTTTCGATCAATTTCATGAACATTCCCTCTTCAAGATTCTCCCGCTGAAGGCGAAAGAAGGAAGTGCAAAGGCTGGACTGGCGTTGAGCGAAAATGGTGACAAACAGCTGTCACCTCATGGCATGTAGGGGAAGAAAGAATGGAGGTAGTTTCTGTTGTCAGCTTTCTGGGTTTTCAGAATTCTGCTGGTTGTGACTATAGCCACGAAATAAAAGCAACGCTTGTTACTTCGTTGTAATGCGATGTCTAGCTTAGACAATGTTCCAAGGAGAAGAGACACAACTTTCACAATAGTAAGGGCATTGATCTTTCCAGTTATGATGCTCGTATGTGAGACGACAACCACAAGAAAGACTGAAAGCTGTAGAATAATCTCCTTAGTGTTCCCCGGACTGTTAAGAGAACAAATTAGCAGTATTACAGCAAATAACATTAGATTACTCTATGCAGGGAAAAAGAAACTGACCTACGTACAGCGTGTAATGAGGAGACGACTCACTGGAAGAGACCTTAATGATGGAGAAGGTCAAAGGGGAGAGGAGAAGAGTGTCATAAACGAATGAGTCGGATTGATGACATCACAGAAGTTATGGATTCTAAACTTGGAAAGTCTTGTTAGGTAGTATATGAAAGTAAGTATTCGCTTGCTTTAGTTTATTGTGTCAAGCAGAGTCGGAATCGACTGGAGAGGAGGGAGAGGGAAAAAGAGAGAGAGAGAGCGAGGGAGAGAGCGACAGAGAGAGAGAGGGAGAGAGAGAGCGACAGAGAGAGAGAGAGAGATAGTAGACTGTAAAAATGTTTATTTATTGTTGCAGTTTAGCGAAACTCCACTCAGATTCAAGATGACTTTATGGGAAGACGCGCTGTACTCCTAACCATGCGTAGAAAGTCCAAATATAGGGAATTCTTGAATACCACCTCACACATCGTCACTACTTTGGTGACGTTCTAATGAAGCTGAAGACCAACGGGAATGATGTTTGGCTCTATAAGAATCATTTAAAAACAACGTGTCCTTAAGAAAGATGAGTGGTTGATGTTTCGCGTCACTTTCAGAATGGCTCTTCGCGCTGTCGTGGCAGGCGACAGGCCGTAGAGTATAAATGTCTACTGAGTGTGCTCGGACTGCTCAGAACTCTGTCCGCAACATCTGCTGCAGCTCAGGTCAAACGATTTTTGAACGGCGCATTTTAGCCCGTATAGCCCTTAGCGTATTTTGAGCGTTACTACTTCGCTGCTACAATTAGATCTCGTTCAGAACTACCGTGAAACACCGTATACGCGCTTTACAGACATTTTAACAATTTGATTTCAGGTACTAAAGTAGTCTTAAAGACGCGAAGAGCAATGGTATTGTGCTTTTTCGCCAGAGTATCATAGCTCAGATTCTACTTCATTTAATTTTTTTCTTTAACCCCAGAAGAAGAGACAGCCAACAGTTTTTTTAAAGTTTTCTGCTTTACTAGTTCATATAATCGAATGTGTTCTAATTAATTACGTCACCACGACGCTTTATAGGAAACTGTCTCATGCAGAAATACTTTGGTACTAACGAGGATTTGAGTAGCCCTCATCTCGTGGTCGTGCGGTAGCGTTCTCGCTTCCCGCGCCTGGGTTCCCGGGTTCGATTCCCGGCGGGGTCAAGGATTTTCTCTCCCTCGTGATGGCTGGGTGTTGTGTGTTGTCCTTAGGTTAATTACGTTTAAGTAGTTCTAAGTTCTAGGGGACTGATGACCATAGATGTTAAGTCCCATAGTGCTCAGAGCCATTTGAACCATTTTTAGGATTTGAGTATCTGCATAAATTAAAGCAATTTAATCAGACTGTCATGTACAAATTTTAACTGCATATGGACATAGCACCGATATGTATTCACTGATTGGTAGTTTACTCAAATACATCTGCAAATCTACCAAGCACTTGTCTCGAAAACAAATGGCCATAAAGTCGCAGAAATTATCTCTATAACACAAGACTTTACAGTACCATGTGTCGATATTTTTCAACATATAAAGTTCCTTATATCACAATGACTTTTATCATTGTACATCTTTGCACATACCTATGGAAAGCAACTGATTCTCCGTTCACATACTTCTCTTCACATCCATAGCAACGACAATACTACACTATAATTGTTTCTAAAAATCAAACGTGCAGATAGGTGGTTATAACAAGGCGAATACATCTTTCGCTGTTTTAGAAAACTGTAGATAAGCAGCGTCGTCACAAAGTCACGTGATTAGCCCGGTTTGATGTTGAGAACATGCACAGTAAGCTATACTCACTGCATACTTATGCATGCTCCGTGCGACTGACGAGTGACCCACAGCCGGGGCTGCCAACGCACAGGCGTCCGAGAAGGTGACTCAAGGCGGATAGACCTCTGTGTGTCGGGCCGGCCGCCCCTGCCGGGGTTATGAATTGTAAATATTGCCGGCGGCGGCGGTGGGGGCGGCGGGGGCGGCGGTCGTTAGGCTCGCAGACCATATTCCCGCCCCCGCCGGCACCAGAAGCTCGCGTCGCAGAGATTGATGCCGCGTTGAATATTAAAACCGAATACATTACGCCAGAGTCTCGGACAGAAAAAAAAGGGGAGCAAAAGAAAAAAAAAGGCGTCGCGATTCCTTGGAGGTCCGCGAGTGTACACATCCCGATTCCCCACCCCCCCCCCCTCCAGCTACCCCATCCCTACACAGAAACTGTCCTCCTCCCACCCGCAGCCACCCCCGCGCCCTCCCCCTACAAGACTGGCGATAATGCGACGGAAGGAAACCGCCAGCAGAAAAAAGCGACGCCGTATTAAATATCCTCGCGCTGCGGCGGCGTCCGCCTTGCTTGCTTTCTCGGACGTACACCACTTATTCTTCCTAATTCCTTTTTATTTAACAAAAGCCGGGCGCGCCGTTGTCGTTACTCGTAATTTAGTGCCGCCCGGGGGCTCATTATGCAAAGCGCGGTATGTCCCTCCCCCTCCCCCCCCCCACCGTACTCCTCCTCTTTTGGAGGAGTATAAAAAAAAAATAAGGGCCGTGGGAGGTTCTGGTGCAGAACTGGCGGCCTGCGTTGCGCTCCGCTCGCGACCATCGGGTTTTATTTCCAGGAGCTCTGCCGCCACAAACAGAGAGCCGCTAGCTAACCTCACTCCCCCTCCGTTCCGCTCCTGTTTTCCCGCAGCGTATGATACGTAATAGAAGAAGAAAATAGCGCGAGGAGATGGAAACATTATAGTTGCTCAGAAGAAAAGAGGCCAATCCAGAATGAGGACACAGTGCAAGAAAACGGTAGGGGGCAGAATCTAACTAGGCCCATCTTTGATCGAATGTGTAGGTGGCGTACGGAATTCACCCAAACCGACGGTGTAAGCTTTGAGTATGGTAAAATGGCCACTCTTGAGAAGCATGATGAGAAAGCCAAGAATTTTTCAACACTTCAGCATTATCCTTGAGGTTAGGCAACGCTTGGACCTACATCGCAGAATCACGCCACTGGCAATACAAGGTGGCGGCGAAGAACTTTCTAACGAGGCTCCCAATGGGTGATCACTCGCAGCGGATGCCCCTGCAGTTCCGAGTAGGTACGCTGGCATGCGCGACAACGACACCTCCCATCCGTCGTCAAATTCAGGTTGTGTAACGAAGGTTGTACTCCATGCTGAAATGTCCAACAAATAATACAAACGTGGTAATAATAACCACCTCAAATGCAAACAAAATTCATTAGAACATTTACAATGCCTATGCTGCTTCTCTTTGGATAAATTCAGTACAAGCCTAAATTTTTTTCTACCCTGATCAGGAAAAGGCTTGAATGAACTCTAGATGTTGATGAAATACTTTTATGTCGGCAAATCAAAGACCTGCAGAAAACTATAAGAGGTCGTCAGCGAAATTCATGAGACTGGGGAAGTTCTATCTGATTTTGGAAATAATGCTATATTAGCTACTCCCTCCTCAATTGTGCTAACTTTTATTTACGTAGCATTGCAGATTTCAAAAACGTTATTTATGCCTTTAAGAATACCCGCAGGTCAACGGCCTTAGCGCAGTGGATATACCGGTTCCCGTGAGATCACCGAAGTTAAGCGCTGTGGGCGTGGTCAACACTTGAATGGGTGTCCAATCAGGCCGCCATGCGCTTTTGCCATTTTTCGGGGTGCACTCAGCCTCCTGATGCCAATTGAGCAATAGTAGTGGCCTCGGTTAAGAATATCATCATAACGACCGGGAGAGCGGTGGGCTCATCCCACGCCTATCCCCATCCTCCACTGAGGATGACACGGCGGTCGGATGGTCCCGGTAGGCCACTCGTGGCCTGAAGACGGAGTGCTTTTTTAAGAATACTCACAAGTAGAGGAAACAATTTTAAAGGATAACATGATCCGAGTGGAATAGTGTTTCAGAGGGCAAACTTACACAAAACCGAAACAACAATAGGGAAAATCATTTATCAGTAAAACCTTTCTGAAAATTAAATACGGATTGTGAATTGTGAGTTGCTAGTTTCACTATCTCAAAGCGAAATGAATAGCATGTAAATAGATTCTGTAAACTGCGAAATGCGCCTTAATATCAGATCCTTATCCTTGATTTACAAATCGCAAATTCTTGCTATGTCAACAATATTCATATGTGCAAGTATTTCGTTTGCACCGCCTGACCTCCAAGAAAACTGCATTAGCGTCAGACTTACCTTTCGATCTGAAGATAACTTACGGTAGATTTGTTCAACGGGAACAACGTGACCCTTACATACCAGGTTTTATGCATTATGCACTGTGGCGACAGAAGTCAAGAGATACCTCATAATATCGTGTCGAACATGCTGCCTGGCGCAGTGCCACAACTCGATATGACATGGACTCAACAAGTCGACGGACGTCCTCTGCAGAAATATTGACCTGTACTGCCTCTAGAGACATCCGTAGTTGTGAAAGTGTTTCCGGTGCAGACGTTTGCTCAGAAACTGACCTCTCGAGTCCCATAAATGTTAGAGTGGATTCATATCGGGCGATATGGGTGACCAAGTCATTCACTCGAATTATCCAGAGTATTCTTCAAACCAACCGCGAACAATTGTGGCCCAGTGACATCCTACATTGACATACATAAAAATTCCATCGTTGTTTCGGAACGTGAATGGTTGCAGATAGACTCCAAATAATCGAACATAACCATTTCCAGTGAATGATCTGTTGAATTGGACCTGTCGACCCAGTCGATTCCACGTAAATACAGCCCGCACAGTTAAGGAGCTACCAGCAGCTTGCATCGTGGTTTGTTAACTTGGGTCCAGAGCTTTGTGAGACCGTTCCACACTCGAACACTACCATCATCTCCTACCAACCGAAAGTGAGATTCAGCTGACCACGCCATGGTTTTTCAATCGTCTAGGATCGAACCGATAAGGTTAGGAGGCCAGGAGAAGCACTACAGGCAATGTCGTGCCACTAGCGAAGGTACTCGTGCCGTTGGTCTGCTGCTGTAGCCCATTAACGCCGGACGTTCCACATGGATTTCTGCAGTTATTTCTCGCAGTGTTGCTTGTCTGCCAGCATTTACAATGTCGCCGCTCTCGGTCGTTAAGTGAAGGCAATTGGCCATTCGGCTACTGCGCTGTCTGTGGTGAGAGGTAGTGCCTGAAATTTGGTAATCTCGGTACACTGTTGACCCTATGGATCTTGGAATATTGAATTCATTAAAGATTTCCGAAGTGGGATGTCCCATGCATCTAGCTCTAACTACCATTTCGCATTCATACTGTGTTAATTCCCAACCGTGCGACCATAATAAAATTTTCACGTGAATCCCCTGAGTACTAATGACAGAACCGCCAATGTACCGCCCGTTTATACACTCCTGGAAATTGAAATAAGAACACCGTGAATTCATTGTCCCAGGAAGGGGAAACTTTATTAACACATTCCTGGGGTCAGATACATCACATGATCACACTGACAGACCCACAGGCACATAGACACAGGCAACAGAGCATGCACAATGTCGGCACTAGTACAGTGTGTATCCACCTTTCGCAGCAATGCAGGCTGCTATTCTCCCATGGAGACGATCTTAGAGATGCTGGATGTAGTCCTGCGGAACGGCTAGCCATGCCATTTCCACCTGGCGCCTGAGTTGGACCAGCGTTCGTGATGGACGTGCAGACCGCGTGAGACGACGCTTCATCCAGTCCCAAACATGCTCAATGGGGGACAAATCCGGAGATCTTGCTGGCCAGGGTAGTTGACTTACACCTTCTAGAGCACGTTGGGTGGCACGGGATACATGCGGACGAGCATTGTCCTGTTGGAACAGCAAGTTCCCTTGCCGGTCTAGGAATGGTAGAACGATGCGTTTGATGACGGTTTGGCTGTACCGTGCACTATTCAGTGTCCCCCCGACGATCACCAGAGGTGTACGGCCAGTGTAGGAGATCGCTCCCCACACCATAATGCCGGGTGTTGGCCCTGTGTGCCTCGGTCGTATGCAGTCCTGATTGTGGCGCTCACCTGCACGGCGCCAAACACGCATACGACCATCATTGGCACCAAGGCAGAAGCGACCCTCATCGCTGAAGACGACACGTCTCCATTCGTCCCTCCATTCACGCCTGTCGCGACACCACTGGAGACGGGCTGCACGATGTTGGGGCGTGAGCGGAAGACGGCCTAACGGCGTGCGGGACCGTAGCCCAGCTTCATAGAGACGGTTGCGAATGGTCCTCGCCGATACCCCAGGAGCAACAGTGTCCCTAATTTGCTGGGAAGTGGCGGTGCGGTCCCCTACGGCACTGCGTAGGATCCTACGGTCTTGGCGTGCATCCGTGCGTCGCTGCGGTCCGGTCCCAGGTCGACGGGCACGTGCACCTTCCGCCGACCACTGGCGACAACATCGATGTACTGTGGAGACCTCACGCCCCACGTGTTGAGCAATTTGGCGGTACGTCCACCCGGCCTCCCGCATGCCCACTATACGCCCTCGCTCAGTCAACTGCACATACGGTTCACGTCCACGCTGTCGCGGCATGCTACCAGTGTTAAAGACTGCGATGGAGCTCCCTATGCCACGGCAAACTGGCTGACACTGACGGCGGCGGTGCACAAATTCTGCGCAGCTAGCGCCATTCGACGGCCAACACCGCGGTTCCTGGTGTGTCCGCTGTGCCGTGCGTGTGATCATTGCTTGTACAGCCCTCTCGCAGTGTCCAGAGCAAGTATGGTGGGTCTGACACACCGGTGTCAATGTGTTCTTCTTTCCATTTCCAGGAGTGTACTTTGAGCACGCGATGCTACCTTCATCCCTACATGTGCATATCGCTATCCCATGTCTTTTGTCACCTCAGTATATGAGCTCATTGAGCGTTTTCATTCACAATTCTAATATGGATGCCGCACCATATGACAGGTTTGTGATTCCGGAAAAATGACATATAAACTAATGATAGTATATAGGCAGATTAAACTAACAGAAGATACACTTAAAGAGTGCTTAATTGAACCTTGGTGCCTATGCTCAAACATGAAAATTAAATAACTTTAAATAGTTCGAATAAAAAAGAGTGAGTACACATCGAATAAATACCGCATTTAAGGTGTGATAAACCATGTCTGAGGCAACCGAGGTCTCGAATTTCTACCACTGAAACTGACTGCGGATCACACGTGGTCCAGAACAAGCGCTAAGTCGGACGAAAAGGTAAATTTAGTACACGAAATTGTAAACCTAATATTAATTCTGTATGGCCCATTTCAAAACGTAGCTAGATGCTACGTAGGCATTGATGTGGGTCTCACCATGCAACACCGAACTGTACTGCTCAAAAGCTTTCATCTTCTACACTACACGAAGGTCTGAATAACTTTTTGATGCGGCGTACTGCAAAACAGCAAGGATATTAGAATCAGGGCGCCTGCCTCACAGAGCCAAGACCAACCACATAGGAGAGTAGAATTTAATACAATAGAGCGTCTTGTGTGCTACAAGCCGTGTGACCAGACAATTAGCAAAAACTAATGTCTCACGTTCCGTTTAGTCGACCAGGGTTGAAATACTGGGTGGTTATTCGTGGGCTATTCGGACAGTAAGTTCCGATCGGTCACGAAATGCAAGCTACTGAAAATCCGATGAACCTTTGCACAGATATGTTGGGGCAGTGTCTCTATTATGCCCGCCGATGGCATCACATCGCTCCTTTCAGTTCCGAGTGAGCACTTAAAGACGCCTGGAAGTAGAATATGCCGCCAAGTACAAAGATCTGGTGAGAGATGTACTTATTTTGCCCTGGGTAGCTCCACTGAACTGTTTTTCTTCTCTAGTTTGCTCTTCTTAGCAGACTTTCAATGGCTAATTTTCCGTTTCATGGTATTCCTACGAAGTCATTACGAAAGCCTTAATTGTATTTTATCAGCTTCCAGAAGGAAGCTCTGGCATTCGATACATGTTGTTAGGCTCACATTCTTTGTAGGTGTCAATTTCCATTCTTTTTCGTCTTCACAGAAATACTTTTCGATATTATAAGCTACCTCTTTCTTATTAACGCTACCTTGGCGAGGTTTACAGCAGTGTAGCCATTAGCTGACTGTAAGGGCAGCTAGCTCTCGATTTCCGGTCATTAGATAGGGATGAGGAAATCGGCTATGCCCTTTCAAAGAATCCATCCCTGAAGCGATTTAGGGAAATCACGGAAACCTAAATCGGGATGGCCGGAGACCGGTTTGAACTGCCGTCCTCCAGAATGCGAGTCTCTTAACATTCTGGGCGGTGTCTGTTTGTTCTATATCGTGTCTCCCTACCACTTTCGCGCAACGGCGCTCTGAGCGTGTATTTTTAAGGAATTGACTAGTTTGAACCTGGGACCTGTTGCTGGTAAGGAGACGCCAGACCACACATGACATGTAGAATTCAGAAGAGTTCACGTGAGACTAGCGATGATATAACCAAATACTTAATGATTTCAGCATCAGCTCCACTGCACTCCCTGTAAAAGGATCTTAATACTAACTAACTTAAGTGGAAGGGGTTCAAGGCTTTCCTATTTTTAGTTAGCTGGTAAAATAACGTCGAAAAAGCTTGGGGGGGGGGGGGGGGTGGTCCTAATGTAACAGAGACGCGAAAAAGTCTCACGCTAAAACTTGCGGGTGGTGTGGCCCTTTTTGTGTTATCGTAAGATCTATACTGTTTTTCTGGAGGGCTCTAGCTTTTAACATGGGCTGGGGGTGGTCCTTGACGTAACGAAGTCGCGAAAAAATCTCTCGCTAAAACTTGCAGCTGGCGTTGTCCTAGTGGTTAGCTGGCGACGTGGGTGTCCAGTCCGTCCCTTATCGTAGGGCCTTCTAGCTTAACACGGTTCTGCTCTCGGCTTCTGTTCTCGCTTCTCCCCTCGGTCTCACGGTGGGAAGGTACGAGATGCATTTAGGCATTCTTGTGTTAGTCTGTGGTATTCCATATGCTCACTCGTTACTCGTATTACTTTGGTTAATTTAATATCACGATTTATCCGGAGCTATGTGACATACTATTGGATTTGCTTATCATGTCATGGTTTTCATGGAAGGTGTTGGATTTGCCTGACATCTTACAAGTCCAATGTGCTAACCACTGCACCACCCCGCTCGATGACTTCCGTGTTGATGTGGACCCGAGAAATCACGGTTACTACCAAAATATGAAAATATAAATACACATCCCTGTGGCGAAAAGTGTTACTCACCGTAATTACAAAACATGCTACACGTCAAGTTTGCATTACTAATTGTTACTCACCGGAAAGCTAGAACTAACTTGCAGGATTAAACTTAACACACTCTGTATTTCATATCACTTGTTCTTCGTTCACTTTCAGCAAACAATTGCCCACTTTTTACTGTTTCTGTTTTGCATTCACTTTTTTTCTTAACGACGTTTCTCTCATTTTCTGGAGAGACAGAATATTATTATAATGAAATAAATTTTGTCCTGTTTACTTAGCAACTGATTAATATCGGTCAGTGTCTCGGTGTTCGTGATGGCGGGTTCCTCGATCGCTTCAATCGCTTTGGTCGTCTAGCGAACACACTTTGCTCACTGCGTCCGCGCTACTTCATCTACATCCACATCTACGTCATTACTCTGCTAGTCACAATAAAGTGCCTGGCTGAGGGTTCAATGAACCACCTTCATGCTGTCTCTCTACCATTCCACTCTCGAACGGCACGCGGGAAAAACGAGCAATTAAATTTTTCTGTGCGGGCCCTGATTTCTCTTATTTTATCGTGATGATCATTTCTCCCTATGCAGGTGGGTTCCAACAGAATGTTTTCGCAATCGGAGGAGAAAACTGGTGATTGTAAGTTCATGAGAAGATCCCGTCCCAACGAAAAACGCGTTTTAATGATTGCCACTCCAATTCACGTATCATGTCTGTGACACTATCTCCCCTATTTCGCGATAATACAAAACGAGTTGCCCTTCTTTGTGCTTTTTCGATGTCATTGGTTAGTCGCACCTGATGCGGATATCACACCGCACAGCAATACTCTAGAATATGGCGGACGTAAGCAGTCTCTTTAGTAGACCTGTTGTACCTTCTAAGTGTTCTACCAATGAATCGCAGGCTTTGGTTTGCTCTAGCGACAATATTATCTATATGATCCTTGTATTTTAGATTATTTGTAATTGTAATTCCTAAGTATTTAGTTGAATTTACAGCCTTCAGATTTGTGTGACGCGCAATCGAAATTTAGCTGATTTCTTTTAGTACTCACGTGAATAACTTCGCACTTTTCTTTATTCAGGGTCAATTGCCACTTTTCGCATCATACAGATATCTTGTCTAAATCATTTTGCAATTCGTTTTGGTCATCTGATGACTTTACAAGACGGTAAATGACAGCATCATCTGCAAACAATCTAAGACGGCTACTCAGATTGTCTCGTATGTCGTTAATGTATATCAGGAATAATAGAGGGCCTATAACACTTCCACCGGCTGGAGTGGCCGAGCGGTTCTAGGCGCTACTGTCTGGAACCGCGTGACCAATACGGTCGCAGGTTCGGAATCCTGCCTCGGGCAGAACTGAGAACTACTTAAACCTAACTAAGGGCATCACACACATCCATCCCCGAGGCAGGATTCGAACCTGCGTCCGTAATGGTCTCGCGGTTAGAGACTGAAGCGCCTACAACAGCTCGGCCACTCCATCGACCCCACTGCGAGGGTGGAGTGTATACTGTATTTCATGAGGTTTCTTGTTTTCCTGAGTAGATTATTTAGACCACTAGTGTCCAGTTCAATATCTCCAGTGTCCCTGATGACGAGTGAGGTGCAAGTGTTATTATTATTATAGCGAAAATGTTCACTCTTGTTGCCATATTCAGTGTTCGAGAGATGGCCTGACAGTTTCGACACCAACGGCGACGTTGGAAATATACGCAGCCCGGCCTGGGGGCTCTCCTCGCCGTGAGCTGGTAGCAGAACCGCCGCCTCCACTACTCAGCATCGACCGCGGCCTTCTGCACGCGCCACAAAAAGAGAGGCGGCGCAAATAAAATGAAATAAGAGTGGTAAGGCGAGCAGCCGATAACGATCTGGCAGGCCATACCGTGATGGATGGCCCCAGAGCCGCCGGCTCCCGGTACACTCGCTGGCTGCGCACGAAAACGCTTGCGCGCGCATTCCTGACTCAGCAAGCAGCTCCACCGAGCTCCTCAAATGAGGGGCCACGCGATACCAGGGGTTTCAGTATTCTCAGATCAGGAAAATACTTGTAAGCACACCAGACCAAAAGTGAATATCCCTGATGTCTGTAAATGGAATTGTAAACTTCCGTAGATTGATCGGCTGGGACATTACTATCACCGACCTACTGGCGATATCAACCCGTCCAGGCGATAGTAGAGTCACCTGGCGAGAAGTGACTGTTGGTCAGACACACGCACGGTGCTTGTAGCTTGTGTGAGCGTACTGTCCGTGTATAAAATGGGGAAGACTCGCAGTCTATCAGAGTTTGATCGAGGGCAAATTGTAATAGCCTGGAAGGTAAGCACGAGCACTTCGGAAACTGTAGGACTTGTCTGATTTCGAGGAGTGCTGTGATGAGCGTCTTCTTGACGCGAAACCAAGGTGAAACGTGAAACTTCCTGGCAGATTAAAATTGTGTGCCAGACAGAGACTCGGGACTCGCGAATTGGAGTCTCGGTCCGGCACACAGTTTTAATCTGCCAGGAAGTTCCATATCAGCGCACACTGCGCAGCAGAGTGAAAATCTCATTCTGGAAACATCCCCTAGGCTGTGGCTAAGCCATGTCTCCGCAATATCCTTTCCTTCAGGAGTGCTAGTTCTGCAAGGTTCACAGGAGAGCTTCTGTAAAGTTTGGAAGGTAGGAGACGAGATACTGGCAGAAGTAAAGCTGTGAGGACGGGGCTTGAGTACTGCTTGGGTAGCTCAGTTGCCTGCGAAAGGGAAAGGTCCCGAGTTCGAGTCTCGGTCTGGCACACAGTTTTAATCTGCCAGGAAGTTTCATATCAGCGCACACTCCGCTGCAGTGTGAAAATCTCATTCAAGGTGAAACACGTCCAGACATCGTAAGATTCAAAAAAATGTTCAAATGTGTGTGAAATCTTATGGGACTTAACTGTTAAGGTAATCAGTCCCTAAGCTTACACACAACTTAACCTAAATCATTCTAAGGAGAAACACACACACCCATGCGCCACCGGGACCAGCCGCACAGTCCATGACTGCAGCTCCTAAGACCGCTCGGCTAAGCCCGCGCGGCCATCGTGGGATTTTGCGGCCACTTACATAGAGAACGTCGCATCAAACACCTTTCAGCAGTCTAATTTCCAAACTGTTTTTTATCTGGTTATAAGTTTCGGCGATTTCTTAATCATATTCAGGTCCCCTGACCGACGTGTAGGATACTCCAACCTTGGCTCCGGTCAATATAGGGGTCAGGTTTCAAAGACTGGTATCTGTAGATTTCTGTTTGATAAAGCGATCACTTCAACCATCATTAACATCGAACAGTCGACAGATAATGGTTGAAGTGATCGCTGTATCTAGCAGAAATCTACAGATACCAGTCTGACTGCTGGCTCCTCTTTCGACCGGAACCGGGTTTGGAATTTTCCTACAAGTCGATGAGGGGTTCAAAAATGGCGTAGTAAATTGCCGAAACAGGTATCCAACTGAAATAACACTTTGGAAATTAGAAGACTGAAAGGTGTTTGGTCTGAAATTCTGTACTGAGCAGCCGAGTTGTGCAACCGTCTCTGAAAAGATGGACATACAGAGACCACACTACAAATGTCGGACGTCGTAAGCCGCACAGACTAGTCAAACAGGTTGCGGACTGTGGCTGAACTAACATCAGTCTTTAGTGCTGGGCAGAATGCATGTGCGTCCAAACACGCAGTGCACCGAACACCTCCGCAGCATGGATCTGCCTATGTTAACGCCACGACTGAAATGGGCACGTGACCATCGGCACTGGATGTTGGCGCTGTTGCAGAGCGTTGCATGGTCTGTTGAATCCCGATACCTTCTTCATCATGCCAACGGTGTGCCGCGAATTCGTCGTCTTCCAGGGCAACAGCTCCTGGATACCTATACTATGGAATGGAGAAAAGCTGTGGGCGGCTCCATTAGGTTTTGGGAAACATGCAAGTGGGCATCCATGGATCCAGCAGAGCTCGTGCAAGGCACAATGGCGACCAAGTAGTGTTGTGCACTGGATACAAACCAAGTACACCTCTTCATGAAGACCACGTTTCCCGACGACAATGGCATTTTTCATCAATATGATGCACCATGTCACAGGGCCAGAAAAGTGATGGACTATTTCGAGGAACACAGTGGCAAGTTTCAGTTGATATGCTGCCCACCCCCCCCCCCCCCCCAAATTCGCCAGATCTGAACCATATCAAACACATCTGAGAGGTTATCGTTCCCATTCACAGAATTTACGGGTATTAGATGACTTGTGTGTGCAGTTATGGTGCAAACTCCCTCCAGCGACCTACCAAGGCCTCATTGCTACCACGCTACAACGCTTCGCCGTTGTTATCCACGCCAAAGGTGGACATATCGACTATCAGGTAGGTAGTCATAATGTTACGGCTGATCAGTGTACATGTGGTGGCGTTTGATTTGGAGGTTGTTGGTTCAGGCAGAACAATGAAATAAATATAGACAAGATCATCTTTGGCTGACAGGTGACGAGTATACTCTGCACCAGTGTCCTGGATTGAATTCCAAACCTCTGATGGAGTGAGAGCGTGTGACACTGTTAGTGGTGCTCAGTTCGGCGGAATGGGGACGTTAAGTTAGGGGGTCCGTTTAGTGATATTCGATCAGGGACGGATCCGAAGTTCGATTCTGTGGGGGCGGTGGGGACGGGGTGGAGCCGATGGAGGGGAGGTGGGTTCGCAGCTTGTTACTGTCTCTCTCCCACCTCCCGAATTATGAAAGCTTGGAGTATTACTTGGTAGCGTTTTTGCTTTGCATTTTGAAATTCCGGTTACTGTGGGTTTATTTGACGATCGTCCTTTTTTATTTGAAGTTCACTCTTGCCGTTTCAGTATGCATATTATCACTTAAAATGGCTCAAATAGATCTGAGCACTATGGGACTTAACATCTATGGTGATCAGTCCCCTAGAACTTAGAACTACTTAAAGCTAACTAACCTAAGGACAACACACAACACCCAGCCATCACGAGGCAGAGAAAATCCCTGACCCCGCCGGGAATCGAACCCGGGAACCCGGGCACGGGAAGCGAGAAAGCTACCGCACGACCACGAGATGCGGACTATTATCACTTAGTCATTGGAAGATTGTGAGTGGGGCAGCAGCTGAGGCAGCCAGAAACATAGCGTCGTGTATGGGAATTATGGCAATTGACGCAACACGACAAGAAAATGGTTTTCTTGTTTCAAGGAGGATCGCTTTGACATTAGTGACTCTCACGTTCAGGAAGACCTTCGATGTTTGATGACAACCGTTTAAACGCATTAATCCACTATGATCTACGTCGTGTACTCATGTAATCGGAAACCAACAAATGTGATGAACTGTGATCATTCCACTATTGTGCGCCATATGCATGCAATGGGGAAGTTCAGAAATCGGCTCTATGAGTACCGCATGCTCTAAGCCAAAATCAGAAAAATCTGTGCTTGCTCGTCATAAAATGGCTCGTGAACAACACCGACCATTCCTATCCTGCATCTTTACTGGTGACGACAAATAGTGTCTTTATGCTAACATAAAGAAAAGAAAGGAATGGTTGAGCCCAGACACAGCAGCAACTCTCCATACCAAGACGTTCGCGCATCCACAGAAGATAACGTTATGTATGTGATGGAACAGCAACGCTGTGGTGTACTACAGATTGCTTCCCCGAGGCTTAACCATCACTGCTAACATTTATTGTCAACGCCTGAGACATCATGCAGCAATTGGTTTGGGAACTCGTTTGTCACGCACTTTATTCGCTGTTCCCACACTCAGATTTTCGTCTTTTCCGTTCTGTATCGAACAACCTTCAAGAGCTTTCTTTACAAAACAAAATGTCAATTAGCCACGGTCACTTGCCTTACGATGCCCAAAGCCTCTGTCTTCTGGTACTGTAAAGAGATTCTTCTCATTGGTTTTTTGTCTCACAGGAATACAATTAACTTATTACTGTACTTTGAAACCATATAAATCTACGGAGGGTAATATGAAACATGAGAAGGACGAATGTCGACAATGGGAGTGTGCTTGTTACTTGACAATGTCAGTCGCCATACAGCCTACGCTACAAAGCAAATCTTGGATTCATTCGGTTGGGCAGTATGAAGCACTCAGTTCACATCTCTGATCTAACACCTTTAGAATTTCATTTTCTCATGTCTCTGGAATCGTTTATAGGTGGAAAAACGTTTTCTACGAACTGTGGGATTCAGTGTGCCGTCAAACAACGCGCCAAAGAGAAGACGGGAGACTTTTTTGACAAATGTCTCAGAAAGTTCGACCCTGAGAAGGAAGGGGACTACATAGGAAAAAAGTGTTTTATGGACATCTATAAATTTTTCATAAGTATATTGCCTTTTCGATTTTTAAAGAATAGAGGTATCTTAATTTCTGTACAAAAATGTGTAATGAATTAGTTATCAGTGTGATATTATCTGCGAAATTGTAATGTTAGTCACGGCGCATGCGCAAGCAGTAGTGGCGAAGGTCGTTCACGAACCTGTTCAGTTTCGGGGCATTTCAAGTTTTCACGACGCGAAACTATCACTTGCGTGTGGTTTTAGGTTAGACGATGTTTCTACAAATGCGACATGGAATGGGAGAGCTGAGAAAATGGTTGATTTTTTGACGGTTACATATTCATAGGTGCTTGTGGAACGCTAATGATTATCATTACAAGAACAAGGTGGAATGCAGTGCTGCACTTGAGAAAATTCTTCATGTTATGGTCAGCAAACGATTGACGATGTCGGATTTACTGACCAAAATATTCTGTTATAAACAATAAGATATTTAAGATTAAAAAAGATTTTTTTCTGCATTTGGAAACATTCTGCAGATGCTCTTCGCTCAGTACGAAATCGTCCTGAACAGACTGGCGGCTGCGCAAATGCGTAATCCAAAGAGTACGCAGTGAAGCTAATGGTAGAAATACACTCGTGTTCAGAAAAAAAACAGTACACCATGAACTACTAGAGATATTACGTTGATATTCACAGGACATGTTCATTAGTATGTCCTAATGCTTAGCATCTCAGTAACCTCGGTTCAGCATGTGTCCTGTTGCCTCGTAGGCAAGGGGTCCTCTATGTGCCCTGATAACTCGATCCACGCGTGATGGCATCGAAGCGTATAAGACGCGAATGGCGTCCTGTGATATAGCCATCCATGCTGCATTCACCTGGCCTCAAAGTTCATCTGTGCCAGGTCTTCGCCAGCAATCGCAGTTTATTAGAAGTTAAGTTATTGGAGATATGTTGTTTCATTTACTTGTTAAATTCTACTTGTTTTCTTGGTGAGGTCAGTAGCCGCATTGTTTTGGGGTAGTCCCAACATTCTTCTCCGTTTGCCCACAAGCGGGAAGGTGGTTATTTATGAATTTGGTGGTCCGTTTTTCCATTGTGGAGTAGGGGCGGGTAAGAGAAACCGGCGGTTCGGGTTGTTCGGTAATCTCCCTGTCAATCTGCCATACGTTAATAGCTCCCTGTCACGTTTGTCGGATTAGGATTCACCGTTCTTGACTTAAATCAAGCTTATTATCAGATTCCGTTGACCGAGGAGCGTAAACATGTTACAGCGTTTTGCACCGATTGAAATTCAGCCGTTACACTTAAAGCAATAAATTCGTTAACGCCGAATCCGATAAATATGACAGAGGCAGCTATTAGCGTACGGCAGATTGACAGGGAGATTACCGAACAACCTGAACCGCAGGTTGCTCTAACCCGCCCCTACTCTACAAGGGAAAAACGGACCACCCAATTTATAAATAACCACCTTCCCGCCTGTGGGCAAACGGAGAAGAATGGTGGGACGACCCCAAAACAAAGCGGCTGGTGACCTCACCAAGAAAACAAGTAGAATTTAACAAGTAAATGAAACAACATATCTCCAATCACTTAACATGTAATAAACTGTGATTTCTGGCGAAGTCCTGGCGCAGCACCCCGTAAAACGCTCTCCCGAACCGTCCGCTGCCAGCCGCTTCAACTGACGCACGCGTCGCAGCTCGCACCGGCCAGACCGATGTCGTGGGTCGACTCCTGTTGCTCTCGTGTCGACCGCGAAGCCACTACCCCTCGCTATATGGCGCGGCCCACTGGTCTCACGTAGCGACCTCACATACGCCGACGCTCAAGGCGGACAAGTCATCTTGTGTCTCAGTGCGCGACCGACCAACCGATCGATCCAACCGCCAATGACCGTTGCCTGTGCATCTCGAGCAGACTGGCGGCCTCACGCGCAGACTCAGATGCAGGAACGTAACTCCGACCGGGCGACCACTAGTTGGGTTCTGTTACTGGCGGAGTGGCAAGACTCTCATTTTGCCGGCTTTAAAGTTTGATCCAAACGACAGACATACACTAACTGCCGTACAAATGCGAACAAGAGACAGCCCAGCAACTGCTGACGAGTGACTGACCCAGACTCACTCCGACTGACCAGCTGACCGACTGGCGAGTTAATAGCGCCCCTTAAATGCACGTGAACAGGCAACCTTTCCCCTTTCCCACCAGAGGGAGACACCAAAGCAGCGATTGCCACAGCGGCGACACAGCCAATTCGGAGGGCGACTGCTTGACGCAACGCGCTGCGGCGCGCTCTTCAAAACAGTAATTTTTTCCACGGCTCAGTTCGCATGTGGTCACAGCGCTGCACCCGTCGGTTCATCACTTCCCTCACATTTTCGATTGGCAACAAGTCTGGCGATCTGGCTGGTCAGGGCAAAAGGCTGACATATTGTGAGACCATTAAGGCTCGTATTCGTGCGGTAACATGTGGTTGTGCATTCTCTTGCTGAAAAATGGATTCTGGGGTGTTGTGCAGAAAGGCTATGGTCGCAGAATGTCATTCACGTAGGCCACACTGGTCACCGTGCCCTAGACACGCACAAGCTGTGATTTATGGTTGTACTCAATAGCTGCCTACACAGTAAGGCCTTGAGTTGGCGCCACGCACAAGCTGTGATTTATGGTTGTACTCAATAGCTGCCTACACAGTAAGGCCTTGAGTTGGCGCTGCATGTCTTGTGTGAATGTAGTCACTGTGCTACAGCCCCCCTGCCTGCGCCGAAATAAAATGCGGCCATTGTTTTCAATCAAACATACCCTGGATTCGTCAGAAAACATTATGTGATGCGATTCCTGTCTCTAGCGACGTCATTTCAAACACCATATCCGTCTAGCAAGTTTCTCCACAATCGTCAATCGTGGGCGGAGAATTGGGCAACGCGCATGTTACCCCTGCCGTAATAAACGGCGACGGACTGTCTACCCCAGATAGTGTACGATGTATTATACTGTTCCACTGTGGCGCCAGAGCCGACGAGGACACATATATGTTTTGCAATGTCATTTGGATGAGGTGTCATACACCCCTTGCACTGCCGAAACACCTTGTCCTACACGAGCAGCAATTTCCCGTATGGATAAAGAACATTCTCTCATGCCAATATCGCGCCCTCTCTCGAGCTCACTGACTTGACGGTACGGTTCGAGCATACGTCTGCGAGGCAATCTGTACTTCTACTCAAGTCACGTTGACCCATTGTCTTCTGTTTATAGCGACAACGTGTCGCAGGTACATTTTACCGGTAGCTGGTGTTGCGCCGCGATATCTATATGACCTTGAACGCGAGGGCCATTTCTGCAGAACATACTAACGTAAGTGTCCTGTGAATATGAACGTCCTATCTCTAAACGTTCAAGGTGCTCAGTTTTTTTCTGAAAGTGTGTGCAGAAAGTTTTATACGTACGAAGCTAAAAGCTTAATATCCCAAAGTTGGAAACTTCCCAAACAGCTGGAACCATAAACACCCGGAACAAATTTGACAAGTTTGGAATACGATATGTATAGAATAGAGCGAGAAATGAAAAAAAATCGACTTGCCGGTTTTAATTTCTACGATAATGCTTCGCAATTTAGTGTACTTCCATTCCTCATAGCATCTCGACGTATGTTAAGATCTCTTAATTACATTCTTCGGTGACTGAAATAGATTCTGGATTTCGTCACTGAGCATACTGCATTCAGAGACGATTGTTCATTGATTCTGTACTGACTTCAAGCAGACAGGCCTGAACTCCGGCACTAACAATGTAACTGCCAAAATTTCGTTTCAGTTACGAAACTGGTAATTCGTTACTCACAGGATGTCGAAACTGGAAGTGTACGCTGACGTCGCCGTGTAGACAGCCATTTATGAAACTAGTTTCAAGAAACTGGTTTCAAGAAATCAGTTTCGGAGCCCGGTGTGTCCGTGTGAACTAGGCGTTGTTGTGGTATATTTGAAAGTACGTGTAAGTTTTATTTTGCAAAATGTGATAGATCATCATACACTGATGGAAAAAAATCGCAACACCAAAAAATAATAATGTAGAGCAATTAAATTTTAGAAATACATTTGTCTAGCAATATATTTAAGTGATTAACATTACAATATCACAGATTTAGCGCCTGATAAGCCATTGCAAATGTGAAATGCTGGTCCATTAATAACCGGTGTAACCCTCAGAATGTTGAATACAAGCAGGAAAACGTAACTGTATTGTGCTGTACAGGTACCGAAATCAGTTTGTGGGATAGGGTTCCCTGCCTGTTGCACTTGGTCGGTCAATGCAGGGACGGCTAATCCTATTTGTGGGTCACGCTGGACTTGTCGTCCGATGATGTCCCATACATGCCCGATTGGAGACAGATCTGGTGATCGAGCAAGCCAAGGCGACATGTCGACTCTCTGTAGAGCTTGTACAGGTACAACAGCAGACTTGAGACGGGTGTTATCCTGTTGGAAAACACTCCCTGTTCATGAATGTCAGCTCAGCAAGTCGAATCACCAGAGAGACTTGCAGATTTTCAGTCTGGATGCGTGGGATAGCCACGCGAGTTCTCCTGGTCTAATACGATATCGCACCTCAGACTCCACGTGGCCGTTTGTGGCAGTTCGGAGCCCGGTCTTATCGCGACTGTACATTCTTGTGATCTCCGCTGCCAGCAGTCATGTACACAGACTACATTCCTGCCAAGTCTTCCTGCAATATCGCAGAAGGAACATCCAGTTCCTCGTTTCCCTCTTACACTACCTTGTTCAAACGTAGTGAGATGCTGATAATGGTGTGTCCGTCACCTTAAGGGCATTCTTGAGCAACACCAGCTCCCCACGTCCAGTCTCAACGGTAACTAACGGTCACGGCCGTTACAGCGTGTATCTAAAGCAAACCTGATTTGCTTCCTCATCGTGGCGCTACTAACGCAACTCTTATGTGGCTGGCACGAAATCTGAACAGATATCATCTTCCAGATGTAGGATCACACCCTTTATGTTGCACGACTCCTTCTTGGTGTTACGTTTTTTTTCCGTCAGTGTCTGCGTCCTAAGAACCACGACGTTTACGAACGCTCTGAAAGGTTGTATCGTACATGAGGACTGCCACGAAAAGCCTACACAGCTCTCTTTGGCCGGTCGCGCTGGTCTTCGCGGTTCTAGGCGCTGCAGTCCGGAACCGCGGGACTGCTACGGTCGCAGGTTCGAATCTGCCTCGGGCATGGATGTGTGTGATGTCGTTAGGTTAGTTAGGTTTAAGTAGTTCTAAGTTCTAGGGGACTGATAACCTGAGATGTAAAGTCCCACAGTGCTCATAGCCATTTGAATCATTTTTGAGCTCTCTTTGTCCACCGAAGAAGTTCAATAATTTCTCACTATTACACACTTTCGACGTATTCGCGTATGTAGAAACCAGGAATGAGGTCCGTTATCAAGTGGCGAGGACAGTACTGCAGTACCCGGCAAAGTGCTCCCGATGTGCTGCAGCAACAGCGAGATCGGCTCGCATTAGCGGGGCTATTAGTAAAAATTAAAGCCTCTTTAAAAACGGGGGCAGGAGTTTAAAAGCGGCCTCCCCACTGCTGTTTTCCCGTGCCCGGCCCACCGCCTGGTGATAGCAAATTGATGCCGTCCTGGCTGCTTGATGGATGAGCGGCCGAGACTCACCCCCCCTTCCCCCCTGCTACAGGCCCCACCACCAACTAACGCCACATGCTGCCGACTGCCGAGAAATATCGCCACCAGACAGGCGGCTCTGCTACTTCTCAGCAGGCGACCGCGGAGAAAGCATACACTGAATATTGCAATATATCCGGAAGAAACAGGCCTCCACAGATCCTGAATCTTTGGCTCGGAACATTGTACGGTACAGTGCAGTCTAGACTGGCACCAGTCCTGTGCCTGCCTGTTTGTGTAGCGAGCTGCAGTGTTGGGCTGAAGTGACGTCAGAATGACATGTCACTCGTTACCTCAAAACTCGACAGCAGTGGAGGCGATGGCACCAGCGTCTCCTGTTGGTGAGTGGACCCTCTGAAATCACAACATATCCGGAAAAAACAGCTAAATATATGTGACAAGCAAGAATACAAATCTCATTTAAGCTGTGCTCTTATGTCCCTGCCTAGCCACATCCTCAAAAAATCACAACATATCCTTATTTGGAAATAAACAGCTAAACATTTGCGCCAAGTAAGATATCGTCGCTGAAAGTTTCACTTGCAGCAATATGATCTTCCATTTTATCATCAGAGTTAAGTAATAAAATCTAACTAAATCACTCCTTAGATGGAGTACACTTATAAATAACACCGAATATTTCCGACTTGGTTACATTACATTAAAAGGAAGTCGCAGAATTTGTTGGAAATGCACAAAAATTTGACAGTATTCAGACACGAACCTACTTCTTTCGACTCCATAACGCAACTGAGCCGTGGCGGGTCTGGCGCCAGGGATGTCTTTGGCTTAGATACTACCGGTTTCCTCTGGCAGAAGTTTGTCTTTGGAGCCTGGGCCGGCGTAGGATATAGCGGGCAGTGCCGAGTGGAAGGGGGTGAACAACATCGGGCACGGCATGCGGAAGTGCGCGGATTAGCGAGACGTTGGAGAGACGACAGCGAGCACGGTGTGTCTGAGTACGGGCGGCAGTTAGCGCTTGGTCGTACTGGGGTCAGTAACAGCGGGCCGGCGCTGTGGCTTCTTGACAACCTCGTGAAGCTATGCATGTGCTCGCTTCCGTGAAGAAACACGCTGTTACTATCGGACTAAGCAACGTCTAGCGTCTTCGCCATATCGATCCAGCAGCTGGTATCAAGTTAGTCAAATATAAGGATGATTGCTCTTGAGGCAGCAAAGTGTTGCAAGGACTGTGACGTAATATTTCATGCGTCTTATTAAGTGTGTGCTTCGCTCCTTAATAGCAGTGTTCTTACTTCAGCTAGAAAGTGTCCAAAAAAAAAAAAATTGACACGTGTACGCAGCATTACCGAGCGATCTACACTCCTGGAAATGGAAAAAGAACACATTGACACCGGTGTGTCAGACCCACCATACTTGCTCCGGACACTGCGGGGCTGTACAAGCAATGATCACACGCACGGCACAGCGGACACACCAAGAACTGCGGTGTTGGCCGTCGAATGGCGCTAGCTGCGCAGCATTTGTGCACCGCCGCCGTCAGTGTCAGCCAGTTTGCCGTGGCATACGGAGCTCCATCGCAGTCTTTAACACTGGTAGCATGCCTCGACAGCGTGGACGTGAACCGTATGTGCAGTTGACGGACTTTGAGCGAGGGCGTATAGTGGGCATGCGGGAGGCCGGGTGGACGTACCGCCGAATTGCTCAACACGTGGGGCGTGAGGTCTGCACAGTACATCGATGTTGTAGCCAGTGGTCGGCGGAAGGTGCACGTGCCCGTCGACCTGGGACCGGACCGCAGCGACGCACGGATGCACGCCAAGACCGTAGGATCCTACGCAGTGCCGTAGGGGACCGCACCGCCACTTCCCAGCAAATTAGGGACACTGTTGCTCCTGGGGTATCGGCGAGGACCATTCGCAACCGTCTCCATGAAGCTGGGCTACGGTCCCGCACACCGTTAGGCCGTCTTCCGCTCACGCCCCAACATCGTGCAGCCCGCCTCCAGTGGTGTCGCGACAGGCGTGAATGGAGGGACGAATGGAGACGTGTCGTCTTCAGCGATGAGAGTCGCTTCTGCCTTGGTGCCAATGATGGTCGTATGCGTGTTTGGCGCCGTGCAGGTGAGCGCCACAATCAGGACTGCATACGACCGAGGCACACAGGGCCAACACCCGGCATCGTGGTGTGGGGAGCGATCTCCTACACTGGCCGTACACCTCTGGTGATCGTCGAGGGTACACTGAATAGTGCACGGTACATCCAAACCGTCATCGAACCCATCGTTCTACCATTCCTAGACCGGCAAGGGAACTTGCTGTTCCAACAGGACAATGCACGTCCGCATGTACCCCTTGCCACCCAACCTGCTCTAGAAGGTGTAAGTCAACTACCCTGGCCAGCAAGATCTCCGGATCTGTTCCCCATTGTGCATGTTTGGGACTGGATGAAGCGTCGTCTCACGCGGTCTGCACGTCCAGCACGAACGCTGGTCCAACTGAGGCGCCAGGTGGAAATGGCATGGCAAGCCGTTCCACAGGACTACATCCAGCATCTCTACGATCGTCTCCATGGGAGAATAGCAGCCTGCATTGCTGCTAAAGGTGGATATACACTGTACTAGTGCCGACATTTTGCATGCTCTGTTTCCTGTGTCTGTGGTTCTGTCAGTGTGATCATGTGATGTATCTGACCCCAGGAGTGTGTCAATAAAGTTTCCCCTTCCTGGGACAATGAATTCACGGTGTTCTTATTTCAATTTCCAGGAGTGTATATATATTATATATATTAATTGTTCTCATATATATATGAGAACAATTTAAAAAACCTTATATATATATATATATATATATATATATGAGAACAATTAAAAAAACCTTTAAATAGCTAGTTTGTACTAAAGTTGGAATAGTTGTCTCTTGCCAATTAAATAACTTATATTACACCTGCCAGTTGTTACAAGATAAATGTGAATAAGCCAGCACACAAACCTTCACATTAAAGGCAGTTCCCAAAAACATTTTCCTTACCTCGGTGATGGCGTGACACGTCTAAAGGGGCCCAGATCAAAACAGTCGGAATACTTATTGGTGGTCTACAGGTTCACAGCAGATTAACCCCAAAACTTGCAAAACAAGCCACCATCTCCTCCAGTTACCCAAAACCAGAAGATGTAGCAAGGGCGGTGGCTGTACAGACTCTGAACCACAGAGACACACGACACCGACCCTAAATCACCCAACCAAGGTGTGTATGTAACGGTTCGACCAAGAAGCAGTTATCACATTCCCGCGGACAGGCAAACGAAAACTGGTGGGAAGACCCCAACAAAAGCACTGGTGAAGAAACTCATACACTTCACTTGACTTGAAAAAGCTCTCTGTTACATAAAAGCAGTACTCAGCTTCTCACGTTCCACCACGGCGCCGGGAACACGTTGCACCTCCAGAACCAACCGCTGCCAGTGGTTTCAACGGCCGATAAGAAGAGCTGCGGTCCCACGCGCTCATTTCCTGCACCACGGCTTCTAAGCTTCATTATTTTTTTTTTTTTTTTTTTGGTCATCAGTCTACGGACTGGTTTGATGCGGCCCGCCACGAATTCCGTTCCTGTGCTAACCTCTTCATCTCAGAGTAGCACTTGCAACCTACGTTCTCAATTACTGTAGATATGTAATGCCTGGTAGCTGATACCCAATGAATTAAGTAACAATTTTTATTGGTATGTATCATAGAACGGAAGTTAAAACATAAAAAGTACTTTACAATTGCTGTCCTCTTTTATGCAATTTTCTGTATTTTACATAGCTCGTCAATAAGCAGTAATTAGTAATCAAAAACGGTATTTTAGTGATCGTGACCTAGGATTTTTATCCACACATTTTAAGATAGCAAATAGCTTTTCTCCAGATCTGACAGTGTCAAATAACAACTGCACGAATGTCCACACAACGATTGTTGAAGAAGACTGTCGGTAAAGGAGTGTCTGGAATGGAACCTCGATTATTGGTGATTGGTTCTCTTCACTGATAATAGCAAGATTTGTCAGACGCCCGATAATCGTCGTACAAGTGTGTGGAGGTATTCAGGTAGAGATGCACATCTGAGGCACACAGTCCCATGGGTTCAGCAAGGAGACGGGTAAATCACGTAAAGGTGCAATATCACTAACGTTGTGGCACGGGCATAATCGCTCGTTGCTGCGAATAGCCATTTGCTTTAATATGCTGGTACAGCAATGTGGCACAATGCCTACCTAAATTTTACCGCCCATCTGTCGGTCGCTGGCCAATGAGTTACCGAAACCACGGACATTTTGCTATGTGGCGTATGTGACATCTGCAGTAGCCACACCAAACAGACCCCCTCTGGAGCATATAAATACTGGCCGTCCAGCAGGGCAGGTCATCGGGTCGAATCGGAGAGTCAATGTCAGTGGCTGGCAGCAGTGGCCGAGCAGTTGGGGGCTTCAGTCCGGAACCGCGCTGCTGCTACGGTTGCAGATTCGAATCCTGTCCCGGCCATAAATGTGAGTGATGTCCTTAAGTTGGTTAGATTTAAGTAGTTCTAAGTCTAGGGGACTGATGACCTCAGATGTTGTCACATAGTGCTTTGAGCGATCTGAACCATTTGAATAAGTCAGCGTCTGTCGTATGTTGGCTTCTGCCTTGGGGCCGCTGGCGCTCCACCGTCATCCTGGGAGGTCCGCCTGCTAGGGGGTTCAACGGCAGCATTGACGGGCTCACGCCCTACAAGCCGACGAGCTACTGGGCGTCCGCCAGCTCCTGATGCATCCCAGCCACCTGACCAGGGACGCCGTCGTGCCGAGATGGCCCTAGTCTATACTGTTGTCTTCATGACAACGGTCAGCTGCCGACGTCTGCAGGTACGACGCCCACCTTCCAGCTGTCAGCAGGTGGTTCTATGAAACTGGAATTATCGCACTCTTCCTGAAGTATGCCTGTATTTCCCATGCCCCATGCATCTTCCACACTAGGTCATGGCTGGCCGTCCCAAGGATCAATAATTCTGTGGAATTTCGTTTCGTCCAGGGGCCTTGTTCCTACTTAGGTAGGAACATCTACATCTACATCTACATGATTGCTCTGCGATTCACATTTAAGTCTTGGCATATAACCTTCACCTACGTTTTCTCTTTCTATAACAGTGTTCCGAAGTTTGTTCTATTACACAGCCTCTGCATCTACACCTACATGATTACCGTGAGAGTCACTATGAAATGTCTGGCAGATGGTTTATTGGCCCACCTTCAAGCTACTTCTCTACTGTTCCACTCTTGAACGGCGCGCGGAGGAAAACGACTACTTAAATCTTTCTGTGCTAGCTCTGATTTCTCTTATTTTGTTATGATGATCATTTCTGCCTGTGTAGATGGGCGCGAACAAAATATTTTCGCAATCGGAGGATAAAGCTGGCGATTGAAATTTCATGAGAAGACCCTGCCGCAACAAAAGCACCTGTGATTTGGTTACACCCAATTCAAGCATCATGTCACTGGCAATCTCTCCCTTATTTCGCGATAATACAAAACGTGCTGCCCTTTTTTGAACTTTTTCGATATCGTCGGTCAGTCACATCTCATGGGGATCCCACATTGCACAGCAGTATTCGAGAATATGGCGGACAAGCATTGTGTAAGAAGTCTCTTTGGTAGACCTGCTGCACTTTCTAATTGTTGTGCAAATAAATCGCAGTCTTTGGTTTGCTTTTCCCACACCATTATCTATGTGATCGTTCCAGTTTAAGTTATTCGTAATTGTAACGCTAAGCATTTAGTTGAATTTACAGCCTTTAGATTTACGTGATATATTTAGTAGCCGAAATTTAGAGGATTTCGTTTGGTACTCATGTGGATGAATTCACACTTTTCATTATTTAGAGTCATTTACCGTGCAGATATCTTGTCTAAATCGTTTCTCAGTTTGGTTTGACTATCTGATGATTTGACTAGACGTCAAATGAGAGCATCATCTGAAAACAATCAAAGAGTGCTGCTCAGATTGCCTCTTACATCGTTTATGTAGATCAGGAACAGCGGAGGGCCTATAACACTTCATCGGCCAACGTCTGATATTACTTTTGTTTTACTCGATTACATTCGGTCAATGTCCTTCCACATTTCAGCTTTCACTTCTATGCTTAGTACTGTTTTCCAAAAATGAGATCTAGAAATTCATACAACCGCTTCTCTTTTATTCAAATCTCTCTTTAATTTTTTCACATGCGGCGTCTAACTGTACCCTACTCACTGATGTTTCTACAGCCTTTCATTTCTTTTCTAGTAATTCCTACTGAGCTGTTTTGCATTTTCTGTCAATCCCATTTTTATACGTCTACATACGCTACGCCCTCAGTTATGTGCTGGATGTATATCAATCTCTGTTTTCCTCTACTGTTTTTACCCTCTGCAACTCAATCTAATACCATGAACGTTATACCCTGATATCTTAACATATTTTTTATATCCTCTCCGGCCTTATTTTAAGTGTTCTCCATGTGTTCCTTTCTTCTATAAGTCTGTTGAAAATCTCTTCAATCCTTATCAGTCCATTTAATTTTTAATATCGTCCTATAGCAACATATTTTTCCAAGGTACATTCTCAGAAATTTCTGCTACAAACCAAGGCCTGTGAATGCCACCAGTAAACTAAGTTTGGGAATCTTTTCTTTATATTTGATGTCTTCCTTGCTTCCTCCATCACGCGTCATTTTGCGTCCAATATAGAAGCATTCCAACTTCTATTTCTGCGTAGTCACTAATTCTGGTGTTGAGTTTATCGTTAATATCATTTCCGCTATACTTTCGCCTATCCTCGGTTTTCTCTGTCTTTTTGTGTTCATTAGACTGTTCGTACGATTCGACAGGTCCTGTGATTATTCTTTCCCTGAGGATAATTATGTCACCAACGAAACATATCACTGACATTCTTTCATTTTGAATTTTAATCCCGCTCTTGAACCTTTGTTTATTTCCGTCATTCCTTGTTGATTTAATGGGTTGGACAATAAGGGTGAAAAACTGCATCTATGTCATACGCCCTTTTTAATCCGAGTATTTCGCTCTTAGTATTCTACGCCTAATGTTACTCCATGGGTGCCCACTTTGCAGATCTCTTGATTTGGCTGTGTGTCTACAGACGCGAACTAATTCGATGGGAAAACTCGGAGCGGAGGGTTAACGGCGAATGCTGAAGACAGTACAACCTGCAGATGCAATCCGTAAGTATAAGATCCCCTCAAACCATTAGCAGGCATCCCTTTACCAGTGGGACACTGATACATAACAATAAGAAGCAGCAAATTCCCACTGGTTTTCTGATAACCTGTCGTGGCACTCATGCGTCCCATTGGTAACGAACGGGTTAAGACAAATGCTGAAATGGTCCTTTGAGAACACGGCACAGTTACTCCGCTATTCTTCCCCAATCTGAATTTATGTTCCCAACGCTGGCGATCTCGTCGTCTCTTTCAGAGGCTATACAGAGCACCCATATTTAGTGCAGACGGAAACATAGTCTGAATTTCAGATACAAGCGATCACTAGGATCATATACACATGGTGTTAAAGATTATTTTTTTGCGAACTACCACAGTGTTGTAGGAGACGAATAGTTTGGCATAATACAAGTACTGTCTTTCAGACCGACGAAAAAACCTGAAACTGGCCTACAAGAGTAGCCTAAGCCGCTCCACAAACGCGTCGCACTTGACTCTCGCCCTCTAATGCCACCGTCTTAGTCGTGCATTTACAAACTGTAAAAATGTCGTTTGAGTAAATTTTAACTGAGAATTTTGTGAATCATTTTGTCTTTCGCCTTCTTAGTATGACAAAAATGTGCTTCTCAGCCTTAAGTTTTGGTCGTATTGGAAACGTAAGTAGTTTTTACAGAAAACTCTTGGGCAAATTAAAACCGTGTGTCGGACGAGGCCTCGAAGTGGGGACCTTCGCGGGCAAATTCTCTACCGACTGATTTACCCAAGCACGATTGACGATCCATCCTCGCAGCTTTATTTTCGCCAGTACCTCACCTGCTACCTTCCATGCTTCGCAGAAGTTGTCCCGCGAGCCTTGTAGGACTAACACTCCTGGAAGAAAGGATATTGCGGAGGACAGCTTAGCCATAGCCTGGGTAAATTGGCAACAAGTAGGTAAACACATAGTGAAGTCACGATATTTATGTCTTTAAAAGCATATATCTATAATGGTGTCAAACAAATAACAGTGCACCACAAAAATAAGGGTAAAAATGGTGCACAGTATGAAAGAAAAAGTTCAGAATATAAAAATGTGCTTCTGTTTCGGATATGAATTGGTAGTGCAACCTCCAGGCCATATGAGAAGAAACTCATATGCCAAAAAACTATAAGTAATTACTTATTTACATAAAAAACGCGACGTGAACTGTTTGATAATCTGAAAATAACACACATCGAAACAAAACTGTATCGTTCTAGATCTCACAGAAGATGCCTTAAAAGAGGCGAATCGCGTCTGGGAGAAATAAATTATAGTGCACCAAGCAAAGGCAGTTTTATTTACAAAACAAATGATTTGAGGTTATTTTATGGCTTGATAGACCACAAGCGTCCGGCATCAAATTGTTTCTCTCGAATTTCACTACATCACTGTGGTACGCTGCAAAAAGGTGCTGTTTACAGTCTGTATAGTATAGGATGATAACACAGTTCCAAAAGTTCTACATTTTAGGACTCTGTTATTCATGTACCTCATTTGGTCGTTGCGGGACAGTATGACCGTGTTACGATAACAGTCACTATAAAGTCTGACGTCGCGTGTATAAGAAACGGCTGGAACCACTCAGCCAAATCTGTGGGCTGTATTTCACTCCGAAACGGACCGACAGCTCTTGTCCAATCTGCATTTAATACATTAGAGCTCCCCTATTACTGCAGTGTCACCCACAACCTTCACTGCTGATTCATTGCGAGCAGCATATGAGTCAATTCACGGAGATTGAATATGGCCGCAGCACACTGTTACGTTACCTCGAAACGAAAAGATTTTTAAATATCTAGATTTCGCCTTTGTTCCTCCTGGAGCTTTTATACGTCATGAAACGCGACGTACGGCCATAGAGTTCGTCATAAAGAAGAATATATGTTCTATGCACGTGTATCTGTAAACACTTTACACCTATTACTGTTCATGGTACATTACAGACGGTACGCACAACAACAGAGTATGCAGATGTGCCACATGAAACTATTTCTTGCATGAAGTGTTCAGAATAGTCTTTCGGTTACTTTTGTTAATATTTGTTATGACCTTATGTTCTTCGACGCAAACTAAACAGAGAATACTCTTTCGGTTACTTTTGTTAATATTTGTTATAACCTTATGTTCTTCGACGCAAACTAAACAGACAAGCTATAAAGATTCCTCAGAGATTACTCTACCTCAAATGATGTAAATTAAAAAGGATCAGATTCACGAGTGGGTCAAACGAATAATCAGTTTTAATTCATGCTGCAAGGTGGTACCCACCACCATATGGCTACCACTAACGCTTATCAAGACAGTCAAAACTCACATAGTGAAGACGCTGATTACGTTCAGAGCGCGTTATTTAGCTGTGGCGTACATAGCCTGAAGTCTTATAATTTTCAACACAAGTTTTCTTTGGATTCGCAGGTATGATGTTTGGCTATTGTTTGCTATACATGAGTAGCTTCTTCAATATGTGATTTTTTATTAACGTCGAATTCTTGTTAATCTGCTTCTTCCTTGTCTCCTCAACTCGAAAGTTGATGGGCTCGGTCATACTTTACCGTTTCTTGATGCTGGACTCATGACGCCGTTGCACCTTCTGCCAGCTTTAGTTTCATCCATGAACTCCTGTCTCGGTCTTCTGCCCTGCAGCATCTGATCAATAAGTTAACCAGGATGAAACGCGAAGTATGTGGCTGAGCATGTGGTTCGTCACCACTGTGACTGTTATGGATACAGTACTTGTCTCTCCTCGTCACATCAGCATTTCTTCGTCTGAGACTCTTTCAGCCTACGGTGACTTCATCGGTCCCCTCCAACACCATATCTTGAAAGTTTGTCATCGTTTTTCTTCCTGCCCTAAAAAGAAAAAAAAATTAACACAAATGAATGGGACAAGTTCACCGCCACGTCGTCTATTGAGTGGCACTTATTACAAAGTGGCTACGGTCGGTAATATAGTTAATAGGGCCAAAGAAAACTGAGGATCTGTTAGATGGTGAACATTCGGAAAGGTAGGGGTACCAGAGAGAGAGAGAGAGAGCTCTGACGTTCCAACTGAGAATCAAACAAAGTCTTAAGAAAAATCAACACAAGTTAGTCGACCTGCATAAAGCCCTCTACAATGTAAATTGATGCAAGGTATTCGAAATTTTGAGGAAAACAGAAGTAAGCTGTAGGGATAAAGTAATATACGATACGAACACGAACCAAGCGTGAACAGTAGTAATGGAAGAATGCGAGTAAAGCGCTCGGTTTAACGAGGGTATAAGACAGGAATGTGGTCTTTTGCCCCTATTGTTGAATCTACAGTATACTTCTAAGACGCAATGACGAAAATTAAAAACAGATTCGAAAGCGGGATGAAAATTCAGAGTGAAAGGATGTCAACGATAAAATTCGCTGATGATATTGCTATTCTCACTGAAAATGAAGCAGAAGTATTGAACGTATTGAACGGGAAAAACAATCTAATGAGCACAGATTGTAGGTTGAGAGAAAGCCGAAGAAAAGGGGCGAGGAGTGACAGAAATGAGAGTAGCGATAAGCTTAACATCAATATTATGGAACAGGAGGTAGACATGGTATATATTCGTTTGAAGGAAGAGACACCACGTAGATCCCGCAGCTGCGGAACACTGCATGTAAATTGAAGGGAGATCGCACAATAGTCCGTCTTCAAGCTGATAAGGTCTCTGACCTAGCAGGGAATTGAACCCCTGGTCCCCGCATGGCAGTCATCGGCAGCGACATCGCAGCTACGCAGGTATTCACCTGTGGGAATGATAATACTCCATTATCGTATTCAAGGAATTGCATTATACTATCAACATTTTCTCCTAATGTCTTCTTGGTGTATTCATAATTCTTCCTTCCTACTGCTTAACTAATCTCCAGGACCGAGCGAGGTGGCGCAGTAGTTAGACACTGGACTCGCATTCGGGAGGACGACGGTTCAATCCCGCGTCCAGCCATCCTGATTTAGGTTTTCCGTGATTTCCCTAAATCGCTCGAGGCAAATGCCGGGATGGTTCCTTTCAAAGGGCACGGCCGACTTCCCCTTCCCTAATCCGATGAGACCGATGACCTCGCTGTCTGGTCTCCTTCCCCAAAAACAACCAACCAACTAATCTCCATTGGATTGATTTCGTACATTTAAACAAAAATAAATAATTATTGTCAGATGACCCTCCACTCATGTCACTGTCTAATCATTAATATGGTTCCTTCAATGCTTGTCTTTCGTCTTAGCTCTAGTGGACACTGCATAATCTCAATTGTCCTTTCTAAAACGCGTAAGACAAAAAATTTCCTTACAGGAATTACTCTACTTAGTCCTTTCGTGCTCCTAAGCAAATTATATATATAACTATTTCATGACCAGGACCCACACGTATATCTCAATTTGGGCTAATATCCTCAATATTTTTCTCTCTTCCTAATTCGCTCCAAACGCTCCTTTGGCGTGGACATTAATCACACAGCTCTCTCTTCACCACATAATTCTGACACTTCTCTGGGTGGACATAAATAAACATTATTTCACTACAACTCTGTCCTGTAACTAAGGACATTAAACAACCAAGGATAATTCAGATACCTGTTATTACTTTGAACTAACAAAGACATTCCCCATATTTCAAGTAACACGACCAATAGGGCTGCATATTACGTTCTTATTAAAATTTGGTCCACCAGAATTAATCAAGGATCCTTATTTTACTAGTGAAATCCATTACATCGTCTATTCATTTTCACACTCAACTTGTCAGAGCAGCATTGCACTTCCCTTACTACTGCTTCTAATAATCCCCTATCTACAGAAAATACGCTTCTGCAAGATCTTGTACTCAAATTCTTATGACGCAAGATATCCATTTACACTGATAGTGTTCATACGCTGGAACTGCAACTATGCAAGGTCCAGTCTCTCATCGAGTCGCCACGTTGTGCAACTTGCGTATTGGTGACGATTCCCAACCCGGGAATCGAACCTGGGCCCTCTGCATGGTAGGTAAACATGTTACCACTGAGCTAAGCACGCAGACAACTGATTAACAAATAACTACCAATGCCAACTCGTGTTACAAGTGATAATCGCACACAATTAACCAAGTCACAGACAAAGAAAGCTTTGCAACACGATAACGTTTCACAAGTTAAATTAGCATTACGTCTTTAAGAAAAAGGGAAAAAAGCTTTGCCTTGCTCTATCATCTATACGTTACTCCTATTCGAAAGGGATTTATATTACTGAATTAGTGCATGCAAAATGAGTTTCCCGACTTGATGGTTTCTATGCCTTCGAAAAATAACACTGCTGCGTCCTCTTGCCTTTGTAGACTAATTCTTCTGCTCCCTATATCATTCATGACACCTGCTACAGCCTGTCTGTCCCCTATTATTGCGATGACGATTCGCCTGTATTACTATTATTCCTCAGATAGGAAGCCCGTGCTTCGATAATCCGCCTGAGGTTTCCCCTTCTTTTGTTCAGTCGGGTCCCTCCTAGGGTGTTGTCCATTGTCATTCTGGTAACGATTCCATGCTCCTCTGTTTGGTGGCTGCAGGTGAAGTTGTCCTCTTCGTTGTGGGCTAGGTGAAGTTGGCCTACTATTGTGTTTACGCCAATCATGTTAAATACTGATGTGTTTCATTGAGCGACGCCAGAGAAGTATAAATATGAATGATAATTTTGTATTGTAAATTTTAAATGAATTGTTTCACGTTCTACCATCGAGTCCAGACAAGGTGTTCCAGTGCTGTGCTGATGACACAGCAGCGGGAGTGCTGCGTGCTACTGGAGTCCTACCGATTGCCAGCGAGCAGCAGTAGGCCTGGAAGACGTTGTTGAGATCTTGAGACATGTATGTTGATATTAAAGTGTCTTCCCAATAAAATGAGATGACGAATTTGTACTGCCCATATATTATATCTGATAGCAAGCTGTGAACATAAAAATTTGTGTTCTCTCATACATGTGTGTATTAATTTTTCTTGTTACTCGAGAAATAATATGAAGAAGTGTGAAGATAGCTCAGAAGTGGAAGATAATTTTTGTCGGACATGTATTCAACGGAAGATTTATAATGCAACATTAAAGGAATATCTTAGAGATCCGAGGATGTCTAGGAGAGTTTTAAATAAATAATAAGGACGTTAAAGTTTTTACACATGACGTGTGATGTGATTGTATAGTAAATAGTGAATGAACTTGGATGATTATTTGGCACGTCACTGCTAAATCGAGTATTGGACTTTCAGTGAATTATTAGCAACTGTCTGATTCAATTAAAGTCCTTCATTATTTGAAGGGCAACAACGAGGATTATTACAAAAATTAGTTTCTGTTAATTTTGCACCCAGCGAGGCAAAGTAGAACTATTAATGGCATTACACTTGGACAAGGGTCTATAGAACCTAATTTTAAATGCAACAGGTTTATTGCAGTCAGTTTGACATCTCAATGAGAAATACTGAAGTGAAATTGATGTGTGCACACTTAAGGATCTTGCTGAGCGAGTTATTCTGAGTGAGATTCATACTGGATTTGAACACTGATCATTAGCTTGTCCTAACGAAGTTCGTAGTGTGAAAGTTAATGAAGACAGCTAAGAGCGTTTGTATTGGGGAATGGCTTATTGGAAAAAAAATTATCATTATAAGTGAAGATACACTGTCCAGTCACACTAATGTGGTCACTTGCCAAAAACTTTAATAGCCACCTTTCGCAGCGCTCCGCGGTGCGAGACGAGCAAGAAGTGCGTCAACTGCAAGGTACCGACAGGGGTGTGGTGCCGTATCGACCCCAGTGAAGTGGCCAATTACGCTAGGTTTCTCCGTTCAGCAACCACAGCGTGAACAGATTCTCGATTGGCTTTATATGTAAGCAGTTTGGTGTCCATTGGACTACCGTAAACTCATCTTGGAGCTCTTCAGACACGTACGCACACTGAGGTGTGTGATACGTTGCATTGTCCTGCTGGTAGAAGCTATCGTGCTGAGGAAAAAGAAACTGCATGTAGGAGGTGGACATGGTAACCAAGGATAAATGGACAATTTGTTGATCGAATGTGTGTTTCAGAATGATGAGATCATCCAGGAGGCACCTGGAAGACATTCTCCAGACTATAATACATGCAGGGTCTTTGCTGTCAGGCGGTTCACGCTGTGCATGCCAACTAGGATACGTCCGATGAAGCATAAAACGTGATTCATCTGAAGAGGTCAGCTATCACTACTCACTGGACCTCCAGTTGCGGTATTGGCGTACAAATTCCAGCCTGACGGACAGCAGGTAGCATGGGTGCATGAACCACACTCGTGTCGCGGAGGCCCATATGCAGGATCTCTCGCTGAACGGTCGTTGCGGAGACACCTTGAAGGAAATGACTCATTGATACATAACCAACACGGATTCAGAAAATATCGTTCTTGTGCAACATAGCTAGCTCCTTATTCCCATAAAGTAATGAGCTCTGTCGACAAAGGGATCTCAGATCGATTCAGTATTCCTAATTTCCAGAAGGCTTTTGATACCGTTCCTCACAAGCGACTGTTAATCTGATTGCGTGCATATGGAGTATCGCCTCAGTTGTGTGACTGGATTCGTGATTTCCTCTCAGAGAGATCACAGTTCGTAGTAATAGACGGTAAATCATCGAGTGGAACGAAGTTATATCTAGCGTTCCGCAATATTGTGTCATAGGCCCTCTGCTGTTCCTGATTTACATAAATCATCTAGGTGATAATCTGAGCAGACCCCCCTTGATTGTTTGCAAATGACGCTGTAATTTACCGTCTAGAAAATCATCAGACGATCAATTCCAATTACAAAATTATCTAGAGAGAATTTGTGAGTGGTGCGAAAAGTGGCAATTGGCACTAAACAAAGAAAAGTGCAAGGTCATCCACAGGGTACTAAAAGAAATCCGATAAATTTTGGGTATACGATAAACCGCACAAATCTAATGGCTGTCAATTCTGCTAAATAGCTAGGAATTACAATTACGAGCAACTGAAATTGGAAAGACCACATAGATAATATTGTGGGGAGGGCGAAACGAAGACTGTGCTTTGTTGGCAGAACACTTAGAAGATGCGACAAACCCACTAAAGAGACAGCCTACATTACACTTGTCCGTTCTGTGCAGTAATATTGCTGCCCAGTGTGGGATCCTTACAAGGTAGGATTGAGGGAGGACATCGAAAAACTGCAAAGAAGCGCAGCTCGTTTCGTTTTATAGCGCAATAGGGGTGAGAGTGTCACTGATATGATACGTGAGTTGGGGTGGCAGTCACTGAAACACCACGGCTCACTTTCCTTTACCAGATCTTCAACTGACTTTTCAGCTGCAAAGACGCACTGTAAGTCAGTTTTCCTGAGGGTCTCCTGAGTGAAATTTCCTCTCTTACAGCTCATTCTAATACACTACTGGCCATTAAAATTGTTACACCACGAAGATGACGTGGTAAAGACGCGAAATTCAACCGACAGGAAGAAGATGCTGTGATATGCAAATGATTAGCTTTTCATAGCATTCACACAAGGTTGGCTCCGGTGGCGACACCTGCAACGTGCTGACATGAGGAAAGTGCCCAACTGATTTCTCATACAAAAACAGCAGTTGACCGGCGTTGCCTTGTGAAACGTTGTTGTGATGCCTCGTGTAAGGAGGAGAAATGCGTACCATCACGTTTCCGACTTTGATAAAGGTCGGATTGTAGCCTATCGCTATTGCGGTTTATCGTATTGTGACACTGCTGTTCGCGTTGGTCGAGATCCAATGACTGTTAGCAGAATATGGAATCGGTGGGTTCTGGAGGGTAAAACGGAACGCCGTGCTGGATCCCAACGGCCTCGTATCACTAGCAGTCGAGATGACAGGCTGTAACGGATCGTGCAGCCACGTCTCGATCTCTAAGTCAACACATGGGGACGTTTGCAAGACAACAACCATCTACACTAACAGTTCGACGACGATTGCAGCAGCATGGACTATCAGCTCGGAGACCATGGCTGAAGTTACCCTTGACGCTGCCTCACAGACAGGAACGCCTGCGATGGTGTACTCGACGACGAACCTGGGTGCACGAATGGCAAAACGTCATTTTTTCGGATGAATCCAGGTTCTGTTTACTGCATCATGATGGTCGCATCCATGTTTGGCAATATCGCGGTGAACGCACATTGGAAGCGTGTATTCGTCATCGCCATACTGGCGTATCACCCGGCGTGATGGTATGGGGTGTCATTCGTTACACGTCTCGGTCACCTCTTGTTCGTATTGAGGCAGACGTATGAAGGTCGTTATTACGGCAAGAGGTGGTTGTTCTGGGTACTGATTTCTCAGGATCTATGCACCCAAATTGCGTGAAAATGTACACACATGTCAGTTCTAGTATAATATATTTGTCCGATGAATACCCGTTTATCATCTAGATTTCTTCTTGGTGTAGCAATTTTAATGGCCAGTACTGCAGTTAACTGGTAATTTCATGTAGCGTAACCAAATTATTTCTGGCGGCCTGCACGGCAATTCAGGAATTAGTTTTCTTGATCCCTGGCATAAAGCAAATTGACAAGACTTCTGCAACTGGATCATTCTAAGTTCCTGCCCATGATAATCTCTTGTTTAATCCTCTTCTGCGATGCTCTACCAATCACGCTTCTTTAAATTCTTCATACGTCATGCAACTTAACACTATTGGCCTAATTCTCGCTCCGATTTCGTCGTCCAAGCAACCACAGACAAATTCCAGCTTATGTATGAACTGCCGCATAGGTGTTAATGGTTTATCAAGCTGAATAATGCAAGATGCGGGATGTAAGGTATTACTACTACGCCTGAGCTCTTGGAATCTGCGGACTGAAAGAAAATGATCGTAATTTAAAGACTCTTCCTCTTGTGAACTTGTCTCATCTTCTGCTGGTGAACCTGTCTTTTCTTTGATGCCTTGTAAGTCATGTGAACATTCATATCTCAATCTTTCAAACTACTACCGCTAGTCTTTCGAGCATGACATCCATCGAGTGGTACACATTTGCGTGCGCCATTTGTCACTTCTTACCAACCCATCAATCGCGCTTCCATTCTTTGAGGTCTCCATAATCAATTGCTAGGTGTTCACTCTACCGCTATTGTTGATGATTTAGTTCTCCTTGTTTATTTTTGAAGATTGTCATTACCAGTGTCTCTGCAGAATCTGCAATTGATTTTTAATACCTGATTCCTGTTCTACAGGTTCATGGTTGTTTACCTGTAGCTGTTCTGAGAATTTTCATAGATGTTCTGCAAGTGGACCATCTTCCCTTTCGTATCGATAACATGCTGCTCTACCTTTTCGATACACTTTTAATCATCTTCTTGTCGCTCGTCAACAGTGCAGGAGTTTTCCTGCAAGAGCAGAATTTGTTCTGATTTTGTTGCCTTTTCATTTGCCCACATTTCTTATTTTGACAATCCATCGCGTGATCCTTCATAGCCTTCCTTGTTTCCTTCTGCGTCTCATTTCTTTATTTCATTGCCTCATCCATTTTTTCTTTCATTTCCTGACTCATTTTCTTTGCCTGCACTCTTATAAGTCGATCCCGCTCTTCTGTTTCCTCATCTACTCTTCTCAGAAATTCATGAATCCCAATGTTCGCATCCTTTAGTTGAGATAGTGTACTCGAGAGTATCACGGCCCAACTTAACTGAGCGTTTCTTGGAATGGTGGTACTTATCGTAATGTCATCCTCTTCTTCGTGATTTCAAATCGTTGCAATTGCTTGTACATTTATGACCCTAACAAATCTTCTATTTCATTAATGTAGTCTCTCGTGCCATTTAGTTCCATACCATCTGCTACATCCGTCTCAAATTCTCAGCCACTTTGAGCAGACACCTTAGAGGGAAATACCACCTGTTCTCCTTGCATTGTAATGTCATTACACGATCAGATCCATTTCTTAACTGATTGTTTCTTGCTGATTCTCTCTCTTACTTGGTTTGTATCCTATTTCATGTTCAACGATTTAACGTGGTCAAACCTATTGCAATTAACACAGTCACTACATAATTTCCCCTCCAAAATTTTCTATCGTTGTGGTGACGCCGACAGTAGAAAAGTGGAGTATAATCCACAAAACATATATGGAAGCTGAGAGAAAAATATACGTTACTTATTTGCGCCATCTGCTTAAATTATGTTTCGAAAGGAAAAGGGAATGTATTGCGAAATGCCAATTAAGTTGACCCATCCTTCTGGAATGTGCAACGATCTGCATCAGTTGGGCTGCTGAGAGGCGGATTTCTCCCGAGGCACTCACACGCTCAGTAAACATTTCACGCGACGCGACAGAGTGATGCTAGTATTGGAGTCTTTGGTACTGGCACCTCTATAATTCCATATTAATAAACTACATGAAAGGCATTCACTAACTGTAAAATAATAAATTTGGCCCAATTAAAACCAATCTTGTTATAAAGGAAATATTCAGTGTATATATATTAATAAAGGACGAATGGAATTTAGATGAATACACGACTCAGAACAAGTAAATGAAACATGAAGGTAAATTATTCAATAAACACTGACAGGCTTGGCAAGGTTATCTGACAAGGAGTGAGGTCGGTGGTTTCCCAACATATTAATTTAGCACGCGTAGCCTTAGGTAGAAACATTATGTGAACGTACCAGAAAAGAAAATGAAATTAAAGATGTCACAAAAATGGTTCAAATGGCTCTGACCACTATCGGACTTAACATCTGAGGTCATCTGTCCCCTAGAACGTAGAACTACTTAAACATAACTAACCTAAGGACATCACACACCCATGCCCGAGGCAGGGTTCGAACCTGCGACCGTAGAGGTCGCGCTTTCCCGACTGAAGCGCCTAGAACCGCTCGGCTACAGATTTCATTATTCATGCTGAGGACAGCGGATGGAGAAGACTGATGCCACGGGAACTCGTCTGTCAGTTCAGACTACCTCACAAACCGCGATAATTCTGAGTGCTAATAGCATCTGCTACAAAGTGAGCGTCTCAGCTCTTCGCTTCTCTGCCGCTAAGTTTGTCTGCCACGAAATGTGTTGTTAGGAGATCTGAAAGTAAGTAAGTAATCACTTCTCCTGTGTCCGCTCTGCATGAGTTTAGAAAAAAAAAAAACGGCCCACCAATAACAAAAATTTGGTTCACCTTTAGTCAGTGGTGTAATTGTTATGTTGCTGTGATTCTTCAGTTTCTCCCGGCACCTTTCTCGCTCGAACAGTCCACGGGTGTACTTCCGGTCCACAGTGTCCAACTGGCACAATATTTTGGCGGACCGCGGAGAGAACGCGTCGAGAGGGGAGGGGTTTAGGACGGCAGCCCGCCCTCAGGGGCTCAGTTCGTGGCCGCACCTGACGATGGCGACGTGTCTGATGGCCAAAATATTGGGCCCGTTGGACGCTATGGACCGGCAGTACACCCGTGGACTGTTCGAGTGTTATGTTACTGTTTTTTCTACTACCAAATTCTGGTATAAGATATTCTCCAATCTGCCAGCTCTGTTCCAAGAACTCGTGAGACTGCGTCGTCACCTCGTCTTCTGACTTGTTTGTTGCGGTCCGCCACGGATTCCTCACCTATGCCAACCTCTTCATCTCCGATCAGAGCAGCACTTACAACCCACGTCCTCAGTTATTTGTTGGATGTATGCCAGTCTCTGTTATCCTCTACAGTTTTTGCCCTCTACAGCTCCCTCTAGTACCATGGAACTTATTCCGCGATGTCTTAACAGATGTCCTATCATCCTGCTCTTTCTCCTTGTCAATGCTTTCCATATATTCCTTTCCTCTTCGTTCCTGCGCACAACCATCTCATTCCTTACCTTGTCAGTCAGCTTAATTTTCAATGTTCGTCTGTAGCACCACATAACAATTGCTTCGATTCTCGTATGATCCGGTTTTCCCACAGTCCGTGTCTCGCTACAGCGCCGAGCTCTAAATCTACATTCTCAGAAATTTCTTCCTGAAATTAAGGCCTACGTTTGATAATAGTAAAATTCTCTTGAACAGGACTGTCCTTTTTGCCAATGCTGGTCTCCTTGCTCTTGTTTCCGTGATCAGCCGCAACATCACAATTGCCTCTCTGGTACCTTTACCTGTCTTCTCTAAGGCCATCCACAATTTTCTTTTCCATTCTTCGGTATATTATTCTTGTCTGTAACTTGGGTGCATCGGCTGTTAAGCTGATTGTTCGACAATTCTCTCACTTCGGAATTGTATGGATGATTTTTTCCGAAAGTCAGATGGTACATCGCCAGACTGATTCATTGTACACAGCAACGTGAACAGCCTCTTTGCTGCCACTTTCCCCAATGATTTTAGAAATTCTGATGGCCTACTGTCTATCGCTTCTGCCTAATTTGATATTAAGTGTTCCAAGGCTCTTTTAAACTTGATTCTATTAGTGGATGCCCTCTTCCATGTCGACTCCTGTTTCTTCTTTTATCATATCAGACATCTTTTTGCATAAACATTTCAGAAAACAATTCTCAGCTTCCCACCCTAGCTGTTTTTTTAAGCACACGCAACACGTTTCCTTCTAACAGACTGCTTCAAAAGTCAGCTGCCGCACACATCAAAAAACGTTCTTTGGTAAGTTCCTGAACTCGTCAGGGGCTTCACGTATTGCTTATGGTTGGAGGACCTGGGCACATCAGTTGAATAATTTACTTTAATGGTTGCTGAATGATAGAGTCAGATCTGGTAAAGTAATATTTACCCAAACAGTGCGTGAAAATTCACGGAACATAAAATCGTAGAGTTTGTAAAACAATAGAGAATGGATTTACATAATGAAAATAGTACGAAGATAAGAAAATGTGTGTTTGTTAGGGTTGCCACCAGACAATACTGGACTATGACTGTTAGAGATGGTGCCCACACATATAAAGGACACGAATTGCGCTTTCAACTGTGATCACAAAACTTTAAAATTACAGTAAACAGGCATGAATTCGATTACAGATACAACAGATCAATATATAAAGAAAGAATGAACTCCGCTGTTACGGGTCCCAAGCCCGGGGTCTCGTGACGAGGAAGGAGGAGGGGGGGGGGGGGGGAGGAGGGAGTAACAGCCTCGTTAAAAAACCTGGGTCCATCTGGGTTCGAACGGTGGTATCCTGCGGGAGCCCCTGCCTAGGTTTACAGATGAAACCTGGCCAACGGTCTCGAAGGCAAAAGAAGAAGTCTGCTTTAATGCCCGACGGGTGGAGAGAACGGAAGAGCCTAGTGGAGCAAACCACGAACAAAAAATCAAATTACGCACTAACAGTCCGATCTTATCTTGGAATCCAGTTCCTTACTTTGTACGTAATACAGTTTCAATTGCAGTATAGGAAGTCCGCAAAATAGTTTCAGAGAAAAACAAAATTTAAATTTTAGCAGTTCGAGAAATAAGGTTCCTAGATGAAAATGTAGCAGGCCTAGATACTTGTAACTACAGAACCTTGAAAGGCAAACCAGCTATTAAAATTATGAATCATATGCCATTATTGCGTACAGCTATCTGTATTCATAAAAGTACAACAGGAAATGTAACAGACTTTAAACCCACCTCAGAGAAAATATCTTGCCTATCAGTTAAATGCAAAAGTAATATATACACGCTTATTAACTGTCATGCTCCAATAAATGAAGGCAATAGGAAAAATCCACAAAAAACAGAGGAATTCTAGGATTTTTAGAAATTGAAATATCCAAAATTTCAAAAATGAACTCCATATTACTATTATGCTACTTCAAGGCACAAATAGGCAGAAAAAAGAAATTTATAAATGTAGTAGGACAACACACAGCTCATAGAATAACCAAAGCAAATGTTATGAGTCTAATCAGTTTGTGTCAAAGCTCTCATCTGAAACTAAAGTCAACCTGTTTTAGGAAACTCGCAAGAAAAGCTAAAACGTGGATATCTACCAATACAATGTTATGAGAAATTTGGATAGATCATGTGGATACTTCGCAAAACAGTACAATGAAAGCTATGAATGTGAAAGTAGTAAGGAATGGTGAATTCGACTCTGATCATTACCGATCTAAAATTAAAGGCAAACTCCTACCTAATAAAGAACAAAGGAAGTCAAAGAGATTAATAAAATATAATACAGACAGACTTACTATAACAAAAGAATCAATTAAAAGCTAACAAGACGAAATTAAAGTGACTAAACATGGCAACTGGCAAAGAGCATCAAAAGAAATTAAGAATGCTGCACAGAAAACATCTAGGTCAATAAAAAATAGACGGACAATGTGGTGGCATGAAACATACGAAGACGCCATAGCAGAGAAGACTAAGAAAATTGAAGATTATGATCAGTTTAAACAAAGAAGAAAAGAAACAGGCAGATTAATCAGAAATACCAAACGAGCCTTTGAAAAGGAGAAATTTTTGGAAATAGGCAAAACCTTTGTAGAAAGTAATACCCGTGACTTTTGAGAACAAATTAAAGGGGTACCAAACTCCAAATGTCTGTTTAAAAAATGAAAACGTCAAAAATGGGATAGGCAATACTGAAAATTGTGGAATATTTGCAAGCTATTTTCGTCGGCTTATGAACTGTTCCGGACTAAGTCATAGATTGAAATATTCAGATATTGATGAAAATTTTGAAGAAAATTTACCACCAACTGTAGAAGAAATTGAGGAAGTAACTAAAACCCTCAAAAACGTCGAAGCTAGTGGAGAAGATGCTATTACAGTTGAACTTTTGAATTAGTCCTTGCAAATGACCTAAGTTTACTTTTTGAAGAAACCTGGAAAATAGAAAAAAATCCAAGAGGAATGGAAAGTTGCTTTGATACATCCACCTTACCAAAAAGGTAATGAACATGATGTAACAACTACAGAGCAATCTCTTTACTGCAACTAGCGTATAAAGTATATTCCAATATTTTATTTAGTGGAATACAAAGAACAATAGACAGTCATTTAGCTGAATATCAAGGTGGGTTTTATTAAGGGAAGGTCATGCTCAGAACAAATACGTAATCTCAAGGCAGCAATTCGCCACAGATTACTTAATTCAAAGGAAATTGTACTTATGTTTGTAGATTTCACAAAGGCTTTTGATTCTGTTGACAGATAAATTCGAGAATTTGGCGTAAAGTATAAACTGGTAAACCTAATCGGTGAAACACTTACGGATACAGTCTGTAAAGTAAAATTTACGGGAGAAATTTCATATCCTTTCAAAATAAAAACAGGATTGCGACAAGGCGATGGCCCTTCCCCAATTCTTTTTGATAGTGTGTTAGAGAAAACAGTGAGAATTTGGAATGAAAAACTTATTGAACTCAACATCTCGCCTACAAGGTTAGGGAGAGGAAGCAAAAAGATCGAAATCAACCGTCTTGCATTTGCTGATGATTTCGCTATACTGTCCGCAACTGTAGCATCTGTTGTAACACATATAAATCTCTTGGAAGAAATAGCCATCAGAACTGGCTTAAGAATTCCTGCAGAAAAAAAGAAATTTGTAGCAGAAGTTAAGGATGCTCCAAGATTCCTGAAAACAGATATTGGTCAAATAGAGAACGTAAAAATATTGAAATATCTAGGGTAGATAATCCAAGGAAATGCTTTGGAAAAATCTTTGTCAAAAGGTTGCATAAAATGGGAAGAGCATATGGTATCACTAAAGATCTCTATAATAAGAAGTGCCTATCCAAAAATGCAAACATAAGATATTTGCGCCGGCCGTGGTGGTCTCGCGGTTCTAGGCGCGCAGTCCGGACCTGTGCGACTGCTACGGTCGCAGGTTCGAATCCTGCCTCGGGCATGGATGTGTGTGATGTCCTTAGGTTAGTTAGGTTTAAGTAGTTCTAAGATCTAGGGGACTGATGACCACAGCAGTTGAGTCCCATAGTGCTCAGAGCCATTTGAACCATAAGACATTTGCAACACAGTAGTGAAACCAGAATGCCTGTATGCAAGCGAATCACTGGCATTTATGCTACAATTTAGATAAATTAGAAGTACTAGAAAGGCGAACTACAAAGACGATATTAGGGCCACAAAACACAGCAGGAGGTTCGAAATTACAAAGTAATGCTGAAATATATCATAAGAAATATTTCAAACGAAATGAAATGTTTTCTGGACATTTATTTCGAATGCAAGACAGTAGATTAACTAATAAGATTTTCAAATATTTATGGGACAAGAACTCTGCAACAAGCTGCGTCAACGAAGTAAAAAAGGATTTAGAAGGAAACAATATAAATAACAGAAGATGTATAGAACAGAGAAGCCTCTTGGGAAACACCATTGAAAATGGAAGGATTCCAAGGCAGTGTAGAGAAAGAGACTGGTTCAAAGTGGTCTGAATACAGAAAGAAAAACATAGTGAACAGATGAAAGCGTACTGGAAGAAAAGAAAAGAACAATGAACAGAAAAAATTAAACTGGAACGTGGTCCTCAGATGACCTATTCGCAATTTAAAAAAAATGAAAGAATCAGAAAGGAACACCATTAGGCGGGTGAGCTCTAATGAATCTGGATAGTGAAGCAAACATGAGTGGTTAGGAGAAAAGTCCCCCTTGAAGCAAGAATTACATTGCAGAAAAACTTGTGTACCAGAGCGTGAACGCGCAAATCAAGTTATAAAGACCAAAACATAGAAACCGGAAATGAACTCCTCTTCCCTCACTATATCAAGATTTCCGAAATCGGAAGTGTGCACTGAAAATGCGATCTTACGGCTACTTCCTCTGAGATGGCTGCCAACAAGTCGACGAGCGCCGAACTGCGGCCGCTGCTAAATGTTGCTGGGCTGAGCCGATATGACGAGACTGCGAATCGCGGATCTCACCATCCTTCTGACACACTCGTCGACCATGAGCATAAGTACAAAGTCAAACAGATGACTTGGAAGAGGGCCGATGGCTAGAAAAACACATATGAGCGCGGTGTTCAGAATAGCATCACCGAGTTGAAGTTAGAATCAGAATACATATGTTGCTCTTGTTGTGGTCTTCAGTAATGAGACTGGTTTGATGCAGCTCTCCATGCTACTCTATTTTGTGCAAGCTTCTTCATCTCCCAGTACCTACTGCAACCTACATCCTTCTGAATCTGTTTTGGCCTCCCTCTACGATTTTTACTCTCCACGCTGCCCTCTGGTGATCCCTTGATGCCTCAGAATATGTCCTACCAACCGATCCCTTCTTCTAGTCAAGTTGTGCCACAAATTTCTCTTCTCTCCATTTCTGTTCTATATCTTCTCATTAGTTATGTGATCTACCCATATAATCTTCAGCATTCTTCTGTAGCACCACATTTCGAAAGCTTCTATTCTCTTCTTGTCTAAACTGTTTATCGTCCACGTTTCAGTTCCATACATGGCTACACTCCATACAAATCCTTTCGGAAACGACTTCCTGACACTTAAATCTATACTCGATCTCTTCTTCAGAAACGATTTTCTTGCAATTGGCAGTCTCCATTTTATACTCTCTCTACTTCGACATCATCAGCTATTTTGCTCCCCAAATAGCAAAACTTATTTAGAATACTCTCTTTCAAATTCTGAATCTGGCAGGGGTAAAATACATGGAGCGAAAGGCTATTTACAATTTGTGCAGAATATACATACGAATTCCAGAATGACTAAAATGGCCCCTCAGTTTTTGGTAGCCCTCCTTCAGACCACGCAAAGGCAATGTGATTCGTTCCAACGTCAGATTTGTTTCTTAGAAATTCTGGAAATTTTGTTGGGCTTCGCACATTGCTCCCATGGGATAGATAATGTTTGGAAATTTGTAGACACACGGGTTGCTTCATATTTTGCCTCAGGAAAGGTGTCTGGAGGTCACACACAACAGCATAATGGCAACTGGACAGCTGAGGATTGCACCAGAAGTTTACTAAGAAGGCAGAGTTCTCATCCCTTCCACCAGCGATTTCCCGTTCTGCTATTGAGGACACCCTTCCTCCGTTCCGCCACTCATTGTCATTGGAAGCTTAGCGAGGATGATAAATCATGGAAAGGCTCGTCCGTCTCTCCAAGCGGCATAACAGTATGAGCCTGTGCACTCTAAACGCTCCAGCCGAAAGAAGTTCACGTGGTCAAGACAGTATGAATGAAACGGAAAAAATTACTACAAGAATGTAAGGTTTGAAGAGTGGGTTACTTGCATTGCTACACTTTACTCGCTAGCCACTCATGTAAACAATATGCAGTACAGGTGGAAAGTTGACAAATGAAACTGAATCGGAAACTAAATGAGCAAAAGAGTTTCGTATGCAGATTCAGTATGTATGCGAGGATAAAGGCCTGAAATAGGCCGCCGCCTCACAACGTTGCTGAAAGAGCGTTGATAGAGTACTGGTAAGAGTGTTTTGAAAGATATTTTCAGGTTCCGTACCCTACTTACACGTCGGTACCTGTTTAAAAAGTATGTTGTTAATATAATTCAGCAACAAATTATGAATTTTGTTTTTATTTTAATTTTTTTAGGGTATGAAGTACTCCTCACCCTCTTGGTAATGCAAGTTACGGAAGTATGTCTTGGTGTTGCTAGGGTTAAGAGAAAAGCCCAGAAATTGCTAGGTTCCAGGTTCAAGTCTCGCATCGGCACAGTCTGTTTTCAGATGTATATTTTATTTGTAGATTTCGAATTTATGCGTGCGCTGTTGGCAAAATTATTCGTGAGACGCCAGAGCTGACAGCAGCGCTGGACCTTCTTCCGCTGAGGCGGTGGTTAGTAAGGAGGGGTGTAAAGCCGCAGCAACAGGAGCCGGGATTACGGCCGGGCCGGTCTGAGTTTAGCGAGCGCCGCTCCCCCCACCCCGCCCTCCTCGCGCAGTCTGCGGCGCCGGCGCCGGCCGCCGTCTGTGTGTGTCAGCAACAGTTTGCCGCGCCACACCGTATTCCCGGCCCGGCGCGAGCAGCTGTCGCCGGCCCGCGATTGGCCGCGCAGGCCCCGCCCCGCAGCGCGCCGGCCACTCAGCGCCGCCGGCCACGCCCACCGCCTGCCGGCCGCCACATAAAGCCCACTGCGCCGTGCGGCCGCGCGACAGTCGCCGACTGGACGCCCCTCCGTAGCCGTCGCCGCAGCTGCCGCAGACGCCGCCGCTGCAGTCGCTCCTCCTCCTGCTCCTGCATCTGGTCCGGCGCGCGCCAGCTGCCGTCGCCGCGAGCCGCGCGCAGCTGCCGCACCACAGGTGAGTGGTCACTGCTGGCGGGTCGCCAGCGGTCGCTGCGTCCCTGATCTCCATGTAGTGCACGCTGTCAGCGACGCGTCACCGTGGCCGGATTTGCACACGCAACCGACAAATTGTTACGTTTGGAAACAGCATAAAAATGAACTACGGTGTGATTCGTTTGTTGCTTTTACTTTGTGACGTCACTTCTCTTTCCCTAGGACAAATTAGCTCCACTCTGTTACACTACTACCTCGTAGCAAAATGTCGCTATCATACCTTGGTTTGCGTGTTCATAATTTTGCAATTTCTGTGTTTTTCCGCACAAAGTAGTGGTTGTTAGCGACATTATAGACTTTCTTAGATTGCGGTTATAACGACGGCGCTTGTGGAATCAGAACAGGATGTGATTATAAGCAAAAATTTTAAGCCATGGTTCATTACATGGACTTGTGGGTAATACGCGGGAAAATGTCCTCAGCTTTGTCGTAGGCATTGCAAAAACTAAAACAATGCTCTTGCAATGCTACGTTAACTAAAAGTGTAGTATTAAAATTGACTTATGTACCACGACACATTAGGCTCTTGCGTGTGGAAGCCCAGCTTAATAATATGTGCTTATTCCATCTTAGTGAAATTGCGGAAAATTTGTGTCTCTATAACATCTACCCCCATTTTAGCCCAAAAAACAATAAGAATACTGTTTATATCAGGACGATCCAATGTTCATGGAAAAAGTAAAATTCACACAATTTTTTGTGATCCATTGAAAAGCCACATGAATGACAAAAATGAACTTTTTGTATTATCCAAAGAAAAGCAACGCTTTTCATCATCGCTTTGTTTACTGATAGTGAAAGTACCACAGAGGTGCTTTCAAACAAAACCAACGGCGGACGCCTGCGAGACAGGCAGCGTGCATAACAGTGTGGTTTACAATCAAAATACAAAGAGCATACACTACTAGAAGTCATATAACCGTATATCTCGCAAAAAGACCATCAAGGCAAAGTTTGAGGCAGTCGGTACACGAAACATGGCTTACGGAGACGTAGATTTATGAAGGAAATTTGCTTTCGTTCATACATTCCTATATCTAGCCTCCATTTAGACTTAAAACAATTCTGAAAAAAGTTGATTTTCTCTTGTTTAGTGCGCCAGGGGGGGCGACTCAGTATTGCCATACAAAGTGAAGTGCACACCTTATTGTTGTCGTGATTCGGGTTTCTAGATAATTTCCGATCATTTTTTCTGTCCATATTTTCTGAGACCGCATCTGTCTTCTCCTTCCTAATGACTCTTATTCTCATCTTGCTCCGACTGCCCTGAAATGAGGAACGTGCCGATGCTACTCCTAGCCAGTTACTTCTGTACTTAATTACTTTTCTTATTTTTTCCCCACTTATGTACATACGGAAACCTATGTACCTCCACTTTAGTTGCTACTTTTTCATGCCACAAAAATTTCGCTACTATTTCACAGGGGTGTTAAACATTTGTAGGCCTACGTTTTCAAAGTGCCTTATGTAGATTATGTATGTTGTTTCAGTCACGTCCTTGCAATTACTTCTCGTGCATACAAATGCCGAAGTGTCGTATGTGTATTAATTTTCGTGTAATAAATCTGTAGCACATTTGCGATTCTGAAGTTTTTTGTTTGAAAATTAATCTGCTTATTACCTCCGACAATGTTTCGTATATCCGAAAAATGCAAAGTTGCACTATTGCTCGGACGTTTCGTTACACTATAGGCCCCCTGTAACTATATGAGTATGCTGAATTTCTAATGTCAATAAAGCAATGGCATACAATCTTCAATAGGACCATGACATTTTAGCGTTGAAATCAACATTTCGATTAATGACTGCCTTAATTTTTGTACTGACAGAGTGAAAGTACTTAATTTTCAGACATTATTTGTGTGTACTTCCAGTGCACCGTTACAACTCGTCACTTTCCTGTGGGATGTTACAAGGATGTTGCTTATAATTTCTTCGCCGGCGATCATTCTCTCGGTACACAGTGTTTTCTGAGTGTACAAATAAAGAAACGATGGTATGGAGTGAAGGAACATTCGAATCTAACTAGTTATTAGTGTGTTGATTTTCCTGGTAGTTTTCGTTTGTCAGTTTATCATCGTTCTACGAGTGGAGAAAGAGGTGTAGACAGTGTGTTACCTGTGTGGTCAAAATTCTCTTTCACAGTCATCATGCAGCCTAAATAGTAACACTCCTTACTTGTCGGCAGATACTTTCGTCTAGTCTCTCTACTAAGGGAAATACGTTGTCGTTGGGTACTCAAGATATATCTCGATCCCTGGTACTGCAACTATTACAGCTATATATCAAATAGTTCGCTGTATCAACGGCAAAGTCTGCATGTTGGAATCATAATCTTGCTCTAACAGGCAACGGCACATTGTAAAAAATTTCGGTAACTTTTCGCGTATTGAGCAGAAAACAATGACCCAGACGTACTTCAGGGATGTCTAGCGAGAAAACTGTGATTTTTTACACCCTAAATTTTCCGTCTTCGTACGATGTTAGTGTTTGCGGGGCAATTATGATTGTTCTGTGTTTGAATTCAGCTAGTATAACGTATTTATTTTTCAGTGACGTTCTAAGTATTTACAGCGACCTTTTCAGAACATCCCAGACTATGTAGCGTATCCCTAAATTGTGCGCCTTCGCTAATTTAAATGCGGTTTGTTTATACATCAAGACACCAATATAAAATGAAACTTAGTTTCATTGGTCACCAGCTAGCGTAGATGCGATATCTTCAATGCCTCAAGTCATACGAAAATAATTAAATTTACACGTGGAGTAAGTATGGTGGTGAACTAATTAATACAGTTGTACATAAAAGAAGGTTTACCGTTTTGAACTCCATTGAAAGCATACAGTTTCCTGTTTTTCTTAGTTTCCAACATTATTTAATTCAGTACTCCAAATTCTAGTAAAATACAGATGCATGATTTATGAAATAGTTCGTCTAATAAAACTATGTGATGTGAAGACTAGAAGATATATTTTAGAGCGTGTTTCAGTAGATCAACTAAGTCGATACGGATGGTATTATTACTTCCGCCATGTATGGAATCACCCATTCTGAATGAATTATACTTCCGACAGTGTTTTATAACATTCATATTTCAGGAAATCTAAGTAAATAGAGTAGAAAAGTATACTTGCGGAAAGCTTATTGACATCAACAGATTGGCTCGAAGGAGTTCCCTCCAGGTCACTACGATGTCAGATGTTACAAGGTTTACAGGAGTATATCAGCATTTCGTGACAATATTTTTGTCAGTCGTAAAGTTTGGACGCCATTGGCGAATTTGTGATTCCTAGAAAACATAACTTCCAACTTTTATTTTGCTGTCTAACAGACATCATTGTTAACAGGTTTGTAGCTTTCATTAGCTACGTCAGAAAGCACTTGAAGCTGTCTAAGAGGGAGTACAGCTCATTGCAGACGTATTCAGTGTCTCCCATACACCTCACTTGTGACAAGGATTTCGTAACTTCCCCTTCTGTACGATGGATTATAATGTTTCGAACTTGTTGTTCCTTTATGTCAACCAATGAAATTCTGTCGCTTGACAGTCCTAGTTGTTGTGATCCAGTTGTCGTTCTAGCAACGTATTTTGTTGGGAGACGATATTTATTTATCGTCGGATTTCTTATAAGTGTTGGACTATATTTTAAAAAGTTAACTGTCGATCTTTTATAAACGTCTTTACGAAATACAGGAAATGTGTACACAGTTGCGAGTATGAACCACCATCGCCTGTATTCTGGAATGACGACACTGAACATTTGCACCGGGCCGGGACTCGAACCCGGATCTCCTGCTTCACGTCGGCGGTCGCCTTAACTGCTTCGGCTATACGTGTACGAACCACAGCCAGACACTAACTTAGATATGTCGTCGTCCATTTGTTACAACCTGCACTCTTACGTGGAGTATGTTCCCGTCGAGGAAGGACATATTTATTGAGAGTCGAAGGCGAGTAAATACAAAATAGCAGTGCCTGTGCTGTTAAGAAGTACGATGCTATATTTCTTCGGGCATGCATACATATTCGAAGGAGCATTGCATGGTACTTCTTAACAATACAAACACTGCTACTTCGTATTCGTCCCATGAAACATTCGTAAAAATACGGAGCAAGAGGAGACTCTATGTATGTAATTTCGATTAACTTATAAAGTCTGATTACATTTTTGTTAAGCATTTGCTGCCGTACGTTTGACGTTCAATGTAGATCACGCAATAATGTCATTGCTCTTAGTTTCAATACAATTTGCGAATTTGCACAAATTGCTGTCATGTATCACGGTTGATCGTGCTTCTGCGCTCTATCGACTTCACGTAACCTTGTCCGACTCAAGTACTACATCTCGGAGGATGACAGAGAGAAGAAAAGTCCAAGAAAAGCGATACCTAAGTGATTTCACTTGTAAATTACGCTTCATCAGCTTATTTTCTCACGTCCGCTGCAACAGCACCAGTTATTATTCTAAATTTTCGCGCTAGATCTCTAGGCAGTACCGCAGAAGTACTTCGTTTCACGGGTAGCCTAAGCATATTTATTCCAGGGGCAGTGGGTATGGAGATACAACTGCATTGGCTTAGGTTGCATCATTTCTCTCCGTTGAGAAAAGCTTCTCTTCCTACCATCAGACACTGACGTATGCGTCAAAGGAGAAAATGCCTTACATGTTCAGAATGCACAAGAAAAGAACCCATAAGCCACCAAGTAACAGCAGCACAAAACATCTAAGAAGACCCGAATCCTGTATGTGCGACGCATTTGTGTTACTTCATTTCGCTGACGCCCTGCTGCAATTGTGTGGTGGCTAATACAGAGGATAGAAGTCGTAAGAACCACGTATATTTGTAATTTTTTACAAGTAATTATGAGAAAATTTCCTGTCTGAGGAATGATTCCCGCACGAGAAGTAAACAAGCAATTGTACGTCCGGTAATCAACAGCATTCTGCAAGCGATGGAGGGCATCACGAATAAAAACTTTCTGTTAGCGCTCTTGAGAGCACAGTTAGTACCGCTTATTTGACAGACTCACGACGACTTAGTTGCTACTAAAACTACTTAAAATATTCCTTGGTCGAATACATCTCATGTTGGATAAAAAATGTTATTGTAATTCAATATGATTTTTGATGTTTCGGCTATTACTGCGTCGACAATGAATGTCATTAACAGGGGTCGGCAAGTTAATTAACGCATTTGACGGTATTAGTGTAAGTCAGTAACCGAATGCCCTTCCTGTCGCCATCCCTGAAGCCCATAGGAACGAAATTTATGCACCCCGTCTGTCTGTGTCCAGTTTTATCCATGTTGAAGGGTATCAAGGTTTTCCGAATGTTTACCACTCGTGCAGCTTAGCCGGGACTTGGTAACCAGCCCAGTATTCACCGCCTGGAAACCACGTGCAGAATGTCCGGCTTGCCGGCCTACGTCGTTAATACGTCGGAAGGTTTCGGTCCGGGGGTCACCGCTCCTTCCCGAATAAAGGATGTGGCAGACTAACGTGTGAAAGTAATAAATAAAAAAGGTCTGAGGCCGATTTATATACTGCTTTGCTAGTTGTGGACAAGTTGCGTATTACATGTTGTTCTAGGGACTTCTAAGGGGATGTCATCTTTTTGCCTACTTTTGGCTGCAAGCCATTTGTGACTTTAACGTGGCATATAACAATGAAATTTTCCATTTTTCATATGTCTTGAGCAAAAATAGCACGTAACGCGCCAGAAATGGAAATCTAGGAATAGAATGACGGATCTTGAGATTAGCAACCTGAAACTTTGTTCTGTCATATTTCAGACGTGTAGCCATCTTCTAGGCGAGTGGGTGACTGAATTAAGACCACTACACGCGTTTCTGTACTGTGGAGAAAACTGCGCATGCGTCGAAAATGTGACAGTCGACATAACTGTCCCAGTCACAGATGAAACTTATCTGCCTCAGAATAAAATGTAGCCAGCGCAGAGCCAAAAAGTCAACGGTACCTACAAATTACGTGATTAATTATTACAACGGATGGCACGTCCTTGAAAGTTCAGACTCAGAACAATAGCCTAATTCCTCTGAGAGTGCAGACGTGAGATGAGGGGTTTCCGTGATTTATCAAGATGTAAACCTACGTTTCCGTTGAACGGGTTATCCGCCAACTGTATTTCCATAGCTTTCTTGACCACTGAATCCCAACAGTGTGAGGCAGTGGCTGCTATCTGGAATCTCCTGTAATCCATGGAATGGCTGGCGGAAATACGATGATCAATCACTACTGACTGGTCTGTAGAAGGGCGTATGTCGCTGGTGATCGATGCATCGTTCTTGTACAGTGCGTGTGGTTTACCGCACTGATAAGCAATTTTACAAATGCCTGCATTTCGTAAAAGCAGATCATCTTTCACAGATCCCAGAAGAGCTGCCATCTTTGCTGATGGGCTGAAGATAATAACCACTACACGCTTCTTCATTATTCTGACAGTTGAAGAATCATTTCCTCGTTACGCTAGAATAGCCATAGACTGGACTTAACAGAGGTTTTCTTTTGCAGAGTTGTTTTAAGTCTGATGTTCTGTTAAGTAGTTCTAAGTTCTAGGGGACTGATGAGCACAACAGTTGAGTCTCATAGTGCTCAGAGCCATTTGAACCATTTTTGAACGCCCTTATATGTTTGTGAGGCAAATGCCACGCTAGTGCGGGGACAAAACTGGCTAACGGAGGAGATAGAGAACAGCTATTCAGTTCGTTCACAGGGCTGTTTAGTCAGCGCTTGTGCGTCAGGCAAATGCAGTCTCATGTTGAAGACAGCTCAGTGAAAGTACTGTACATCACACGAAGGGATTATCTCATATTTCCAGGACTCTCCATCCCTACCCTTCTCTCTCTCTCTCTCTCTCTCTCTCTCTCTCTCTCTCTCTCTCTCTCACTCTCACTCACTCACTCACTCACTCTCTCACACACACACACACACACTCTCACACACACACACACACACACACACACACACACACACACACACACAAACACACACGCTGCTAACATAGTCTTGACCGAGACTGTATTGCGTCAGGTACACATTAACACGCTACCAAACCTCTGGCCCGAGCAACATTTTGCAAACAGGTAACCCGCTTCCTCTACCAACTAACAGCATTTGGTGTCACTCTTGTACGAGAACCAAGAGAGAACAATGAGAATGGAAGACCAGAGAGCAAGTGCTCGTATTAAGAAGGTTATAAGACAGGCAGGCAGCCGGCCGGAGTGGCCGAGCGGTTCTAGGCGCTACAGTCTGGAACCGCGCGACCACTACGGTCGCAGGTTCGAATCCTTCCTTGGGCATGGATGTGTGTGATGTCCTTGCGTTAGTTAGGTTTAAGTAGTTCTAAGTTCTAGGGGACTGATGACCTCAGATGTTAAGTCCCATAGTGCTCCGAGCCATTTTGAACAGGCAGGCAGTCTTTCGCCCCTACCATTCGTTCTATACATCGAAGCCGCAAGGACGGGAATGAAACAAAGGTTCAAGAATGGAATTAAAATTCGAGATGAAAGCATAACAATGGTAATATTTAAAATCAGGTAAAAACAGTCTCGACCGCGTTTTCTGATGTTTTATTTCTTTGCAACCGGTTTCGGGCCTTTCCTCAGACCATCTTCAACCTTTTGACCGCCATTTAGGCGGCTGGTGGCGGCAGACAGATCGAGAGCGTTAAAAGTAAAGTTATCTTTCCTTTTAAGGGTCTCGTTCCGTCATCCACAGCCAGCAATCTAAATGGCGGTCAAGAGCCTGAAGATGGTCTGAGGAAAGCTCCGAAACAGGTTGCAAATGAATAAAAACTCTGGAAACACGATCGAAACTTTTTTATGTGATATTTAGCATTTATACCGATCGCCGTGCCCAAGTATATTTCCTAAAATTCTAAATGGTAATATACGCTGATGCCATTACTGTCCTCAGTGGAAGGGAAGAAGAACTAAATGATATGTGGACCAGAATGAACAGTGTAATGAGTAGGGTATGGAATATTGCTTGAGAATGAATCAAAGAAAGCCCAGAGTAATGAGCAATGGCAGAAATGAAAGTAATTATAAAGATAACATGAGCTACTTCTATACGCAGTAAAATATTAATGGTTGTAAATTACCCACATATTATAGAAACTAACCCCATATTATATTAACAAAAATGTTTGTTTTTAGACGACCGTTCGATGTAAATAATTGAAAATGCGATTTTCCGTCGCAACCTTGACCTCGATTTTTTTCAAAAACTACGGAATGTCTAGCAAAAGGCCGAAACAGGTATGGCTTTATTTTCAGTGCCTGATCAAATTCGGTAACCCACATGTCAGGCCTTCCCCTAGTAAGCTCCGCACTATTTGTTCCACATGAAGCGTAGTTCCGCTATGTTAGCGACCTCCGCATCAGCTTGCTACTTCGCCTGGTGATTCGGCCAACCTGTGTAGCTTTGCTTATTTGAGGGAAGTCTAAACCGCAGGGGTTGGGAATCACGGTCACAATACCACTGCTGCTGCTTGGGTAAGGAGCGTGGTCTTTTCTACGTTTTGACGAAAGTAAAGTAAAAGGAATTTTCTTCATTTTCCTGAATTTCCATCGAATAGGACTTGGCAGCTAACGATTTCGGTAGCATCTAAGTCTTATATAAAAAATGGAACATGAATGCTTGTAGCCAAGAACCGTTTAATGCAGGGCCGGCCAAACGCTTCACAGTGTGCAGACGTGCGGAAGTGCTGCACATGTGTGCACGTGTGCGACAGCGACATCTGTTATTAGACATGTGTCCTAAATGAACGGCGGTGGCTCCACTTGCCTGTTTATGTGGTACAAGCAAGAGCGCAACGTACCCAGTCTCGTTTACCCGTGATGACCGTAACCTTAACAGAGAAGTACTGAGAAATGTCAGGTACTGTGAAAAAGCAAAGGAAGGGAGTTTTCACCAACGGCTACAAAAAAGAATTGCAGTTCCCAGTCATGAAAATTGTCGTGCGTACTGTAGACTATCTGAAGACACGTGGGCTTACGCATCGCCAGTTCCGCTTGATTTCAAGAATACGTGTCAATAATTATAAAAATTAAGGAATTTGCCGATGTTACGAGTTTGTCTCCTGTCATTCGCCTATTTGCTCGACCGTTCCCGTCGTCAGTTGAAGATTCTCCGAATGATCTACAAAATGGTTCAGATGGCTCTGAGCACTATGGGATTTAACATCTGAGATCATCAGTCCCCTAGACTTAGAACTATTTAAACCTAACTAACCTAAGGACATCACACACATCCATGCCCGAAGCAGGTTTCGAACCTGCGACCGTAGCAGCAGCGCGGTTCCGGACCGAAGCGCCTAGAACCGCTAGGCCAGGGGGAACTGATCGACCTACAGTGCAACGCAATACTGAAGGACAAGTACTTTGCAGTGCGAAGTACAAAATAATTCTACGAAAGTTTTTCACAACAAGAATTACCACGCCTGCACCGAGAAGCCGCGAGAGTCATGTCCATGTTCGGGTCGACATCTGTTTGTGAAAGATTTTTTCTCGGTGATGAAAACGAATAAATCAAGGTTTCCATCAAGCATAAGTGATGAAAATCTTCGCAACTGCTTGCGTTAGTTAATGAGCCGTGCTTTTGTGCCCGATATTAACTATATCATTTCTCATGACCAGTGATAAACGTGTTTGGATTTATTCTTTTCATAGTTAAAAATTATTGTTTACTAACTGTGCTCCATGTTACTTTATTATCAGGAAAATTGGTCATTAAACCGATTGTTCTAACGTATACTTACCTTTAGGTTTTTTTAAATGTGTGAAGGGTTACGCTCCGCTGAAGTCGATAAAACATAACATTCACCTAATTGTCGGTTATTATGCATATTTCAGACGGAAATGATGAAAGATATAGCAATAATGGTACTAAAATAACAGGTGATCATCGAGAGGTCTGCGGTTATCATTCTGTTCAGAGGTCACTGAGACAGAAATTATGTGGGTGTAACTGAGAGCACTGAGAATTAGTTATAGGAAACCTTGCATTATAAGACTTTTATCCATTGTGGATGTGGAACACTGCGACTGTGGTGTGAAAAGGTTTTCAGAAATTACTGCAACCAGTCGCCTTTTATGTAGATGTATTTTATTTAACCATGACCGGTTTCGAGCTGCCTAGCAACTCATCATCAGATGGTATATACATTCAGTGCTTTTTTGTACTCAACCACCCACACAATGGGTACAAAAAAGCACTGAATGTATATACCATCTGATGATGAGTTGCTAGGCAGCTCGAAACCGGTCATGGTTAAATAAAATACATCTACATAAAAGGCGACTGGTTGCAGTAATTTCTGAAAACCTTGCATTAGTTTAATGTTATTTGAAATCATTAATAAGGATCGTTGGAAGTCGCTAAGTGCTCTCTTTCTTAAACACTAGATCAAAAACATTACGCGTATTTACGTGCTGTCAGTCAAGCTGCCTTAATAAAAACCCACGATTGTTAACCGTATTACTTGTCTTACTGGGTTAAGCTGTTAACATAAAAGTAGACGTCTGAATGAGTACACTCTGACAATATTGTAAATGTTTAATAAGCGAAATACCTTCCCATGGTTGGCTTGCAAGCTGTGGAAAGAGCACTAGAATGTGCCGGTACAGAGTATCCCAGCAAGTGGATAAAGAAACATCTGTGGGTAGAAACATGCACTACATGAACGCTGACTGCTGCGGCGTGCACGCTGTGACCCAGAAGTTGCACATGTGCAGGAGCACCGCACGGGTGCAGAATTTCTGGCCGGCCCTGGTTTAAGGCCTAGTACGGCATAATGGCCGCTACTCTATTTTATATAATTCCGTAGTGTATTTGAAGTGGCGTGGGAACAACATTTGCTATACGACACAATTGTCTCTCCGTCAGAAACTTTCATGGTTACTTTAGTGACACATGAATCGGATGGTGTACTTCAACTCAGTACCTATTATTCTTTGGTTGCAAGGGCATGGGAGAAACCTGCTGCTTCTCCCACCGGGAGAATTACGTCTCCTTGGCTAAACGTACTCAAAGAAAGAGGGAAGATGACCTGTGTGTACCGTGCAGTGACTTAGTGAAGCGAGAGCGCACATTTGCTTATAAGAGCCTACGAGTACGCTTAACAAGGCAAAATTACCTTGTGTACGCTAATGTTCGTTATGATTTGTGGTATCGAAATCGTTCGGCAACTATAGTGACTGGAGGAACTCTAGATACCATCAGCAAATGTCGAAAAGAGACTTGTGGTTAGCTGCCAAGTGTTGTTGTTCTTTTGAGATTTCCAGACAGTAGTGAACCGAGTGACCAATGGGAATCATTTTTTATTAAAGTTTGTGAGACAATCGATCAAAAATGCGAAAACGCAGAAAGTGCCTCGTACTACGGGGACATACACTGGCACTCTTTGCTAGGACTGTGTAGGCAGCTGGAGTGTGGAACGGCCATACGGGCAGCGGGGTTAATTCGTATGGTGGTTCCTCCATGCAGCATACGTATGTCTCTACCTACAAAGCATAGGCGATCTAGTTTTCTATAGGATCGTTTGTGGTGCAACCATTCTAATCTGACAGCTAATAATTACCCTGGACTATTGCAGTCCAACTCTGGTCACTCACATGGAATACAGAACATTAATTTAAATCTCTTGGTAAGATAACACCGCAGCAGATCCATGGATAACTTGTGTCACCTTCAACGCTACGTTACCTTTTGAATTAATTATCAGAGCAGAGGCAAAAGTGTGATCCTCAGAACCTATTCTTTTCTCTTTCACAAAATTCTGAAAGGTGTTTGACACTGAACCGCATTATTGACTGATAGCATGTACAGCATACAGATTATTTTAATAATGTAACTGATCAATGGACGTTGGTTGGCGTCATTATGGTATTCTACCGTAGCCTCTGAGCACTTATCATTAACACGTATAACATTAGAAGCAGCAGTATGGGAGCTTGCCAGGATATGTCTTATTCGAACAATGGGGCACCGCATTGAAGGGTTTTATTTTTTTTTCTGACGGCAGCTTTGTGGCCAAGAGAGATTCAGCGTTTCACTGACGGTAATTACTGGCGCACTTAGGACGAACAGCCACTTGCTCCACTGATTGCCCACTTAGCTTAAATGTAAATAAATGCCTGATAATGCACTGGTGCTCCCAGAAATACTCTGGTAGCACCAGTAGCGGTCGGCTGGTTCAATGTGTATGGATAACGCTATTAAGATGTGTGTAGGAAGACTATATTAGGAAATCAGATACTAAAAGTAGTAAACATGTTCTGCTATTTGAGTAAGATTGTAACAACGACAGAGATAAAGGTAATATGAAACAAGGAATGGTAATAAGAAGAGTAGTATTCCTGGGAAAGAGAAATATATTAAAGTCGATTATAAATCTAAATGTTGGGAAATATTTTCTTAAAATATTGTTATGGATTGTAGCCTTGTACAGAAGTAAACGTGGACCAATAGCATTACGTAAAAAGACGTAGATGCTATTCGCATATGGTGCTACAGAAGAATGCTGAAAAATACATGGGCAGGTCAGAGAACCAATTGTTTAAGAAGAAGAGCGTAAATGAATCTATAGAAAAGAAATTCATGATATAACTTGACTAAAAGATGTAACTGGTTGACAGGACACATGATGAGAAATCGAGGATGGCTACAATAGTGTAAGGACTACCTTATGTAATTTCGTACTTCACGTTTACCACACGCATGTCGGAAAGACGCGAATAGTAAACTAATCCGTTGCCTACATGTTGGTGCTTGTATATCCGCATCGGAGAGCATATATACTACAGCAGCGGCATCAAACGGAAACTTTTTGATCGCCCCCTATAAATTTTAATGCATGTCATAAGTTTAGTATTAATTTTTAAATGGAAATATGTATGAGATTTTCGTGTTGCAGTGTCACGTTAAACATCGATTGCCTTATGTAAGGGCTGACACAAGGCACGACCTCTGCCGTCGTTATACGTGACTAGGGAGCAGGGGCGAGAGAGGACAACGTGTCTAATTTTTTGATTTACGTAAGTATAGCTAGAGAATTACGGCACGAATCGTGTTTTGTTTTTCCCTTGTCAAGAGAATTGTGTACCTTTCTCTGAGTGATTGATAAGAGAATTTGAAGAACTGTTTAACTACATAACATCTGCGGAACGTGATCCAATACGAACAACATAAGAACACCAAAGACCACTTTCCCACCAACAGCACGAGTGGCCCTGCAATCGTCTTCCCTACTGTGCCAAATATAGCCAATCACACAACTGAGGTACGGCTGAAAGTGGTTTGATTCGTGAACACAACATAAAATTATTAAAACTGCAGATAGCTAAAAACCAGGAAAGGATCCTGTCCAAGGGTCGACAGATTAAGTGTCCTACTCAGTCCATGCCGCTGAGGATCGCAGCCGTATTGCATAGTGACTATTTAGCAGGTCTTCATAATGTTGTGGCATGTATATTATGCATTACTGCTCGAGTTAAGAGATGCTAGAAACTTGTGAAAGAGTAAACATTTGTTGTCAATATGAGCGACTGAAAATAACAAAAGGAACAAAGTGAATGAGGGTTGTATGCGATACTTGTTGCTCCACTCTGCCGCTATGCATGGTAGGTAATACGGACACAGCCAGACCTAGAAATGAATAACTAGCTCACCACGCTATCTGTTTAGGGTTTATGGTGGAAGCAGAGTTGCCTGCGTTACTCTAACATTAAAGAAGTAGTGCGCCAGCGTGCCAATGATGTACCAGCCAGGCTTAGGGGGGAGGGGATTCACCTCAACTAAATTCGTCTATGATGACGATAATGAAAGGAGGGAAGGTAAAACAGATTCTTTTCACTGTCACCTCCATATTTTTCAGAAACAGAATGTTGTGACGTAAACTGTGTAAACCTGAAACTTTTCCCGGTATTATCACCCATACGTAGAAAGCCCTCAGCCGCTGGGTCGCCCAGTGGTTACGGAGGAGACGCACTGGATTATTTGACAAATAGTATTTCCGATCATGGAGTCATACTAGTGAAAAATTAGAAATCGAATAACAGTAATCACAGGCCAATTGTGTTAATATTTAACAAACCGGAAAACTGAAACAGCAAATCTAATTTATAATATCAGTTTTCTCTATCTTCTGGATCCACCGACGCGTTGGCTAGATGCAGGACCATTGGATAGTAGGAGACAAACAAATGGTTCGACAAAGTAGCATCATGCCATAAACTGATAAACAACGGAGCCACTACTTTCAAACAGCGAGGAAGGAGATGGTTTTTTCGTGGGAGTTAAGCTAAAATCGTTTAAATGACTCTAAGCACTATGGGACCTAACATCTGAGGTCATCAGTGTCCTATATCAGAACTACTCAAACCTAAGTAACCTAAGAACATCACACACATCCATGCCCGAGGCAGGATTGGAACCTGCGACCGTAGCAGCCGCATATTTCCGAAATGAAGCGCCTAGAACCACTCGACCACAACTACCGACGAGTTACGCTCCTGGCTTCACCCTAAAGTGTCAGAGAGAGTCATCCTTTGCCTCTCCAGCCAAAAGCCATTGCAATGGACAGTTCTGCTCCCCCCCCCCCCCCCCCTCTTCCCTTCCGACATCCAGCACGGTTGCCTACGAGAACTATTTTTCTCCAGAGTAGACACTATATTGTATTTATTCTGGCTCTCCAAGCCCTTTCAGTTGAAGATTTCAGATGGAGACAATTCGGATGCAAACTTGTCAGAGTATCCATGGTTAGTGCGGAAGTCTTCCCTATCTTTAGTGAACGTGAACCTCCTTCCATTACTTCGTATCAGGAGTGTGTGAAATCTCATCGGTAGAAGTCCGCTTGCGCTGTGAGGGTACACACGCGCTTACTTTTATTACTAAATTATGTGCGTTTCCAGCTTTGTGAGTTGCCTACACACTTTCGCCGATACTAATGGGGTAAGAGTCTCTGCTCCTATTGCTCTTTGCATTTGAATCTCTTGTATCTCATGGTCAACAACAGTATCTCCTGTTTTCCCCACATTTCGCTAGTTAGTACTGTCTCTTGTTACTTTCAATTCCTGCAGAGGAATGGCTATCCGACGAGTAATACAGAATTGAGGACTGATGTCGTCCCCTGCTGTAACAAGGCTACCTCGAATTCAAACGTGATTTTAAATGGTCAGTATATAATTACTCTATTTATTTATTTATTGCTTGTCTATTACGTGTTTGTGGCTTTCAATACGTAACTTCTTCTGGAGGAAACACCTGCTCTCACGTCGGCTTCCGATTATGTCACCGACAGGAGACAGAAGATCTTGAGGGAACATATCTTTTACTGCTGATTGGGAAGATAGGGCAGTTAATTCGATGTAATTCTCCTCATGTTCGACGTTATCAAGTTTGTCCACTCTAAATCCATTTCACAAGAATTTCTTTGTATTGGGAACCAAGCTACGACTTTTTTAAATTTAGGCGAATTTTTCCACTATTTACCGGGATCTCTTCTTTGTTCCACAATCATTTCTGGCATTTAAATCCGTCATCGAATGCTTATCCAGAACAGGGCAACTTACATATATAAATGTGTGCCACCTCGTTCTAGCTAAACACCCGATAATCGCTTAAAAGGCCGAAACTACGGGTCTACGTCAATAAGTATCTGTAATTTTATTCTGGACGACTTCAGGCTGGTAGTACGACTTAGTGAGCTCGCCAGCTGCTCGATGGCATCGTTCTTTTCAGTTATGGCAAGTTTCAGTCGTGTCACATCAGTTAGATCTACGCTCTTATGAAGTAAACGTGGCTCCATCGGTCTCTGTATGCAACAGTGATGAGTACCGTCTGTAGTCAGTTTTTGTGGTCTGAAGGTACGCCAGGAGCTGACCTCCATAGCAGACCTTCAGCAAAATACGAGGGTCTTTACCAGTGGACTGAGCAATCCAAAAGCGGGCGAATAATCGTGAATGACGAGGAAAGAGCAGAGCATCCCGTCCACTCACGTCCACTTATTGACGCCAGCACAGAACAAGTCCGTGATCTGATTTTGAATAACCGACGAGTGACTTGATAAAGTGGCAAACCAAAAGTACGTTAGTCGTGATTTTTTTACACGACCCCATCTACGATGGGCTCAGCTTTCGTTAGTCTGCGCAAGACGAGTCCCAAAACAACTCTCGTGGCGCACACGCCAGGTGCCGTAATCTGATTTCCCAGGAAGTTCACGCAGATGGAGAGGATTGAAAACATGGGAACACGCGTCTCGGTTTATCTGTAGACACTCGACCATTTCTGAAAAAACGACGTCAAAGTTTTTGAGGTACTTTGTGTGCCTTTCACCGCCCGATACCCTCAGACGAAATGGTCGCTCAATGGTTAGCGTCGCGGATTCTAAATTTTGCGTCCCGTATTGTGAACCCGATTCTTGTTTTTATTTATTTTATTTTTATTGTTTTCATTCATTACCCGTTCCCGTAGAATGTTACTTCACGAATGTTTCTTGCCACATTATAGGGGACGAGGAGGCAATATTAATTGTAAAATTGCAACTGGATTTCACTGTATGTATGACACATTTATTATGTAATATGGGTGTGTGGTATGTTGAGAGGTTACAATTTCTAGAGATTCTCGAATCCTGATATTGTACTCATATCAATAGTTGTATTACTTATTTTTATTCATATGTTTACTCTTCAGAAAGATTCGGTGCATGAACTTGGATGATACAGATCGCAGAAACATTCGGAACGCAGATATTGCGAACACTACAACCATAGCGCGAAGACAGGTTTGCCGCAGTGACATTTCTACGTATGAATCTCACTCGCGAAAGACAGTTGTCAAGATTTTATAATTTCGTAGCAGACCATGCATTCCGAAAACTGGCTCTGGCAACTTTGATTGTGAAAGAAGACGCAATACAGGAATTTCACGGAAAACAATTTCAAATAATTTTCTCACTCTTTTACTTTTTTAACTTCATTCATCTGACATACTCTTAGTAGACCAATAAGGACAACGTCGTATCAATATACACTGTACAATATTCCACATTGATGGTTATATAAACGAAAAACGAAACTAAAAGTAATAATCGGGTTTCGAACAATGGGCATATAATTGAGAAGCATTTTACCGCGCTGCCCTCAGAAGACCATTTCGCCTGAGGGCTTCGAAGACATCTCGAAAACTTTGAGCGTCGTTTTTTCAGAAATGGTCAAGTATCTGCGTTTAAACCGCGACACGTGATACTTATTTTGATCCTCTACCACTGACCTAAGTTTCTTGGAAATCGGGTTATTTTAGTTGGCGCGTTCTTGTCAGTGAGGAGCGCAAGCGCTATCGCGTATGAGAATCTGTCAGCAGCTACTCGAGCCTCATGCTAATGAAGGTGAAATATTCTGAAACGAATCATCACTGGAGGTGAGATGGGGTTACTACTTTGAACCGGAGAGAAAACACCAAAACATAAAATGAAAACGCCCGTAATCTCCAGCGAAAAAGGAATACAAGGGTCAAACCTCTGCGAGAAAGCGATGTTGACTGTATGGAAACAGCACGCCAATTCAGCAATGATATGTGGAGACAGGGTCAAGAGTCAACAGCCAACATCACAGTGATGTGCTTTGCAACGAGTTAGAAACAAAAGCTCGTACCGCCACTCACAGAGTTCAGACTCTTCACAATACGCATTTTCAGATGTTAGAGCACCCTGTGTACGATTGTTGCCCAGAAACTAATGCACCGCATTTTTTCTCAGACGGAAACAATGCTACGATTTCAAATCGTTACATATGTATTATTTGAAGTCTCCTGAGTGAGGGTGCCAAGTTTGCGTCATTTCCGACAGATAGCGTAGCAGCAGGACTGTTCCAAAATGGCGTCTGTCGTTGATATACGTTATAAGCAAGGTGCCGTCATTGAATTTCTCACTGCACAGAAAGAAACTGTGGGGTCAGAAACGCTTGTGCTAAGTCTACGGGGCAACCGCTGTCGACAGAAGTGCAGTTAGCCTCTGAGCACAGATGGTGAAGTCGTCGGCGGGGCAGTGGCCGGAGAGCCCATCTACGTCTGTCTCACCTGACACGCCTGGCCAACCCCTCTCGGACTTCTACTTGTGTGGGCCATTCTTGGAAGACATTTTGAAGACGACGAGGACGAGATTCACACAGTGAAGCACTGGCAGCGCCACCAGGACTAGGATTGGTACCGACAGGGCATACACGCCCTTGTTTCGCGCTGGAGGAAGGCCGTAGGACGGGATGGAGATTACGTGGAAAAATAGGGTGTGTAAATAAAACACCATTCTTTCGTGTGTGTAATTCCCATTACATTCAGTAAAGATTGTTGAAGAAAAGAATGCGGTGCATTACTTTATGGGCAACCCTTGTACATTCCTGACCTCCACCCGTCGGGTTACGATTTGTTTGGACCGCTTAAAGACGGCTTAAAAGGCCGACGATTGATCTCCGATGGAGACGGAAGGCAGCGGCTGATCTTTCGAAAAACTTTTTTTTTACTTTAATGGAATGCTTATGCGGCGATGGGCCAAGTCAATTGAAAAGCAAGGTGACTACGTTCAAAAAGTACAATATAATTTTTTACTGTTGTTGTAATGAAGTAGAAAATTTTGGCACAAGTACTATTTCACTTACCCTCGGAATTGTGGGACGAAAAAGCGCATGGATAAGTACGGTCTAAAGTTGCCTATAGACGGTCAGTATAATTGCAGAATAATATTTATTGTGCAATAATATTTAAGTTCTCCCCAGACTGTACATCAAAAATGTGCAGTAATAATGCGTAATGTTGGACGATCTAGACGATTCTTGTTGTGGCAACTGCTCTACCTTACGGGCAGCAAAATAAAAAATTAAAAAAAATACACGTGAATGAAAATCTGATACAAGTAGCGTCAAATATAAAACTTGCGGAGGGAGATGAAGTCGAACGAAAAAAAATTACCATAAATTTTTTTCGCGCAGACGGGTGCTCGAAAGTATTCTGTTCCGGTAAATAATGTACACCAACACGCATTAATATCTATGTATACTCTCATTCGTAACTTTGCATTAATTAATAATCCTTCGTATAGGCTGACTCTTACGTAGAAGATTACAGCAACCAACCACTTCTTACATGCTATGCAACGCCGTTGCCGGTTTCGAACCGATAGGTTCATCTTCAGACGGCTGGTTCACGTTTTTAAGTAGCTTTCGCCTTTTGTTTCCACAACTGACGAAATTTCCTTGGGGTGGTGGCCTAAAACCGAAACAGGATGTGAGAGAATATCTTTTTAACTGTAATTGTGCCTCACAACGATTTTAAGTGATGTAAACAAATTATTAAAGGGAAGCTGTTTCGGTTACTTTCGATGAAGAATGTTCCGGTACAGACTGCTTATGATCTTGCAGCAGCGAAAGTTGTATAATGCCTATTGGTTCGAAATCGGTGTTGCCAGTGTTTAAATAAATAAATATCATTGTAAAAAGAAGCTAGTTGCTGTAATCTTCTATGTAAGAGTCAACTTAAATTTTACACATAGCCATGGGCTCAAAATGACAGTTTTTGAGAAAACAGCATATTCCATCGAGGGTGTAGGCAATCATTCTTCGTATTTTGTCTTTTTGCACTCATCTCTCCTAACATCTCACAATTCCGGCACTGATTTATATATTTCGGTGTGCTTTAAGAAGTAAGTGTTTTCCTCTTATTATGATCACAACAACAGCAGCGAACAACAAACATCACGATATCTTTGACGGTAGGAAGTAAAAGACTGAGAAGAATATTGTCAAAATTAGCCGCAGACAAAACAATGTATCTAGGCAGCGCAATATATTTCAAAAGTTTTTGATGCGCTCAATATTATTGTGCAATCTCTCAATCTCACTCCTAGACGTTCTATACACTCCTAGACGTTCAATACAGTAGCTGGTCAACACTTTCCGTACACCTATTAGTGGAGGTTGGTATGAGGTGTGTGCATCGTTAGCCTTTATGACGGCTCAGAGGACACTTTCATGAGGTGTCTTAATGTCTGTGAACGAATGGCAGTTCATTCTTCCTCAAGTGCGGAACCAGAAGAGACAGTAATTTCGGACCTGCAGTTTGGCGAGAAGTTGACATTCCTTATCGTCCGAAAAGTGTTCGTTCGATTTCAGATCGCGACTGGGTGGGATAGTCCATTTCAAGTGTAGTGTTGTCCAAAGATCATTGCCTGACACACACTGCTTTATCGTGGTGATAGATTCCTCGGATTGTTTTTTTACTGTTCGCAGTGCACGATATTGTAAAAAGTGTTCATATATATCTACATATAGCGTTTCTGTGAGCGCAGTAAAGGGACCACCCCATAATGACGAGAAATATCCCCACATATTAACATCCTCTCCTGCGTATTTCACTGTTGGAAATACATACGATGGATGGTAACGCTCTCCAAGCAGTCGCTAAACGAAAGCCTTGCATCAGACTCCGACAGGTATAGTGTCATTCATCACTCTGAATCATTCGTTTCCAGTCATCCAGCGTCCAATGGCGTCGCTCTTTACGCCACCTCTAGCATTGCTTGGCAATGAAGCGGAAATGTATGGCTTGTAAAGGGGTGGCCGTCCATTATATCCCACTCTTTCTAACCCCCAAAGCACACTCATGGCGCTGGCTGCACTTGTGGTAGCACTCTGGACTCACTAGTGATTCGGCGGCCGCAATGCGCGAGCGGTTCTAGGCGCTCCAGTCCGGGACCTGCTACGGTAGCAGGTTCGAATCCTGCCTCGGGCATAGACGTGTGTGTCATATCCTTAGATTAGTTAGTTTTAAGTTTGAACCATCACTAGTGACACCTTCCTCTGATTTCATGAGAATTTTTACAAGCACCGTCCAGGAAGATGGACGATGGTATCCGTCAGTAGAAGAGCTCTGCCTGGTCTCGGATTAGTTGCTGCTGTTTTAACTTCAGTCACATCACCAGCAGTGGAACTGGGCAGCCTTAGCACGGCTAAGTATCGCTGGTGGATTGATTACTCGACGACATCCAACGAGTAATCGACGTTCGAAGTCACTGAACTCTTTTTACCGACACATTCCGCTGTTACTGGTGCTCTGCTCACAACACGGGGCACTTTCCCTCATTTTATACAGATGGATCTGGCTTCCGTGACGTACAGCTGTCAATTACACAGGCGTATCGGGATACTTTTAACCAGCTAGCAGATACAGTATCCCTTGTTAGTCACGTTTAGTACGGGTCGCACACAACTGAGAATTACTCTTCGACTCGCTGAATTTCAAAAGGTTTTCATTGAAACTTCCTGGCAGATTAATACTGTGTGCCTTACCGAGATTCGAACTCGGGACCTTTGCCTTTCGCGGACAATCTATCTACCAACTGAGATACCTTCCAAACGTCACAGAATGTCTCCTGTGAAACTTGCAGAACAAGCACTCATGGAAGAAAGGATATTGCGGAGACACGGCTCAGCCACAGGCTGTGGGATGTTTGGAGAATGAAATTTTCACTCTGCAGCGGAGTGTGCGCTGATATGGAACTTCCTGGCAGATTAAAAGAGTTTGAGTTTCAGTTCGGCACAGAATTTTAATCTGCCATGAAGTTTCATATCAGCGCACACTCTGCTGCAGAGTGAAAACTTCATTCAGGTTTTCATGTGTTGAGGATTTGGGGCAGGCCAGATGCGAATAGGAGTCGCACTCTGAGCCGGTCACACAAATTTAATTATGCATAAAGACAGTCCATTCATACCGGCGAATGGAGAATCTGAAGTATTTTTGGCTCTTATCGACATCGGTCTCGGGAATCCCAAGACTTTTGAAAATGTTTTAAATTTGAAGTTGGATAACAAATGACAGAAGAAATAATTTTTGTGTGATATAATTACAAATAACAACTTGCGGACTTTCCTTTACTTGTAGCGTGAATCTTTGAGTCTTCCTAAATTTCATGACTCCAGGCCAAGGGGAAGTACTCTATAGGTATGGACGATTGAGTTTGTATCAAAATATGCGACATAAATGGCCGTGACTTTTGATTGCATTGGCCGGTAGGAGAGGCAGAGCGGTTCTAGGCGCTACAGTCTGGAGCCGCACGACCGCTACGGTTGCAGGTTCGAATCCTGCCTCGTTCATGCATGTGTGTGATGTCCTTAGATTAGTTAGGTTTAAGTAGTTCTAAGTTCTAGGGGACTGATGACCTCAGAAGTTAAGTTCCATAGAGCTCAGAGCCATTTTGATTTAATTGACTTAGAAGCTCTTATTCGTTACTCCGCCGAGGGACTTTAAACATTTGACATTACCTTCGACTTGATGTGTCTACTCGTCCCTGAGAAACACGGATCTTAACAGACGAAAGACAGACAGTCGGATAACAAATGCCAACAAATTTTTTGGGCGTCATATAATTACAAATTTATTACTTTTAATTTTCATGATCCTAGATCAATGGGAAATATCTTACAAGTTTTGATGAATGGGTTAGCAGATATCAAAATGTATTGCATTAACAGGTGAATCGTTTGACTGCAGTGACTTAGGAAAAAAAAAATGGCTCTGAGAACTATGTGGCTTAACATCTGAGGTCATCAGTCCCACAGAACTTAGAACTACTTACTCCTAACTAGCCTAAGGACATCACACACACCCATGCCCGAGGCAGGATTGGAATGACGCGCCTAGAACCGCTCGGCGACACCGGCCGGCGAGTGATTTAGAAGCTTTAGTTTTTTACACCGCCAAGAGTTTTGTATTCGGCATAAATTACGACTTGATACGTCTTCCCGTTCGTGAGAAAAGTGGTTTTCCGCAGTCCGAGAGACATACAGATAGACAGACGGACAACAAAGTGATCCTATAAGGGTTTTTACTGGATGAGGTACGGAATTCTAAAAATGCGGCCTTTCTTTCACAGGAGTCAGTTTCGAGTGTCCCCGGCTATTATACGCAATCTCGTCGACATCGGTGGGTGGCAGGGTGTGGAGTGTCTCTGTTAGCGACGCGTAAAGCCCACAGAGGCACTAGTTTACGCCTGCCGTCGCGTAAGACAATGGGCGTGTAATGCGCGGCAGCCGCCCGCGACCTGCCCCACGTCGCCTGCGCGCGCATCTCTTCAGCGGCGAACGTAGGCGTGTACGCGTGTGGACGTGTGCGGGGACGCAGTTAATCGGCTCGGTTTGCAGGGCAGCCACCTGAGAGGCGAGCGACTAATGCGTGCCGAGGGGGGCTGGCTGGCGGCGAGCCGCGGTTAACCCCCAGAGTGCGCAGAGGGAAGGCACGGCACGGCACGGCGCGGCACAGGACAATCAATGCGGCCGCCCGGCTGTCGCGCCGCCGGCTCGCTATGATGGAGCGCCTCTCCTAGCTGATGCCGCTTGCTTCTCCCCTGCTGTTGTCAGACCGCACCGCCTCCTCGCAGGGCCGCGCTCGCCCAGACTCGGCCCCCTCACCCAGCTACTGGGGAAGGTTTCCAGGCGGCAGCGGCGAGCGTCAGTTTCTCACCGCACTGCGCCAGTTCTACAGGGTTAAAAGTAGTTAAAGCGACAAACTCTGGGAGGTTGTAGGGGACATCAAAACAAGTATTTTTTCCTGTCATTTTTTCCTATGATGAGTATTTAAACCGGTAGAGGAACATCTCTCTGGCGGCAAATTAATTAAACCAACAAAAATTTTCCATTTTTATGACCAAGAGACAATACATTAACACAACCCAATTTCAATTACAGTAGCTTTTCAAAAATGCCTCCGTTGCCACATAAACAGAGGTTATTCCGTCGGATCATGTTCTGTCTGACGCGGGAAAAAAGCCCAGGAGTATCCTGAATTTTTCCTGCTGCTGCTACTATCCGGGCAACCAGATCTCTCCCCACACAAAAACAGGGGGGACACATCTGGGGATCGAGCAGGCCATGGTACAGGACCACCGCTGCCAAACTGGGAACCGTCGGTCCAGGAGTCGACGCACACGACGACTGAAATGTGCCGGCGCCCCGTCATGTTGGAACCACATGCGTCGTCTTCCAGCAATTCTGGCAATGCTCTGGCGAGAAAATTGAAATAGTGCCTGCCATTTAATGGCCTAGGTAGCAGATGCCGCCCAATTAAACAGTCCCCAACAACGCCGACCCACACATTAACGAAGAACTGCACTTGGTGAGCGCTAGTAACTGTGGCATGAGGGTTATCCTCACTCCAAACATGCGAATTGTGCATGTTGAAGACTCCATCACGCCCGAACGTTGCTTCATCGGTAAACGACACAGAGGATGGAAATGTAGGATGCATTTCGCACTGACCCACGTACCACTGCGAAAACTGTGCTGCGGGTGAATAATCAACTGGTTCCAGGTTGTGGACGCCCTGTGAGTGAAATGGACGTCAATGCCTCTCGAAGGACTGTTATTACATCCGTCTGATTCGTCCCCATGTTACGTGCAATTGCACGAGTGCTGATTGAAGCACTGCAAGACAGCTTTCTCAAATTGCAGCGTTCTTACCTGTCCAGGTAATCTGCTGAATGACCCAGTCTCACGCAGACGTTGGTACACAGCAGCAAAGGTCGTATGATGCGGGATACGGCAATTAGGATATTGTTCTTGATAAACCCGCTGTGCAGCTCGTCTGTTGTGGTGCGCTACGTAGTACGCACCAACCATATCAGTGTACTCACTCCAGGTGTATCGCTCCATTAGTAAACAGAGACAACGCGCTACTACACAGCAGTTCTTTACAAGTGAACAGCGTAATACGCCCTCTAACAACTGAAGAGCGTAATACGGCCTCCACCGGTTTAAATAATCCTCGTAGGAAAAAATGACAATTAGGGAAAAATATTGTTTTGATGTCCCCTACAACTTCCCAGAGATTGTCGGTTTAAAAACTTTTCACCCTGTATGTACTTACGAGGGACGTTTGAAAAGGCCGTGCAAAAATAAAAACTACTTACGTGTTTGGGGTAAACCTTTTTTATTTTTCGTCATAGTCTCCTTTTTAGACTAACAGACGTCGTCCAGCGCTGTTCTAATTTCCGAATAACAGGAATTGTCCAAGTCTGCAATATAGCTATTTATTGCTCCAATCACCTCCTCATTTGAATAAAATCTTTGTCCCGCCAGCCATTTCTTTAAATTGAGGAACAAATAGTAGTCCGAAGGAGCCAAGTCTGGAGAATAGGGGGGATGTGAAACGAGTTGGAACCCTATTTCCATTAATTTTGTGACCACAACTGCTGAGTCGTGTGCTGGTGCATTGTCGTGATGGAAAAGGACGTTTTTGCGGTTCAGTCGCTGGGGTTTTTCTTGCAGCTCAGTTTTCAAACGGTCAAATAACGATGTATGATATTCACCTGTAATAGTATTACCCTTTTCCAGATAGTCTATGAGGATTATCCCTTGCAAATTCCAAAAGACAGTCGTCATAACCTTTCCGGCCGAAGGAATGGTCTTCGCCTTTTTTGGTGTAGATTCTCCCTTGGTAACCCATTGTTTATATTATTGTTTGGTCTCAGGATCAAACGTGAGCAATCGCGGAACCTATATTGTGGATAGCTTTCTCATGTCCAAATGTTTATGTATAATATTAATGTACCCGTTCATTCGAGATGCCCACAGCACTAGCAATCTCACGCACCTTAACTTTTCTGTCATCATCACCATATCACGGATTTTAGCAATGATTTCTGGAGTCGTAAGCTCTACAGGGCGTCCAGAACGTTCAGCATCACTTGTGCCCGTATGGCCGAAAATTTTGAAACCACTTAAAAACTATTCTAATCGAAGGTGCAGAGCCACCGTAATGTATATCGAGTTTCCCTTTAGTCTCCTGAGGCGTTTTGCCTTTGATAAAGTAATGTTTAATCACCACACGAAATTCTTTTTCGTCCATTTTTTGACAAGCACTCGACTTTCTTGATTCACACGAATACCAGACACATAGAAATAGACCAATATGGCTGAAACATGGCGTGCGTTCTTTCCAAAGATGCTGCTAACTAAACGTGGCGATAGTGCCATCTCTCGGACTTTTCAAACGCCGCTCGTACACCGTTTGTTCAAAGCTAGCTGGACACCCTCATGTGATGCGGAACTCAGCATCAGATGTCACGAAGGACGACCCCGCCAGTATAAAAGTAGGCATGGAGTAGGAGAGTAGCACTAACGGCGGAATGAGTTGGTCAAGGGAGCTCAATGACCTGGAATTAGTCATTCGATGTCACCTGAGTAACAGTCAGGAGCATTTCAACCTTTATATACCTGCCATAGTCGACTGTTGGAGATGTGACTGTGAAGGAACAGTCACAGATAAACCAAGGCCAGTCAGAACTGATGTACTGACGGACAGGAACAGTCCAGCATAGCGCAGTTTGGATCTGCGGAAGGAGTTACCTCTGAGTTCCAAAGTGCCACCGGCAGTAAGGCTAACACAATAACTCTACTTTAGGAGATAAAAGCAATAGGGTGCAAAGGTGTAGGACTTTCTCATAAGCCACACATGTAGTAATGCTAAGTGACACTTCAGGGAAGTAAAGAGAGACGGCAGTGCGCACTGGATGACTGAAAATGATTGATTTGGAGTGATGCATCACGCCATAACATACCCGACAGAAGTGTTTGTTTGGTGGATGCCTGGGTAAAGATAACGGATATCATTTGTAGTGCCAGCAGTGACGTACACAGAATGGGATGTTACAGTATGCGGCTGTTTTCCGTGGTTATCGCATGGTTCTGTCATCGCGCTTAAGGAAACGCTAAATGCGGAAGGACATGAACACATTTTACACCATCGTGTTTTCCGTACAGTAGAGGAACAGTTCGGAGACAATGATTGATTATAACAGAATGTCAATACACCCTGTTGTGGAACAGCATCTGTGAGGCGAAATTTTGTGGAAAATAACATTCCTGAAATGGATTGAACGTCTGAATCTTGAGCTCAACCCGATGGAGCACCTTTGGTGTGGGTTAGAACGTCGTTTTCGCTGCACCGAGCGTTCGACATGATTAACTTCTCTGGTTTTGGCTCTTGAAGGAGAATGGGCTGCCACAGCAGACACCGCATTGAAAGTGTCCCCAATCGATTTCAAGCCATCATAAAGACGGTGAGTGGACACACCCTATGTTAATAATCACTACTATGTGAGACGCCCTGCTAAACCCACAGGACAGGACACGTAGTTTAAATTGTGGAAAGGGGCCATAATAAGCTGCTGTCAGTTACACTCGAACATACAACTTTATTTATTTGACCAAACATTAAAAGAGCCAAGAATTTCTTAAAACCAAACACAGCATTAATTTTTGGAAATTAATTACCGGCTGAATGCGCCATACAATCTCATGCCTTAAGGGTAAGACCACTTTCATTTAAAATCGGCTGCAAGCCAATAACTTAAGACTCAAACCAAAATCAGAAATTTAAAAGGCAGAAGGCCTTATCTTAAATAATTTCTTTCAATTAGGCTGAAGGCTCAAACAGTCTCATACGTTACGAGTAAAACAATATTAATTTTAAAAAAAACGGCTGTGTGCCCATCCCTTAAGACTCAAACCAGAATTAAATTTTTAAAGGCAAAGGCCGTATATTAAAAAGTTCCTTGATTAGGCTGAAGGTCGAAACAATCTCACACCTTAAGACCAAAATAACGTCTTCAAATTCTTAAGTTCTTTAAATTAGGCTGAACGCCCAGACGATCTTACGCCTTAAGGCAAAACAACCTCAATTTAAAAATCGGCTAGAAACTATACAAATACAAACAACAAGAACAAATAAGGAAAGGCAATACGCCCAACGGCGCTGAGAATTTACCGAGGGTCGGCCTGGAATTCGAACACTGACGCTCGCTTAGGTGGGACAGGCAGTTGGCCCAACCATTCTCGACAGATAGTCAACGGACCCAGCGAGGAGATAACTTCTGCACCACCCGACCAGCACATAACAGGAAGTTTAATGGAACAACCAATTATACATTGAGCCGTCAAAGTACACACCGTGCTGGACAGCGACTACACGACGAGGAAAATACACTGCCCGAATTTACGTCAACGGCCAGGCCAGGTAACCGGTACGTTAACGGCCACAACGCAGAAGATTCCGATGGTGCACTTCAGTTCAAAATAACCAAGTACAATTAAATACCACCGGATGGTGGCTAAAATTTGCCAACTTGAAAACACACGTTGTTACTCCCGGAAATGTCCCAACAGCCGCCAACGAAATCCAAACGACGCAATGTGAATAGTCGTGACTTGGTGGTAGATTTAGTCAAAACTCAACTTCCGTGCCCAGGATCGGTGAGCCACGGACCTCGTAGCAGTGGGAAGAGCAGAACACACTCCGACCGCGCGTGCACGCTGCCAGCGGCCTCGGCCAAACTACGCGCCGACCAACTGATCGCACACCGCACAGCCGGAACTATAAACGCCAGGCCAAAGATAGTCCAAGGTGCGAATATCGATACACACCGCTGCTGCCACTCGTGGAGAGAGAGGATAACAGCATAATCGCGATAACCGCGGGAGACTAAACACTGAATAACAACCAAGGTTTAATCCAACTCATAACATGAGCCAGCCACGGCTCACGGCACACATGGAGCAGGGAAAAAAATACATATCTACAGGTCTGAGGTAGACGGGACACAATAAATAACGTGAGCCGCGTAGCACGTTACAGTGCTTTCATTATCTCAACGTAAAGCGCTCTTTCCGTCCGGACCATCCGTGGCGTAGCGCTAGACTACTCTTGCTAGAGTCCAGGGAGTGTTTATTTATTGATGGATCTGTATTAATTCTCTGCGCTTCCACACTACTGAATCTGTCCAAACCAAGGTCGCCAGCCTCGCTTTCACCGTAACACAGGGCAAAACTTTTCACGACTCTAAATTCAATAACTAAAACTCCTATCGCTGTATAGGGTACATATAGGTGGCGCTCTAGTAGCTATGTGACTACTCTAGACTGAAACCATTATCAATACATCTACTATCGCCCAGCTGGCATATGCCGTTATCGGATCAAAATCGACGTCGTCTTTCCAGGTATACTGATTTTTTTTTTCTGCGGCAGTGTACTTATGTATACTTTCAATTGTTATCACTCCAATACGTATGTAAAACACAGGCACATTGGAAACAATTGGTGGAGAATTTTCGCTGATTTAACATTTCCAAAAAAAGAATATTTTTATTTTTATTTATAAAGATATGGGCTACTGTGGTGGCGCGTATTCGGTTATACTGGCCAAACCACAGACTGTGTTGTCAGTGCAGACACGAGAGCGGCGGCCGGTGCTCCCCGCCTACAGTTGCCGCCGCCCCCGCCGCCAGCATGACGATGGACCTGAACGTGTCGTCGCGGGCGCCGCTGTGCTCGCCGCCGCTGGCGCTGGACAAGGCGTCGGCGTCGGCGTCGTCGCCGCCCGTGTCCGCGCCCTCGCCCGTGTCGTCTTCCGCCCCCGGCAAGCGCAGCTTCGACGTCGCCTTCCTGGTGGGGCCCGACGAGCGGCTGGAGGCGGCGCGCAGCGGCAAGCAGGCGCGGGCGGCGGAAGCCCACCCCCAGCCCCACCCCCAGGGGCAGCCGCACGGCCAGCTGCGGGTGGTGACGGCGAGCGCGCTGCTGCGCCGGCCGCCCGCGCCGCCCTCGCCGCCCCCGCACCAGCCGCCGGCCCCACAGCTCTACTACCACTCCGAGGACTACATCCGCAGCGCCTTCACCAAGGTCAGCTCCCGCCCCGTCTACGTCTGACACTTAACATAAATGCTTACAACTTACCGCAGCGGTGTAGGGAAAGTCGAGACGTACTGTGTGATATACCACGCTTGCGGCCAATAGAGAAACAGCCAAAGACGGATGAGAACGAAGTCCCTCGCGACCGCACTGTTACATAAAACATTCTCGGACTTCTTGCTGCGTCAGTCCAGAGTAACACCTCGAGCTTTCGACGAATTCCACCATCATCGTCAGGAGCAGCTGTGCTGTGGCGACCTTATATAGCCCAACGACGGCTTCTAATTGACCGGTTATTACGTAATGCTGCCTCAGATAGTGTCAACGTCTGCGCTGGTGACGCACCGCTCCCGCCGTAGCGTAAACATTGCGGTGAAGATCTCTGATAATTGTCTGCATCGATAGCTCGCTTCCATTCACCAAGCGAGCTGTCGATGCAGACAATTATCAGAGATCTTCGCCGCAATGTTTACGCTACGGCGGGAGCGGTGGCGTCACCAGCGCAGACGTTGACACTATCTGAGGCAGCATTACGTAATTATCGGTCAATTAGAAGCCGTCGTTGGGCTATATAAGGCCGCCACAGCAGCGATTTTGACCACCACCGACCGCAGTGCTGGACGGTATCTACCCTTCAGTACATGAGCTATGTCTGGTTTTGGTTTAGGTGCGGTTGTTCCTCGCATTTCCACTTCACAATCACATCAGCAACAGTCGACTTGGGTACCTTTAGAACGGTTGAAATGTCCCTGAAGGATTGTAACTGGGATGACATCCAATGCATTCATAGTCCACGTTCGAAGTCACTAATCTCTTATAACTGAGCCATTCTGCTGATATTTCTTGCCTACTTGCAACACAATAGTCTCTACTGCCTTTTATTGTGGATTTTGCGACTGCCTGCGGAACCGTGATTGTAGCCACGTTTGCCCCTCTTCGCCCGAAGGAAATCGACGGTGACGAAAGTCTCTCTTCGGGATACAAAAATGTCTCCGCAAATGGCAACAACAAATAACAACATGAGTAGACAACAAGATCATTCCACAACCAGGAAAAGGAGAAAAAATGGTGAAATGGCTCTGAACACCTTGGCACTTAGCCGGCCAGAGTGGCCGAGTGGTTCTAGGTGCTACAGTCTGGAACCGCGCAACCGATACGGTCGCAGGTTCGAATCCTGCCTCGGGCATGGATATGTGTGATGTCCTTAGGTGAGTTAGGTTTGAGTAGTTCTAAGTTCTAGGGGACTGATGACCTAAGAAGTTAAGTCCCATAGTGTTCAGAACCATTTGAGCCATTTTTTAACTATGGGAATTAACTTCTAAGGTCATCAGTCCCCTAGAACTACTTAAACCTAACTAACCTAAGGACATCACACACATCCATGCCCGACGCAGGATTCGAATCTGCGACCGTAACGGTTTCGCGGTTCCAGACTGTAGCGCCTAGAACCGCTCGGCCACCTCGGCCGGCGAAAAGCAGAAAACGGAATACTACACCACTACAGTGACTGCGTTAGAGCAGGCACGGTTATGGGCAGTGTCCGTGGATGAGACTGATGTTGGAATGCCGTGAAGCAGAATCCCTGAGTAGTACAGAGCGAGGCTGAAATCTTCATTATGGTGAACCGAACAGCGTGGCGTCGTGGTATTAGCGATAGTGGAGTCCTAGACGAGACTGCGTGGACCTTTTTTTAGCGGTTCTATCCACACTCAAACCCCGCCAGAATTAGCTTTCAAAGTTACGGAATTTACTTAACTGCAACACAGACGATTTTCTAACATACACGTTTGCAGTCGATGTTCAATAATAGTTCGTTTTTTAACGTTAATGCTCGCCATAAGCACTTAGTAAAAGTTTACGAAGTACCGCCACGCTTTTAATTATTGTAGGGGTATGTCTTACAATGACATCATGTCAAGGATATCATTGTATTGCACATTGGAGGTGTGGCAATGGGAGTCCCGTACCGATCTGCGACGGTGGACGTTCTCCTGGACTGAGATGCTGCTCTCGTTTATAGAGATCCCGGCGACGTAGGAATTTGCCCGCCGTCGATGAATCTACTGCGGCGTGGCGTAGTGTGATCAGCGTATATGATGGGGCCCCACCGACGTTGTGACCAAACCAAAAGTTCTACTCTCACCTCCGTGTAACATGTTAGTTTTCGAATCAGGAGTCACAGGATGCGGGCTGTGACGTTGTCCATGCGTCTGGGTAGGATTTCTCATTGATATGATCCATCAGAAGACAGAAAGTCGACGACAGCGATCGAAGGGTTGCGGTTTGTAAGGGCAGAGGGAAAAAGTGCCAAGGCAAGCGCCAAGGGAAAAAATCCTGTGACAGGACGGGTAGAAAGGGCAGTAGAGGCTTGCTAGCTCCGACAGTGCATGGAAGCTGAGGTGCGGTGCCGTTTAGCAGCTATTTAACGTAGGTACGCCGGGCGGGCGTAGCTATGTTACCGCGGAGGCAACCTGCACTATCCAATTCGCCAGCACTGCTGGCCGTGGGATGACTGACATAAGACCCGGAGAAATCATATGGGGAGAGATCGGGACTGTGTGGACGATGTGTAAGGGCAGCGTAGTTGAAGCAACCTCGGCATTATGTGCGGCCACTCACAACGATGGCTCCGCAGCAACCGTCATCATTTTTCCATGCGGGCATTGACCGACTTGCCTCACAATGCGATAGCTGTGTTAACGGTTATGACGATTATTTTTCAAATAATAAATAGGTTATTTATTTCGTACTGCCTGTCTCATTTTCGCTGGACTGCTCTCTGTAGACATAAGAGCACGCTGTCACAAGAGCCGTGTTCCCCGACCCCCGCAGGTGGTGACGAGCAGCGGCGGCCGCGATCCGCTGCCCCTGCCGCTGTCGCTGTCGCCCGCCTCCTCGCTCTCGCTGTCTCCGGACCCGCCGCCGGTGGCCGCCCCCACCGCCGCGGCGCCCTACCACAGCCCCGGGCCCGGCCACGCCGCCTCCGCCTCCGCCGCGCCCGAGTCGCCGCCCCCGCCGCCCAAGCTGGGCCCGCTGCCGCTGGCGCTGCCGCTGCCGCCGCTGCTGCCGCCCTCGGTGGCCGTCTCCTCCGCCTCCGCCGCCCTCAAGCCACCGCCCCCGTCTGCAGCGGGCGCCTCCTTCCTGCAGCCACCGCACTCCAGGCACCACGACGTCACCAACGGCGGTTCCGGCGTCACCGTACACGCCAAGGTAAGATACATTTCATACAAGATCGTCCTCGCGTGCAGTATGCAGGTTGGTAAAAGAAAGAAACGGCGTTCACCGATTAATACCATCTACGTCACTTCCCCATTTCACTTCTCTTGAGACCGATAGATACATTTTCTCAACGGCAATCGCCCAAGGGGGGGGGGGGGGGGCGTGAGAATGTGTACCCGTTTCTAGCAAGCGACTGTTTGTCCTTCGTGCTGATACAATGGGGATCGCGGTGGCTGTAATTTCTGTGCCAGTCGCCCACCAGTTCGTCAAGGCAACCCTGATGCTCCTTCTGTCCAGGCGCTCGTCAGCGCGACGAGGTGGCAGTGGAGGGGTGCGCCTGCAGTGGGGACCCTCTGCCTGCCATCGTCTCCACCGCCGATGGATCACCGGCACAACATGACCCACGTGAGTTCCAACCCACACCCAGCCACCCGTCCTGTTCGTCCACGCTAAAAAGTCACTTCATTTCACAACAAGCTTTTTGTTGCCACTTTACTAGCGGTGGATGCACGTTCTGTGGCATATACATCAGAGAGGTTCATGCCCATGGACGTCCAGTATAATTTGAAAGGTTCATCAATGGGCTTGATAAGATACTGGCACGCCACTAGTATAACTGCTCGATGTTTTACGACTGTCAAAAGAAATCCACTGTGTTCCCTATACACCGCAAATACTACGGTGCGAATACTGTTCAAACTGGATGTTCGCTTTGCATTCTTCAGGAGATTTCCTTCAGTGTATTATACAGATTAATGAAAAATAGCGAGATAAATAGGTATGAGCAGAGCACGGGACGTCAAATCGACAAAATTTTACGAATAAACAATAGTCGCTAAACACACCGTTGTTTAACTACGGGCCCTACCTTTTCGAATTTTATTTCCAGGCTGTTATTTTTCACTTTGTGTACATGCCCTGAAAATGACACGAGATGGCTAAAACACGGAGCGTGGAAGGGTAGTTAACACACAAAGAAGCCGCAAGTTCGAAACACGGGTAGAAAAAAGTTTGTTGAAACTTTTAGAAAGCTTTCTGTAATTGGAGGACAGCGATCGGTATAGAATGCTAAAATCGTTCTCGATCGCGATTTCAAAATTTGTTATCGTTAGCCGCCGGTTTCGCCCCTTTCCTCAGACAATCTTCAGGCTTGTCAGCGCCATTATAGCTGCTGGTGGCGGCGGACGGAGCGAGAACTGTAATAAGAAGGTTGTGACAACCTTACTGCTACGGATCTCGCTTTGTCTGCCACAACCAGCAGCCATAATGGCGGGGAAAAGCCTGAATATGGTCTGAAGAAAGGGCTGAAACCGTTTACTAAAGAATAAAAGAAAAAATCTGAAAACGCGATCGAGATTAAACAGTTTTGAGTTTTATCATGATAGTCATGAAGTATTATCACTTCGAAAAAGAAAAATTGCCTACTTATTTTCTGTTTGTTTGCAGGCATTTGTCTAAATTACTCGTATACAGTACAGTACAGTACTAATCAGTCCACTGATAAACTTGAGAAGCGTGCAGACATTCCTTTTACTGTATCTGAACGGAAACCGCCTCCGTCACGTCGGTGACACTCGACTAGGGGGTAAGCCGCTTTGAATATTGGCGGTGGAAAATTTCGACTGTCACTACTGCGACAGCAAGGCGAGGCGACACCTACAACGTGCCGACACGAGAAAAGTTTCCAACCGGTTTGTCACAAACAAACAGCAGTTGACCGGCGTTACCTGGTGAAACATTGTTGAGATGCCTCGTGCAAGGAGGAGAAATGCGTACCATCACATTTCCGACTTTGATAAAGGTCGGATTGCGGTTTATCGTATCGCGACATTGCTGTTCGCGTTGGTCGAAATCCAATGACTGTTAGCAGAATATGGAATCGGTGGGTTCACGAGGGTACTACGGAACGCCGTGCTGGATCCCGACGGCCTCGTATCACTAGCAGTCGAGACGACAGGCATCTTGTCCGCATGGCTGTAACGGATCGTGCAGTCACGTCTCAATCCCTGAGTCAACAGATGGAGACGTTTGCAAGACAGCATCCGTGTTTGGCGACACCGCGGTGAACGCACATTGGAAGCGTGCATTAGTCAACGCCATACAGGTGTATCAAAAGGCGTGAGGGTATGGGGTGCCTTCGATTACACGTTTCGGTCACCCCTCTTGTTCGTATTTACGGCACTTTGAACAGTGGACGTTACATTTAAGATATGATACGACCTGTAGCTCCACCCTTCATTCGATGCCTGCGAAACCCTACATTTCAGCAGGATAATGCACGACCACATGTTGCAGGTCCTGTACGAGCCTTTCTAGATACAGAAAATGTTCTCTAGATCTTTCACCGATTGAAAACGTCTGGTCAATGGTGCCGAGCAACTGGCTCGTTACAATACGGCAGTCACTGCTCTTGAACTGTGGTATCGTGTTGAAGCTGCATGGGCAACTGTGCCTGTACACGCCATCCGAGCTCTGTTTGACTCAATGCCCCGGCGTATCAAGGGCCTTATTACGATCAAAGGTAGTTGTTCTGGGTACTTATTTCTCAGTACGCATGCACCCAAATTGCGTGAAAATGTAATCACATGTCAGTTCCAGTAAAATATATGTGTCCAATGAATACCCGTTTATCATCTGCATTTCTTCTCGGTTTAGCAATTCTAATGGCCAGTAGTGTATTATGTAAGTCTGCAGGCTTTCGTGGCCGTTGTCACTGAAGTTAAATTCTTCTGGGTTGTTAGTCCGCGTCATGTTTCTTGTTAAATGTTCGACGTTTCGACCCCTCTACTGGAAGATTCCAGCAGAGGGGTCAAAACGTCGAACATTTAACAAGAAACATGACGCGGACTAACAACCCAGAAGAATTTAACTTCAACATCAAATATTGCTTCAACCTCTGTATTCTTCTGTTACGGCACCTAATGGATTAGATGAAAAAGCTGTTACGTGGCAGGCACTTCCACAATGATGGTGAGGTGATTTTTGTGGTGGAGCGTCCCTGAATCGCCAGATTGCGGGCTTGTACAAACTAGGTCTCCGCAAAGTCTTCAATCGTTGGGAAAACGTGTCGCACTGAAGAGAAACTATGTAGAGGAGGGCTAACATCACCACCAACTTTTGTGGTCGTAGCTTGATATTTTACAGGCGATAATTACAACTTTATGACTACTACATCTACATCCATACTCCGCAAGCCACCCGACGGTGTGTGGCGGAGAGTACCCTGAGTACCTCTATCGGTTCTCCCTTCTATTCCAGTCTCGTATGGTAGGTGGGAAGAAGGATTGTCGGTATGCCCCTGTGTGGGCTCTGATCTCTCTGATTTTCTCCTCATGGTCTCTTCGCGATATATACGTAGGAGTGAGCAATATACTGCTTGACTCTTCGGTGAAGGTATGCTCTCGAAACTTTAACAAAAGCCCGTACCGAGCTACTGAGCGTCTCTCCTGCAGAGTCTTCCACTGGAGTTTATCTATCATCTCCGTAACGCTTTCGCGATTGCTAAATGGTCCTGTAACGAAGCGCGCTGCTCTCTGTTGGATCTTCTCTATCTCTTCTATCAACCCTATCTGGTACGGATCCCACACAGCTGAACAGTATTCAAGCAGTGGGTGAACAACCGTTCTGTAACCTACTTCCTTTGTTTTCGGATTGCATTTCCTTAGGATTCTTCCAATGAATCTCAGTCTGGCATCTGCTTTACCGACGATCAACTTTATATGATCATTCCATTTTAAATCACTCCTAATGCGTACTCCCAGATAATTTATGGAATTAACTGCTTCCAGTTGTTGACCTGCTATTTTGTAGCTAAATGGTAAGGGATCTATCTTTCTATGTATTCGCAGCACATTACCCTTGTCTACATTGAGATTGAATTGGCATTCCATGCATCACGCGTCAATTCGCTGCAGATCCTCCTGCATTTCAGTACAATTTTCCATTGTTACAACCTCTCCATACACCACAGCATCATCTGCAAAAAGCCTCAGTGAACTTCCGATGTCATCCAGAAGGCCATTTATGTATAATGTGAATAGCAACGGTCCTATGACACTTCCTTGCGGCTCACCTGAAATCACTCTTACTTCGGAAGACGTGTCTCCATTGAGAATGACATGATGCGTTCTGTTATCTAGGAACTCTTCAACCCAATCACACAATTGGTCTAATAGTCCAAGTGCTCTTACTTTGTTCATTAAACGACTGTTGGGAATTGTATCGAACGCCTTGCGGAAGTCAAGAAACACGGCATCTACCTGTGAACCTGTGTCTATGGCCCTCTGAGTCTCGTGGACGAATAGCGCGAGCTGGGTTTCACACGACCGCCCTTTTCGAAACCCATGCTGATTCCTAAAGTGTAGATTTCTAGTCTCCAGAAAAGTCATTATACTCGAACATAATACGTGTTCCAAATTCTACAACTGATCGACAGAGATATAGGTCTATAGTTCTACACGTCTGTTTGACGTCCCTTCTTGAAAACGGGGATGACCTGTGCCCTTTTCCAATCCTTTGGAACGCTACGCTCTTCTAGAGACCTACGGTACACCGCTGCAAGAAGGGGGACAAGTTCCTTCGCGTACTCTGTGTAAAATCGAACTGGTATCCCATTCGGTCCAGCGGCCTTCCCTCTTTTGAGCGATTTTAATTGTTTGTCTATCCCTCTGTCGTCTATTTCGATATCTACCATTTTGTCATCTGTGCGACAATCTAGAGAAGGAACTACAGTGCAGTCTTCCCCTGTGAAACAGTTTTGGAAAAAGACATTTAGTATTTCGCCCTTTAGTCTGTCATCCTCTGTTTCAGTACCATTTTGGTCACAGAGTGTCTGGACATTTTGTTTTGATCCACCTACTGCTTTGACATAGGACCAAAATTTCTTAGGATTTTCTGCCAAGTCAGTACATAGAACTTTCCTTTCGAATTCATTGAGTGCCTCTCGCATAGCCCTCCTCGCATTACATTTCGCGTCGCGTAATTTTTGTTTGTCTGCAAGCCTTTGTCTATGTTTATGTTTGCTGTGAAGTCCCCTTTGCTTCCGCATCAGTTTTCTAACTCGGTTGTTGTACCACGGTGGCTCTTTTCCATCTCTTACGATCTTGCTTGGCACATACTTATTTAACGCGTATAGTGCCACGATGTTAATGAAAGTAGCGTTGGAAATGTTCCACAGTCCGAATTGCTCCACCTGTAGCGAACTCGTGTTGGACGGAACGTGCAGCGAGGTGTTGCGGTTGTGCCGCAGGGCTCCGGGGGCAGCGAGCTGCTGCTGAAGGCGGCGGTGCCCTCGTTGGGGGCGGGCATGGCCCCGCGGCTCTACCCCGGCGGCGTGTCGGGCCACGAGGCGTACCTGCCGACGCTCTGCTACCCGCCGTTCGCCGACCTGCTGGTGCCGCGCGCCGCCTCCGCCGCCGCCGCCCCCGCTGCCCCCGGCGCCTGCGCGCCCCCGGTGCCCTCCGCCCCCGGCTCCGGCGCCACGGCGGCGCCCCTGCCGCCGGCCACCGCCGCCGCCGCCGCTGCCGCCTCCCTGCTCGGGGTTAGTCGCTTGGTACTGACTTCTCCAGTTATCACTTGGTCTGACTGGAACACTTCTTTACTTTTCCATCTTCTCTATCTAATCGATGTCTCAAATACTTAAGATCAGTATTATCCGGATGGTAGAGGATAATGAATCGTACGTTCTAACATGAGGAACGAACGGAAGAAAGCAAACTACGTAGAGCATGAACAATTTGGGCCAGCGTAAAACCACAGAGGGTCCCTCTCGGTAAAATGTAGCTCTATTTTCTAACATATTAGATTACTTGCACGTAATATTTGCATGTAACGTCTAGACAAAGGACGAACAGACCTATGTAGGCTAGTTTTTCTACCATTATCTCGTCAACATAATGAACATACTAAAGATATTAAAATTACAAGTCGCAGTTGACACTTATTAGTTTCATTCACGTAATAAGGAAAAACTACTCCACCATTAAACAATAATATACATAGTAACGTGGGTAATAAACTTGTGGCTTGGACTTGGCGCGTTAAGTTTGGGAAACTGACAATAGAATACGAACATGTTTTGCCACATGCGTGGATTCACTGCATGAGGAAATGAGCCTGCACCTATGTGACTGTGGAGCAGAGTGGCTGACAATCTTCCACGTAACTCAGGATTGCCGAAAACGTGCCTTTCGAGGTGATGTGGTGCACCCGCTCAAATTATTCCCACCTGCGACAGAATGGATTAAAAAATTAGATATTAATATACAGGGTGATTTCGTGATTATTGGACAAACTGTACAAGGTGGCAGCCAGTAAGGAATATTTTAGGGAATTGCTCTAAAAAAATTTATTTCAAAGATCCCAGTTGAATCTTTACAAGTTTTATCCCTTATAGCTTTCGCTTAGGGAAATGGAAGAGGCTGTAGATGAAGATGAAATGGGAGAGTTTGACAGAGCACTGAAAGACCTGAGTCGAAATAAGGCCCCCGGATTAGACAACATTCCATTGGAACTACTGACGGCCTTGGGAGAGCCAGTCCTGACAAAACTCTACCATCTGGTGAGCAAGATGTATGAAACAGGCGAAATACCCTCAGACTTCAAGAAGAAAATAATAATTCCAATTCCAAAGAAAGCAGGTGTTGACAGATGTGAAAATTACGGAACAATCAGTTTAATAAGCCACAGCTGCAAAATACTAACACGAATTCTTTACAGACGAATGGAAAAACTAGTAGAAGCCGACCTCGGGGAAGATCAATTTGGATTCCGTAGAAGTGTTGGAACACGTGAGGCAATACTGACCCTACGACTTATCTTAGAAGCTAGATTAAGGAAGGGCAAACCTACGTTTCTAGCATTTGTAGACTTAGAGAAAGCTTTTGACAATGTTGACTGGAATACTCTCTTTCAAATTCTAAAGGTGGCAGGGGTAAAATACAGGGAGCGAAAGGCTATTTACAATTTGTACAGAAACCAGATGGCAGTTATGAGAGTCCAGGGACATGAAAGGGAAGCAGTGGTTGGGAAGGGAGTGAGACAGCGCTGTAGCCTCTCCCCGATGTTATTCAATCTGTATATTGAGCAAGCAGTGAAGGAAACAAAAGAAAAATTCGGAGTAGGTATTAAAGTCCATGGAGAAGAAATAAAAACTTTGAGGTTCGCCGATGACATTGTAATTCTGTCAGAGACAGCAAAGGACTTGGAAGAGCAGTTGAACGGAATGGATAGGGCCTTGAAAGGAGCATATAAGATGGCATATAAGATGATCATCAACAAAAGCAAAACGAGGATAATGGAATGTAGTCGAATTAAGTCGGGTGATGCTGAGGGAATTAGATTAGGAAGTGAGACACTTAAAGTAGTAAGGGAGTTTTGCTATTTGGGGAGCAAAATAACTGATGATGGTCGAAGTAGAGAGGATATAAAATGTAGACTTTCTGAAGATGAGAAATTTGTTAACATCGAGTACAGATTTAAGTGTTAGGAAGTCATTTCTGAAAGTATTTGTATGGAGTGTAGCCATGTATGGAAGTGAATCATGGACGATAAATAGTTTGGACAAGAAGAGAATAGAAGATTTCGAAAAGTGGTGCTACAGAAGAATGCTGAAGATTAGATGGGTAGATCACATAACTAATGAGGAAGTATTGAATCGGATTGGGGAGAAGAGAAGTTTGTGCCACAACTTGACCAGAAGAAGGGATCGGTTGGTAGGACATGTTCTGAGGCATCAAGGGATCACCAATTTCGTATTGGAGGGAGGCATGGAGGGTAAAAATCGTAGAGGGAGACCAAGAGATGAATACGGTAAGCAGATTCAGAAGGACGTAGGTTGCAGTAGGTACTGGGAGATGAAGAAGCTTGCACAGGATAGAGTAGCATGGAGAGCTGCATCAAACCAGTCTCAGGACTGAAGACCACAACAATAACAGCTTTCGCTGTGCCTTCGTGATACAAGTTGTTTGCTTTTCAGAACAGATGCAGTTTTGTCTGGTTAAAGCTGCTGACAAGAGACGTCCTCAAGCCATCTGATGGACTTTTTAGCAATTTCACGCCACTGGTTTAGTCAATAGCGCGTTGCCCACTTTATTAACGTGTTCGTCCTCCTAGAATCGCCTACACCTTGCAAGTTCTTAACCCAGGCGCTTGACTTGTATCCCGTACCCTGAAATATATTCTCTTTATTGGACCTAATTTCCTGCCCCTGATGCTCACCTGACCAGTTGGCCTCCTGTACATTGTCGCCATAAGCAGGATGAAACAAACTTCTTCCCTCCTCGCTCATGTACAAAACTTTCAGGACGATGGTGAAGGGTAAAAGTATTAATTTCAGGTAAGGTACTCTGCTCCGAAAACTACCGAATGTTGTATGTGAAAATCGTTCCGAGCACATTTACTAGAAATGTTGTTACTAAAATTGAAGGGTAGGCAGCTTTCAGAGGTGGTAGTATGGACCAAAACAAGAGAAAAAAATATCCGGTAGCGAGGGCTCTAAAATGTATAACGTAAAGACTATGAACATTACTTCATCTTCGGTACTTTCAAACACATCTCTTCCACCGCAAGCTCTTTGGTTTCCACATTTTTGGAGGCGGTCTGTGGACTAAAACAAAAAAAGTCAAATATGGGCGCTGAATGCATATGGGCACTGGTTCAGTAGACGACATGTTTCACAGTAGGTTCTTTACATGTGTATTTAAGTGCCCGAGTTTACTATACATTTTTGGTTCTTTTGTTGCGTATTTTCATCTCTGAAAGTTGCCTGCCCTACAATCTTCCAACAACAGTAATGGTACACGTATTCTACTGTCTGATGTATCAGAACGGTTCTAAATTGTATCTTCAGACTTGGTCGTTTCCGGACCAGGGTCTCTTACCTCAGACATACATTTATTCTTCTCTATCACCCCTAAAAGTCTGCAACATCATCACAGAATCACCGTATGTAGTGTAAGGCACGCATCTCATTTTTGACTTAACACTTGCTTGTTTTTACCACTGAAATGTTACTGTAGATGTATCATTTTTATCTTATATATTATAATATAGAATGTTTCCATTTTAACGCAACAGCAACCGTTTGCCTATATGTCCGTGCTTATATAACTGCATCGGAGTCGCTCTTGGTTGACCATGATTTTATTACTTCTGTTTTACTAATTAAAAATTTTTGCCACCGCTCGAATTGCTCACAAGCAAAACTGACAGTTGCACGTCGTTGTAGCTACTATAGGAAAATGCGTAATTTTATAAGCTTAAAAATATTAGACCTTTGCGCGCAACAAAATTTCGCTACACACTCGACAAGATTACGCATACGGCGTGACGCACTGGTTTGAAAAGCCTAAACAAAACCGTGCTGTGAAAGCTGTAAACCAAATACTACGACGCTCGGCGGCAGGGACGTGTCTGAGCGAAACATTGAAGCATGCGTGGATCTTTACAAGAGCGAGTTTAGACCTGTTGGATAAACATCCTGTAAAGATACAGGAAGCGTGCTTATTTGGAAGGAAGGCCATCGACATCGGCCACGGACGGCAGTGTCCAGGTAAAGTGCAAGGTGAAAGAATATCTGGAGGAAACAGACGTTCATAAAACGCTTATTGAATTGTTCTGTGACCAAGGAATGGATTTCTACCGTAGAGTATTTGAGCGACTGGTAGAACATCCCGACCGTTGTAACTTGTGAAATTTTCCCGGCGTATTTCTTCTTCTAATAATTTTCGGAAGTGCAGCCAGATCCCGTCGACATCCTGCCACGATACTTAGGCCACAGACGTCCGGCCATCTTCAAGTGAGCCGCGCGGGATTAGCTGTGCGGTCTGGAGCGCTGCAGTCATGGACTGTGCGGCTCGTCCCGGCGGAGGTTCGAGTCCACCCTCGGGCGTGGGTGTGTTTGTTTGTCTTTAGAATAATTTAGGTTAAGTACTGTGTAAGCTTAGGGACTGATGACCTTAGGAGTTAAGTCTCATAAGATTTCACACACATTTGAACATTTTCTTCAGGTTAGTAGACAAGTACTGAAGAGCCCAGTTGCCTTCACGGTATGCCGACTCCCACGCATGTGAAATGTGCTGGCGCGTGCATCAGGTGATGACATGCGCGGGACAGCCGAGTTCTGTGTGCTGCCCTCAATGGCCGTCATTTCCGCACTGCGACCTGATAATGTTAATTACAGGATTCCAATTTTTATCCAGTTGAAAGCCATTGCCACGATTTATAAGATTATAGGCAAGACGTATTTCCACCGATTCTTTGACTACTGAATCCCAAAAAACCTGGACACTGGAGATCAAGTTCTTGTTCTATTGTATTGCACTGAGTGTCCCAGGGAAATGTAGTGTTCTGCTACTGCTCATTTAAACGGTTACCGGAGACGGGTGTATCTCTCGTGCTGTGTACAACGCTCCTGAACAGTTCGGGTCGTCTAGCCTACATATGCAGCACCACACTCAGAGAGAATTTTGTAAACGCCCGCTTTTTTCAGTTGTGAGTAGGCCTTAACAGATCCAGCCAGTGCCAGGCTCTTTGCTGGTGGACGGAAGGTAACTGTGAACTTATTTTTCCTAAGCAATCTGCCTATTCTGCAAGATATATTCCCTCCGTACTCGTATGGAAGGAACGCAATTGGTTTATACTCGTCATCGCTACCCTCGGTGAGTTGCTTCTTGTTATTATAGCTGTGCACGGCCTTCCTTATTTGGCGTGAAGCGTAGCCATTTTCTTTAAAAAACCTTCTCCAAGTGTTCTAATTCTACGTGGTGGTTTCCATCGTCCAATATTACGTGCGCCCGATATATTAAGGTAATACAAGCTAGACGCCTGGAGGTATAAATCTGTGTGCGTGGGTTTTCTTTACATAGAATGTTCCAATGACCCACCATTCTTACGGCCTATTAGCACGTCTAGAGTCCCCTCTTTCGCAGTCTCCATCGAAAACTTGATGTCTTCTTATAGTGAGTTTAAGTGACAAAGGATTTTTATCAGTTCGTGTCTCCCATGAGGCCATACAACAAAAGTATGATCTACGTAACGCCAGAAAACCGTGGGCCATTAAAACAGCAAGACTTTGAGGATAAAACACTTCAGTAGTTGAAACTTCCTGGCAGATTAAAACTGTGTGCCCGACCGAGACTCGAACTCGGGACCTTTGCCTTTCGCGGGCAAGCGCTCTACCATCTGAGCTACCGAAGCACGACTCAGGCCCGGTACTCACAGCTTTACTTCTGCCAGTATCTCGTCTCCTACCTTCCAAACTTTACAGAAGCTCTTCTGCGAACCTTGCAGAAGTAGCACTCCTGAAAGAAAGGGTATAGCGGAGACATGGCTTAGCCACAGCCTGCGGGAGGTTCCCAGAATGAGATTTTCACTCTGCAGCGGAGTGTGCGCTGATATGAAACTTCCTGGCAGATTAAAACTGTGCTCTTGCAAGAGCACTTGCCCGCGAAAGGCAAAGGTCCCGAGTTCGAGTCTCGGTCGGGCACACAGTTTTAATCTGCCAGGAAGTTTCATATCAGCGCACACTCCGCTGCAGAGTGAAAATCTCATTCTGGACTTCAGTAGTTGTCCATTCACCTGAAGATGGCCGTACCTCTCTGGGCTGAAATACCGTGGCAGAACGTCGACGACATCCGGCTGCACACCCGAAAATTATTAAAAGAAGAAATACGCCGGGAAATTTTCAGAAGTTCCGACGATCGGCACGTTCTACAAGCCGCTCAAAGGAGAAAATCCGGACCGTTGATGTTCAAACGTGTGTGAATTCCTAAGGGACCAAACTGCTGAGGTCATCGGTCCCTAGACATACGCACTACTTAAACTAGCGCTAAGGACAACACTCACACCCATGCCCGAGGGAGGACTCGAACCTCCGGTGGGAGGGGACGCACGATTAGTGACATGGCGCCTCCAACCGCGTGGCCACTCCGCGCGGCGACTATGTTGAAAAATAGTGTCATGTATCTGAGTCGCTTTGAAGTGTAGTGCAGCATTCAGTAAAAGCCATAATAATGTGTAACATGGTTTTTGAAGTCCCTTCGTAAAAATCTGACGGGGATTGATTTGAGGTATGGTTAGTGATAATTTGCCTCTCTTAGTTAAGTTTTGGCCGTCCTGTTTTACGTATGTTTCATGAGCTAATGTGTCTCGTTCAAACTGTTGGCGGCATTTCACTACAGCTGGACACGACGTTGCATTTGATCCACACGCCGCCAACATCTGTGGGTAAATGAGACTTTTGCGCACAAAAACACCACTGATCCGCATACTTCAACTTCGGAAGCACATTTCCAGATGCCGCGTCATTTCGCTCCCACACTACGATACAAGTGTTCTCCGTACCGCAGCAGAATTGTGTCTGCACGAAACACGGAAGGTGCGCCGCTTATGAGAATGCGCCATTCGTCTTGTGCATGTGTAAATTACTTTCTGAGGTCTGAACATCAGCTACCGCCCGTCATTCAAACATGATAGCAACAAATAGTGCCCAGTTACTTATTATTGCACGATTCCAGGCGACATGTTGCTAAAGAACCTTAGCTGGTGTGCTCAGGAAAGTGTAGTATGGATTTTCATCGTTCCAAGCACCACAGCTGAAAGGGCTCTCACCCATTAACAACACAATCATTAGCATGTGCGGCACTTCACTACTACACTGTTTAATCCATTGACAGCACACAACTTCATGTTCAGAATCAATTGCCCCCATTGCTGGATCACGTCGTTTACGATGGTAGTGTAATTGTCGCACCACCAATACTCTCCACACTGTATTCTTTCAACTGTGATTGTATTGGGTGGGTTAACGGGTAGTTATTGATGCATCATCTCCCACGCCACCATCTTCGCAATTATAACGTGCGTGCAGTTCTTTATCGAGGACCACCGCTATCTATTGGTCGCTCGAAGATCCCAGTCGATTGTGAGATTCTGTTCAGGGCGACAAATTTGTTCTACGCAGGATGTAGCCTATTGCAAAACTTGTGTCTGAATGTTCGCTCGATTTTCAGAACACTGTACCCCCTCATTCAAGTTTCAGCCACATTGGTCTATTTCTTCGTGTTTGGAATTCGTGTGAATCATGGAAGTCGAGAGATTGTCAAAAAATGGGATGAAGAAGAATTTCGTATGGTGACTAAACATTACTTCATGAAAGGCAAAACGCCTCAGTAGATTAAAGAGAAGCTTGATAAACATTATGGTGACTCTGCACCTTCGATTAGAACAGTTTATAAGTGCAAAATTACCAATTATGCAGCAACCAGTTGCAAATTTGGTTATTTTATGGTTTACGGTCGCTGCACGACTTGGGAACCACATGGAGCCCACCATTCATAAGTTTATAGTAAATGCATGTCTCCAAGTAGCCTTACCTGTACGTGGCAGTCCTCCGTCTTCGACAACCGGTTATGAAGTGTAAACAGTTGTAAATACTATGGGCATTTCACTTGAATGTTGTGTATTGATTATCTAGCGTCACCCAGACCGTCGCTAAAGGCATTTGTTAGGATATATTAGTAGTTTATAAATAAATGAGTTGGCGTTTGATGTCATTAACTCCATTAGGCAGTTCGAGGACGATGCTGTTATATATGCACTGTCTGATCAAAAGTGCCGAACTGAACCTAACGGAACACCTTTGGCATGAGTCAGAGCGTCGGCTTCGCTCCAGACCCCAGCGTCCAACATCACTACCTTCTCTGGTTCCGGCTACTGAGGAAGAATGGGCTGTCGTTCCTTCACAGACATTCAGCCACATCGCTGAAAGTGTCCCCAGCAGAGATGAAGCCGTCATCAAAGCGAAAGCCGTGCACACCTCATATTAGTGTCCAATGATAGGTGTTCCTATGTTGTAACACTAGAAAATTATGGCCAACTGTAGGCAGACATGCAGATGATCGATCCTGTCTTTCAGAAATTGACGGTCGACACTGAACGTAAACAAATGTTATTGTATGACTACGTTTCCCGAAAGGAAGCTTAAGATTCATGGGATGAATCGTCAGGAAACGTAGTGCATCCAGGAAGAAGGTAGCTTCCAAAGCCCTCATTCGACTAGTGCTCGAATATTGTTCGTGAGTGTGGGATTCATGCCAAATCGTATTTATAGAAGATCCAAAGGAGAGCAGCAAGTTTCGTCACAGGATCGTTCATTGAGTGCGAAAGTGTCGCAGAAATGTTCATGCAACTCCATTGGCAGACCCTACAAGCGATGCCGTTAACTGTTAAAATTTCGTGAACGTACAACCTAGGAAGAGTCAACCAGCAGATTGCTTTCTCCTACACATACCTCGTGAAAGGCCGTGAAGATAAGACATTCATGATCACACAGAGGCTTACGAACATTCTTCTCTCTCACCATTCCCGACCGGAACAGCAAGTGGGGGAAATGACGATCGTATGCAAATTACACTCTGCATACATTCGGGAGCTTGCGGAGTATAGCTGTAGCAATTATGCCGTGATCTCATGACTGAGATAATTGTTTCTTATCTCAAAATATGGTTTTAATTACATCGTCTGTAAATTTTGACCCTAAATCTTTGGAACACCTTATATTTAAGTATATACTGCATTAAGGTCGAATACTGTCAAGAAATTGTGTTAAAAATATGATTCTTTATGTGGCAAAGAGCGGCCTGGTTTCTTGCCATTTTCAACAGTGTATCCGGACGAACATCTGATACATCCCCATTTTATCACATGATTGATGTCTAGTATAGTTTTCGGAGTATGATTATTAAAGCGAAAGTTTGTACTACGAGGGGCGTTTGAAAAGTCCGTGCAAAGTCCGAGAGATGGCACAACCTGCGCTATCGAGGTTATGTTTAGTTAGTAGCATCTTTGGAAAGAACGCACATCAACTTTGAGCCATATTGGTCTATTTCTTCGTGTTTGGCATTCGTGTGAATCAAGGAAGTCGAGTGATTGTCAAAAAATGGATGAAGAAGATTTCGTGTGGTGACTAAACATTACTTCATGAAAGTAAAAACGCCTCTGTAGATTAAAGAGAAGCTTGGTAAATATCATGGTGACTCTACACCTTCGATGAGAACAGTTTATAAGTGCAAAATTACCAATTATGCAGCAACCAGTTGCAAATTTGGTAATTTTATGGTTTACGGTCGCTGCACGACTTGGTAACCACATGGAGCCCACCATTCATAAGTTTATAAGTGGTTTCAAAAATTTCGGAGTGACCATATTGGGATAAGTGATGCTGAACGTTCTGGACGCCCTGTGGAGGTTACGACTCCAGAAATCGTTGATAAAATCCATGATATGGTGATGGATGACATGCGTGAGACGCCCCTCATATATCCTTAGAGACTTTTGTAATATATTGTTTGTGGCAACAGTTGTAAAAAGTACGTTTTTAACGTTTACGCAGTAGTTGGAATCTTTGAAACAAGGTTGGATACCGATGTTGAAGGTCGAGAACAACTTATGAATGCTTCTCCCGGTTCAACAGCGGGCGTCAACGAGGAAGCCTTTCGACATCAGCTACAGACGTTGACGTCCAGGGCAACAGTTATATGACACGCACCAAACATCTTCTGCTTGAGATCGTGTAGAGGAGACTGGAATTTCAGTTCATATTCGGTATTAGATTTTAATCGAAAAATTAAATATGCGTCGATTTGTAGCAATGTTAGTTTCTCGTTTAATGGTCGAAAATCAGAAGTTACGTGGAGAGAAGCTTCTTGATGTAGTTGGCGATGAGGATGCAGAGAGTCGTCACAAGAGATGACCATAGTATAAAGAGCTACGTGATTGAGATGAAGGTCCTGTCATCACAGTCGGATGGAAAAGGAACTGCAAGCCTAAAAATTGCACAACTGTGGTTAATCATTGTCGAAATAATACAAAAAGTTTTTTTCACAGTTCGCTCGAAATTTAGGTTCAATAACTTGCGTCAAAGACGCTGATCATTACTATGGAAACATTCTGAAAAGAATTCAAGAGAAAATTCTTAAAAAGACACCAGAGTTGTGGTAAGAAATCTTGTGATTCCTCTTCTATAACAACGCACTCGCCAACTCAACTTCGACAATTTGTGTCAAAATTGAGATGTATGTTGTCATCCAGTAGCTCAAGTCCTCAGCTCTCGTTTCACATGGCTTTTCCTTGTTTTCAGTATCTCAACATCGTAAACGGATGTACTTGTTCGGTTGGATAAATTCTTCAGTGATTTGAATCCAATATGTGTAAATCCTTAAAAATTTTAGAAAAATTGGCATGTGGCTTCTGTTGGACATTTTTACCCAACAATCCCTGTATTTTGAGCGGTTTAGCTTGCCCATGTAGCTTGGTTGTAATTTATTGGATAGTTCACAGTCGTTTTATCCTTCAGCCTACCACATTGAGAAAACGGTCACATGCACACTATTTCTCAACACAGTAGTTTCTTCTAAACGTACAATAATAGTAGCGCCCATTTTGCTAAACTGCTCACAGTAAATTCTTTGTTGCTAGCCAAACCATGTTCCCTTGGTTACTATAACTTCAAGGTTATTATGTTTACAGTCATACACTACCATTCCTACCAACTGCAGCGGATAACGAATACATGTAATAGAAAATAACCCACCTTGCCTACATGTTTTGTCAACTTGTAACCTTGGAAGCTTTTAAAACTGTTAATGAAGCGAGTATTTGTATTACATGGTTAAGTTATCAAATTAGACAAATTATAAGGCAGTTCGTACTATCATACGCCACCGAAAACCAGGACTAGTTAGAAGTACGTGAATATGCATACATCTGGAATTACATGGGAGTGCACAGCGTGAGGAAGCAGCAAATTTACCAAACTTTAATAAGATTGTTAATATAAAACGTATACGTACTTGATACCTATTACTTATTAAGTATGATTGTTAAGTATGTTATTAAGTATGATTGTAGGGTTAACCTCGCCGCAGGTGCCACGGTGACTATCAAATTGCCTCAACTTTTATCTTGTGATCAAATGTGCTAGTCAATATTAACTAGCTTTAACTGTTCTAAAAATTGTAATAATAAGACCAGTTGCATACACAGTTTCTAGTAGAGGACAGAACCATCCCCGCCCATTGAATTTCTCCTCTTGTGATGAAATTTCATCGTCTGATTGCAATACCTGTCGTTGTGCACGATTTTGCAGTGAAGACTTCTCACTCCAACGAGAGGATGTCCGAAAAAGTTTCCGTTACTGTAGTTACCTAGTCTATTTTCCTCTACTCTGGCAAGCTACATGTAATACATTTTGTAGCCCAAGATCTCTCTGTTAAATGCCCTAACTGTATGCTGCATCGAATGTCACTGAACCAGGCAAACATTCAGCGGAGGTTGTCCCAAAAGAACGGATGTTAACGAGGCAAAAGAAATGAGCGAATTAAACAATTTGTGACATTTTAGTATTGTATCATTTAAAAATAGATATAACGAGCGAGGTGGCGCAGTGGTTAGCACACTGGACTCGCATTCGGGAGGATGACGGTTCAAACCCGAGTGCGGCCATCCTGATTTAGATTTTCCCTGATTTCCCTAAATCGCTCCATGCAAATGCCAGGATTTTTCCTTTGAAAAGTTACGGCCAGCTTCCTTCCCCATTCTTTCGTAATACGATGGAACCGATGATCTCGCTGTTTGGTCCGCTAGCTCCAAACCAACCAACTAACCAACAAAAATTTATATTACAAAAATTAATATTGCGCTACGAACAGAACTGAGGAAGATAAACACAGAGACTATGGAGTTGATATGTTTCAAAAATTCATTATATTTATAGCAAATAAAATTGGAATGTCGTCTGTAGAGAGGCAAAAAGCTTATCGTGAAAGAAAGAAGAACATCAAACAGCTGACGTCTTCTACAGCCAACGGATTGACGTCACAACATTAATCGCCACTCATTCAACGACATTGAGCGCACGTTTAAGATCAAAAAGAGGCAAAACTGGGAGAAAAAGTTAGTTGGTTTAGGTGCGCTTTTACAAGCTATCTTCACTGATAACGAGATTGTATACTCAGAACTTTGGAGGTTGTGCTTTAACGAAGAGTTGACACGGATGACGGAAAAGAAGTATATTGCGTAATTCGGTACAAGGGGCAGTCAAATGAAAACGAGGCATACAGAAAAAAATAAGTAAATTGTTTATTATTTCAGAAGTAGTCGCCGTAACTGTTAACACATTTATCCCACTGTGAGACAAGAAGGCTAGTGCCTTTATGGAAATATGTCCGCGTTTGCTAACAGAAATATGATTCGTCCGAAGTATACAGGGTGTTACAAAAAGGTACTGCCAAACTTTCAAGAAACATTCCTCACACACAAATAAACAAAAGATATTATGTGGAAATGTGTCCGGAAACGCTTAATTTCGATGTTAGAGCTTTTTTTTTAGTTTTGTCAGTATGTACTGTACTTCCTCGATTCACCGCCATGATTTCATACGGGATACTCTACCTGTGCTGTTAGAACATGTGCCTTTACAAGTACGACACAACATGAGGTTCATGCACGATGGAGCTCCTGCACATTTCAGTCGAGTGTTCGTACGCTTCTCAACAACAGATCGGTGACCGATGGATTGGTAGAGGCGCACCAATTCCATGGCCTCCACGCTCTCCTGACCTCAACCTTCTTGACTTTGATTTATGAGGACATTTGAAAGCTCTTGTCTACGCAACCCCGGTACCAAATGTAGAGACTCTTCGTGCTCTTATTGTGGACGGCTGTGATACAATACGCCATTCTCCAGGGCTGCATCAGCGCATCAGGGATTCCTTGCGACGGAGGGTGGATGCATATATCCTCGCTAACAGAGGACATTTTGAACGTTTCCTGTAACAAAGTGTTTGAAGTCACGCTGGTACGTTCTGTTGCTGCGTGTTTCCATTCCATGATTAATGTGATTTGAAGAGAAGTAATAAAATGAGCTCTAACATGGTAAGTAATCGTTTCCGGACACATGCCCACATAACCTATTTTCTTTCATTGTGTGTGAGGAATGTTTCCAGAAAGTTTGGCCGTACCATCTTGTAACACCCTGTATATCGACGGTTACAAATGTCTTTTCTCTGGACTCCAAAAATAGGGCAGTCGCATTGCAAGAGATAGGGGCTGCATGGAGGATGTGTAAGGTTTAAATGGTTCAAATGGCTCTGAGCACTATGCGACTTAACTTTTGAGGTCATCAGTCGCCTAGAACTTAGAACTAATTAAACCTAACTAACCTAAGGACATCACACACATCCATCCCGAGGCAGGATTCGAATCTGCGACCGTAGCGGTCGCTCAGCTCCAGACTGTAGCGCCTAGAACCGCACGGCCACTCCGGCCGGCGATGTGTAAGGGCTTCCTAGCGAAACTTCTGCGGTATGGTTGAAACAGCATCATTATGTTGCGGAATAATGTCGGCCCACATGTTGCCAACGTTGTTTCGACATCCTCCATGCAGTCCCGATCTCTTACAATGTGAAGGCCGCGTTTTTGGAGCAACAAAGAAAGGCATTCGTTGCCGCCGATTTACTTCGGACTAAGAGGGGACACCAGAGTACAATTGTGGTTCCGTAGGCACCGTAAATAGTTTTCCATGAAGGCGCTGACCGTCTTGTACCACAGTAGGATAAATATATTAACAGTTTTGGCGATTGCTTTTGAAATATAAAACAATTTACTTAGTTTTTCGCATCCCTCTTGTTCTCATCTGACTGGCCGTTGTATTAAATTCTACTCTATGAAGAGTTCTGAGCTGCAGTGACCATCAACAAAGCCATCCTTTTCCGACTCCTTATCGAAGCGAATACTCGCTTAGATAGAACAAAGATGTGCTAAAAAGCTGTGCTTATGCCCACTGCCGTAAGTCCAAATAATAAAAGTGTCGTCTTCGAACCTAAAAATTTGGACAGGTTTTAAACTCTCCAACTCCAGGTTACGTTCCTTGAAATCTTCCATACACAAATTGGCAATGAAAGGCGACGACGGACTTCCCGTCGAAACTCCATCTGTCTGCTCCTAGAACTGGTAACAGAGTAAAAATTTAGTGGAAGTCAGTGACGTCGAAATAGGTTCGTTGTTTCAACACTAAACGTAACCTCAACAAACCGTAACGAATCAGGCGGAGGAATGTGAGTGAAGCGTGTCCACATCAGCACTTACTAAAATATTAGACGCACTCCTTCCAATCAACACAATAAATACGCGGAGTTCTTAACACGCCAACCTACTAGTGGCCTCAACAATCAAGGTGATCCGCTACACTTTGTCGGAGCACGAATTTTAATTACAATACGTCTGAGAGGAATCACTCCCTTGTGGATCTTCGGAAGGTCTTACAATCTTGTAAGACATCATAGTAAGAATCAAGACTTTTGATAGTCTGTCTCGACAAGGAACTTTTCTTCAGGAGTTTGTCAGTTTTCCTCTCAGCAATTTTTGTCGCGTTAGGACTGAGTATGCGATACCCAACATCAAATAGTAAATTCTTCTTCTTTTGTAGATTATACTGCTTGGCCAACACAAATGCAGCATTGTCCCTGTCTGGGTAAAATAACAGTATCAGGATGCACTCTGAGTGAACACAAAGTAGTTTCTAAGTTGTAATAATATTAGTTTTAGGCGGACGTTCCCCCATCCCCACCATCCACCCCCACCGCCACCAAACATCCACATTTCATACACGACGTGTTTCTCTTGTGGCCTCTTGAACAGCTCCCAGAGAAAGTTTAAAATCAGCTTGTATGACAGGACTTATAAAATCAACTACTGATGAATATCTAGGCGTCGGTGAAAAGTTCCAACCTTTACTTAGCACGGATAAAACTGCGCCGTTCAGAGATTTTTCGCTGACGACGACGACAGATCATCGAGATAAGATATCACACACTGAGCCACGTGGCATGTCATATATCTGTCAGACGATTAGCATCTTTTAGCAACAGTGTATTGAACGTAAGCAACAGCCGGAAAAAATCGGCGATTACGGACTATTCCGTTTGAACCAGTCAACTAATGTGGGTATAACAATGCAAAAATTCTAGTATGCTAGTAGAATTACTGGGATAGTATTACTGAGGAGCTTATTGAGATAAATTTCGAAGTTATAAATATGTGGAGAGGTTTTATATTAAATTCTGCTTGGAATCCTACTCTCTCTATCAACAGAGGTTCAGAGCTGGCGCTACTCGTCCACATGTTGTTGGCTAATATTTCATCACCAATAACGTGGGGCTTGGTCATCGCTGGTTGTTTGGTGGCACTAGAGCTGTTGACGGTGTGTATTGTCTTTCTGCAAGCGCCGTCTTATGATTTCCTGGTTATCATGGCCCCGCCAAACGCACAGCGCTCTCTTGTTTCATTTGAGGCTTGAAACTGGTGGTGTGTTCACCTGTCATATTACTGGCGATTGTCGATTGCGTTACATGACTGTATTCCCTTACGTTACCGCATTTTAACATTCGATACGCAGGTAGAAGTTCAGATTTCATGTACTTTATTTGGTGAAAAGTGTAGGGTTGTGAATCAATGTAATTTCCCCTTTCCACCTTCCTACCCGCGGATGGTTGACGGGTAGAACGGCCGTTGCTAAGTTTTCATATAGCCAAACACTTTTCCACTTTCATCAGTAGGGTAGTTACGTGAGGAAACAAGTAAAATTATCTGATGATTCAGATTTATAAGCGACTAAGAACATTTTTCTATACCGTCTCCCAGTATGGGTTGAAGAGCATTTCTATGGCGCTCTCATCCTAATCAAACAATTCTGTAACAAAATTAATGCGCAGGTTGCACTGTGGGGTTTCGGGATAGCAGCTGGATGATGTTGACTTTTTGCCACAATACTTGGGCTGGTAAGCGTTCAGCTACCTTCAGGTGAGTGTTAGTGGCGGACACCCACCTGAAGATGGCTGAGCGTTTACCAGCCCAAGTATTGTGGCAAAAAGTCAACATCATCCAGCTGCTATTCCGAAAGTTCATAAAATATTCAGTATGCTGGGAAAATTTCACAGTAGGGTAGGTTGTTAGAATTTATTTTCTGAGTCACAATGAGGTAATATGACGACTTCGTGTTTGTTTATGTAGAACTTCAGTGAAAATGACGATATGAACAGTAATCTCTCTCATTATCATAATTACTAAACTATTAAATTTTGTTGTCCGATTTGCGGTTATGGGAAAAATAATAGGACTAGTTCTTGGTGCATTTTGATTGAGTCCATCTCTCACACTGCGTACTCTCCACTGATTGTTGACCACTTGTTGACAGTTAACAAGGCTGAAGCATTTCCGATCACAGAGTTCTCATCTTAACCCGAAGGTGAATCATCTTGTCACGTGAGTCCGCAGCTCATGGTCTAGTGGCTACGGTTGCTTCCTCTGGATCACGGAGTCCCCGATTCGATCCCCGACCGGGTTGGGGATCTTCTCTGCCCAGGGACTGGGTGTTCTGCTCCTCATCATCATTGGTGACAGTGGCTAGATGTGACTGTGTAAAAATTGGACTGTGTCAAAACTGCGACTTTGTACAGTCGCTGATGGACGCGCAGTTGAGCGCCCCACAAACCAAACATCATCATCTAGTCACGTGCGCTGTTTGCAGCAAACAGGCATACAAGCATGATTTTTCGGCTTACGTGCATTTCCTTCACGTATCTTGGTAATTTTTTCTTTAGCTTCTCGTTTTGATTGTTCTACTTCTCCGACTATCTCACTACAAAGGTAGTCAAAAATGCAGATTTAATTTTTCTTTGGTTGTTTCGCTGTCCGCCTCCCTTTGAGCCGTAGTGTGATCATAGCACTAACGGAATTTGTTAGAACGTAACAACGTGGCCCCCGACTCCTTTAATAGCAGACCCCAATTCACGTCATGACGGCAGAGCTTCCCGAAGCACAACGCACCTTTTTATACCATTACTGTTGGTACAACAACACTCCAAAGACATGTCTCAGTACATAGTTTAAATATTCGGTGGTTATTCCGAGCTATATGATTCATAGGAAGACAAAATATTTCGCTCCAACAACACAATTTTAAATTCTCTGTACTGTATTTCAATTCCACACACAGCCACAGCATAACGGTGTTTGGGCGGATTGGTGACGGTGACAGTCTAACGCAAGGCACACGGTAATATCTTACCGCTGTAACGTCTAACTCCATCCTTCCCCACAAAATCCACTACGAGTACTGTGAAAAGCAAGCACAATTTTACCACAAAATGGAGGCTAGTTGCTACCGGACGACTCGACCAGAATAAATAAGCCGAATTCAATGAGTTAGTGAAATATTTAATGAAAAAATGCAAAGATAATCTTACTTCGTTAACGTTACGAGAACACGAAGCCATATTCGACCTTTCGATGCTTATTTTACTAAACAACATTCTTTTTCTCGAGAAAAAAACAAAAGGAAAGTAAATCACGTCTACCAGACCGCAAACAACTTTACAAGCTCGAAACAAAGTAATACAGCAATATTATTAAACGAAACGCTTTACACAGCGCTGTACAAATGTATCCATCCTCATTTCTGAATCAATCACAGCAAACGTCATATGCACCCTGGATTTACGAGTCCCGAAATAAGTGACTCGCAACATGAAAGCAGTGTCTGTTCCTCAATAGCTCCCACAACGAGTTCTGTGACATCTAATATGAAGACGTCTTCCAGCACCGCCCCTCCTCCTTATGTGATTTCATCACTTCTATGTCCGGACCTGGTAGCTGAGTGGTCAGGGTGATGGAATGTCATCCCTAACGGCCCGGGTTCGATTCCCGGCTGGGTCGGAGATTTTCTCCGCTCAGGGATTGGTGTTGTGTTGTCCATCATCATTCCATCCCCATCGACACGCAAGTGGCGTCACCTCGAAAGACTTGCACCAGGTCTACCCGTCTACCAGACTGGAGGCCCTAGCCACACGGCATTTCCATTTCCATCAATTTTATTTCTAAATATGAACGCATCACTAGATGATACGTACGGAAGTTGACACTCTGTAGCTAGCTGATCTGAAGGAAATGAAATCACAGTATAGATGTACGCCAGAAACAAGTAAAAATGAAGTATGTCACTCGCTGCTAAAATTTTTGGCGTTCGTACCGTGTGGACGTGTCAAGGTCGCTCAATGCCACTGACACCACGCTGGTAGTCACCTATTTTGACAGCCGCCCTCCTGTACGGAATCTGCTAGACCGCTAGTCATAGGGCTGTCGCTGGTCAAGGGATTTCTACACCAGTACTCAGCTCTACTAAAAATTTCTTGGACTCATCCTTCAGTCTGCGATGAGGCTCTCTTTACTTTCGTAACAATTGTCTCACATGGATACGGAATCATAGCAGGTCTTTCCCTTTTTGTGACTACCTTGCTTGGTGTGTGTTCTACAATGCTTCTGAATGTGATCCATTTGTGTTCCACTTCTTCATCCTCAGAGACGAATGTTCGATGTTGACGACTCAGGTAATCCGCGTGTAATCTGTACAATCCCCATTGCAATCGGCTATTAATATTTCCATTTCTTCACAAGAGCTCCAAATCACCGTAGTTGGCATGCTACAGGGCGTGTTGCTTCTCCAGTTACGAATATCCCCATGGTTCCTTGCTGTACTTCATTTTCTAGCGATGCCTTCCCGTTAAGGAGAGACCCAGAATCCCATTTCACGTGTCTTAAATTTCTGATGTTTTGATATTCTCAGAACATATGAAAGACATTGATTTGAATTTCCTACTGTATGTTAAGGACAGTATTGTTATTCTAGTGACCTACAGTGAAGGGTCTGCACTAATAAGAAATGTTTTATAATTTTTAACTCGTACTTTTATTAAAATTTTCACAACACATCCATATGAATATATATTCATGAGTGTTGATACATGGCTTTGCTGATGACTTGAAGGAACCTGTTAAAATTTCAAACCATTATGTATCTGTGGTGGAAAATGTATAAACTGAGGAAAAGATGTTTATAATTTTTATGTGAAAATTCTTGCCTATATTATTTTTTAAAAGAGCTTGTTTCATATTGTTGCTTATCTCCATCACTACTGCTAACAAATAACAGCTCTCTTCTCCTTTTTCTAGCTTCTGGCTAAAAAAATCAGCTTTTCTTACTGTTGCCCTGTTCTTTTCACACAATCCTTTCGCTGTGTGCGCCACTACACGTGTTCCTAGCTCCTCTTGTGCAATTCATTTACTACAGCTTCGACTATTTATATATAGTATGCGGACCCAATTTTTGTGTTCTCACGTCAAAAAATACACACGAAACCGTAGTTGGAACATATCTCCTTTGATTTCTGGTTCATTTTTATACACTGCTGCTGCGCCACTGCGAAGAAAACACCCCAAATGTTAGCTTTGTTTGCACATTTCGTAAGGATTTTTCTGAAGAAACACTCTTGATACACTAACCAAAACACGAAAACAAAGATTGTTTATGGAAGTCGCTGAAAAAATCAAAAAAAGAACATCAAGACCATAACTGTGCAGAAAAGGCCGTCTAGAGTAAATAGTTTCGCAAGTACCTGGCCAGATGTGTCAACGTATTTCTTGAGGAGCAAATATAAATACGATGAAAGTTACAAGAAACTATTTCCATCCAATAATTAATACAGCAAGTTTCCAGATACTCGTATTGATGTGGTTTCGAGATTGTATGGTGAACTGAAAAACCTGGATAATATAAAACACAAGTTTTAATGAAAATGCTCTTAACTGACAAAATTGAAAAATTTGCAAAGTTATACATAAATCATACTGCATTTTGCATCACAAGTTTTCCATTCACATTTAGGAAATGATCGTGCAGTTCTGTTTTCCATTCACTTTTTTCCTGACGACAGTTCTAATTTTTTTGGACTCTTAAAATGCTGATACAGTTTAATGAATTTTGTGTAGCATACTATAATTACAAATGAACGTATTTCATTGCCTCTTTGTGGACTGTGAAGAATTCCTCGATTACATCATCTCCGTTCTCTTCCTGACCGAACACCAGATCCCGGCAGATCACCGAAGCGCTGTCGCACTGGGATAGCACTTGGATGAGTGACCATCCGTTCTGCCGAGCGCTGTTGGCCAGAGGGGTGCACTCAGCCCTTGTGAGGCAAACTGAGGAGCGACTGCGGTCTCGGAAACTTACGGCCGGAAGCCAGGTGTGCTGACCACATGTACCTCGGCATCCGCATCCAGTGACGCCTGTGGGCTGAGGATGACACGGCGGCTGGTCGATACCGTTGGGCCTTCATGGCCTGTTCGGGAGGAGTTTAATTTTTTCTAGTTTTAAGTAGACGTACGCAAAACATCGCAGTACCAACATCCTGCGAGACCTAAAGTGACGTCGGCCGTTGTGGCCAAGAGGTTCTAGGCGATTCACTCCAGAACCGCTCTGCTGATACGGTCGCAGCTTCGAATGCTGCCTCGGGCATGGATGTTTGTGGTGTCCTTAGGTTAGTTAGGTTTAAATAGTTCTAAGTCTAGGGGACCTCAGATGTTGAATCCCATAATGCTCAGAGCCATTTGAATCTAAAGCGAAAACTAAATCTCATGCAGAGATGGCAGTAGACCTTTTGTATTGGTCATCATGCCGGTGTGAGCGTGGAGGGGCTCCACCTCTTAAAAAAAATAATTTGGCATGATTTCTCTCAGGAGCACAACAACTCTGTTAGTCAATAAAATGGAAGCAGTCTTGATTGCATAACTTTTTTTATGTGGTGACCGGTTTCGATCTTTTTGTAAGATAATCTTCAGACCATGAATGTCTGCCGCAGGTGGTGGCGCATGGCAACCCTCTTGCTTGTGGCTGGTGGTGTACTGCCAGAGATGATCTTATAAAAAGTTCGAACCCGGTCACCACATTAAAAAAGTTATGCGATCAAGACTGCTTCCAGTTTATTTATAATAATTACAGACCGGTGTTTTCCTATATAAGAACTATCTTCTTTAAAATCTGTTAGTCAATGCCAATCCGAATAACTGCTTGCGTAAGGGAAGAGGTGGAGTAATGCATTACTGACTTGCTCAATCTGTGAAGCTCTTGCTCTTGAACAATTCATCAATTTTCTGTGAAAGTGTAATCACTTGTTCGTTCAGATGACATGTACGTAACTTCTGTCGAACTCTCTCCAATTCTTATGATTCCTTCGTGGTGTTTTTTTTTTTTTTAATTTTTATTTATTTTTCCTCTTTTTTTTTTACGTAAGGTGACGGGATCGCCCAGTTAGGGATGTGCGTTACATTCTATCCGTGTAAAATGCTGTCGAGTTTAAGATTGTGTTGTTGAAGCGAAAGAATGGGAGTTGCCGTACAGCGACAAGGACGCGGGTATCTGTTGTTGACTCATATTCAGTTTGTGAAGCTTTTTCTCCCGAATAAATTATTCAGTTTTTTTCAAATTTTAAGCATTTGTTTGTACATGTACATCACATCTACCGATTACCGTGTCATGCTGATTATTACTTCATTGTTGCGTCGTCTTTTTGTGTCTGAGTGTATTTCATGGATGGCCAATGGTGGACTGTGGTCCATGTCGTCTTGCGGCAGTAAAATATGAGTCACATCTGCAATAGCCTATTCTCAATGAAAATGTACGCTCTAACTGTAACAGAACGCTACAGGTTTCGTTTTTACTTTTTTTAAATTACCAAAAAATGCTTGAATGATATACAAATTGGGTGATTCATTTTCTGATAATCAGGAGCGTGTCTTGTGCCAAAATGTTGAAAACACTTTGTAGATACTTCTTTTGCGAATCAAACTGAGGGGTCCAAAAAAATGTATCCACTGTTTAAAAGCGCATAACTTGCAAAATAATTGACGGAGGTGTCTCATTTTTGGTGAAAGTGTGGCTTAAAGCCCAACTTAAAGATACCACTGTAGGTGCTCGATATGGTCACCATTAACATCCACACACAAACGATGCCGCCGAACTGCAGCACGAACTACTGACTGCAACGTGTTCAGTTGGATGTTTGCACATGAGTGTACGATGGATTCTCGACGTTCACCCAAAGTGCGTAGCTTTCGTCGATAAACGACGTCCCTTAGTGTTCCCCACAGGTAATAGTCCAGTCGAGTTAGGACTGGGGAACGTGGTGGATACTCCACAGCACCTCTACGGCCTACCCATCTTGCACTGGTACAGTTACCGGTGAGGTGTACCTTCAGAAACTTCAGTTATCCATTTTACCTGCCATCCTTGTATGGAGACGGCAGAGTTTACTTTCAAGAAGATGGTGCCCAAGCCCACTAACAAAATTGTGTTAGAGCGTATCTCGACGAAAATCTACCAGGAAGATGGATAGGTCATAGAGGTGCTGTGGAGTATCCACAGACCAAACTCCTCTGGACTTTTACCTGTGGGGAACACTAAAGGACGTCGTTTACCGACAAAAGCCACGCACATTGGATGAACTTCGAGAATCCATCGTACACTCATGTGTAAATATCCAACTGAACACGTTGCAGTCAGCAGTTTGTGTGTGGATGTTAATGGTGACCATTTCGAACAACTACAGTGATATCTTTAAGTTGGGCTTTAAGCTACACTTTCACCAAAAATTAGATAACTCCGTCAATTAGTTAGCAAGTTATGGACTTTTAAACAGTGGATACACTTTTTGGGACCCCTCTGTATATATTTTTTTCATTTACTGCACAAACTGTCGCCACTAAGAGCAGTCTCACGATGTCTTTTGCTAAGTGTCGCCTATCCCATACTTGCCAACCTTAGCCCCTAGACAGGTGGGGCGGCTGTTGTTGACGGTGCGCGCGTGTTTCGGCAGGTGGCCGCCGCGGCGCTGCTGCCGCCGTCGCTGGCGGCGCTGTCGCTGCCGGCGCAGAACGTGTGCGCCAAGTGCAACGTGAGCTTCCGCATGACGTCGGACCTGGTGTACCACATGCGGTCGCACCACAAGGGCGAGTCGCAGGCCGAGGCGCTGCGGCGGCGGCGCGACCAGGACAAGCTGCGCTGCCCCGTCTGCGCAGAGACGTTCCGCGAGCGCCACCACCTCACGCGCCACATGACGGCGCACCAGGACAAGGAGGGCGACCTCGTCGACGACAAGTGACCCGCGCCCAGGTCCGGCCGCCGCCGACGACACGACGACCACGCCGACCCCTACCTGCGCTTCGACTGACGCGGCTGCCCGCCGGCCTCCGTCTGGCCAGGCAACGCCTCGCACCCTTGTCTGGAGACCGTTCCTACACGACACAGCAGCGAGTAATGGAGATAGCCAAGGATGTATCCAAGACTCGCACCGAAGAGTGTGTGTGTGGGGGGGGGGGGGGGGGGAGACTTGACGAAACATAGGGCAGCATAGGCTTCCCCTGATTACCAAAAGTTGTTATTGAGGAACCATCCTCGATGCAACTATGCGATTTGTTGCAAATGGTAGCTTAATGCTAGCGTAACTGTGGTGTGCGTTCTATAACACCTTCGGTGCACACACCATCAGATTATTTGACTTGTAGCTCTAACGAAGTAGGCGAGTGTCAGCAATATGTCTCGTGGTCTTATCGTGGCGTGTTTATCTTCTGCCGTTAGGTCAGACGATAGAAATGCCACTTTGCTTGATGGTGACCAACTTTAAACAGAACTTGATTAATTTTCACACACATTTATTAAAATAATAAAAAGCATAGATATTACGTAACTTGATTCTGGATGCTGTTTACAATTGACAATCTGAAGTTCCTTTGGCCTTGGTGCGTTAATCTTATTCTCACATATCTCTGATACTTGACAAAGTGTCTATACATTTCTCTTCATGGCTATGTACAGGAATATGGTAATCTTATTATGCGCAGACTGAAAGTTGGATATCGACTGGTACAGACTAAAGCAGACTAATGCAGACTGAGTAATCGGTGGTCTCTACACTCGTTATAATACCTCGCGCGTTCAGGTATCATCGCGAGAGTGTGATCCGCGAGGAGAAAAGGGTCTACGTTAGGAGCAATGTCATTGGCTGCGTTACATATTAATACACGGATCGGCGGAAGCAGAATTTGGTCCGTCTCTAAGACAGCGCCATCTCGTAGTGCGGAGACGGACGAGCGCTGCGCCTGCGCTGTTGTGCTTAGCGGGGCGCGCTCTAGTGGGAAAGTTGTGTACGCGCTGACTATGCGGAACTACGTACACAACAGTAGCTCATAGAGTCCTTATGGGTACTTCTCAACTTGTGTTCCGTTCGTTGCACATTGTAACGTATGTATATATGACGGTAGTATCTGTTCGCGAAAGAACAGTTACTGTAGATCACCATGCAGCTTTGCTAGAAATCAAATGATAATTAAATGGACACCCTAGCTGCAAACAGGCGTAGATGTACTTCATATAAGCAGGAGATCCCGGGTTCGATTCCCGGTCGGGCCACACATTTTCAATATGTCCCCAGTGAAGTACATCAACGCCTGTTTGCAACTAGGGTGTCCATTTAATTATTTTGTTTCTCTCCATATGTTTATCAACATCTCCTCAGTAAACGCCTCTACAGCGTGTATTCGTGCCGGTTTCTCTGCACAACAGGAACTTCAAAACTGAACTCTTTCCGCAACTAGCGATCTGCTCCACTTTCACACGGGTGGCTGTAAGTACCTACGGTCGCACTACATATCTGGCGTAGCGGTAATTTCATTTACGAGCCATTGCGCAGAGCTACGATTAATAATCCGAGAACAACGTTAGGTAACTGATTATAATCATTTTAGTATAAATTAAATGGTTTAAGCAGCACACGTCACTTGCCGGCGTATTGGAACAGCAATAGGAGTGAGCGGTCTGCCTGACTCAACACAGTAACAATGCATTCCGTGCGCCAAAGTCGCCGCGCCTTACGATCTCTCATACGTCGTCGGAGCGGTCGCGCGAATCCGCCGCCAGTATCAAAATCCCTGCAGTAGTTCTTGAAAATAGGCTTCATATTTATCCAAATAAAGGCGACGATTGACATTAATTTACAACCTATATAGAAGAAGGATCTATGTATGCCTGTAAAGAGCGTGATAATAATAATTGCGTGTGGCTCAATGTCCTGGAGCAATTTTTTCAATTCAACTCCACTTCAGCGGAAAGGGGACCCACAGTTTAAAAATCCACATAATTAAGAAGTGGTTACTAGGTAGGTCTTTTTTGTTAAATAAAAGAAAAGGGAGAGAGAGAGACAGAGAGACAAATGTCATATTCCTACCGGGAATCGACGCGACCTCGCAGTTATGTAGTCCGCACTTTATCACTACCGACTTCAGTTCCGCTCAATGTCCACATCAACGAGAGGTGATTCCTAGGTTAAAAGAAACTGAAACATGGTGGTCTGGCCAGGATTTGATCATGTGACCCTTCAGTTTTCAAGGGCTCGTGTGACCACCGGGCCCATCACGTATTCCGCCCAAGCTTCGTTGCCATCTGGAGTTGTAGCGGATGTACCACTAGATGCCAATGTCATCGCTTTCAAAGCGTCGGTGGACTCCAGTACATCGTAGTTCAGCCTGTTTCCACGAAATATTTATAAATTATATACGCCAACCTTCTTTGTGAATCAATCCGTTTGTCAAAAACGGACCGAAACCCCTATAGCAGTTCCCGAGATTAGCCCAAACATACAAATAGAAGCGAGCTGGGAATTTCAGTTTAAATAATTATAAGAGAAGAGAGGAGACGTAGTTGCACAGAAAAATCGAGCGGGCTATGAATGGTGAAAGTGATGGCCATGATTATGGACCGCCTGTACCGATCTGTCTGCCCATAAAGGCTTCGTCCAAGATCTGGGGATCAGATAAGCCCATGTATGGGAGTACACCTTTTTGTTGAAACACTAAACTGACTTTACTGTAGCTCAGGTGCAACAATCAGTTCCAACAAGTCCAGGTAAACCGCTCTCGTAATGGTAGGCTCACTACAAAAGAACAGTCCAAAACTTGTGTTGTGCACTAAACCAAACCAAATCCCACGTTCACTTGCTGGCGTTCCCTTATCTCCTGTACCACGATATGTAGGCTCTCCGACCTCCAGATCCGGACATTAAGTCTATTTACTTTCCCAGAAGCGAGAAAAGTCGCTTCATCACAACAAACTTAATTAAAGTACTCATTGTCTGCATTGATTCGTTCTAGCATGATCCTAGCAAACTGAGCACTTGTGGGCCTAACATTGTGGCTGAATAACTTGCATGAGCTGCGCACTCTGTATGTACGGGAATGCAACCGTTAGTGTGAAAATCTTCACCAAAGTGCTGTGAGGTATTTCTGTCGCTCTGTAAACACGACGCAACTATTTCTGCCGACTGCACTGAAATGCTGCATGCCCGCTACCAACGTTGTCGGCACTTGCTCCAGATTTATCTCTTCTTGCCTTGTCACGAACACTACCAGTCTCTTTCCGTTCCATACACCGACGCTATCCTAATCTCTCTGCTCTCAACCACAGGTACTTCAGAATCACCGTTGAACGATAATATTTGACGTGTCTCATAAAACCACAGAACATAGTGCGCTTTCTCCTGCGTAGATGTCTTTGTTACAGCAGCATCCTAAAATACGCTATCTGTGCCAAGAGATCCCGTCAGAGCACATCTAGAAGCGTATCCATAGAAGCTTCAAGAGCTCAATTTGAAAAAGGACAGTAAATATGAGGAAGTGTATCAATAAAAATCTTGGAGTCAGGCTACCATTTACAACAAACTGCATAGCTCATTACAAATAAACTGTTAAAATCTGGGAAAAACTTTGTTGCTAACCCGCCAGTTTTGAGATTTCATACGTGGTTTTGTGTACACTTACTAGCGATCGGTATCCATTACATGTTCCGCCTTTCTTCAAACTGCTAATGATTTCATACTTTCGCAGGTATGGTTGGGCAGGGTGCAAGTGCTGTTTTTGAAGATATTTTTTCAGGAGGGTGCAACCACTTCCTGCCCCCACTTTTCTGCCCCCTCTTTTGCTGAAATATTCAACAGACACCCATATATGGTGTAATACGAACCGAAAGGTGGATAGCTTGGGTACACGTTTATTAAAGGCTAACTGTAACACAACAAACAATTTAAGTCAACCACTTTCGAATTACATTTCGAATTGTAGCGTTTGGTGTGAAATAATAAATTGGCAGAAATACTTTACCGAGAGAAGAATAGGTGAAAGGGGTAATCCATGGACATAAAATGTCACTATTGTATCGCTGTGTTGGCGAGATTAAGTACCAAAGACTTTGTTATAACACCAAGTACAAAACTTCCGATCTTCTAGTCACGGGCAGTTAAATTTAATGACTTTCTCATTATACTAATAACATACTAATAACTCTGTAATTGCAAATAAGTCTGTGATGACAAACATGTGTGGTGCGCATAAGGTTTCTATCAGTTAAGCTTGCAAGACAACAAACTTCTTGTCCAGGTGTGTGCCGAAAATATAATGTAATATGTAAACAAAATGAAATTCACGTTATGAAAAGAAGTAACGAACAGCTGAAGCAGAAAATCGGTGATATTTGTGTTTCATTCGTAAAACATTTTACTATGGACGAACACTGTCACTTGATCTCTTCAGTTAAAAACTTACTTCAAACAAAAGTTACCAACTACAAGACCTTAACAAGGAAAAATATTTACTCCTTCAGCAATATATGCACTACCTGTGGATAAGTAATGAGTGTTACTTAACATTTCTGCAGTCGAATGGAATTATACATTAAGCTTGTGAGACTCACTGAACATAAACAGAGGACAACAGCTTAACAGTGTTGCATAATTCCTCGTCGCAAGACCTTCCACACAAAAATGTTTCGCTACTTTGGAATTAAAAAGTGAGATACAACCTTTTCAGTTGTGAATGTCATAGTATTCAACATACAGTGTTTACCGTGCATGTGTTGAAGAATGATGTATAGGACATTATTATCACAATGAACAATTTGATCCACTATAGTTTAGTAGCAAGTAGGAAGTGTTAAACGGCGACAAGAATATACTCATGAATAAGTGCAATATAAATATTATGTCTAGTCAGACGCTGTAAATATTTGTGAATGTTGTTAGTTTACTAAATGATACGTAGTTACGTATCGCTTTATTATCTTCTTCTGTTCATTATAGAAGCTGCACTGTAACCCTTGTCTGTAAACAAAGCAGCAGAAAAACAAATTTATCAAATGTTATGTATATGTAAGTAAAATAATAGAAATGTTTATTATTGATTGTTTCAGTTATTCGTGTTATTGTATCCAACTGCAGTTCAACAGACTGTACCACCAGTATGAAGCAACTTATGAAAATCCATATTCTTAGACATTTAAATCAGAAAGAGTTTTACAGTAAAAGGGACGATGGCTACTGTGTCTTGAAGTGTTATATATTTAACTGTGGTTATCAAGAAATTTAACGCATTAATTTACTGCCTGATACAAATCTAATGATTTTGCACTGAATGTCCAGCTCCTAAGCTTCCTCAACTTTCATTTTACTTCGACAGAGATATTCGTACAGAAAGAGCAGCAGCTCAGTTTGAAAACCCTTTCATCAGAAATCATCATCTTTGGAGCAATCAGCCGATCATTTGTATGGGGTGAACGAGGCAAATAATGAGAATTGAGAGACATTTGAATCGCCCCTGTCTTGATGGTGTTTTATTGTTAAGGACTGTGAGATTTCAGATTCTTTATAAACCATTTCAATTTTGCCTCTATATTTACACCTATGCACGTACTCCACAACTCACCTTACGGGGCATGTTGGACGGTATCACGTTGTCGGCTAGTAACGATTTCTCGTCTCAGGTATGCGATTGGCTGGATGAATATTTGACCGATAAAATCAGATATGTTGTACTGGACTGTCAAAGATCTATAGAAACGAAAGCAAGATAGAATATGCTGCAAGGAAGCGTAATACAGACGGATAATGTTTGCAGTATACAAGAGCTGTTCAACAGAGAATTATCATAATTTTTGACAACATACTTTTACTCATCTTCATAATTTTTAATGGTCCTACTCAAAATAGTATTCTTTGGATACGATGCGCGTTTTTTAGCGTTTCTGTCAGTCAACTAAGGCAAGGTGAGAAGGTCCTTCAGAATCCTTAATATTGATTCTGATGACGGAAAATACATCACACGAAGGTGTTTTTGAAGGTTAGGGAAAAGAAAAAATACGGTGCTAGATCTGGACTATATGAAGTATGAGGGATCCACTTTACTCTGGTTACTGCAAGACTTTCAGTAACAACATCTGCAGTAAGCGACAGTATGTTATTGTGACGCAGTATGCCTGTATCACGGACATATGGTACTGCAGAGTTTTCAGAACATCCCTGAATTATTGTCCAGTTCACGACGTGTGCGCGAGTAGAAGGCGCTAATAAACCACTGCATAAATATCCAGTGACATGTTTTTTAATATATCCACAGAAAAAGAAACTTGACATTCTGAAAACAGCTTCTTTCATCGCACAGTCCAGTAGCGAACCACGCGTAACGCAGCATAGCTGTTCGTCGCCACAGTTGCAGGTGACAGCTGACGAACAGGGCCTTCGGTCTGTTCTGAACATGACAAAGGCCTAAACCCCCTCTGCTTCTCGGGAGTTGTAGGAACTCGTAACGAATCTTAAATGCCCGTACTAGCAAAGGATCCCAAAACCGTCAACATGCGGTGAGCCAGAGTGGGTGGTATCGGGAGTATCTGTGCCAAATGGGGGATGCGTGACGCCAAATAGACGTTAGCATATCGCGTCCGTTGCAGGAAGTTTAGATGTCTAAGACGGTGGTCACTTATTCCTGCTCTCGTCTGATTCAATAACCGCTGAGCCAAACAGTGCTTGCTCACATGGACAATAGATAAGGTGCACATGGTCATAGATCCGTTTCAAAATTCCTTTTATTTCCTAAACGCTTGGCCATCTGAAATCCCCACTTAGGTCACTTTCATGTGTCATGAATTTGAACGAATTCGGCAATGACGAGTGGACACCTCTCCTTGTGAAACGTGTAGAGCCATTGCTGTTTCCGTGGATGATTTTTGCTATCGAAGCCGTTTTCTTTCTAGGACAACCGCATCTTGATGGACAGCGAGTTGTGGGTTGCCTTGCATGTGTTTAAAGTCGAGGAGGACAGATCCTTTTCATAGAAGTCGATAGAGATCAGTATGGGCAGACATTCGACGGGGGTTGACCTTAGTGAACAACTGATGCTTGTCATTGATGAGCTGTGCGGCGAGAGTTTGTGTGCACTATCGAGCAGTACGGGAGCTCTCTGCTGTCAAAATTCTCGTTCTGAATCCGCTTATTACCATAATGATTCTCATTGTTGTAGAGTAAAGCACATTTCGTCACAAATTGTGAACAGTGGTGCTTATATACCCTGTTTCTTCTGTCAACATGCCACGAAAGCTCATTTAAATAACTGAGAATGCTACAGAACGGCGAGCTAGCGTTTTGGAGACAACTGGCAGATCTTTATAGATCCAGACAGTGAGCAAACCCCTCCACGTGGTCCATTTGGCCTCCAGGTGTCCATTCCGAACAACAACAGGAAACCCCCCTTGTAGCGTCCAGAAGGCCTAAGGTTATCTGTTATAATGGTCAGTTTCCAATTTATGATGTTTTACGCGTCTGTTGATGCTACAAGCAGACGAAACTACAATAGTCCAGCCATAGCTGTGGGTTCTTTGAACTGCAACATATTAAATTTTAGTTCACTGTATTACATGACTGATAGAAAGATTTACTTAACTTCATACAATCATTTGCCACAGGAATGTTTGATAATTTACATCTGCCATTGACTATGAAAGTATCACTTGATACACTAAGATATTTCCTGAAATACAACGTACAAAATTTACAAAAGTACCTTCGATCTGAGACTTTAATAAGATATTAGTTCTACTGGATGATGCTGACTGATCTGAGACTTTAATAAGATATTAGTTCTACTGGATGATGCTGACTGCTTCATTTGAGCTCGCGAACTGAGAAAGAGTACTTCCATGCTCGTCTCTATATTGACCTCCGTACGAGGGCGCTGTTGTGCTGAGAGAGACGGCATGTCTCAGCACTCGTCGTTACGAATGACTGAGACGTCGCTGATGACTGTGGTATCGGTATGTTTTGCCGACTGTGCTGTGGCATCGCGATCTCTGGACTGTACCACGATTAATCGTTGGCAGTTTTGCTGTGATAATCTGCGGCCACTGCTCGACATCCGTGCAGTATTAGCTCAGCTGCAGTGGGTTATTTTAACGACGCTCTTTGGGGCAAGTGATGGCTCGAACGATGAGAATTCGATGTAGGCAGTGCGGACAATATGGCATCTGTTTCTGAAACAGGATGAAACGCTCCATTCAATTCTGCTTGGTCCTTGTGTGTACTATGATATGTTGGTAAAGAGGAAATGGGGCTGCCCTGAGATATACTGAGAGAGAAGGACAGCCGTTGGTGATTATGGCGCGGTTTGTGTGTGAAATAATAACAATTGTGATCTGCATTTCTCTGTGCAGTGGAATATAAGGTAATATTGGCATATGTCTGCCATAATTACTCAAGGTGTTCACGTCTGTTCTGAGCCGTTATGGGTAATATGGTCAGACATGCAGTCAGTGTGGACCAAAGTTCGTTTACTCTGTGCGACACATTTGATTCGTAACCGAGATGTGTAAATTCGTTCTTCGTTCCTCTAACGATTCTTTCATTTTCGTGATTATTTCATGAGCAAAACCTTTCTCTTGCCATGGTGTAGCCACCACGTGGTTATTGCAACACTAATTACGTTCTTTCCACAACAATGACTGCATCTCTGGGTTTCAAATGGTATGAAATATTTCCATAGTTGTTCATAGACTGAACTGCCATTACATTCAGCTCGTATTTGTACTTATCTGGCATCTTCAAGGAGTCATGTGGCCATAATATCGTGAATTATTCAGTAATGGGATGGAACTGTGATTATCTGAGTTCAGCATTGTTACTTACTCAACATGAATTGCTTTTCATGTGATGCATTCAGTCAGTCTCTATAGGATCACTGGCATCGTTTTCATTAATAGTTAAAAATGTTCAAATATCTGTGAATTCCTAAGGAACCAAGCTGCTGACGTCATCAGTCCATGAACTTACACACTACTTAAACTAACGTATGCTAAGGACAACACACACACCCACGCCCGAGGGAGGACTCGAACCTCCGGCGGGAGCGGCCGCGTAATCCGTGACATGGCGCCTCAAACAGCGCGGCCACTAATAGCCCCTAGGTTCCAGAAGGTAAGTTTTCTTAGAGATTTCCACAGCGGCACATGTGATTCCAGGTCGCATGAAGAGTTTTGCGAATATTCAATATTTTCAGATTCTTTGTAGAAGTTATTCACGAAATTAAATGAGATCGAGTTACAATAGTATTTTTATCATAGAGACGAAAAAGGTATCTTCACTGGGCCATTTTCTGTAGGAATTTCAATGACCACCCTATTTAATTTAAACCACAGGCACCTTACAAACTGTGCAAAGAAAGGCCTGGAATGGAAAGTGGATCAGTGGCGTCGTGTTATCTTCGCTGACGACTGCAGTGTTTTTCCGCTGATCGTCGTAGACGTGTGTGGAGGCGGCCAGGTACCAATGCACGGCTCAGGCATCCCCGATGTGATCAGCATGTTGATGAGTCAGTCATATTTTGAGCCGGTATCATGTACCGACGTACGGCGCCTCATTGCTGTCACGAGTTGGCTAAATGCTTTCGATGATCCAGTCCACTGCCCAGTCCTAGAGTCAAGGTCTCGATGGTATCGTCTTTCAAGACGATGATGCACCAGCATAAAACGCACCCTGCTTGTGAACACATTCCTCCGGGAGGCGGGAATGAACAGAATGAACTGCGGCATTTCCTGACAAGTCCCCGATGAGCATGCTTGGGACGAGTTTAGTCTTAATGTGAGACATGGTACGTACCCTCATCACACACTGGATGCCCAAAGGAGTGTCGCTGTCGACGAATGGAACACGCCTGGGCACTTTGCATAGATAGGGGAAACAGTGCACTTCCGAAAAGAACGCCTTAATTAGATTAGCGTCTTTTTCGTTTCACAGTAAAGCTATTTTATTTTTAGTATAATGAGGCTTTAGCTATCCTCACACGGAACATATTTATCATCGCGAGGTGCACCAGATGTGATATCCGTAATAGTTGCTGCCCCCTGTGAAACTACTTGCTACATCTCACGGAATGAGTTCCTCACCTTGCGAATCTGCTTCCTTTCGCTTCAGAGCCGACTACTTCATGAACTACACTACAGTTCTAACATGTCAGCACCTTCTCAGTTACATTCTATGCAAACATCTAATGCTGCAATCACAGATGTCATTATTTGATATTTAACTATGACAAACTACACCAAAAACAACGCGCTTTAGACCAGTTATCAACGAGCCGTAGTATTGAAACGCCACACTTCCGTAGCACACAAGTTACAATACGACAAGCATGAAGTATAAAACGCCATATACTGTTTATATGTAGTTTACCGTTTTCGAGACGTCTTCAGTGTGCCGATGGTCCTAAACAGGTTATATTCATACCATGTACATAGTAATAAAAACCATCAAGTATTGATTTCAGCTCCATATGAGTTAATCCGGTATAATGTCTACCGCCTGTGACGTAAAGCTAATGTTGCACCTCATTGGCCACGTTCCTCTCCATGAACCAAAAATTTCACTTCCAATTCCTTTCGCACTTCGCGAAGTGGTGGAACATGAAATTCCGCGCTGTGCTGTCACTAAACTCGACCAGATCTTCGTGCACGAATGCTATCACGCTTAGTGTAAGGACGGCTTCGGTCTCGCATTCCCTGCACCCCTACAATCAATGCCTAAACTTGCTGCAGATATGCAGATTTGAAAGTTATATCGGTGCTATAGTGGACGCTGTAAAAAATACATGGAAGTCACAGGTTGTGTCGTAACTAATTTTTCTAATTACGCGTTTCGATCTGCACATTATCTTCAAGTTAATCAGTAAAAAGGCGTAAATAACCACAAATAATCCTTAGTGCATGATAGTAGTCATCTGATTAATAAAAACAAACAGGAAATGAATCAAAGCACAACCACAAAAAATACCAATTTTAAGATGAGCATATCATACATAATTACGGAGCCATGTACCTTATCCATGAGACTATGCCAAACTGTATCGCTCCGACAGTTGCCACCTTCCAAGAAGACATCTACGCCACTAGGTGGCATAACTGGCGAGCATTAATGATTATTAATTGAATATAGTTATTATAATTCCATAAAAAATGATGAAGATACGACCTAGGGGTTTTGTATAATTACAATACAAACGTACGTCTGATGTTGTAGTGGAGTATGTGAGACTTCACCGAGAGGCACTTGTACAGAGAGGGAATGTGCTGACATGTGTACGAAGTCCAGGACTCTGTAGGTAGTGGACAAGGTATTCCACAAGTAGGAGACACTCGCCCGTCCACCGGTACCTGTGATGTATTCTGGGGAAGGCCAAAGCCCATTTCCTGGACAAAGTCCCCTGTCCCAACACCAGTTAGTTGTGTGTGTGGCTTTCTTCCAGAGTTCAGTACTGCAATTGACCTCTGACTGGCAAGTAATTGATGCGCATTACAAACATCTACATCTACATCTACATCCATACTCCGCAAGCCACCTGACGGTGTGTGGCGGAGGGTACTCTGAGTACCTCTATCGGTTCTCCCTTCTATTCCAGTCTCGTATTGTACGTGGAAAGAAAGATTGTCGGTATGCTTCTGTGTGGGCTCTAATCTCTCTGATTTTATCCTCCTGGTCTCTTCGCGAGATATACGTAGGAGGGAGCAATATACTGCTTGACTCTTCGGTGAAGGTATGTTCTCGAAACTTTAACAAAAGCTCGTACCGAGCTACTGAGCGTCTCTCCTGCAGAGTCTTCCACTCGAGTTTATCTATCATCTCCGTAACGCTTTCGCGATTACTAAATGGTCCTGTAACGAAGCGCGCTGCTCTCCGTTGGATCTTCTCTATCTCTTCTATCAACCCTCTCTGGTGCGGATCCCACACTGCTGAGCAGTATTCAAGCAGTGCGCGAACAAGCGTACTGTAACCTACTTCCTTCGTTGTCGGATTGCATTTTCTTAGGATTCTTCCAATGAATCTCAGTCTGGCATCTGCTTTACCGACTATCAACTTTATATGATCATTCCATTTAAATCACTCCTAATGCGTACTCCCAGATAATTTTTGGAATTAACTGCTTCCAGTTGCTGACCTATTATTTTGTAGCTAAATGATAAGGGACCTATCTTTCTATGTATTCGCATCACATTACACTTGTCTACATTGAGATTCAATTGCCATTCCGTGCATCATGCGTCAATTCGCTGCAGATCCTCCTGCATTTCAGTACAATTATCCACTGTTGATACCTCTCGATACACCACAGCATCATCTGCAAAAAGCCTCAGTGAACTTCCGATGTCATCCACCAGGTCATTTATGTATATTGTCAATAGCAACGGTCCTATGACACTCCCCTGCGGCACACCTGAAATCACTCTTACTTCGGAAGACTTCTCTCCATTGAGAATGACATGCTGCGTTCTGTTATCTAGGAACTCCTCAATCTAATCACACAATTGATCTGATAGTCTGTATGCTGTTACTTTGTTCATTAAACGACTGTGGGGAACTGTGTCAAACGCCTTGCGGAAGTCAAGAAACACGGCATCTACCTGTGAACCCGTGTCTATGGCCCTCTGAGTCTCGTGGACGAATAGCGCGAGCTGGGTTTCACACGACCGTCTTTTTCGAAACCCATGCTGATTCCTACAGAGTAGATTTCTAGTCTCCAGAAAAGACATTATACTCTAACATAATACGTGTTCCAAAATTCTACAACTGATCGACGTTAGAGATATAGGTCTATACTTCTGCACATCTGTTCGACGTCCCTTCTTGAAAACGGGGATGACCTGTGCCCTTTTCCAATCCTTTGGAACGCTTCGCTCTTCTAGAGACCTACGGTACACCGCTGCAAGAAGGGGAGCAAGTTCCTTCGCGTACTCTGTGTAAAATCGAACTGGTATCCCATCAGGACCAGCGGCCTTTCCTCTTTTGAGCGATTTTAATTGTTTCTCTATCCCTCTGTCGTCTATTTCGATATATACCATTTTGTCAACTGTGCGACAATCTAGAGAAGGAAGCATAGTGCAGTCTTCCTCTGTGAAACAGCTTTGGAAGAAGACATTTGGTATTTCGGCCTTTAGTCTGTCATCCTCTGTTTCAGTACCATTTTGGTCACAGAGTGTCTGGACATTTTGTTTTGATCCACCTACCGCTTTGACATAGGACCAAAATTTCTTAGGATTATCTGCCAAGTCAGTACATAGAACTTTACATTCGAATTCATTGAAAGCCTCTCGCATAGCCCTCCTCACACTACATTTTTGTTTGTCTGCAAGGCTTTGGCTATGTTTATTTTTGCTGTGAAGTTCCCTTTGCTTCCGCAGCAGTTTTCTAACTCGGTTGTTGTACCACGGTGGCTCTTTTCCATCTCTTACGATCTTGCTTGGCACATACTCATCTAACGAATGTTGTACGATGGTTTTGAACTTTGTCCACTGATCCTCAACACTATCTGTATTTGAGACAAAACTTTTGTGTTGAGCCGTCAGGTACTATGTAATCTGCTTTTTGTCACTTTTGCTAAACAGAAAAAATCTTCCCACCCTTTTTAATATTTCTATTTACGGCTGAAATCATCGATGCAGCAACCGCTTTATGATTGCTGATTCCCTGTTCTGCATTAACTGATTCAAATAGTTCGGGTCTGTTTGTCACCAGAAGGTCTAATATGTTATCGCCACTAGTCGGTTCTCTGTTTAACTGCTCAAGGTAGTTTTCAGATAAAGCACTTAAAAATATTTCACTGGATTCTTTGTCCGTGCCACCCGTTATGAACGATTGAGTCTCCCAGTCTATATCCGGCAAATTAAAATCTCCACCCAGAACTATAACATGGTGGGGAAATCTACTCGAAATATTTTCCAAATTATTCTTCAGGTGCTGAGCCACAACAGCTGCTGAGCCCGGGGGCCTATAGAGACATCCAATTACCATGTCTGAACCTGCTTTAACCGTGACCTTCACCAAAATCATTTCACAATTCGAATCTCCGTCAATTTCCTTCGATACTATTGCACTTCTTACCGCTATAAACACGCCTCCCCCTTCACTGTCCAGCCTGTCTCTGCGGTATACATTCCAATCTGAGTTTAGGATTTCATTACTGTTTACATGTGGTTTCAGCCAACTTTCTGTCCCTAGTACTATATGGGCGTTGTGACCGTTTATTAATTAGAGCAGTTCTGGGACCTTTCTATAGACGCTCCTGCAGTTTACTATTAGCACATTAATATTGTTATTCCCTGTTGCATTTTGTCTACTCCTTCCTTGCCGCGTCTCAGGAGGCGTCTTGTCGGGCCTAGGGAGGGAATTCTCTAACCTAAAAAAACCCCATGTGCACTCCACACGTACTCCGCTACCCTCGTAGCCGCTTCGGGCGTGTAGTGCACGCCTGACCTATTCAGGGGGACCCTACATTTCTCCACCCGATAGCGGAGGTCGAGAAATTTGCACCCCAGCTCTCCGCAGAAGTCTGAGCCTCTGGTTTAAGCCTTCCACTCGGCTCCAAACCAGAGGACCGCGATCGGTTCTGGGAACGATACTACAAATAGTTAGCTCTGATTCTACCCCGCGAGCGAGGCTTTCCGCCTTCACCAAATCCGCCGACCGCCTGTACGAACTGAGGATGACCTCTGAACCCAGACGGCAGGAGTCATTGGTGCCGACGTGAGCAACAATTTGCAGTCGGGTGCACCCAGTGCTCTCTATCGCCGCCGGTAGGGCCTCCTCCACATCTCGGATGAGACCCCGCGGCAAGCAGACAGAGTGAACACTGGCCTTCTTCCCCGACCTTTCCGCTATTTCCCTAAGGGGCTCCATCACCCACCTAACGTTGGAGCTCCCAATAACTAATAAACCCCTTCCCCCGTGTGCCTGCTCGGACCTTGCTGGAGGAGCAGCCACATGTCCACTCACAGGCAGAGCGGGCGATGCCACACGGCCAGCCTCCACATTGACCCTCCGCCTCGTGCGTCGCGAACGCCGCTGAACCCGCCACTCCCCTTGGGGAGAGGGTGGCCCAACCGCGCCCGGTACCCGCGAAGATGTCTCGACAGCAGGGACAGTGGGTGAAGCATGTAACACCTGGGGTGTACCTTGCGACGCACCAGACTCCCCACTGCCGCTACACTCGGAGGAAGCAGCCTGAAGACGGCTGACCGCGGCCATCAACACGCTCAGCTGTTCGCGAAGAGTGGCCAGCTCCTCCTGCGTCCGTACACAGCAGTCACACATCCTATCCATCCTAAGGAATCAATTTACTGAAGAGACTTAATCAACTTTTAACTAGACTGCTAATTCACTAAAGGCGGCTGATTATTGACTAAACTGTGATTGCTAACCACTTGTTGTAGAAAACAATGAAAATAGCACTACCTGTCTCTGACCTGTATTCAAAACAAACACTAGCACTACTAGCACTATGGCTGACTACAGGGACTCTCTCTGACTGTATTCAAAACAAACACGAAATCTATGTAACACTATTACTAGCACTCGACAATTAAAGCTCCCTAAAAGCAAAAACACACCGAAGAAGAAGTGACAAGTAAGAAAAATATAATTAATACTTAAATTAAGGTAGCTCGCTGCACAGCAGACGTGAAGCAGACGGCGGTTAGATCGACACAATAGCAAGGACCAGGCCCCTTTGCTTTTTTCTTTTATCACTCGTTTATTACATCAGAGAAATACACATTTTAAGACAAAATTTAACTACATGAAATATTGCTCCCAGTAAAGGTTAACATAAGCAGTGACAAAACTTAGTTCTCTTAAGAGTTTCTGCTGGCAACAAAGTTTAAGGAGGCAATGTAAGGTTTATATCAATTCAGCTCAAACAAGTAACGTGATTGATTCACGATACAGACACTTTAATAATTTCGGCAACAAATAAATAGCGTGAATTCGTACTCACAGTACAGCCTTGCCATTGAATAAGTAGTAGGCCAATTGGAACGAATTAGCAACACCCAGCAACTAGGGAAGTTAATACCAACAGTACTTAAATGTCTTGCTCCACATTAAATAAACAAACTTACAGTAATTAAATGAATACGGTGGTCTAGCGGTTCTAGGCGCTCAGTCCGGAACCGCGCGACTGCTACGGTCGCAGGTTGGAATCCTGTCTGGGGCATGGATGTGTGTGATGTCCTTAGGTTAGTTAGGTTTAAGTAGTTCTAAGTTCTAGGGGACTGATGACCACAGATGTTAAGTCCCATAGTGCTCAGAGCCATTTGAACCGTTTTTGAATTAAATGAATAACAAATCAAACATACTACGCTCCACTCAAACTCTTCAGTGGAAGCCAAGCCAAAATGAAGATTCCATTAACTGACTAGCACTGAAGTTACACTAAAGCTCATCTCTGTGTTCCCAGACACACATGGGGCAAGGTTTTGAAGGGAGCACATCACTAAAACCGGTAGTGGAGCTAACTCGTGCCAATGAAAATTAAGGTACTAGAATGGGGCACAAGGTGGTATACAATGAGGTTGCCTTAGTGCTATACTGCGCTCCAAAATATTAATTCAAATGACCAATTCAAAATTAAGTACACATAAACCAGCATTAATTAACGAGGAGTGACATCATGTCGCTCGAAGGGATGACAACCCTCCATTGAAGGACGAATGCCGCAGGCGGCAGTAACATCAAACACCTTCTCCGAGTTTTAACCAGGAGTTACATCCAGCTATACAAGTAAACATTTAACCAAGCACAAGGAAGCAACCTCAAAGAGAAAATTCAAATAAAACCCCCAAAAGATTATAAAGGGCAGGGAATCCCAAATATTTAAATTTAAAAGAATTAGCTCTCCCCAAAGGCAGTGTAAACGCTAAGGCCACACTTAAGAAGCCACCTAAATTGATTACAAAAGTCTTATATATTTGCTCATTTTCTTTAAAAGAAACACAATGCTGCTTAACTTCTGCTGGACGTCAGGTATGGCTCGTGTAGGATACATCAAGCAGCAACCCAAGCTAGGCGGTCGCAAGGCACGGCGAGCAAAATCAGGAGAGCAGGCAGGCAGGCAGGCAACACATATCCTCCATCCTGAACCAGCAGACCGCGTACAACCAAGTGCACATATACATGGCTGCTTCCCACCTCGTACCTCGCGGCGTCTCAGCAGGTACCTCGAGCAAACGTCAACTGCCCCTCGCCCCGCGAATGCGGAAAACAACAGGGCAAGCAAAGCTACGAAACATCGGAGGATCGATAATGGACATCCAAGAGACTGGAGCGCCAGTAACGAGCGCCACGGCTCAGTAATGTTCCGTGTTTTAGTGCATTATGGAGTTCAACGAGATCACCAAAGGGAAGCCTTTACTGATTTGCAACGGGTGTAAGTGTACAGTGGACTATACAAACAAGAAGTGACTTCCTGGCAGATTAAAACTGTGTGCCCGACCGAGACTCGAACAGTTTTAATCTGCCAGGAAGTTTCATATCAGTGCACACTCCGCTGCAGAGTGAAAATCTCATTCTGGAAACATCCCCCAGGCTGTGGCTATGCCATGTCTCCGCAGTATCCTTTCTTTCGGGAGTGCTAGTTCTGCAAGGTTCGCAGAGGAGCTTCTGTAAAGTTTGGAAGGTAGGAGACGGATACTGGCAGAAGTAAAGCTGTGAGTACCGGACGTGAGTCGTGCTTCGGTAGCTCAGTTGGTAGAGTACTTGCCCACGAAAGGCAAAGGTCCCGAGTTCGAGTCTCGGTCGGGCACACAGTTTTAATCTGCCAGGAAGTTTCATATCAGCGCACACTCCGCTGCAGAGTGAACGCCGGCACGGTAGCTCAGCGTGTTCGGTCAGAGGGTTAAGCGCCCTCTGTAATAAAAAAAAACTGAGTCAATCGATCAAAAACGAACATAAATGGATGTCTTACGACGTCCACCCTGACCATATGCAACGAACAAAAGCGAACAAAATGAGATTTTAAAAAAAAAAAGTTGGTAGAGCACTTGCCCGCGAAAGGCAAAGGTCCCGAGTTCGAGTCTCGGTCGGGCACACAGTTTTAATCTGCCAGGAAGTTTCATATCAGCGCACACTCCGCTCCAGAGTGAAAATCTCATTCAAGAAATGACTTACTGGCTTTGTACAAACTTTAAAAAGACTAACAGTCTTCTATCGTTCGAAGGTGGATCCACTATGTGTTACGTTCAGAGGTGTGTACTATGTGGATCCACCAGTGGGAGGAGTGAGTCGTGGGAGCGATCTGCGACATACATACAAACACAGACATACAGAAAATAAAGCAAATGCAGTGCAGCTGTAGAATATGTGGTTGGAGGTGACTGGATGCATTCGAGTACAGTGCTATACTGTACTGTCCGAACAGAAAAATCTTGTATTTGTGCGAGGTGCTGATAACTGTGCTGCATTTACAAGCAATTTTAGAGTACGTACCGAGTAGTGATGTCATGGTTGAATGGACATAAAACCGATAAAATTACAAAAATTGACTGAAAATATGTATAAATTAAGGTAAAATACTCCAGAGTGCGGGGAAATTGCGGAAAAATGACAGAGTACGTGCATGTATTCTTCTTGGCGCAGAAATATTCTTACACTAGCGAACGAGTATGTGACAGCAAGAAGAATACGAGAAAAAGTTGGCATGCCTGTACCAAGTACCGGGGAAACAGTCACTTTTCGTCGACAGCGATAAGACGGCTGGAATAGAATATTTAACGTGAATGACCACAAAATGCACTGTTAAATTCATACACAAATCAAAAAACGTTTTGCATCACCTCGGTTCCGAGAGTTCCGGAACCTGTACAGAAAACTGGAATGGAGATCAACGTCATTTCCGCCCTTTTTATTGCTCATAAAAACCACACATTGCATGTTGTACCACCCTACAGCGAGATCTTGAGAGGTAGTGGTCCAGATTGCTGTAGACACAGGTACCTCTAATACCCAGTAGCACGTCCTCTTGCATTGATGCATGCCTGTATTCGTCGTGGCATACTAACCACGAGTTCATCAAGGCAGTCGGCCGTGGTGGCCGAGCGGTTCTAGGTGCTTCAGTCTGGAACCGCGTGACCGCTACGGTCGCAGGTTCAAATCCTGCCTCGGGAATGGATGTGTGTGATGTTCTTAGGTTAGTTTGGTTTAAGTAGTTTTAAGTTCTAGGGGACTGATGACCTCAGATGTTAAGTCCCATAGCGTTCAGAGCCATTTTTCTTCATCAAGACACTGTTGGTCCAGATTGTCCCACTCCTCAACGGGGATTCGGCGTAGATTCCTGGTGGTTCACGTCGTCCATAAACAGCCCTTTTCAATCTATCCCAGGCATGTTCGATAGGATTAATGCTTGTAGAACATGCCGGCCACTCTAGTATGGCAATGTCGTTATCTTGAAGGAGTAATTCATAAGATGTGCATAATGGGGGCGCAAAGTTTCATCCACGAAGATGATTGTCTCGCCAATATGCTGCTGATATGGTTGCACTATCGGTCGGAGGATGGGATTCACGTATCGTACAGCCGTTACAGCGCCTTCCATGACCACCAGCGGCGTACCTCGAACCCACATAACGCCACGCCTAAACAGCAGCGAACCTCCACCTTGCTGCACTCGTTGGGCAGTTTGTCTAAGGCGTTCAGCCTGAGCGGGTTGCCTCCAAACACTTCTCCGGCGATTGTCTGACTGAAGGCATATGCGACACTCGTCGGTGAAAAGAACGTAATGCCAATCCTGAGCGGTCCATTCGGCATGTTTTTGGACCAATCTGCATCGCACTGCATGGTGTCGTGGTTGCAAAGATGGACCTCGCCGTGGACGTCGGAAGTGAAGTTGTGCATCATGCAGCCTATTGCGCACAGTTTGAGTCGTAACACGACGTCCTTTGGCTGCACAGAAAGCATTATTCAACATGGTGGCGTTGCTGTTAGGGTTCCTCAGAGTCAAAATCTGTAGGTAGCGGTCATCCACTGCATTAGTAGCCCTTGGGTGGCCTCAGCGAGGCATGTCACCGACAGCTCTCTGCATCTCCCCTATCTCCGAACAACATTGCTTTGGTTCACTCCGAGATGCATGGAGCACTTCATGACACAAAGTAACAATGCGGATGCGATTGAGCCGCGGTATTGTCCACCTAGACGGGGCTGAACTACAGACAACACGAGCCGTGTTCCTTCTTCCTGGTGGAGTGACTGGAACAGATCGGCTACCAGACTCCTTCCGTCTAATAGGCGCTGCTCATGGATGATTATTTACATCTTTGGGCGGGTTTAATGACATCTCTGAACAGTCAAAGGGGCTGTGTCTGCGATACAATATCCACAGTCAACGTCTACAGGAGTTCAGGAAACAGGGGTGATGAAAAACTTTTTTTTGATATGTGTACATGTCCGATCACGAGGCCAGGTGTGACCCCAAAGTTACCAGCAACCATCTTATAGATTTTTATAAAGTGTCCTTAGCTAATGAGATTGTATTTTATATTGAAATATATACTACAGAATGGTTCGTGTGGAGTGTGCAGGAGTGTTTCGGTGTTTGAAACACTAACACTGTCCATCAATCACAACCATGCGGTGTCAGCTAACAAATACCTTACAGAACAGTTGGTGTATGGTTTTTTAGCAACATTCTACTGTATGTCTATTGAGGTAATAGTGATAAATAGAAGTTGACCGCTGACTTTCATTCTTTTCTGGAAAAGAGGACCATCTGCATTTAAGTTGACGTGGATCTGCATTAAAGGATGATACAAAGTAAATGAAGTGGTCTGTTGAGAGGGGTTGTAATGAGGTATAATTTAATGGTGGGCTGATGATAGATTACAGAGACAGGGAGATGTTGCTGCAAGTCCTTTATCACGCATTTAACCATTTTTTTCCGTTGTACCCTCCGTGTGCATCAGTTGTGCGGTACAACTTGCGACGACTCGAATACAACTGCGTGTCCTGTGCGTGACTTAGAGTGCTCTCTACCTGCGATCGTTAACAGCAAACCTCTCCATACCACCGTCAGCAGAGGGTTCCTTCGCACGTATGATGTTCTTTTCCACCAAACCGATGGCACCCTACCCTAAACGAGAGAAGATGTATGCGAAATACTTCATTCCCATGCCACATCTTCGGCATAGCTCGAGTCTTCAGCTTCATAGCTGCAGCGATTCTAAGTTAGTGACAGACGCTTCTGAAGTACTGCAAACGCTATGTGTACATTTTCTTGACAGTTGTCCTGTTAGGAGTTAGTGCAGCATGGCATGTAATTTCACATGTCAAGCGCCGCATTTGTCCGTTTCCGTTACTGACGATCATTTTATAGGACTGATGCAGGCATGCTTAATTTCTGAATTGTAATCAGCTGTGAATAGTGGGCGCTATACACCTCCAGAAAGCTATATTGTGCATGTATCACAAAGAATCTAGGTTTTTATTTGGTGTAGAAGGAAGAAGTTTTATCATCTTAAAGTCTGTCACTGTGGCGAGTGGGATAGAAAGCTTGCAAAGACATAATTAAGAGCATGCACTCTGCGTGACTAATATTTCGGAAGCCACTTGACTTTAACATTGCGTAAGTGCAGATCGGTGTAGCCTTAGGAGTGCATATGTTTATGTTCTTAAATCATTTATCTCTTGCCAATATCTTCTTGTTACTGACCCAGACACTAGAAAAATACTTTAGAATTGATAGCACAGTTGATTTTCAATTTCATCACCCGAGACCATACACATTGTGCGTAACAAAAACTTTGCTGAACAGTGCTGTAACTAAAGTCCCGCTTACAAAGTCTAATACACTTATCGAAGACGGTAAAGTGTCAGGAAGATCTAATGAACGGAACTGATACGCTCTTGAAAGGAGGATATAAGATAAACTTCAACAAAAATAAAACGAGAGTAATGGTATGTAGTCGCATGAAATCAGGTTGTGCTAAGGGGATTAGATTAGGAAACGAGACACTAAAAGCGATAGATGAATTTTTCCACCTGGCCAGCAGAGTAACTGATGATGGACGGCGTAGAGAGCATATTAACTGAAGACTGGCAGTAGGAAAAAAAGCATTTCTTGAAAAGATAACTTCGTTAATATCTGTTATAAATGTAAGTTTTAGGAAAACTTATCTGAAGGTATTTATAAAGTGTGTAGCCGTGTTGTAGTTGTACTTGCTGTGGTCGTCTGTTCGAAGACTTTTTTGTGCAGCTTCGACGTTAGTCTATTTTATACAAACCTCTTCACCTGTGCATAGTTACTGGAACCAACAACCATTTAAACATTCGTGTTTTATTCAAGTCTTAGTCTCCCTGTACAAATTTCACACCCTCTCTCCACAAACACACTTCTGACCGTCAACAAACTGATGATTGCTCAGGATAAGTCTATCAACCAGTTAATTTTTTCTCCTATTCGATTTTATACCTCATAATTAGTTATTCGTTCTACCAATACAATTTGAAATATTCTGTAGCACCATACATCAAAGCTACTAATCTATTCTTGTATGAACTGCTTATCGTTCACGTTTCGCTTCGGTAAAAGGCTACACTCCAAGCAAATACCTTGAGAAAAGGTTTCCTAACACTTAATTTTGTATTCGATATTAAGAAAGTTATCTTTCTTAAAAACTATTTTTTTGCTGTCGCCAGTCTGCATTTTAGACCTACTGTACTTCGACCAACGTCAGTTATTTTGCTGCACAAACAATACTCATCTACTACTTTTAGTATGTGACTTTGTAATTGAAATCTATCATCATCACATGATTTGATTCCACTACATTCCATTACCCTTATTTTAGATTTTTGATATTTATCTTATACTTTCACTTCCTTCTCGATTACTGCTTACCTTTCATGCTCTTTGACTTTTAAAACTGCGGTCTGGTTTCTGTAAGAGTTGGTGCACGGGATTGAAATGAATACTATTAACAGATGGGACTAGAAGGAAATAGTACTTTTTGAAATGTAATGTTGCCGAAGTTCTGGAGTTTTAAACAATAGATGGAAATAACAAATGATAAGGCACTCAAAACTGGAAATGCACTCGAAACTACGAAGGAAAAATTTGTGGCACAACTTATCTAAAACAACGAATCTGGAGATAAGGCGCAGCATACGGCATTAAAGTACTGTCAGCTAAGTACTGGAGGGCTGGGCAGAAGATAGAAACAGCACATGGAATTGATGGCTTGATTGCAGTCATCATGTTTCTAATTGATATACAGGACGCGGACAAAAATATGGAAACGCCAAAAACATTACTATGCCTAATAAGGCGCAGGAAAACCGTTGGCAATCAAAATGTCAATGAATAAATATACACTACTGGCTATTAAAATTGCTACACCACGAAGATGACGTGCCACAGTAGCGAAATTTAACCGACAGGAAGAAAATGCTGTGATATACAAATGATTAGCTTTTCCGGCATTCACGAAAGGTTGGCACCGGTGACGACACCTACAACGTACTGACATGAGAGAAGTTTCCAACCGATTTCTCATACACAAACAGCAGTTGACTGGCGTTGCCTGGTGAAACGTTGTTGTGATGCCTCGTGTAAGGAGGAGAAATGCGTAACATGACGTTTCCGACTTCGATAAAGGTCGGATCGTAGCCTATTGCGATTGCGGTTTATCGTATCGCGACATTGCTGCTCGCGTTAGTCGAGATCCAATGACTGTTAGCAGAATATGGAACCGCTAGGTTCAGGAGGGTAATACGGAATGCCGTACTGGATCCCAACGGCCTCATATCACTAGCAGTCGAGATGACAGGCATCTTATCCGCACGGCTGTAACGCATCGTGCATCCATGTCTCGATCCCTGAGTCAACAGACGGGGACGTTTGCAAGACAACAACCATCTGCACGATCAGTTCGAAGACGTTTGTAGCAGCATGGACTATCAGCTCGGAGGCCACGGCTGCGGTTACCCTTCACGCTGCAACACAGACAGGAGCACCTGCGATGGTATACTCAACGACGAACCCGAGTGTACGAATGGCAAAACGTCATTTTCTCAGATGAATCCAGGTTCTATTTACAGCATCGTTATGGGCGCATCCGTGTTTGATGACATGGCCGTGAACGCACATTGCAAGCGTGTATTCGTCATTGCCGTAGTGGCCCTTCACCCGGCGTGATGGTATGGGGTGCTATTGGTTACACATCTCGGTCACCTCTTGTTCTCCTTGACGGCACTTTGAACAGTGGACTTTACATTTCAGATGTGTTACGACCCGTGGCTACCCTTCATTCGATCCCTGCGAAACCCTACAATTCAGCATGCACGACCGCATGTTGCAGGTCCAGTACGGGCCTTTCTGGATACAGAAAATGTTCGACTGCTGCCCTGGCCAGCACATTCTCCAGATGTCTCACCAATTGAAAACATCTGGTCAATGGAGGCCAAGCAACTAGCTCTTCACAATACGCCAGTCACTGCTCTTGATGGACCGTAGTATCGTGTTGAAGCTAGTTGGGCAGTTGTACCTGTACACGCTATGCAAGCTCTGTTTGACTCAATGCCCAGGCGTGTCAAGGCCGTTATTAGGGCCAGAGGTGATTGTTCTGGGTACTGATTTCTCAGGATCTATGCACCCAAATTGCGTGAAAATTGTAATCACATGTCAGTTCTAGTATAATATATTTGTCCAATGAATACCCGTTTATCATCTGCATTTCTTCTTGGTGTAGCAATTTTAATGGCCAGCAGTGTAGGTTATGTATGGTTTTCAACGAAATATTATACAGAACTTCCTGGTAGACAGCAGAATGTTCACATGTCAATGATTGAGGTTGTTAGCGATCACGCAAACTTATCACCAAAATAGACCACAGGCGCTCAATAATTTTCAGACCTGGTGACTGTATTGCCCAGGGAATATGCCGCAATTCATCCTCGACCTCACAAAAGCAGTCCTGAACTATGAGAGCTGAATGAACAGGGACCCTGTCATCTTCGAACCCTGCGTCACCACCAGGAAACAAACATTGTACATAGAATGGACCTGTTCGACTAAAATGCTCACATAATCCTTGGTTGTAATGGGACCTTGCCGAGTGCCCGTAGGTCCATGGAATATCAAGGTATGGCTGCCCAGATGATCACCGAATCCATGTTTCACTCTTGGGACGTAAACTCGACTAGCAGCTGGAACAGTGTGTAACAAGCCTCATGGATAATGACATTCTTCCATTGGTCCATAGTCCAGTTTTATTGTTTCGTCACTATGTTTCCCTATGCATTTGCATGACTGGTAAGTGGTTTTGCAGTTCCAGACCGCCCTGAAATTCCCAGCTTATGAATATCCAGTGATGTTGTTTTGATGCTGACGGGGTTCGTGAGTGCGACATTCAGTTCTGCAGCTGTCGTCATCTCATTTTTCGTCAAAATCCTCTTCAATGGCTGTCTGTCACGATCATTCGACATGCACTTTCGCCACGTTGTGGTTTGGTGAATGCAGTATAAATCTTCGATACGGGGCCTCCCACGAACCACTTCGTCTACTTAGGGTACGGAAGCACCCACCATAGGAATACCAATCTGCCCACGTTCGATGTTAGTTACCTCTAACATAATGAACTCTCAAGTACACAAAACAGTGTTTGACCACAGCTGAAAGCTGCTACGTATTGAGGACATTTCACAGGTGCCGTTCGCGGTCAAAACGAACAGCTCAACCTGGAAGCTTCACTAGCATCTACTTTTATGTTCAAGCCTGTATTTCTCGCACTTTTTCGATATTTTTCCCCAACGTCGATAGGGTGTAATAGTTATTCAATTATGAAGAAGCTTGCACAAGGTAAACTGGCGGGGATAGCTGTATCAAACCAACCTCCGGACTGAAGAGCACAAGATGGCCGCTTTGGTCTAGTGGTTCTAGGCGCTTCAGTCCGGAACCACGCTGCTGCTACGGTCGCATGTTCGAATCCTGCCTCGGGCATGGATGTGTCTTAGTTAGGTTTAAGTAGTTCTAAGTCTAGGGGATTGATGAACTCAGATGTTAAGTCCCATAGTGCTTACAGCCATTTGATTTTGAGAAGCACAAAAACATTACCAACTATGAATTTTAGTCGCTTAAGTAATTTTGATTAAGCTGGTCAGGTGGCGGTTCAAGAATTATGGTGCATAAGATCAGTTTGTCCTTAAACGACTGAAACGATATTTTATTAGCTTTTACGTTCAAGTATTACGCTGAGAAGCTGAAGAAACTAGTACACCTGCTTAATATTGTGTAGGGCCCCCGCGAGCACGGAGAAGTGCCGCAATACGACGTGGCTTGGACTCGACGAATGTCTGAAGTAGTGATGGAGGGAACTGACACCATGAATCCTGTAGGGCTACCCATAAAGCCGTACGAGACGGTCCTCCGGACAGCACGTTGCAAGGCGTCCCAGATATGCTCAATAATGTTCACGTCTGAGGAGTTTGGTGGCCAGTGGAAGTGTTTAAACTCAGAGTAGCGTTCCTGGAGCCACTGTGTACCAATTCTAGACGTGTGGGGTATCGCATTGTCCTGCTGGAATATCCCAAGTCCGTCGGAACGTACAATGGACATGTTGGATGCAGGTGGTCACATGTCAGAGTCGTATCTAGACATATATGGGGTCACGTATCACTCCAACGAACACGCACCATACCATTGCAGAGCCTCCACCAACTTGAACAATCCCCCAGTGCCATGCAGTGTCCATGGATTCATGAGGTTTTCTCCTGGAAATGGAAAAAAAGAACACATTGACACCGGTGTGTCAGACCCACCGTACTTGCTCCGGACACTGTGAGAGGGCTGTACAAGCAATGATCACACGCACGGCACAGCCGACACACCAGGAACCGCGGTGTTGGCCGTCGAATGGCGCTAGCTGCGCAGCATTTGTGCACCGCCGCCGTCAGTGTCAGCCAGTTTGCCGTGGCATACGGAGCTCCATCGCAGTCTTTAACACTGGTAGCACGACGCGACAGCGTGGACGTGAACCGTATGTGCAGTTGACGGACTTTGAGCGAGGGCGTATAGTGGGCATGCGGGAGGCCGGGTGAACGTACCGCCGAATTGCTCAACATGTGGGGCATGAGGTCTCCACAGTACATCGATGTTGTCGCCAGTGGTCGGCGGAAGGTGCACGTGCCCGTCGACCTGGGACCGGACCGCAGCGACGCACGGATGCACGCCAAGACCGTAGGATCCTACGCAGTGCCGTAGGGGACCGCACCGCCACCTCCCAGCAAATTAGGGACACTGTTGCTCCTGGGGTATCGGCGAGGACCATTCGCAATCGTCTCCATGAAGCTGGGCTACGGTCCCGCACACCGTTAGGCCGTCTTCCGCTCACGCCCCAACATCGTGCAGCCCGCCTCCAGTAGTGTCGCGACAGGCGTGAATGGAGGGACGAATGGAGACGTGTCGTCTTCAGCGATGAGAGTCGCTTCTGCCTTGGTGCCAATGATGGTCGTATGCGTGTTTGGCGCCGTGCAGGTGAGCGCCACAATCAGGACTGCATACGACTGAGGCACACAGGGCCAACACCCGGCATCATGGTGTGGGGAGCGATCTCCTACACTGGCCGTACACCTCTGGTGATCGTCGAGGGGACAGTACATCCAAACCGTCATCGAACCCATCGTTCTACCATTCCTAGACCGGCAAGGGAACTTGCTGTTCCAACAGGACAATGCATGTCCGCATGTATCCCGTGCCACCCAACGTTCTCTAGAAGGTGTAAGTCAACTACCCTGGCCAGCAAGATCTGCGGATCTGTCCCCCATTGAGCATGTTTGGGACTGGATGAAGCGTCGTCTCACGCGGTCTGCACGTCCAGCACGAACGCTGGTCCAACTGAGGCGCCAGGTGGAAATGGCATGGCAAGCCGTTCCACAGGACTACATCCAGCATCTCTACGATCGTCTCCATGGGAGAATAGCAGCCTGCATTGCTGCGAAAGGTGGATATAGACTGTACTAGTGCCGACATTGTGCATGCTCTGTTGCCTGTGTCTATGTGCCTGTGGTTCTGTCAGTGTGTTCATGTAATGTATCTGACCCTAGGAATGTGTCAATAAAGTTTCCCCTTCCTGGGACAATGAATTCACGGTGTTCTTATTTCAATTTTCAGGAGTGTAGTACACGTCAATCGGCTCGATAGGATTTGGAAAGGGACTCGTCCGTCCAGGCAACATGTTTCCAGTCATCAGCAGTCCAATATCGGTGTTCCCGGACTCAGATGAGGCATTAAGATTTGTACCCTGCGGCCATCAAGGGTCCACGAGCGGGCCTTCGCCTCCAAAAGCCATATTGATGATGTGTCGTTGAATGGTTCGCACACTGACACTTGTTGATGGCCCAGAACTGAAATCTGCAGTAGTTTGCGAAAGGGTTGCACTTCTCTCACGTTGGACGATTCTCTTCAGTCATTGTTGGTCCTGTTCTTGTAGGATCTTTTTGCGGTTGCAGCGATGTCGGAGATTTGATGTTTCACCAGAGTCCTAATATTCATGGTAAACTCGTGAAATGGTCATACGGGAAAATCCCCACTTCATCGCTACCTCGGAGATACTGTATCCCATAGCTCGTGCGCCGACTGTGACACCACGTTCAAAATTACTTAAATCTCGATAACCTGCCATTGCAGCAACAGGAACAGATGTAACAACTGCTCCAAACACTCGTTGTGGTACATAGGCGTTGCCGACTGCTGTGCCGTATTCTGCCTGTTTACATTGTATTTCAATACGCATGGCTATGCCAGTTTCTTTGGCGCTTCTGTGCATACGGCTTCGTACACAACGGTTTGGAGGGGCGGGCTTCAGAGCGTAGCGGTCAGTGTGATCGTAGGAAAACTGGACAGGAGCAGAAATGATTAGCGAGCAAGATAACACAACAAACAGAAGATTTATTTAACTTATATTTTTCCAAGCATAGGAAGAAAAATATTGTAGCAAGAAATAGACAAAGGCTATCAGAATGTCAACTAGGATGAGACTCTCTGAACTAAAGCACGAAGTATGGTGTTGTAGCGATGAGGTTCCAAGTGGAAGTGGGGCGAGCAGCTGCCACCTGCTGTCCTGTATTGTGGTGGCAGAGGACGCTCTAGTGCCAGGCTGCAGCAGGTGTGGCTCAGCAGACACGCACCACTGGGTCCGCCAGATCCTATGGGTCAGACAGAAACTTGCTATTCCATTACCAAACTCGATAAGCCATGAGGTGGAATCGACACCTGATACCACAATACGGAAGTAACATAATACGTTTCAAAAAATGGAGCAGATTCTGTGCATAGTGACTTCACAGGCCAGCAATGCAGCGGGCAGCGCGCCGTCTTGTATCGGTCGAGGGCAGAGCATTTTCGTATCAGAGCGAGTACAGATTATTCCACCACAGACCACCCGAAGGCAAGCGCCTACGCCAGTACCGGCTAAAGTTCAGCCAAGCTGGTTCGCGCCCCATCTGCCCTGTTTCCGGCGGCTCCACGGCGGGAAGGGGACGGGGGAGGCTAAGATGCCACCCTCCCCCGCCTACCCACCCCCTCCGACATCCTCCATAAGAGATCGCTGGCCCCGCTTTTAACACTCGTAATAAAAGCGCCGGGAGCAAAGTGGTAATTACGAGAGCAGAGAGAGCTTGCTGAGCCAACCCCCACCCCGGGGCTCACCCTTTCACAGCGCGGCGGCACACAGCCGCTACGGGCCTCCGCCCTTATTTTAACTGTGTTCGAAAACTGTTAAATTAAATGGAGCGAAAAGGTGCGATAGCGGCGCGGCTCGGCGCTGCGCGGGGGCTGTTGTGTGCCGTGCCGCGCTCTCTATACTCCGATTGTCCCGTCCGCTGTGTATCGCGGCGGGCGCGCTATAATTTATAAGAGCCACTCCGCACTCGTTGCCTGATTAATGCGCGCTTCTCGCCTGTCCATCTGTGACGCTCGCATGTATCATCTGTCCAGTCTGTAGCCTAATTAATATCCTCCTCTCCGCCCGTCTCCTATCCTCTCTGCGACGCGAACGAAACACCATATGTTGCAGTGTAGCACTAATGTACTGTTCCCCACGTGACCCACACTTTGCCCTGTTAGGTGCACCAATCGAACTGCAGCAGTCTCAGTTTGTTTTATTGGCGTACGGATATGCACAAAGTTACGCTGATGTGTACATAGAAAGCGGTTTCACTCCGTTTCCGGTCCGACAAATCTCGTTTTTATTCTGTACAATCCATTAATCACAATTACAGTCATTATAAAATGTAAACTTTCATTGCCGGAAATGTTACAAATAATAAAATGTTGCGGGCTGTCATGACGTGGTCGAATGGATTTCACAGCCGGCCGGGGTGGCCGAGCAGTTCTAGGCGCTACAGTCTGGAACCACGCGACCGCTACGGTCGCAGGTTCGAGTCCTGCCTCGGACATGGATGTGTGTGATATCCTTAGGATAGTTAGGTTTAAGTAGTTCTAAGTTCTAGGAGACTGATGACCTCAGATGTTAAGTCCCATAGTGCTAAGAGCCATTTGAACCATTTTCGATTTCACATTTAAACCAAACGTTTCATCCTCATCTGCGGAGCACATTTTCAGTTCTTTGAGTCTCCGGGTCACACACATTGGCTCGCTACTGACTGCAACAAAATTCCCACACAGCGGTGTGACGTCACAAGTTTTGAATCCCTGAGCGCAATTGGCCGTTGTCGATTGCCGTCGTCAGTTGTTGCTGCCACCCCACTGAGGAAGACTGGTACACATCTCCTTCATCACAGGAATCCAGATGTCATTCAGTACCGTTAAAGACTATACAGAGGGCCATAGACACCTCAGGAATGTGGAGAGGAAGGAGAGGAGGGTGTGACAGTGTGCGATATTGGATTCTGGTGATGAAGAAAATGTGTCTAGTGTTCCACAATGGGATTATAGCAACAGCGGATGACAGCAGTCGACAGTGGGTATTCAACACATGTGACGTCATGCCACTGCCCGGAAGCGTGCGTAAACGAAATTTTTCTTTGTATTTCATTTACTGCTATCAGCTTCGAGCGATGGCTCTTTCTCAAACGATATCTAGATATGAACGTATCGTCAGCATATGCAAGTATCTGTCTACCTAATCAGAACAAAAGGCAAACCTAAATTTTATATGCGATGTAAATCGATTTATTAATTTAGTAACAAATCATATTTCTGAAACATAAATTAGTTTTACAGTAGTCATCCACGAATATACAAAAAAATCAAAAGTATATCGTAACTGAAGAATAATATTTTGGATCTGGTAAAGTTAGCAAAAATTATACACGCAACCAAAAATTGTGTGTACACATATACACAGGATGAACCAGAAATCCAATGACAAACCTTCATTGGTGATAGTACGGACCATAATAAGAAAAACGTCTAGTAAGCATTGGCTCTAAACTTCAGACCTTATGAGCTATAAACATATGTTCATCTTAAATAGTATAAAACAAATCTCTTTTGATGGAAGCTCTTTGCTTTCCATATTTTTGGTGGCAGTCTGTACTGCCAAAACAAGAAAACATGACTGGCAAATATGGGCTTTAAAATGCATACCTTAAGAGCTACCGTCACTCGCTTCTCACGGTAGCGAAGATGAATAACTGCTCGTAGCTCTTAAAGCAAACATTTTAGAGCCCATGTTTACTAGACATTGTTTTCTTGGTTTGGTCTGTACTACCTACTCTGAAAGTCTATTAGTAGGTTCACTGTATAAATAAATCTGAACAAGTGTGTTATATGTTACAAAGCCATTAATGAAAGGATCATCTCTATCAAAGTGAATGGTATAAAATCCACATTAATCAGGCCCATTCTCATATTGCTGTAGTGTCGGATGAGGAGACAGAGGATTTCCGTGAACAGCTGGAACAACTTCTTAGTAAGATCCATGACAAGTAAAAGAAGCCTTCAATACTAGAAATGGACACAGGCGTGTAATCTGTAGATTGACTTTATCGTCTCGGTGAGAGAAATGAACGAGGCAGGTGATTACTGGCTTTCTGAGAGAGTAATGACATGAACGTCTGTAACGCCATATTTAAGCACATCCAGTATGACTGTACTGTTGGTTACCACCTGGTGACAGAACTTAGAAACCAGACTGACTTTACCCTAGTGCCAAGATTTTGGGAGACTTCGGTCTTAGACTCCAACACCTTTCCCGCAGGTGATTGTGGAAGAGATCATAATCTGCTATCCATGAAATTGCTGATTTGGCTCAAATGTACCAAAAAGAACGAAGAAAGATAGCTAAGACTCACAAACAAGGAACCTCTTTGGGAATTTGGTGACCTTGTAAGACCAGAACTCCACATCAGTCTTGATATGGAAGCATTAACGCCGGCCGGTGTGGCCGAGCGGTTCTAGGCGCTTCAGACCGCTACGGTCGCAGGTTCGAATCCTGCCTCGGGCATGGTTGTGTGTGATGTCTTTGGTTAGTTAGGTTTAAGTAGTTCTAAGTTCTAGGGGACTGATGACCTCAGAAGTTAAGTCCCATAGTGCTCAGAGCCATTTGAACCATTTTTGGAAGCATTAACATCACAGACTGAATGAAGAAGGTTGTCTTCTTGTCACTTCTGACATCAGAACGACAGCAAATTACAAAAAGTCCTTCGATATCACAGTCCACACAACAAATAATCAAGGGGAGAAGAAGTCAGAAAGAAGCTGGTATCCGCACTACCTAGGATCGGGACAGGTAGGGGAAAGATGGGTAAAGTGACCACCCTAAGCAAAAGGTTGTTTTTCTATGACCTCGTCTCACAGGTAAGCATATGAAATATGTCTGTATAATACGAATACATTCTCTAACTATAACGCAACTATATTATTATTCGAATCCTTCTTCCGTAGTGAAAAATTGATCTTAGATAAAAGTCTGCAAAAAGGCCACCATGCCAAGCAGGTAGAGCAAAGCGACCAGAAACAGAAAAAAAGAAAAATGGCTACCTCGGTTAAAATACAAAGGTAAGTGCCATTGCTGTGTATTTTGACTTACGGAACAAGTGGCGGTAACTATGAGCAGCAGAGTATTATATACCAGGAAAAAGCTCTAATTTCGCTCAACACAAGCTAGCGTTAAGAGGGACACGTGTACGTTATCCGAGATTGTAGCCTAATTTGATGAGTTACAAGGAAAGGAAGATGTTCTTAGTGATTCTGAAATGTCCGACCGGGGAGCTTATTATCAAATTTCTGCTGTTGAAGGCTTGATGGTGTGTATCTGCATATTTCTTCATTTAAATTGATACTATAAATAATAATAACAACAATAATTACATAAATAATAGTAATAATTCTTTCCTGCTATTCAGGTAATCTGCAAAAGATTTCGAATTGGTCTTAATATCGAGCAGTCAGTTTCTGTCATATAGGAGCAGGAGAACAGACGAAGAGATCATCTCTGAAAAGGTTGAGATGCACCTCACAAAAAAGTTTAAGAACAAGAGGTGTACCAACACATATGTGAACCAAACCCACAACAGACACACGCCAACAAGTGCGTGTCGGTGCCTGTTGCAAAAACAAATTCTAACCTGGTGACAGGGACTAACCAGTACTCTCACATTTCAAAATAAGTTGGCAAACAATGTGACGGTGTAGAAAAATAATTCAACTGCAGTTCCGCTTCCAGGTGCATACAGAATAAGATCCAATACTGTACAGATATCGTTCACACGACTGAACTCAAACGCGAACGCTGCAACCACAATAATTACAAAAATCGAATGCAGGTTTTCAATTGTACCGCACAATTAAGATCTCGATGTCCTTGTGACAGTACTACACATCGTGAATAAACTTTCCAAGACCAAATCTCCAAACGTTTGGCATTAATGGCAAACGTAACTACCCCTTTAGGAGTGGTACGTCAAGCTGGAGACCTCTCCAGGTGATCAAAGTGATTTTACAAGACGTGGTACCAAAACTTCCTACTAACACTCACTCTCACTGGTGCAAGACATGAAACAGAAAGAAAATTAAAAACTGCTACTACACGCGACTCGCACACCGAACAAACAAAACACGTATTCATAATCAGAAACTTCGAGATGTTTGCTAAACCTCTCCTAGCGGAGCTAACGCGTTGCAGAACACGCAATTAATGTTAGATTAGGAACACACACACTACACTCACCGCAAAACACGGAGACCTACAGTTGGCAGAATGAGAAACCGCGCTCAAACGACAGGACAAAATACACTGATCAGCCAGAACATAATGACCATCGACCTGCTATCTATGTAAACCCTGAATGCGACAACAGCGTCAGCTGCCGAGGAACGACTGCTAGTTAGACACACGCATGTAGTATAGGTCAGCGTGCTCTCCGTGTGCAGAATGGGGAAGGCGCGCGATCTATCTGACTTTGACCGAAGGAAGATCGTGATGGCGCGGAACTCCGCCACGAACATCTCGAAAACTGCACGACTTGTGGGAGTTTGAGGAGTGCTGTTGGGAGTGTCTTCAACACGTGGCGAAACCCAGGTGGGTCAGGCGTTCTTATACGTCTTTTCCCTTTTATGGTACTGCAATTTCAAATGGTTCAAATGGCTCAGGGTCATCAGTCCCCTAGAACTTAGAACTACTTAAACCTAACCAACCTAAGGACATCACACGGATCCATGTCCGAGGCAGGATTCGACCCTGCGACCGTAGCGGTCGCGCGGTTCCAGACTGTAGCGCCTAGAAATCTAGGTAAAGTTTATTTACTTATGCATCTGGAGGCTGAAATTTAATGTAATTAAAATCTAATAACTTTTTAGAACATTTCTCGTATAAGAAAACAGCAGTCTGATTCAATTTTTTTAAAAAGTGGATGATAAACAATTTTAACTGCAGTAAAGTATTTATTTGCAATGCTTACCGGTTCCGGTCAGAATATGACCATCTTCATACCACAATGGATCAAATGGCTGAGCACTATGGGACTTAACTTCTGAGGTCATCAGTCCCCTAGAACTTAGAACTACTTAAACCTAACTAACCTACGGACATCACATACAGCCATGCCCGAGGCAGGATTCGAACCTGCGACAGTAGCGGTCGCGCGTTTCCAAACTGAAACGCCTGGAACCGCTCGGCCACACCGGCTGGCTCTTCATACCATTTATACTATAACTGTAGGCGGTGGAGGCGAACGGAGCAGGTGTTGTGACTCCACGCTCTCAACTGCTGACGTTCTTGGAGTGGCAGCACTTGCTCCGTTCACCTCCACCGCCTACAGTCATGGTATAAATGGTCTCAAGATGGTTATATTCTGACGGAAACCGATAACCACTGCAAATAAATATTTTACTGCGGTCGTTTGCACATACATCACACAAGTTTCTAGCTGAAACGCCCCCTTAGGAAAATTTATGAATGACTGTGCTGATAAACCTCTTACATTATTTGCTTTTCAAACGGCTGAGCAAAACTGAACGTACTCAGACATTACTCTCTTTACTGATTCTGATCCACTAAACTGACACACAATATTTTTAGCGCAACGCAATCTGACTTCCAATAATCCCTATAAAAGAATGGCCCTGACTAATAATAACCTATACCTTTCATGAATCACTTACCTCACAAAAATCTTCGTTACTCGAACTACTGCAATACAGCGAGCGCCAATACTGCCAGCGGAATAAAAGATTCTAACTACTGAAGGCACTAACTACTGATAGGCATAGTTAGCATATGAAAGATTTTGATAGAGAACAAACAATGCATTTACCTTAATAGTGTTCAAAAGTCATAATATATACAGGGTGTTACAAAAAGGTACGGCCAAACTTTCAGGAAACATTCCTCATACACAAAGAAAGAAAATATGTTATGTGGACATGTGTCCGGAAACGCTTACTTTCCATATTAGAGCTCATTTTATTACTTCTCTTCAAATCACATTAATCATGGAATGGAAACAAACAGCAACAGAACGTTCCAGCGTGACTTCAAACTCTTTGTTACCTGAAGTGTTCAAAATGTCCTCCGTTAGCGAGGATACATGCATCCACCCTGATGCGCTGATGCATCCCTGGAGAATGGCGTATTGTATCACATCCGTCCACAATATGAGCACGAAGAGTCTCTACATTTGCCACCGGGGTTGCGTAGACAAGAGCTTTCAAATGTCCTCATAAATCAAAGTCAAGAGGGTTGAGGTCAGGAGAGCGTGGAGGCCATGAAATTGGTCCCTCTCTACCAATCCATCGGTCACCGAATCTGTTGTTGAGAAGCGTAAGAAGATGTGCAGGAGCTCCATCTTGCATGAACCACATGTTGTGTCGTACCTGTAAAGGCACATGTTCTAACAGCACAGGTAGAGTATCCCGTATGAAAACATGATAACATGCTCCATTGAGCGTAGGTGGAAGAACGTGGGGCCCAATCAAGACATCACTAATAATGCCTACCCAAACGTTCACAGAAAATCTGTGTTGATGACGTGATTGCACAATTGCGTGCGGATTCTCGTCAGCCCACACATGTTGATTGTGAAAATGTACAGTTTGATCACGTTGGAATGAAACCTCATACGTAAAGAGAACATTTGCACTGAAATGAGGATTGACACATTGTTGGATGAACCATTCGCAGAAGTGTACCCGTGGAGGCCAATCAGCTGCTGATAGTGCCTGCACACGCTGTACATGGTACGGAAACAACTGGTTCTCCCGTAGCACCCTCCATACAGTGACGTGGTCAACGTTACCTTGTACAGCAGCAACTTCTCTGACAATGACATTAGGGTTATCGTCAACTGCACGAAGAATTGCCTCGTCCATTGCAGGTGTCCGCGTCGTTCTAGGTCTTCCCCAGTCGGGAGTCACAGGCTGTAATGTTCCGCGCTCCCTAAGACACCGATCAACTGCTTCGAACGTCTTACTGTCGGGACACGTTCGTTCTGGAAATCTGTCTCGATACAAACGTACCGCGCTACAGTTTTTGCCCCGTGCTAATCCATACATCAAATGGGCATCTGCCAACTCCGCATTTGTAAACATTACACTGACTGCAAAACCACGTTCGTGATGAACACTAACCTGTTGTTGCTATGTACTGATGTGCTTGATGCTAGTACTGTAGAGCAATGAGTCGCATGTCAACACGAGCACCGAAGTCAACATTACCTTCCTTCAATTGGGCCAACTGGCGGTGAATCGAGGAAGTACAGTACATACTGACGAAATTAAAATGAGCTCTAACATGGAAATTAAGCGTTTCCGGGCACATGTCCACATAACATCTTTTCTTTATTTGTGTGTGAGGAATGTGTCCTGAAAGTTTGGCCGTACCTATTTGTAACACCCTGTATATCCGTTCATGACATCCAGTCTTACAAATTTACTCATTCTGATGGACACACGTCCGGATCATCCGTTCTCAAAACTCCTCCATCTCTCTCCCCACATCCACCACTGCTGGCGGCTCACCTCCAACTTCGCAACGCTACGCGCTGTTAACAGCCAACTGCCCAACACTACAATAGCAAATTCCAACAATGCAAACTAGCCACAGGCTTCACACACCGCAGTAAGTGATTTTCATATAGAGCGCTACGTGGCGTTACCAACATAGAAACCTACTTCATAGGTTAAATAGCGAATGCACTATATTTCATGCACTGCTTGCGTCTACTATCAGACTTGGCTAGCGCTTGGATGAGTGATCTTCCGGATCTGTTGAGTGCTGTTGGCAAGTGGGGAGAACTCGACTGAGAAACTTGATTGAGAAGTGGTGGCTCCAATCGCGAAAACTGACTACGGCTGGGAGAGAGGTGTGCTGACCACATGCTCCTCGATATCCACCTCCAGCAACGCCTGTCGACTGAAGACGACATGGCGATCGGTCGGTACCGTTGCGTCTTCCGAAGCCTGTTCAGGCGGAGCTACTAGTTTACCACAAGTAGTTCTGTAATACTCGACGTTATGTACATATAAGAGTTCTCTAAGCACTGAGTTATCATCAGTAATTTGCAAATTAAGCGTGAAACACACGAATGCGAGTCATCTGGTAAAACAAACTACCACTCTGAGTACAAAAACATAGAAAAGACTGACAAATATCCATAAAATTTAAAAGAAACTTAGTCTCAGACATCTATAAAGTATATCAGAAAAAGCACTGAGTTATCATCAATAATTTGCAAATTAAGCGTGAAACACACAAATGCGAGTCATCTGGTAAAACAAACTATCACTCTGAGTACAAAAAACATAGAAAAGACTGACAAATATCCAAAAAAAATTAAAAGTAACTTAGTCTCAGATATCTATAAAGTATAACAGAAATTTTAAAAGCTATTTCTTTTAGCACACTTCTTTACCAAGCAAGAATGTGTTCGATACATTTTTAGTCACCAATATTACGTATTTCGTTTTTTTATAGATTAAATTGTAGCAATACTGACGCGATTTCCGAAGATCCTGTGGTGGTCTTTTGAAACCGCATGTACTCCGAGGGTGAACCAATATAAACCGCATCTTATATTTTAAGAAAAATAATTTTATTGAAAAACAAAAGGCTTTACAAATATATTTTTCCCTGCGAGGAGGAAGGGTCTTTTTTATTGCAGCATCGTAGAATGATGATGGTTGAGTCAGAGGCCAATTGCATACGAATTCCTCCTCCCTCTCATTACCTTCAAATCGCTTCTTTAAGAGATCCAAGCAATTGCAAATCGCAGAGCGATAGTGCCAGTCTTTGAGGAGAATGTCCGAGTTAAGTGCAGTGCATTTCTGTAGTTTGGTGATCGTTAGTTGCAGTATGGCATTGTCGAGGAGGAGGCTGGTCTAGCATTTGGCGGCGATGTGCATGCCTCACCTTCTTCAACAGCTCACAGAAGTAAGCAGTATTGATTATGTGTTGGCCACGCAAAAAATGAATGAGCAAAGTCCCTCGCCGGTCGAGAAAAGCTGTTGACAGAACTTCGCTAGCTGACAGTCGATTGTTGGGCTTTCACTGGGACTGACTCCCATTTTTCTCCGCTGCTGCTTACTGGCTTTTTTTGGATTCTCAAGTGACGATCCGTCTCAGAAATGCATCACCTTGTTTAGGAAACCTCGCCGCAACCCTCTGATAGACCTCCAACCTCCGCAGCTTCTTATTTTCGGTAAAAAGACGAGGGAGCCATCTGCAACACACTTTGCGGAACTGTAGGTAACTTGCGATGATAGCTTGACAGCTCCCATTACTTATTCCAACCTGTTCCGCTATTTATAATACTCTCGCCCGTCGATCGCCTTCAAGAATGTCTCGAACCGCACGAACGTTTTCGTTTGTAACGCTGGTCTGAGAACCGCGATCGTGTTGCTGATTCTCGAACTCCTTATGCCCAGCAAACACACGCGTCCTTGACACTGTTCGATCACAGAAGTGTGCAATCAGTCTCTGGAAAATTTCCGTCGTTTGAACTCCTACACGAGCAAGTAATGGTATAATTATGCATTACGCAATGGAGGGACGCACCCGTTGCTCCGACATAGTGAGCGTTGCTATCGTAGCTGGCCGCTACGGTCGCAGGTTCAAATCCTGCCTCGAGCATGGCTGTGTGCGATGTCCTTAGGTTAGTTACGTTTAAGTAGTTCTAAGTTCTAGGGGAATGATGACCTCAGCAGTTAAGTCCCATAGTGCTCAGAGCCATTTTTTTCTGTGGAAGCGGTTGGAAGTATGTAACGGCAGGCTCTCCCTACTAACGTCCCCACCTACCAAAACTAGAAGCACGGTTCCGGTCCATCCAACGATGTTCAAGAACAAAAATCCCGTTTATATTTGATGTAAAAAGCACTCAGTCTTCAGGCCATAAGTGGCCCATCGGGACCATCCGACCGCCGTGTCATACTCGGCTGAAGATGCGGATAGGAGGGGCGTGTGGTCAGCATACCACTCTCCCAGTCGTTATGATGGTTTTCTTTGACCGGAGCTGCCACTATTCGGTCGAATAGCTCCTCAATTGGCATTCACCCCGAAAAATGGCAACAGCGCATGGCGGCCACGACCGACAGCGCTTAACGTCGGTGATTTGACGGGAACCGGTGTATCCATTGCGGCAAGAGCGTCGCCATATTTGATGTACCCTCTAAGTTAAATGATCTGAAGATTTAATTCGTATGCTAGAGTGGCTATCCATCCTCTTTAATACAGGCCAATCTCTGGACCTAGTTTTCAAAGTTTCTAGAAACAATCATACGTTGTTGAGACACCTTAACTAACAATGTGGAAAAGTACGTTAAATGGATTCAGTGCCGAACTGGCTTCAGCTTGTTTGTTTGCTTGTAAATCAATATTTCGTCTCACAGTGGGGGTTGATGAAGACGCAACAGGAAAAATCGTTATTACAGTTACATGAATACTTGGTGCCTGTTATTTCGGACATATCCAAAAGGACAGACACTAAGCGAAGTCCTCAGCTGTTATATGTATTATGCAATTAAACATGGAGGAGGGAGAAAGGAAAGGAAAGGGGAGGGTCTAATGATATCAGCTGCTTCGGGACTTTATGCTGGGTCAGCGGCGACGAGTGAAAATGAATGCTGGACCGGAACTTGAGCCTGGGATCTCCTGCTTACGAGGCAATCGTATTAACCACTGCGCCACACGGGCACAATATTTATCGAACTATCTCGGCAAACTTCCCGGTCGACTCACCCTCCCACCTAGCAACACCTATTCGCTGTCTTCGGCCATGTCCGAAATAATAGACACTACACATTCATATACCTGTTTTGCCTACATGTGCAGTTAATCAACAAGCTTCATTGTGGATGGACATTTAAGTTCGAACTCCAGCAGGAATCTAAAATTATAACGCGTGGATGACGTGGAGTGGAAGTGCGGGTAGGTGGCGCTGCGTGGGAGTGTTCCAAGATAGTCCATGCATATGAGATGAGCCCTGTGTCCGAGTGACACAGTGGTTAACACAGCTGCCTACTAAGCAGGCAGTCAAGTGTTCGAGTCCCATTTTGGAGGACCAAGCATGTCATGTTAATGGGCACAGTGATCAACAAAATAGCCCCAGTCAATGTTGGCCGTATTACGGCACCACTAATACACCTTCGGCATTTCCTCGATTAATCTTACACGGTGTCCCACTCAAACCTCCTAATTTCAAAGACACAGGGGGAAAAAAACCACAGTAGATCTGACAATGAAAAATGCACCACATTATTGAGCATCTCAAAGAATTTATTTATTTATTATTTATACACCTCTACATGTGAGCCATTTGTAGCACGATGAATATCGAGTCTATATTCAATTTCTTACCAAGTTCTTTGTAAAATTACTTCTGTTATTGTTGCAATCGCACTTGTGATACGATTTTGCAATGTAGAAATATCGTCCACTTTGGTCGCATACATGCGGTTCTTCACGAATCCCCGCATGAAGAAATCAAGAGGCGTAATGTCAGATGAACGTGGTGGCCAGGTAACGGGTCCTTCGCGTCCGATCCAACGGTTGGGAAATTTCCTATCCAAGAACTTGCGAACAGCCGTTGACCAATGCGCCGGAGCTCCATCTTGTTGAAAAATGAGATTGGGTAGCAAGTCTTATAACTGAAGATACACAAACTGCTCCAACATGTCCAGATACACTGACCCATGCACTGTTTGTTCCGCAAAAAGAAGAACGGTTCAACAATCCTGTCGTGAATTAGCCCGCACCAGACGTTTAGTTTAGGGCTGTCACGAACACGTTCAGTAACAACGTGCCGATTTTGAGAACCCCAAATCCGAACATTATGCTTATTAACCCTTCCTGAGTTTGCCTCATCTGACAATAAACATCTTTCCAGGAAGTTGGTATCCATATCAATACGCTGCAGCATATCCGCAGCAAATTGTGTCGGCCTGGTTTGTCGTTCAGCGTCAAATGTTGCAGAATTTGCACGTTCTAAGCACATATACGAAGGCGCTGGTGAACGTCATGATGCAATGTTGATCGAGGTACATCATGTTGCCTAGATGCTTGACGAAGTGACTTACGTGGGCTTCTGATGTCCTCCACTGTCTTTTCTGAAACTTAGTAACATACACCGCAGGAATGTTTCAGAACACTTCCTGGTGCCAGAAACTTCCTATACCATTCCTTATTCGTTTTCACATCAGGTGGATCACATTCGTACACACGAAGATAATTTCTTCGCACCGTAATCGGCGATTTTGCTTCTGCAAACCACACTACTGCTTGTGAGCGCTGCTGTGGAGTCGCCATTTTCACTTCATGCGACCGTGCTGGACTCTGGCAAGGATACTTGGCACGTATGAAGCGGGAATATAAATTCTTTGAGATGCTCTATAATTTGGTGCATTTTTCGTAGTCAAATCTACTTACGAGAGAAAAACCTCGAAATCAGGGAGGTTTGAGTGGTACGCCCTGTACATTCAGTACGGTTTGGCGGAAACCAGGTTGCCCGCAACGAACGACATTCATCGACGCTTCCTCCAACAACACCCTCGCAATGTGGTAGAACAAAAGTACCCAGCGATACAATGACAGGTAATATGAAGGGCGGTTCATCTCGGACCCCCCACCTCCCACCTCAACGGAGGTACGTGTGTTGTGGTATATAGTGGTGGGCGACAAATTTCCTAAACGTCAACGACTGCGCTCTATTCACCAGATCGACAATCTGATATGTCTCCACTGTGTGATCGACGACCATCGTTTTGTTTGAGCCACGCCAGTCGTGTGTTGGCTGCTCACGAAGAAAATTTTGGCCCCTTCGTTGCGAAAGGCGTAGACGGCAATCAAAGCTGACGACTTAGTTTTCCATGATCAAACATACTTTCCCTCCACCCGGACAAACGCTGTGAACTGGATAAAGGAGACCATTATCTGCATCGGGCCGGACTTCTGGTACACAATGCAGAAGCAACATATGACCTTTCGGCGACACGTAAAATATAGAACATATTTTGCCAGTTACTAGGGTTCATTATCCACAGACCCTCTGACTATGGGGTGCTGCCGGTGAGAGAAGTGAAATGAGGAGATAGATCATGGTTCAACACCTTACGATCATGCCCGATGTATGCAGGGGACTATACATCACTTTTCAGTTTGCGAGAAACCAACCTGGACAGACGTAAAATTGGCCGTTGCGGGGTTCTGTTTGGTTTGGTGAATTAGTTAAATCTAGGCGCCACTAGGAGCCGTTTTTAGTTTAGATGTGTTGAATGACACCTTTTGTTTCTTTATGTTACGTTTTACGGCTGTAAATCGCTAAAACATAAATAAATACAAAAAACGGTTCAAATGGCTCTTAGCACTAGGGGCCTCAACTGCTGTGGTCATCAGTCCCCTAGAACTTAGAACTACTGAAACTTAACTAACCTAAGGACATCACACACATCCATGCCCGAGGCAGGATTCGAACCTGCGACCGTAGAAGTCGCACGGTTCCCGACTGCGCGCCTAGAACCGCGAGACCACCGCGGCCGGCGAAATAAATACAAAAATAAGAAACACATAAAGAAGTAAATGAAGCTAAATGCAACCAAAAAGGCATTTCATCCCTTGGACCACATCCCCAGTATCAGGAGGGAGGAGACATCGTGGCCAGCCCTCGCGTTGCGACCACTACCCACCCAGCCTCCGTCATCCCACGGTCTGATCGCCTAAAGTCCCAGTTAAAAAGGGGACTGACGTAAAAAAAAAAGGGAAACGTCGGTATACATTTCTGCATAAAGTCCCGATGCCACTGACATTATCAGTTTCTTCTCTTTCCGATCCTTTCTCGCACCTCCTCCTTCAACTACATAAGAATACTACAACTTTTTGCGTAAGTTCCAATATTAATTCTTGCGAACACCTTAATCTCTCCCTTTTCCATAGTCGAGTCCACATGAGTGAAGAACTTCACACACACAAAACCAACGCAACTTCTAAGTTAACGTATCCTCCAGTACAGAAAAAGGGGTCAATTTTAGTGTCCGATACCACCCGCTGGCTTTGACCAATGTTATATGTGATGTTATTTTGTTTGTACCGCATATTACTGTCGATGAACGTTAAATGATTTCTCTGGATTTCCTCGTTATGCACGTACATTACAAATTCGATGTAGGTTGTTTCGTTTTCAACTCGCAATTTATTTTATGCATCTTTTGCTAATGAAAGTAGTTGTGATTGATAAGGTCTTGATTTGTCACGCGGTTCGTTATGGATGAGTCAGTTGTTTTTACTGCGAAAATTCTGCTTCAGAATATCAGTGAGCGTAAATCAACTACAAAATTTTTGCTATCATTGAGCGTCATTGCTGAATTTTGCAAGTACAGTGTCTGCGGAAATTATATGGTTTTGACGAAGGTTGCGTTATCACGAACTTCCGACGAATACATGTGGAAGTGCAGGAAAAATAACATATGGAGATCCATGCGTAGGGAGACGTGATTCGAAATATCGAGGCTGAATTTAGAAGGAATAGTCATGCTAACCTACTATTTTTTCTATGAATATTCTTGAAAATCTGTCGTGCACGAAGCAGGGGTTTCGTGCGGCACTGTAGTCGACTAGTTCTCGCTTTGTAGAGAAGTATAGGGGGTGAATGGGGGAGCCAGGGGTTATAGTTGAAGTAGATGAGTCACATTTTGGAAAGAGAAAGTACGAAAGGGGGCACGAGGTTGTTCGTCTGGGTGTTTGCAGTAGTAGTTTCTGGAGTAGATTGTGCTGATGTTGTATGTATGGTTCTACCAAATCGGACAAAGAAAGTCTTGACATCTTTAACAGAATAATATATGGGAGAAGGTTATGTAGTCATGTCGCATGGGTTTTGCTTCGTAAAAGAGGTTATCATCATTTGGTCGTGAATCGCAATATTCAGTTTAAAGATTTTAAGATGGGAGCACGTTCTAATACTATCGAGGGGTATTGGGGAGCTGTAAAATCTGTTGTCGGTAGGGGAAAGAGAAGGATTTCAGTCTTGCAAGGCCATTTAGATGAATACCGTTGGAGGAAGAGTATTCATTCCTAAATATTATTGTGTATTTCTCGCATTTATGAAAGTAGTCATCAAAATGTACATGCTTGTTTTTTTTTTTTAGTTAGGTGTTGGTGGGTCTCATACTTTTTTCTTGTTTTCGTTGCGTTTTCGTATGTTGGTATATTGTGCGAGTGTTACTTTTTTGGTTTCTCTGGAGGGAGCTTTTTCTTTCGTTTTAATATTTTCTGGTTACAAAAATGGTTCAAATGGCTCTGAGCACTATGGGATTTAACATCTGAGGTCATCAGTCTCCTAGAACTTAGAACTACTTATACCTAACTAACGTAAGGACAACACAAACATCCATGCCCGAGGCAGGATTCGAACCTGCAATCGTAGCGGTCTCGCGGTTCCACACTGTAGCGCCTAAAACCGCTCGTCCACTCAGGCCGGCTTCTGCCTACAATTTTGGGCCGAGGGGTATTGCTGTGCCTTTGCCGGAGGGTTTATGTGATTGACTCGTGGTTTCATTTTTTTTTTATTATTTTAAAACTTAGCGTCTGATTGAGGGCGGATGGTAGGGAAGAACTGATTTGGGTGGTACCTCATTCTTGCCTGGCAGTTTGTGTTTCTTATTATTTTTTCATTAGTTATTCTGCATTTTGCTTCTTCCGTTAAAGTTTGCCTTCTAACATTATCATTTCTTGTTGTGTCCTTATTAAGTTCTTGTCAGCCTCGATCTTTGACTCATTTGGAAGTTCATATGCGATAAGTTTCTTTTTCTGTAGCCATTTTTATGTTTTCCTTTTCGATGTTTCTGCTACAGTTCTCTTATTTTTCCTGTCACTCCTGGTGTATGGATTTTACTGAGTGTTACTTGGAGCTACTTTAGCTGGTGTAACTTTCGTGTAATATAGTTATCTGTACAAGGTTTTATCATTTTTGCGTTTTATTTCTTTGCGTGTGCAGTAATGTGTGTAAGGATTTTCGTTTTTTGAAAATCTAGTCCTATTCTGTAGTTCACTAACAAGATAATTTTTAAGCACGTTTCTGATATGTTATATGGTTTTTGCGCAACAAACAGTAATATTGGAATCTGTAACTAGAAATGACCTCCTACATAGGTTGCTTCTAGTTACCGATTCCAGCTATTCGGCGGTACATGTCTTTGGACAAGCCAGTCAAAGTAATAAAACGAAGAACACGAGCAGCTGCTCGAGCGTCATCAGCTAAAATATCCTGTAAAGTAGATGGCTGAGACAGGACAACACGAGATTGACTAAAACGGGGACACGACAATAAAACATGGCGCACTGTCAATGCATGACCACAAGGGCACTGCGGGGCTGGGTCACCGGAGAGCAGGTAGCGGTGGCTAAACCGGCAATGCCCAATCCGCAACCTGGTCAGGAGGACCTCTTCTCGCCGAGATGGTCGGGAGGTGGTTGTCCAAGCAGTTGGGAACGGTTTTACGGCCGAGAGCTTGTTTCCTTGAAGTGATGACCAAGTATCCCACCACAATGACACAAGCCTCTTACAAACAACCCCACTAATGTCAGATGACCGGACACAATGGGAGGCTGGCCGAGGCAGGAGGACTGCAGCCTTGGCTGCAGCATCAGCAGCCTCATTCCCAGGCACTCCTACATGGCCGGGAACCCACAGAAAGCTGACAGGAGAGCCATCATCAGCAAAAGAATGGACGGACTGCTGGATCCGTTGCACCAAGGGATGAACCGGATATGGAGCTCCAAGGCTCTGAAGAGCACTGAGTGAATCAGAGCAGAGTACAGACGATGAATGGTGGTGGCAGCGGGCATACTGAACGGCCTGATGGAGAGCAAAAAGCCCGGCCGTAAAGCTGGAACACTGGTCGAGGAGCCGGTATTTAAAGGTGACGGCCCTGACGACAAAGGCACAGCCGACACCATCGTCAGTTTTGGAGCCATCAGTGTAAATAAAGTTGTGACTGGCAAGTCGCGCACGAAGTTCGACAAACCATGAGCAATACACTGCAGCCGGAATACCCTCCTTCGGGAGCGAGCTGAGGTCGAGATGAATATGAACCGGAGCCTGGAGCCAAGGTGGTGTCGGGCTTTCACCCTCTCTGAACGTGGTAGGGAGGGCAAAATCCAATTGTCGAAGCAGGCGACGAATGCGGACTCCAGAGGGCAGCAGGGCAGACACGTACAACCCGTACTGACGGTCGAGAGAATCGGCGAAGAAGGACTGATAATAGGGGTGGATCAGGCATTGACAACAGCCGGCAGGCATACCGACAAAGCAGTACGCCACGCCGGTAAGTCAATGGTAATTCGGCAGCTTCAGCATAAAGACTCTCGACGGGACTAGTGTAGAATGCTCTGGTCGCAAGACGTAACCCCCGATGGTGGATGGAGTTGAGACGGCGTAAGAGGGATGGTCGAGCAGACGAGTAGACGAGGCTCCCATAATCCAGCTTTGGACCGATACAAGCGAAGCAGGACAGTGCAATCCGCTCCCCAAGATGAACCACTAAGATCTCTGAGGACATTAAGGGAACGTGTACAATGGACAGCCAAATAAGAGACATGCGGAGACCAACAAAGTTTCCTGTCTAGTGTGAGCCCTAGAAACTTAGTTGTTTCCACGAATGGGAAAACAACGGGACCGAGATGTAAGGATGGCGGAAGGAACGCTTTATATCGCCAAAAGTTGATGCAAACCGTCTTCTCTTCAGAGAACCGGAAGCCATTAGCCACACCATGAGTATAGGCTGTCAAGACAATGCTGAAGGCAGCACTCCAGGAGGCATGTTCTCTGGGCACTACAGTAGATCGCGAAGTCATCGACAAAAAGAGAGACTGAGACATTAGGTGGAATGCAATCCATAATTGGATTGATCGCTATGGCATCTCGTCGAGCATGGATAGCATCTCTACAAGCCTCATTCCACCAGGGGCCGGAAACACGATGTGAAGAAGAGGTAGTACGAGGAATGGAACGTTCGGCAGCATTGGTGATAACAACCGTGAGGTTTTCGACCTGGCTGTCACAACTGAGAAAATCGTGGTCCGGAAAGGTTGCCAGGGAGGAGTAAAGTCCCCAGTCAGCTTTCGGTATGTTCCAGCTCGAAGGACGTGGGGATGGGGTGTGGTGCAGGAGACGAACAACACAGGGGAAATGGTCGCTCGAATAGGTGTCAGAAAGGACATACCACTCGAACCGATGGGCAAGAGTGGTAGAACAGATCAAGAGGTCCAAGTGGGAGTAGGTATGAGTAGAGTCCAAGAGGAAAGTCGGGGCGCCAGTTTTGAGGCAGACAAGATTGAGATGGTTGAAGACATCCGCCAAGAGGGAGCCTCTCTGACAGGATGCAGGAGAGCCCCAAAGGGGATGATGGGCATTGAAGTCGCCAAGCAATAAAAACGGCGGAGGAAGCTGAACAATCGGGTGAATCATGTCAGCCCGACTAACTGCGGATGACGATGGAGTGTAGACAGTACAAACAGAAAAAGTAAAGGCAGAAAGAGTAATACGGACAGGTATTGCTTGGAGTGGGGTGGTCAATGGGATGGGATGGTAATAGACATCGTCCCGAACGAGCAACATGACCCCACCATGAGCTGGAATACTGCCCACAGGGGTGAGGTCAGACCGCTCCGAGGTATAGTGGGTAAAAGCAATGCGGTCAGTTGGGCGCAACTTGGTTTCCTGGAGACCAAGGACGAGCGAACAGTGCAGGCAGTTATAATTCCTCCCGATTAGATCGAATGCCTTTTATGTTCCAATGTAACAAAGCCATCGCTAGTCAGAAAAAAGGGGGAACGAAACGGGTGAAGAGCTGGTCACCTCGACGGCCGCGGATGGCCAGGTTTCGAGGGAACAACGCTACAACCGGCGGGTGGCGGATCCTGTTCCATAGAGTCGTAGCCAGCTGCGGCCGCATTCCTGGGTTGCGTAGGAGGGGCAGCATCATTCGCCGAGGACAGGCCAGCTGAGCGCCTGGCAGCAGAGCGTCCCGGCGAAATTGAGGACAGCCGGGAGCAGCGACTCACGGATGGAGCGTCAGACGAAACGTGCCGGGGTGGAGAGGGGGAGAAAGACTTCTTCTTGGAGGCCTTCTTGGAAGTCTGATGAGGCACAGGGATGGTGGGCTGGACCCGAAGAAGGTCTCACGCGCTGGGTCCGTTTTGGAACGCTGGATCTCGGAAGCCGGGGTCCGGAACATTTCCCCGATGGACGCCTGAGAAGAGGATCGCTTCTCAGGCGGCGGAGGGGGAGGAGGAGGGAGGGTGGCCCCTAGGGCAGAGGGGACAGGGGCTGCGAAGGAGGAGGATTTGGAAGGGAGGAATTTGGGAGACTGAGGCATAGACCCCAGATGTGGTGGGGAGATGGAGGGGGGACAGGATAGGGGTGAGGATACTGTGGAAGGATTGGACACGACTGAGGCAAACGAAGTTGTCAACGTCACGGGATGGAGGCGGTCATACTTCTTCCTGGCCTCAGAATAAGAGAGACGGTCCAAAGTTTTTAATTCTTGAATCTTCTTCTCCTTCTGATACGCAGGGCAGTCTAACGATCTAGGCGAGTGGAGGTCAGGACAATTGACGCACCGAGGTGGTGGGGTGCATATATGTTCCTCACGAAGAGGACGTCCACAATCGCCACAAAGGGGCTCAGCCTCACACCGTGATGACATGTGCTCGAAGTGCAAACACCGAAAGCAGCGCATAGGAGGCGTGTAAGGTCGCACGTCGCACCAGTAGCACATCACTTTTACCTTCTCCGGGAGAACGTCCCCCTCGAAGGCGAGGATAAAGGCCCCGGTGTCGATGCGACGGTGTTTGGGGCCGCGCTGGACTCGCCGGACGAAATGCACGCCTCGGCGCTCCAGGTTGGCCCTGAGCTCCTCGTCAGATTGCAGCAGGAGGTCCCAATGAAAAATATCCCTGTGCGTCCTATTCAGTGCCAGATGCGGGACAATGGACACTGGGATGTCCCCTAGTCGGTCGCACGCCTGGAGCGCCGTCGACGGTGTGGCGGAGATGGTCTTTATAAGAACGGACCCCGAATGCGTTTTACTGAGAACCTCGATTTCTCCGAAGATGTCCTCGATGTGCTGGACAAAGAACATGGGCTTGGAGGTGGCGAATGTCCCCCCATCGGTCCGAGAACAGACTAAATAGCGGGGGAAGTACTTCGCCCCAAGCAGACGGGCCTGTCCTTCCTCCCAGGGAGTGGCCAACGGGGAAAGGGCAGGAGAACCAGAACCAGAGACAGTACCTTTCTTTTTAAAAGACTTGGCCGCAGATCGACCTGATACATGTTGACGTTTCATCTGCGAAACGTCCGCCCCGGTACCACACACTCTGACCAGGGCCTCTCCCCACGGGCGCCACCCAGCCTCAGCAAGGGCCACCTGGCAGGATGACCGTTGCCGGGAGTCCTGATGCCCCAAGGAGACGGGCATCTACTCCCTGACCGACGTGGGGAGGGTACAGCTCAGGTATCGGCAGTACGATCCCTGTGTTGTCAAGGGGCTACAACCTTGAGTGTACATGACGACCCCACCACAACGGGTTGGCTACTGTGCTGGATTTCGGATGCCATGGAGAGTCCATCATGATCGTAGGTGCAGATGGGGACGCACTATGGGCGTAACTTGTGCAACCCATCAGGCGTTTAGGCCCAAGACGAGGAATAGTGGGTGCGGTTACAATGCCGTTACAATGCTGAGTGCCAAGGTCTTATTGCTCTGAGGACCAGTGATACACCACGTAAGGCGTCCTTCCCCAAAAGGCCCGTACTTCTGTAGAATTTTGAAAAATGGAGGTCAAACTTCAAGGGGGGCCGTCACATGGAAGGCCGAAACGGTTGAAACTCGTTTTAGTCGCCTCTTAAGACAGGCAGGAATACCTCGGGCCTATTCTTACCCCAGACCCGTAGGCTGGACTATGGTACTCTATCCTGGGCAAGCTCCTTCATCTCCCAGTACCTACTGCAACCTACATCCTTCTGAATCTGCTTACTGTATTCATCTCTTGGTCTCCCTCTACCTCCAATGCTAAATTTGTGATCCCTTGATGCCTCAGAACATGTCCTACCAACAGGTCCCTTCTTCTAGTCAAGTTGTGGCACAAACTCCTCTTCTCCCCAATCCTATTCAGTACCTCCTCATTAGTTATGTGATCTACCCATCTAATCTTCAGCATTCTTCTGTAGCACCACATTTCGAAAGCTTCTATTCTCTTCTTGTCCAAACTATTTATCGACCATATTTCACTACCATAGGTAGCTACACTCCATACAAATACTTTCAGAAATGACTTCCTAACGCTTAAATCTATACTCGATGTTAACAAATTTCTCTTCTTCAGAAATGCTTTCCTTGCCATTGCCAGTCTACATTTTATATCCTCTCTACTTCGACCATCATCAGTTATTTTGCTCCCCAAATAGCAAAACTCCTTTACTACTTTAAGTGTCTCGTTTTCTAATCTAGTACCCTCAGCATCACCCAACTTAATTCGACTACATTCCATTGTCCTTGTTTTGCTTTAGTTGATGTTCATCATACATCCTGCATTCAAGACACTATCCATTCCATTCAACTGCTCTTCCAAGTCCTTTGCCGTCTCTGACAGAATTACAATTTATTTCTTCTCCACGGATTTTAATACCTACTCCGAATTTTTCTTTTGCTCAACTTCACTGCTTGCTCAATATAGAGATTGAATAACATCGGGAAGAGGGTACAACCCTGTCTCATTACCTTCCCAACCACTGGTTCCCTTTGATATCCCTCGACTCTTATAACTGCCATCTAGTTTCTGTACAAATTGTAAATATCTTTTCACTCCATGTATTTTACCCCTGCCACCTTCAGAATTTGAAAGGGTATTCCAATCAACATTGCCAAAAGCTTTGTCAAATTCTACAAATGCTAGAAACGTGGGATTGCATTTCTTTAATCTAGCTTCTAAGATAAGTTGTAGGGTCAGTATTGCCTCACGTGGCAAGATATTTCTACGGAATCCAAACTGACCTCCCCCAATGTCGGCTTCTACTAGTTTTTCCATTCGCCTGTAAAGAATTCGCGTTAGTATTTTGCAGTCGTGACTTATTAAACTGATATTTCGGTAATTTTCACATCTGTCAACACCTACTTTCTTTAGGATTGGATTTATTATATTCTTGTTGAAGTCTGAGGGTATTTCGCCTGTCTCATACATCTTGATCACCAGATGGTAGAGTTTTGTCAGGACTGGCTCTCTCAAGGCTGTCAGTGTTTCTAATGGGATGTTGTCTACTCCCGGGGCCTTGTTTCGACTCAGGCACATGTGCAAAATATAATATGTTCACTGGTAATTGCTCTCGTGGTTCAAAAATGGTTCAAATGGCTCTGAGCACTATGGGATTTAACATCTGTGGTCATCAGTCCCATAGAACGTAGAACTACTTAAACCTAACTAACCTAAGGACATCACACACATCCATGCCCGAGGCAGGATTCGAACCTGCGACCGTAGCAGTCCCGCGGTTCCAGACTGATGCTCTCGTGTTCTTATTTATTTCAGTCATCCTCAACTCATTTAAATGAAATTCGTGCCTAAATAATAGTCGCGTTAAATGTAATATTTTATGGCATGCTACATTCGTTTGTTTACGAGTATGATCCGTTCCATTCATAGATCGTCCGTTGCAGCATCTACGTATGACGTCATTGGTCAAAGCCGACGGGTAGTACCGGACATTAGAATTTATGCAGAAAAATGTTTTTGTGTTTTCGACGTCATGTTCACCTAGCGTGTTGTGATGATCACGAAAGTCAGCGGACGGCTCATTCAGTCTTCGGCGTTGCGTGTAGCGTTAAAACGACGTCACGTTTGCAGGGAGTCTTGTGAGAGGAGCGATACTCCTGGATTAGGCGCAGCGGTTACTACATTATTATTGGAGAAGTGTTACCGGGGTAACAGCGCCTCGCCCAGGTATTGGTCGGAGGATGGGTGCGCGAGTGGTGGTGGTTGCCTTAGTGTGGCTGGCCGCGCAGACGCAGGGTAGCCGCATCGTGGGCGGCGAGGTGGCCGACATCACGGACTTCCCTTTCCTCGTGTCGCTGCAGAGGCGCAAGACGGGGCACAGCTGCGTGGCCAACATCGTCACGTACAGCTGGCTGGTCACCGCGGCGCACTGCGTCTTCTCGGCAATCCCCAGCCACCCGAGCGACTACACCGTCCTCGCCGGCGTCACCAACCTCACTTACGATGACAACATGGAGGTGTGTACCCCTACTCCACACCCTCGTACGAGTAATGAAACACATTTTTTTTCTGGAAGCAAGTTGCTTCCATTCTGGTAATTTCCAAGAATGACTGCCTATCGAAGTCGCGGGGTCCAAACGATGCATATCGAACGTGCGATTGTAAATCGATCATGCGACTCTGGTGGCGGGCATTGGTCACTACAGCTACGACGGATCTACTGAAGCGAGGGATACAACCCGTCCGCTTCGACCAATGGCGTCGGAATTGGCCAGAGAGCATTTATTACAAAGATGAAAGAGCTGAGAAGAATGTTCAGAGACAAAGGAATGCAAGAGACAAAAACTATAGTTCACATATATAAGGGCCAGTAGTATTTTCACGTTAATGATATCGCGTGTTTGTATCTTATTATTTCTCCGCAAAATACAATGGAAAAAATGAAAGAAATATATTAGTAGCAAAGAATACATCACGTCACGTGTATATCAGTTGTATCTCGAAACTCATTCGAACTGTATGGCTTAAGTGCAGTACAGGATACAAGTTTAGCGTATGTCGATTTCTTCGTTTTCACTAGCATTACTGTCTTGCTGTTCACTTGAACGATGTATCCTCCGCTTCCGTAAACGCTAAATGAAACATGGGATACAGATTGTAGATGTGTTGTTTATTTCGTCTCCGCTGTTACTAACAGTCTATTCTTACGTACATATAAGTACTACTGATGACAGAAGGAGCTACGTACGTAATATTTGTATACTATACTTCTGTTGACCTCTATATATGTGCACTGCTAACGAAAAGGTAGAAATAGACGTACGTTACATTTGCAACCTGTACCTCAGTTGAACTACACGAAGAGGCAATAAGACGACACATGTACAATTTGTACCCCGTACTTCACTATGTCGTAAATTTTTTTTTTCACTTTGGACACTAATATCCCATTCTTCACTTGAGCTGTATAGCTATACGCAACATTTGTATCTTGCTCAATAATATTTTAAGCAATACGTAGCGATCGCTTTTAGAACCACATTCGGTTATTTTAATGTGCAATAATAGCGCTTATCTTTTACTATCTACGCCTCGAAGTGAAGACATTACTATCAATGACAAATGTATGACGTCATTGGTCAAAGCGAATGAGTTGTATCCCCTGCTTCACTAGACTCTTTCGAAAGAAGAGCGTTACAAAAATACTTGTAATTACAAAGGAGACGACTTACCTTACTCGTCGTCGGTGTTGTCGTCATGTGAATGTCCATGTGAACTGCACGCTACGGGAAGAATTCCCTTTTTGCGATAGCCTGGGTAAACTTTGCATCACGCAAGAATATGGGTAGAGTGTCTCTTGGATTAACTTTTCCCTGCTAACGCAATTTGGAGAAATAGCCGTACTGAAACAAGTACAGTTCGTCTCCTTGTCCTGGACGCCCTTCTCTTTTAATGGAAGACTTCACAGACATCCAGAGCCGCTCGATTTTCTGAGTCATCAGAAGACACGAACTATACAGAGTGGTTGGCGAACTCTTGGTCGAATCCTTCTGCTTTGAACATCTTGTATGACTGAAACCAGTCTGTAATGACTTTACTACCAGGCAGTATGAAGTGCTTTATCAGACCCACTGAAGTGACCTTGTATCTGGACAAGCCGGCCGGAGTGGCCGAGCGATTCTAGGCGCTTCAGTCTGGAACCACGCGAACGCTAAGGTCGCTGGTTCCTGCCTCGGGCATGGACGTGTGTGATGTCCTTAGGTTAGCTAGGTTTAAGTAGTTCTAACTTCTAGGGGACTGATCACCTCAGAAGTTAAGTCCCATAGTGCTCAGAGCCATTTCAACCATTTGCTTTGGACAATACTGTGAAACACTTCCGGCACTCTCGTTCTCTTCCACCAAATTTCCAAATATGATCGATTTCATCCTTTGAAGATCGTCCTCTCTGCTTATTCCTTCTTGCTGTATGAGATTTGACCATTTCAACAACTTTACTCTGTCCACTAATAGATACACCGTACTTCGTCAATACCACATAACACACTTCTCTCCAAAACCTGAAATAGTCGCACACGGTAGTCGCAAATAAGTTAGTTTCCGATGCTGTTACTTGCAAGGTGCAGTCTCTAATCCAGCAAGATAGAAGAATTACGCTGGTCTGGATGGATAATTTGGAAGAGTCGAAATACGTATTCTTCCTGATACTCGTTCGTTTTCCGCACTGTCCGCAATGAAATTGTAACTGTAATTCAGCATCGAAACTGTTCTTACAAAGCTTTACACACTTAGCACCATCACAGTCTACGCGGTCCCTTCTTTCCTGCCGGCCGCGGTGGTCTCGCGGTTCTAGATGCGCAGTCCGGAACCGTGCGACTGCCACGGTCGCAGGTTTGAATCCTGCCTCGGGCATGGATGCGTGTGATGTCCTTAGGTTACTTAGGTTTAAGTAGTTCTAAGTTCTAGGGGACTAATGACCACAACAGTTGAGTCCCATAGTGCTCAGAGCCATTAAAACCATTTTTGAACCTTATTTCCTCTTCCGGTAGTACTCCATATCTGCAACAAAAAGTGAAACAATTTTCTACTCTGGATAAGCGCGAAATTAGATTTTTCTATGTGAGAGAATCCGCCGAAGATATGTCAACAACACCAGACATCCCACTCACTACCGACATACATCGTCTGGGTTTCCCTAGCGACTGACAAATAATTCGTGGAGGTATGTGTCTTAGAGCAACTAAGGGGACGACGGAAAACAGATAAAAATGACGATCACAAATAACTGATCATAGCGCCCGCCACCAGTCGCATGATCGATTTACAATCGCACGTTCGATATGCATCGTTTGAATGGTTCAAATGGCTCTGAGCACTACGGGACTTAACATCTGGGGATGTTATGTTGTCTTGGTGGACGACGGTTTCGAACACTGGTTTCCATCTGAAGTTTATTTTTCTCCTGGAACATCTCCAACGCTTTTCATTACACAGGAGAGAAAGAAACTGCAGATGGAAAACTGCGTCCGAAACTGACATCCGCAAAGGCAACAGAGCAGCCTGCCTACGCAGTAGCTATCTCCATTTTCTCCACTTGTGGCAATCAGCTGTCGTCACTGAATAACAAATGACATTGCGAGACATTCCACATACTATCCGTCAGCATAGGAAGACGCGGCCTAGAGGCAGGTGCCGGAGCCCAAAACATCGACACTCTGTAGCGTCGTTAGATAACTTTTCAGGGTACAGCTTCCTATCTTCGATTTGTTCCTTAAGACACCCTCTACAGCCCCTCGAAGCTTGATGCAACATTTCTGGGAATTTGAAATCCCTGAGCTAGCAGGACAAATGGTTCAAATGGCTCCGAGCACTGTGGGATAACTGCAGTGGTCATCAGTCCCCTAGACTTACAACTACTTAAACCTAACTAACCTAAGGACATCATACAATCCATGCCCGAGGCAGGATTCGAACCTGCGGCCGTAACAGTCTCGCGGTTCCGGACTGAAGCGCCTAGAACCGCTCGGCCACTCCGGCCGGCCATCGTTTGGACCCCTCGACTTCGATAGGCAATCATTCTTGGAAATTACCTCCATTCTCGATTCCAATACACCATGTTATTCCCCACACGTTTGGCTGCAAAATCTATTTTTCAACATAATCTCCGTTCAAATCGACTGCTTTACGCCACCTACTCGGGAGCGTCTGTATTCCCGCATAGACGTCGTTGCATCAGTAACCTCCCCACCATCAACCTACTGTTTCCTTCAGAGTGCATCATTTACTGACCCAAACAGATGGAAAGTGCGAGATCTGGGCCGAAGGACTGTTCAGGAAGAACTGTCCAGCGAAGTTTTTTGAACTCCTGTCGGGCGCGCGGACTTGTGTGAGGGCTTGCACTGTCATGGAGAAGGAGAAGTTCGTTCACATTTTTGAGGAGGCGAACACATTGAAGTAGCTTCTTCAGTGTCCTGAGGGTAGCACAATTCACTTCAGAATGATCGTTGTACGATGAGGGAAGAATAACGCATGTCGTAGAAGACAGTCGTCAAGACTTTACCGGCTCAGATTGCGGCTTTGAAGTTTTTCTTTCGAGGAGAGGTAGAGCGGCGCAGCTCAATGGACTGCTGTTTTCTTTCCAGTTCGAGGAGATGAACCCATATTTCATCACCTGTGACGAGTTTCGACAGTAAATTGTCATGATCAGCCTCGTAACGTGCAAGGAAATCCTCACAAATGGTCCTTTGTTGCACTTTATGGTCTTCTATTAGACGGCGAGGAACCGAGCGTGCGCAAAACCCCGACTGGAGGACGAGTGTGTCAGCACTACTGACAGAGACGTCCTGATGTACAGTGACGTGTTTGATTCTGATCCCTTGATCTCTTCAAATGAAAGTGTCCGCACGTTCCAACATCAGGAGTGACATCTGTGTGCGGAAGGCACACAGCCACGTTTGCACGACCTTGTTACGATGTTTTCAGACGCCTCGCCCAACGACTCACCGCGCTTTTGTTCACTGCCAGGGCTCCGTAGACAGACTTCAACATCTACGACACTCTTTTTTTCCGCCATAAGAAACTCAATGACAGGTCTCTGCTTGGAACGCACCTCCGCTACAGACGAAATTTCGAAGACTACGTATTGCACAGCCACCTCTCGGGCTTTCATGAAACTATAGTGGCTGAAGAAATACATTACCTTATTTATTTAACACCCCTCGTATGTGCTCTGCAGCCAGCTTGTAGATTCCACTCATCTGCCGTGACGTTGTGAGTTTACAATGTGAAGGATCTAAGCAGCCTGCTATTAAATGTTATCCGTGGTTGTCTTGATAACTGATGTGAATTATGATGTTTGTAAACTATGCTCTTTATTCCAAATATGTTTTCGTTCAGGAGAGTGTGGTTAGGATTGAATCAAAGGCACAGCTTAAATTGTTGTTAGAGTTGTTAGAGAAACTATTAGCGATTATATTAACATTCTAAGCTGAAAGAAAATTATGCATCACGAAGGAATTATCCGGATGTGTCAGAAATCGCTAGATCTAAGATGTATATACTAACAGACAAGTTATTATGACTCTGGGTGTGGCTCTGTTGCCGTGGTAGCACCTCAACTCCAATAATAAAGTAACCGCTGCACCAAATCCAGGAGTAACGCTCCTCTGACGAGACTCCCTCCAAACGTGACGTCGTTCGAACGGCACACGTAACATCGAAAGCTTGAATGAGCCGTCTACTGGCTTAATCAAAGGAAAAAGTTTCACAAACTGCACAGGTCAATAACGCTTCGGTTGTCATCTGGCCCTTATGCAAGCAATTATTCGGCTTGCCATTGATGACAGAGCTGTTAGATATCCCCTTGATGGATATCGTGCCAAATTCTGTCCAGTTGGAGCTTCAGATTGTCAAAATAACGACCTGGTTGTAGTGCCCTACCCATAGTGCTTAAAACGCACCCAGTTGGAGAGAGATAAGGCGACCTTATTCGCCAACACAGGGTTTGACAAGAGCGAAGACAAGCAGTAGAAACTCTCGCTGTCTGTGGGCCGCCGTTATCTTGCTGAAATGTAAATCGTGGAAGGACTGCTATGTAGGACAACCGAACGGGGCAGAGAATATTGTCTATGTTCCCCTGTGCTGTAAAGGTGCAACGGATGACAACCAGAGTGGTCCTCATACGAAAAGAAATGGCACCCCAGAGTATCAGTTCTGGTTGACGGACCTAATGGCGGCCGACTGTCAGTTTCGTAACCCATCGCTGTCGGGAGCGTCTCCAGACACGTCTTTGCTGGTCACCGGGGCTCACTTCAAAGTGGGACCCATCACTCCAGTCAATGAGATTCCAGGTCGAATGTGCCCTGCAAACGGGCTTGTCGGTGTACAGAGGTCGCATCAAAAACGACCACAATCGGAGCATCAGGCATCACAAAGACAGGAAAAATATGACAGCAAATACGACATGTGTGTACCACGTCTAACTGTGCTACAGCGGTATCGAGGGATAAATTGTGTTCTGGGAATGTAACATGGTGCAGAGGGCGGGAGTAGAGGATTAAAGCGCGAGGGAAGCTAGAACGCTGGACTGTGGTCCTGCAGTTCCCTCTTTGATAATTCTGGAAAGTGAAGAACGATCATGTGATTCTCCACTCTATCTACCCCATTGCGTCACAGGAAGCGACTGCAGACTGTTTCACAAAGTTATACGATCCATTCGCACCGTCCCTTACGAATCACGAAGGGGTGGGTAAGGGAGGAGGCAGGGGGTTAGGAGAGCTCATGGACGAGGTTATGAGAGATTCCCACTATCACGCAGCTTTCCACCGTCGCGCTGTGCAGTGGTCTGTGATTGTTAAGTGGTTCTCAGAAAATGGACTCTCCCTTACTTTTTAAAAAACTATGTCCAGTTCTGTACACCGAATACAGTCATACCGATAATTGATGTAGCGTATGGACAGGGCCTACGGGAAAATTAAAGAGACCTTTGGAGAAAAGAGAGCCACTTGTATGAATATCAAGAGCTCAGATGGAAACACAGTTCTAAGCAAAGAAGGGAAACCAGAAAGGCGGAAGGAGTATATAGAGGGTCTGTACAAGGGCGATGTACTTGAGGACAATATTATGGAAATGGAAGAGGATGTAGATGAAGATGAAATGGGAGATACGATACTGCGTGAAGAGTTTTTTGTGGTTGGCAGGACAGCCAACACCGTGTTACTACTAGAGGACGCCAAAAGGCACGCGATTTAGCTCACGCAGGCTGCCGTGAGGTCTGGAACAGGACAAGGAAATTAGAATTTAGAAGCAACGGACGTAGCTGGTGGAATACTTAACTTTAATCCATTAATGATGAACGTCGGTTTTGACGGTACATAGTTCACAATATCAATAGTAACTGATAATGGCGCCTTGCTAGGTCGTAGCAATTGACGTAGCTGAAGGCTATGCTAAACTATATTCTCGGCAAATGAAAACGTAAGTAGGCAGTGAACCATCGCTAGCAAAGTCGGCTGTACAACTGGGGCGAGTGCTAGGAAGTCTCTCTAGACCTTCCGTGTGGTGGCGCCCCCTCTGCAAGCATTGATAGTGGCGACACACGGGTCCGACGTATACTACCGGACCGCGGCCTATTTAAAGGCTACCACCTAGCAAGTGTGGTGTCTGGTGGTGACACCACACAATTTGACAGAGCACTGAAAGACCTGAGTCGAGACAAGGCCCCGGGAGTAGACAACATTCCATTGGAACTACTGACGGTCTTGGGAGAGCCTGTCCTGACAAAACTCTACCATCTAGTGAGCAAGATGTATGAGACAGTCGAAATTCCCTCAGACTTCAAGAAGAATATAATAATTCCTATCCCAAAGAAAGCAGGTGTTGACAGATGCGAAAATTTCCGAACTATCAGTTTAATAAGTCACAGCTGCAAAATACTAACGCGAATTCTTTACAGACGAATGGAAAAACTGGTAGAAGCCGACCTCAGCGAAAATCAGTTTAGATTCCGTAGAAATGTTGGAACACGTGAAGCAATACTGACCCTACGACTTATCTTAGAAAATAGCTTATGGAAAGGCAAACCTACGTTTCTAGCATTTGTAGACTTAGAGAAAGCTATTGACAATGTTGACTGGAATACTCTCTTTCAAATTCTAAAGGTGGCAGGGGTAAAATAAAGGGAGCGAAAGCCTATTTACAATTTATACAGGAACCACATGGCAGTTATAAGAGTCAAGGGGCATGAAAGGGAAGCAGCGGTTGGGAAGGGAATGAGACAGGGTTGTAGCCTGTCCCCGATGTTATTCAGTCTGTATATTGAGCAAGCAGTAAAGGAAACAAAAAAAAATTGGGACTAGGTATTAAAGTCCATGGAGAAGAAATGAAAACGTTGAGGTTCGCCGATGACATTGTAATTCTGTCAGAGACAGCAAAGGACTTGGAAGAGCAGTTGAACGGAATGGACAGTGTCTTGAAAGGAAGATAGAAGATGAACATCAACAAAAGCAAAACGAGGATGTAGTCGAATTAAGTCTGGTGATGCTGAGGGAATTACATTAGGAAATGAGACACTTAAAGTAGTAAAGGAGTTTTGCTATTTTGGGGAGCAAAATAACTGATGATGGTCGAACTAGAGAGGATATAAAATGTAGACTGGCAGTGGCAAGAAAAGCGTTTCTGAAGAAGAGAAATTTGTTAACATCGAGTATCGATTTAAATGTCAGGAAGTCGTTTCTGAAAGTATTTGTATGGAGTGTAGCCATGTATGGAAGTGAAACATGGACGATAAATAGTTTCGACAAGAAGAGAATAGAAGCTTTCGAAATGTGGTGCTACAGAAGAATGCTGAAGATTAGATGGGTAGATCACATAACTAATGAGGAGGTACTGAATAGAATTGGGGAGTTGAGGAGTTTGTGGCACAACTTGACAAGAAGAAGGGACCGGTTAGTGGGACATGTTTTGAGGCATCAGGGGATCACAAATTTAGCATTGGAGGGCAACGTGGAGGGTAAAAATGGTAGATGGAGACCAAGAGATGAATACACTAAACAGATTCAGAAGGATGTAGGTTGCAGTAAGTACTGGGAGATGAAGAAGCTTGCACAAGATAGACTAGCATGGAGAGCTGCATCAAACCAGTCTCAGGACTGAAGACCACAACAACAACATGAACAGGGCTCAGTTAACAGGGTAGATTTCTCCAAATTTTTGGGTGTTCATATTGATGACAACTTGAACTGGAAGAAGCATGTTACTGAGCTTCTCAAACAATTAAGTTCAGCTTCTTTCGCTCTTCGTACAATCGCTAGTCTTGGTAACAGACAGATCAGCCTTCTAACGCACTTTGCATATTTCCACTCAGTAGTGTCTTATGGAATAGTTTTCTGGGGTAACTCACCACTTAGACATAAAATAGTGATTGCACAAAAGAGAGCAGTGAGAATAATTAGTGGCGTTCACCCAAGGACATCATGAAGGCACATTTTCAAGGAGTTAGGTATTTTAACTTCACCATCAGAGTACATATATTCCCTAATGGAAATCGTTACAAATAATTCATCTCATTTCGCGAAGAACAGTGATGTTCATACGCACAACACTAGAGGGAAAAAGACCTTTCCTACCCATTATTGAAGCTGTCAGTTGCTCAAAAAGGAGTACATTATTCAGCAACAAAAATCTTTCATCATTTGCTCAACAACATAAAGTGTCTGGCAGGTAGCAGATCAAGTTTTAAATCTAGATTAAAATCATTTCCTTTGAACAACTCCTTTTGCTCCATGGACGAGCTTCTGTTTCAGAAATGGTAAAAAAAAATTGTACCTCTAAATGCAGTTGCATGTGTAGAACCTGACTTGTTCCACATCACATCGATAAAATAATCAAGAAAATGATCTACGGGACGTGACATAACTAAAACTAAAAAAAAACTTGTACACAGAGCTTACCGTAATAGATGACTGACGGATGCATGAGGGTAAGCCAACGGCCCCGTTTTCAGTGGTAGCTCTGTCGCGGCTTGCAGTGGTCCCAAAAGAATAACCAGAGCTTAATGTCACAATGAAATAACGGACGAAGGAAATTACTCCAAGAAGTCCATTTCCATTGACGTGCAACGTTCCAGTTTGTTTGCTTGTTTTGTTTTTGCTTTAGGGCGTACAATACAACTGGGGTCATACACGCCCAAGTCAAAACTATAGAACACGAAGACAGCAAGGAGTTAAAAAACGACTATACGTCAGTCTCAATGAACATAATAGAAGATAGCTAAAAACAGGTACTTGGAAAAAGGGCTAAAGAAAGACACCATACAGAAACGAAGGTACAAAACTAAAAATTAAATGGCTTTCGCCATATTGCTTTACGGGTAAAAAGTAGAACGCGGTCGACAGCCCGAGCGTCAATTGCTAAAACGGCCGATAACTCAGACGGCAAACCCAAGCGGGGACGTAAACGGTTAAAAAATGGACATTCCATCAGGAAGTGGCGGACAGTTAAAACTTGGGCGCAATGTGTACAAAGTGCTGAAGTAGCGCCGCTTATCATATGACAATGGCTAGAAGGTAGTGTCCAACACGCAGCCTAGTTAAAATGACCTTTACCAGGCGGGAGGGCCGAGAGGAGGTCATCCTAGTCGCTGGGAGAGACTTAATAATCCGGAGCTTATTCCCGTGAAGGGCGGACCATTTGCGATGCCAAAGGGACACCACCTCCTGAGGGAGACGGCAACACAGAGATCATAGAAGGGAACATAGGAACTCGCTGGCTGAGGTACGAGGACTGCAGCCTTGGCAGCAGCGTCAGCAGCCTCGTTTCCTGGCAGATCGACATGACCACGTACCCTCAGAAACATCACACTGGCTCCACCAAGAGTGAGCAAGTGACAGTTTTTCTGGACCCGCTGCACTAAGGGATGGTCGGTGTACAGCGCTCATAGACTTTGAAGGGCGCTGAGAGAGTCGAAGCAGAGGACACAATCGAAAAGGCTGTGTCGCCGGATGTACTCCGTGGTCTGATACAGGACGAAGAGCTCGGCTGTAAATACTGAGGAGCGTGCTGGAACCGATATCGAAGGACACGGGTGCCAATGAAGAAGGCACACCCGACCCCACGGTCTTTCCGAGAGCCAACACTGTATACGGAGGTACTACCACGAAGTTCCATGTGAAGGTCGTGAAACTGAAGGCGATAGACCGAGGCTGGAGTAGTGTCCGTAGGAAACGAATGAAGGCTAAGGTTAACATGGGCCGCTTCACGAAGCCAAGGTGGTAAAGAATTCGCACCCACCGGGAAAGATGCAGATAGTGTGAAGTTAAGCCGCTGTAACAAGTGCCGAAAGCGGACTTCAGGAGGTAAGAGAGAAGAGGGACGCGGCCCATACTGACGATCAGAGGAATCATCAAAGAAGGAGGCATAGGATGGGTGGCCACGCATGACAGACAAACAGCATGCATACCTGCTGAGAAGAAAGTCGCGGCAGTAGGGCAGTGGTAGTTCAGCACCTTCAGCATACAGAGTCTAAACCAGGCTCTTGTAAAAGGCGCCCGTGGCCAGACGGATGCCACGATGGTGGATAGTGTTGAGACACTTATGATGGGTGGACGTGTAGACGCATAAACAAAGCACCCATAATCGAGTTTCGAACGGAGTAGGGACCGGTACAAACGGAGGAATGTGGTTCGATCGGCACTCCAGGAAGTACCATTGAGGACACGTAGGACATTGAGGAACCGCGTACTGCGGGCTGCCAGGTAAGACACATGAGAGGACCAATACATTTTCCTGTCGAGCATGAGCTCCAGGAATTTCGTAGTTTCAACAAACGGATGAGCAACAAGCCCAAGATGTAAAGATGGTGGGAGGAACCAATTGCGTAGCCAGAAATTCATGCAGGCGCATTTGTCCGTGGAAAAGTGAAAGCCATCCTCGGTGCTCCAGGAGTAAAGACGATCGAGACATCGCTGAAGACGCCGCTCAGTGAGACAGGTAATAGATGGTGAAATCGTCACCAAAAAGGGAGCTGGAGATGCCGGCGGGAGACAGGGCATGATGGGGTTAATGGCGATAGCAAAGAGGACAACGCTCAGGACAGAACCCTGAGGCACACCGTTTTCCTGGATAAAGGTGTCCGACAAGGCAGTATCCACACGCACCTTGAAAACCCGGCCTTTTAAAAATGCCTGTAGGAAACAGGGCAGGCGGCCACGGAAGCACCACGTGTAAAGAGTGCGAAGGATACGAGTCCTCCAGCAGGTATCGTAAGCCTTTTCCAAATCAAAAGACACGGCCACAGTCTGAGATTTCAGCAGAAAACCATTCATGGCATGGGTGAACAAAGTAACGCCGGGCTCGAAATCCACATTTTGCATTCGGCAGTAAACTCCGAGACTCGAGCCGTCATACCAGCCGGGCATGATTCATACGTTCCATCGCCTAGCGTTCCAGTGTCGGGCTGTTTGGTGGTTGTTGAAGAATAGGTTGAGATTACAGTGAGACAGAACTGACGGTGGTAACATGCCTCCAGCTGGGGCGTCTCAGATCCGGCAAACGTGTACATAGTGAAGAGCCACCTTGTCACCGGAGGTGCTCACAGTTGGGCACGATCCCTGGGACACTTGTAGCTTAGCGAGTGCTTCGGACATAACAAGCATTACCTTCTCTCTTTCGCGCTGATGCACCATTATTATTATACCTATAGTCATCACCCGTCTGCTTCAGGCTACACACTGACAACTGTTGACTGGATTGTAGTATACATGTCACTTGTCTCTTTTGATTTATTTGTATAACAATGATCTGTTTGACTGAAGCAAGATCATTAGTCTTTTGACAAAGCATGTTCTACGTTCACATTAATTTTTATATATTCTAAACATTCATGGTGGTGTCTGTTTGTTCTATATCGTGTCTCGCTACCACTTTTGCGCAACGACGCTCTGGGCGTGTTTTTTAGGTAATTGACTAGTTTGATCCTGGGACCTGTTGCTGGTAAGGAGACGCCAGACCACACATGACATGTAGAATTCAGAAGAGTTCAGTGAGACTAGCGATGATATAATCAAATACTTAATGATCTCAGCGTCAGCTCCACTGCACTCCCTGTAAAAGAATCTTAATACTAACTAAATTTAGTGGAAGGGGTTCAAGGCTTTCCTATTTTTAGTTAGCTGGTAAAATAACGTCGAAAAAGCAGTTAAGTTTACCATTGCAAATTTTATTCTACTCACGAATCATTGTTTATCAATTGCACTATTGATAAAAGGAGATGTTTTAATACAGGATGGTAAAAACCAACTGCGTTCAACAAAAATGTGAACGAATATTCCTGAATGGGTTTCCAAGTTCTACAATCGATCGAAGGATGACCTATGCTATATTACATCTATAATCTAGGTTTAAATTAAGTTTCACAAAAGAGAAAAACTATCCAAATGGTCTACTGTGACCCTCAATTATATTTAATTATTTATCTCACTTGTAAATTACAGTGGCTGATGTGGCTTCTCAATAATTATATAACAGTGAAATCATCGCGTTTCAGATTTTTATTTCAAGTGGCAAATGTGAACACCATGAGCTTTAATTTACGATCGACACTAGTATTACGCAAAAAAGGAGGTGTAACAGATGAGACTTTTGCAGTTCTGAGCGAAGCCTTATGCGCTCAAAAATGCGGCACCGCGTGCGTTCATTACCTTGTCGGTGTTTAGGCAGCGTCAGGGCGACAGCGGGCAGCACAGCTCCGCTCACCTCGCCATCTCGGAAGTAACTCTCCCTTCTCCTTACTACAATTTACCGAAGTTGGTTTAACAAAACTATCTGGCTGTGTTTTCATCTGACCAATCAGGGTCTCAATGTTAACCTTAAGCTCCGCATACAAAAATTCTGTCTATCCAATGGGAAACGTTATACTTTTCGTGGTGGGGCAATGTTTTTAAAGTTTGCAACGTAAAAGAGACGCGAAAAAGTCTCACGCTAAAACTTGCGGGTGGTAGTGGCCCTTTTTGTGTTATCGTAATATCTATACTGTTTTTCCGGAGGGCTCTAGCTTTTAACATGGGCTGGCGGGTGGTCCTTGACGTAACAGAGACGCGAAAAAGCCTCACGCTAAAACGTGCGGGTGGTAGTTTTAGAGGTAGGCTGGCCACGTGGGTGTCCAGTCCGTACCTTATCGTAGGGCCTTCTAGCTTAACACGGTTCTGCTCTCGGCTTCTGTTCTCGTTTCTCCCCTCGGAACTGCGTCGGTCTCACGGTGGAAAGGTACGACATGCATTTAGGCATTCTTGTGTTAGTCTGTGGTATTCCATTTGCTCACTCGTTACTCGTATTACTTTCGTTAATTTAATGTCACGATTTATTCGGAGCTATGTGACATACTACTGGATTGCTTATCATGTCAGGGTTTTCATGGAAGGTGTTGGATTTGCCTGACACCTTACAACATGAAGTTGCTTAATGCCTACAACAGTTATACAAAATGCCGCCATTTATCCACATAAGACAACTTCTTTTCCAAGTAGGCACACAAAGCACGAATTTCATCGTTCTTTTTTCCTACGATAACAAACAGCGAAAGACTTCCCATCGGTACTTTATAGCCAGGTATGATACCGAATGTAATAACGTCTGTTAAAAATGTAATAACGTCTGTTAGAAATTACACGTACATTGAGGCGACAAACGTCATGGATTATCCCTTAATACGATATGATTCCAGAGGCAGAAGTAAAAGACGCAATTATGCATTACTTTATGTTCAGCAGGCGCAACGCGGCTGGCCGAACCTGTTCGTGGTCCACCCCCTGGTCCGCGTCGGAGCCACGTATGACTATGACCTGGCGATGATCCGGCTGCAGTCTCCACTGAGGGAGGGCCCCCGCGTCCACACCGTGCCACTGCCGCACGACATCATGTCCCTGAAGCTCCTGCACACTGAAAACTGCACCGTGGCTGGCTGGGGCAACACCGAGAAGGTTGACGCGCGCCGGTCAGTCCACACTCCTGCGCTAAATAGCATCCGCTACCTATTTTGTTGCTTGATGTAAATCTGTTGGTTATTTGAAATGCATTACTGACTTGTTTCATGTGCTACCAGTTGTCACCAATATCATAAACGGACTGGATATGGAACTCCAAAAGCAACAGAAATGATTGCAAAAGACAGTCAATACCTCCTGCATACAGTTCGTAGACTGTAATTTAGATACACTTCCTGGCATTGGTAATGCATGACTAATTTTTAACCGCTAGTAATGTGAGATTTTGCTTGTACACTGTGGTGAAGAAAGTCATGTAAAGCACTCCGTCTTGCGGAATCCACAGCTGAGGATGCGGAAAGGAGTGGCGTGTGGTCAGCACACCGCTCTCCCGGTCGTTAGGATGGTTTTCTCTGACCGGAGCCGCCACTATTCGGTCGAGTAGCTCCTCAACTGGCACCACGAGGCTGGTTGCAACCCGAAAAATAGCAACAGCGCATGGCGGCACCGGATGGTCACCCTTCCAAGTGCCAGCCACGGCCGACAGCGCTTAACTTTGGTGACTGGCGGGAACCGGAGGATGCACTGCGGCAAGGCAGTTGCCAAAAAAAAGTCATGTGATCCTGCTAATATCGTGTCGGACCTGCTCTTTCCCCGCGTAAAGCAGCAACTCCACATGGCATGGGCTTAACATGACGTTGGAAGTCTCTTGTAGAAATATCGAGCCATATTTCCTCTATAGTCGTCCATAACTGCGAAAGTGTTGCCGGTGCAGGAGTTTGTGCACGAACTGACCTCTCGGTTATGTCCCACAAATGTCTGCTTGGATGTATGTCGGCTGGTCTGAGTGGCCAAATCGCTCGAATTGTCCAAAATATTCTTCAAACCAGTCGCTAACGCTTGTAGCCCGGTGACATGGCACAGTGTCATCCTTAAAAATCCAAACGTTGTTTGGAAATACGAAGTCCAGGTAACAGAACATAACCATTTTCAGTGAATAAACGGCTCAGTTGGACCAGAGGACCTAGTCCATTGCATGTAAACACAGCCCACCAATATAGAGCCGGCATCAGTTTGCAGAGTGCCTTGTTGACAACCTGGGTCCATGGCTTCGTGAGGCCTGCGCTACACTCTAATCCTATCACCAGCTCGTACCAACTGAAGTCGGGACGCATCTGACCAGGCCATGGTTCTCCAGTCTAGGTTCTAATCGATATAGCCGTGAACAAAATCATCCATATTAATCACGACATGGGCTATGAATACTGGCTTAAATATTATACAGTTAAACAAACAGTTAATGGAGATCTATCTTGTTAATACCACGAGAAGGCAGATAGTAAGATTGTTTACCATTTTTATCAAATTAGGTCGAGTGTTGTTGTTGTTGTGGTCTTCAGTCCTGAGACTGGTTTGATGCAGCTCTCCATGTTACAAAATCCTGTGGAAGCCTCTTCACCTCCCAGTACCTACTGCAACCTAAATCCTTCAGAATCTGCTTAGTGTAATCATCTCTTAGTCCCCCTTTACGGTTTTTACCCTCCACGCCGCCCTCCAATTGGTGGTCCCTTGATGCCTCAGAACATGTCCTACCAATCGATCCCTTCTTCTGGTCAAGTTGTGCCACAAACTACTCTAATCCCCAATCCTATTCAATGCTTCCTCATTAGTTATGTGACCTACCCATCTAATCTTCACCACTCTTCTGTAGCACCACATTTCAAAAGCTTCTATTCTCTTTGTCCAAACTATTTATCGTCCATGTTTCTCTTCCATACATGGCTACACTCCATACAAATACTTTCAGAAATGACTTCCTGACACTTAAATCTATACTCGATGTTAACAAATTTCTCTTCTTCAGAAACGCTTTCCTTGCCATTGCCAGTCTACATTTTAAATCCTCTCTACTTCGACCATCATCAGTAATTTTGCTCCCCAAATAGCAAAACTCCATTACTTCCTTATGTGTCTCATTTCCTAATCTAGTACCCTCAGCATCACCCGACTTAATTCGACCATTTTCCATTATGCTCGTTTTGCTTTTGTTGATGTTCATCTTATATTCTCCTTTCAAGACACTGTCCATTCCGTTCAACTGCTCTCCCTAGTCCTTCGCTGTCTCTGACAGAATTACAATGTCATCGGCGAACCTCAAAGTTTCTATTTCTTCTCCTTGGATTTTAATACCTACTCCGAATTTTTCTTTTGTTTCCTTCACTGCTCGCTCAATATACAGATTGAATAACATCGGGGATAGGCTACAAACCTGTCTCACTCCCTTCCCAACCACTTCTTCCCTTTCATTCCCCTCGATTCTTATAACTGCCATCTGGTTCCTGTACAAATTGTAAATAGCCTTTCGCTCCCTGTATTTTACACCTGCCACCTTCAGAAATTGAAAGAGAGTATTCCAGTCAACATTGTCAAGAGCCTTCTCTAAATCTACAAATGCTAGAAATGTAGGTTTGCCTTTCCTTAATCTAGCTTCTAAGATGAGTCGTAGGCTCAGTATTCCCTCACGTGTTCCAGTATTTCTACGGAATCCATACTGATCTTCCCCGAGGTAGCCTTCTACTAGTTTTTCCATTCTTCTGTGAAGAACTCGCGTTAGTATTTTGCAGCTGTGACTTATTAAGCTGATAGTTCGTTAATTTTCACATATGTCAACACCCGCTTTCATTGGAATTGGAATTACTATATTCTTGTTGAAGTCTGGGGGTATTTCGCCTGTCTCACACATCTTGCTCACCAGATGGTAGAGATTTGTCTGGACTGGCTCTCCCAAGGCCGTCAGTAGTTCCAATGGCATGTTGTCTACTCCGGGGACCTTGTTTCGACTCAGGTCATTCAGAGCTCTGTCGAACTCTTCACGCAGCATTGTATCTCCCATTTCATATTCATCTACATTACCTTCCATTCCCATAATATTGTCCTCAAGTACATTGCACTTGTATAGACCTTCTGTATACTCTTTCCACCTTTCTGCTTTCCCTTCTTTGCTTAGAACTGGGTTTCCATCGGAGCTCTTGGTATTCATACAGGTGGCTCTCTTTTCTCCAAAGGTCTCTTTATTTTAGCTGTAGGCAGTATCTATCTTACCCCTAGCGAGATAAGCCTCTACATCCTTACATTTGTCCTCTAGCCGTCCCTGCTTAGCAATTTTGCACTTCCTGTCGATCTCATTTTTGAGACGTTTCTATTCCTTTTTGCCTGCTTCATTTACTGCATTTTTATATTTTCTCCTTTCATCATTTAAATTCAATATATCTTCTGTTACCCAAGGATTTGTACTAGCCCTCGTCTTTTTACCTACTTGATCCTCTGCTGCCTTCACTACTTCATCCCTCAAAGCTACCCATTCTTCTTCTACTGTTTTTCTTTCCCCCATTCTTGTCAATTGTTCCCTTATGCTCTCCCTGAAACACTGTACAAACTCTGGTTTAGTCAGTTTATCCAGGTCCCATCTCCTTAAATGCCCATCTTTTTGCAGTTTCTTCAGTTCATAACCAATAGATTGTGGTCAGTGTCCGCATCTGCCCCTGGAAATGTCTTACAATTTGAAACCCGGTTCCTAAATCTCTGTCTTACCATTTGATAATCTGTCCGAAACCTGTCAGCATATCCAGGCTTCTTCCATGTATACAGCCTTCTTTTATGATTCTTGAACCAAGTGTTAACTATGATTAAGTTGTGCTCTGTGCAAAATTCTACCACGCGGCTTCCTCTTTCATTTCTTACCCCCAATCGATATTCACCTACTACGTTTCCATCTCTCCCTTTTCCTACTACCGAATTCCAGTCACCAATGACTATTAAATTTTCGTCACCCTTCACTATCTGAATAATTTCTTTTCTTGCCTCATACATTTCTTCAATTTCTTCGTCATCTGCAGAGCTAGTTGGCATGTAAACTTGTGCTACTGTAGTGGGCGTGGGCTTCGTATCCATCTTAGCCACAATAATGCGTTCACTATGCTGTTTGTAGAAGCTTACCCGCATTCCTATTTTCCTATTCATTATTAAACCTACTCCTGCATTACCCCTATTTGATTTTGTATTTATAACCCTGTAGTCACCTGACCAGAAGTCCTGTTCCTCCTGCCACCGAACTTCACGAATCCCCACTACATCTAACTTTAACTTATCCATTTCCCTTTTTTTAATTTTTCTAACCTACCTGCCCGATTAAGGGATCTGACATTCCACGCTCCGATCCGTAGAACGCCAGTTTTCTTTCTCCTGATAACGACGTCCTCTTGAGTAGTCCCCGCCCAGAGATCCGAATGGAATATTTTACCCAAGAGGACGCCATCATCATTTAACCATACAGTAAAGCTGCATGCCGTCGGGAGAAATTACGGCCGTAGTATCCCCTTGCTTTCAGCCGTTCGCAGCAGCAGCACAGCAAGGCCATTTTGGTTAGTGTTACAAGGCCAGATCAGTCAATCATCCAGACTGTTGCTCTTGCAACTACTGAAAAGGCTGCTGCCCTTCTTCAGGAACCACACGTTTGTCTGGCCTTTCAACAGATATCCCTCCGTTGTGGTTGCACCTACGGTAAGCTATCTGTATCGCTGAGGCACGCAAGCCTCCCCACCAACGGCAAGGGCCGTGGTTCATGGGGGTCGAGTATCAATTCAGTATTCAACATTGACATTTTTCTATAATTCTTGGGAATATGGGATTTGTGAAAAGTTGCGGAAAGATTTGGATGGATGCTGGCTTTGGTAAATCCGCCGTTACATCGATGTTTCGCGTCTGTATGAAACAATCAGATTGCTCTAGCAAAATCTTTAACTGCTTTTCGTGCTATGAAGAGCTGCTATTACAGCCCCGCATTCTATCGCAAAGGGGAAAATGGTCACTGACAACACTGGAACAATCTACACGCTGCCAAAACGCTTTCACAGATGTAGGCAGATAATGTGCTATATTTTTGACACTGGGAATGTATTGAACGTCTTAGATGAATTCATGTGTAGATTATGAAACGAAAAAAATTAACGATGTTACTTTGATGACATTAAACATTTTTACTGAATCATATATAATGAGAAGTGAACGTCCTTCGACACCTCTAAATCTGGATTTGTTTAATTTTGCTGCCTGTAAAACAGAATTGGAACAGTATTTATTGAAAACAAAATATATTTCTCAAATATGTAGCGATGATCATACCAAAAATCTCATAGATCTGAACCCCAGAGATTTTGGATGGCATGAACGTGGGACGTTACGATTTTTTGTGGTTCTCCGGTAGACAGTTATTTTTGACGAAGAATCAGCATCCACAAAACGTATAGCTGACGTGAAATTCAGTGTAAAATTTTTATAAACTGATGAATGCTTTTGTCTTATTGTCTTTGTTTTCCAGAAGAAGACACTGAAGGAGATTTTGATAGTGACGATAATGTTGATGAGTCCTGTAATAGTTAAACATATTTACATTTTCTTCTCTGTGAATAAACCGTATTTTTCGAACTTTAACACACTTTATCTTTGTGGAACTTGTTTAAAAAATCCTTCAGTGCGATGTTTTCGAGTAAGCTCTTTATTAATCTACAGGCAACGGCCTTGCCACAGTGGATACACCGGTTCCCGTGAGATCACGGAAGTTAAGCGCTGTCGGGCGTGGCCGGCACTTGGGTGGGTGACCATTCCGCCTCCATGAGCTGTTGCCATTTTTCGGGGTGCACTCAGCCTCGTGGCGCCAATTGAGGAGCTGCTCGACAGAATAGTAGCGTCTCCGGTCAAAGTCAACCATCACAACGACCGGGAGTGTGGTGTGCTGACCACACTCCCCTCCTATCCGCATCCTCAACTGAGGATGACACGGCGGTCGGATGGTCCCGATGGGCCACCTGTGGTCTGAACACGGTGTGCTAATCATTGTTAATCATATCAGAATTTGATTGTTGGAACTTATTCATTGGCTTGTAACATAGGCTTGCATACTCCTCAGTGGAGTATTGTGATGGTTTTTGAGTTTTGGAACGTTGTCTGTTTAGTAAGCTGCAGCACTACGTGTCTGATACCAATTTTTTTCTCCATCTGCGCAACTTCTTTTATCATATTCAACAGTTTTCCGAAGAGATGCTTTGTTAGCGATTGATAAAATCATAACGGTTGTAAAATGAATGGTGCTCATATTTTATTCTGAAAAACGGTTTTTACGCACTAATTTATCTAAATCTAGCAGTAAAACAGATTTCAGACAGTTTGTTACATTTTGTTTAATTTTTTATTTTTTCATATAGTTCCCCAGGTATGTGCTACGCTACAGGCGCCTGGAAAACGTGTTTTAGTTATCTTAAATGCATCATTGAGCTTCATTCCCAAAATCAGACGTATTGCTATGATAAACTTCGGTAAAATTTGCTGACATTTTTGAAAATGGTGTCAGATCAGCAGAGATGCGAAAAAATGCTGAAAATATCATCTTTTGGTTTATGATAAATAAATCTGTCACTTTCATACTGTTTTGACGTATAGATAGAAGCCAAACTTTTTGGTCGTTGGCTATCGTAATACAGCTCTTGAATAGTGGTACATCCTGTACGCGCATCTCCCAGAAGCGTAAAATGCATAAAGATGGCAAAGAACAGGTAGCGCTGGAGACTGTTAATCGCTGATTCGAGTTTCGTGTTGGACACTTTATTTATCTTTTATTTTTCGTTCGAATACATATATCATTTCAGTAAAAGGTTCCTCAAGTATACGTTAATTAACTCACACATATTTTATCATTTTTATGACAAATGCAAATGTTTTTATTTCTAATCAGATATCACCGTCAATAATCCAGCCGTTGCTGCAAACATAAATTCATCATCACTGACCTTTTATTAAAGATGGCGGACCCGGATATATAGCGGAAGTGTGCAATATACACTATGCGGTCAAAAGAATACGGACACCCCCAAAACACGTTTTTCATATTAGGAGCATCGTGCTACCACCTGCTGCCAGGTACTCCCTATCAGCGACCTTAGTAGTCATTAGACATCCTGAGAGAGCTCAATGGGGCGCTCCGCGGAACTCACGGACTTCGAACGAGGTCAGGTAATTGGGTGTCACTTGCGTCATACGTCTGAAAGTGAGATTTACACACTGCTAAACAACCCTAGGTCCACTGTTTCCGATGTGATAGTGAAGTGGAAAGCTGAAGGGACATCTGCATCACAGAATCTCACAGGCCGACCTCGTCTCTTGACTGACAGAGACGCAGACGGTTGAAGGATGTAGTAATGTGTAATAGGCAGACATCTATCCAGACCATCACACAGGATTTCCAAACTGCATCAAGATCCACTGGAAGAACTATGGCAGTTATTCGGGAGGTAAGGAACCGTGGATTTCATGATCGAACGGCTGATCATAAGCCACACATCACGCCGGTAAATGCCAAACGACGCCTCGCTTGGTGTAAGGAGTGTAAACATTGGACGATTGAGCAGTGGAAAAACGTTGTGTGAAGTGACGAATCATGGTACACAATGTGGCGATCCGAAGGCAGAGTGTGGGTATGGCGAATGCCCAGTGAACGTCATCTGCCAGCGTGTGTAGTGCCAACAGTAAAATTCCGAGGCGGTCGTGCTATAGTGTGTTCCTGTTTTTCATGGAGGGGGCTTGCACCACTTGTTGTTTTGCCCGGCACTATATAAAAAAACAAGGTTCAAATGGCTCTGAGCACTATGCGACTTAACTTCTGAGCTCATCAGTCACCTAGAACTTAGAACTAATTAAACCTAACTAACCTAAGGACATCACACACATCCATGCCCGTGGCAGGATTCGAACCTGCGACCGTAACGGTTGCTCGGCACCAGACTGTAGCGCCTAGAACCGCACAGCCACTCCTGCCGGCCCCGGCTCTATCACGGCCCAGAACTACATTGATGTTTTAAGCGCCTTCTTGTTTCCCACTGTTGAGCAATTCGGGCGATTGCATCTTTCAACACGATCGAGCACCTGTTCATAATGTACGGCCTGTGGCGGAGTGGTTACACGACAATTACATCCCTGACATGGACTGGCCTGCACAGAATCCCGCCCCGACTTCGTGACAGGTCTCACCGACCGACATCGATACCTCTCCTCAGTGCAGCACTCCGTGAAGTATGGGCTGCTATTCCCCAAGAAATCTTCCAGCGACTGACTGAACGTATGCCTGCGAGAGTGGAAGCTGTTATCAAGGCTAAGAGTGAGCCAACACCATATAGAATTCTATATAGAATTACCCATGAAGGGCTCCACGAACTTGTAAGTAATTTTCAGCGATGTGACCGGATACTTTTGATCACGTAATGTATATAGGAATTGCACATACACCCTAAAGTCCTTGCTCCCCTCGCTCTGCCCATCTCCTCATCCTCCCTCTCTTTCCGTGTATCTATTCATGTTCGGCAGAGTACCGCGTAATTTGAAGTAAATCTGTCAATAACTTTTCGAAGTTTGTGATAAGTAAGCTTCCACTTTATATATTGCATATATATGTATACATTAGAAACAACGTTCTCCTTTATATATAGCTTATGTCTTTAGGTATTATATATATATATATATATATATATATATATATATATATATATATATATATATATATATATAACTGTCAACCTGATTTCTTTGTTATGCTATGAAAACATTTGACAGCAGAACTGTGAAACTGAACGCAAATTTTTTTATTTCGTTTTTCGTACTAAAAATGCCATTACCGTCCACAAAAATTAGAGTTCGGTCTCGCCGTTCTCGAGTGATGGTCTTTAACAGTTGTTTTTGATTTCAAATTTTTCCGGTGTATTTTCCAAAACATTTTCTTTCATACAAACCATGTCCTGACAACTACGAACACAACAAAGACAGAAATCCTCCAGATCTGTCGAGCCATTCTTAATTGACGTATTTCACACATGCGACAATTGATGTTAATTTCAGACTTTTCCTTTAGATTTTCCGAAAATTTTCTATCCTGCAAACCTTGTCCTGACAACAACGAACACAGAAAAAGTCAACCAAATCGGTCAAGCCGTTCTCACGTGATTATCTTTCATATATGCGGCAACTGATTTTTATTTATATAGCTTCTTAATAAATACTGCTTAGATTAAAAAAATTACGGACTAATGTTTTTCTTCTTAACGGACATGCAGGTAGAAAATGCTTCTTTGTTCAGAAGTTCAAAACGGCTGGGAATCGAACCCACGATATCCACGTGACAGGCAACTACTCTCCCACAGTGCCATTTTGTCTTTCTAAAATGACAGCCTTACTCTGGGCTATTAAGGGCGCTCGGAAAATTTCGAAGTCGATTTCCTCTGGAATTTTTTAAAGTTGAATCACCCTGCTTTGTCTTATCGATATTTGAGGTGTGAACTTCACGTGCCTTAGATGTAAAAAGATACAAAGATTCGGTTGGAGTTTGGTCGCCATGTTAGAGGAGAACGTGCCTTGGGAAGAAGTACGAGAATATCGAGGCAACCCTTAACGCTTCAGACTTGAGTGTTAGTAGTCCACAAACGTGAACTCCTTACAAACTAACGAGCGCGCACATATTGATCTATTGAAGTACTGTCGAACGACGTTAGCAATATAATTAACTGTTGCGTGATAGAGACGTTGAGCCTAATATTATATTTTATCTGACGAAACATGGCAACATTGATAGACTTTGCTTAAGTCACAGAGCAGTTGTCTTTGGAGTTCTGGATATCCTGTGGATGATGTTAAAACAGAAATGTATATGCAATCACGGCAACGGTACTTACTGAATAGATCGTTCTTCACCAAACTGTAACTTACAACAGGTATATAAGAAGCATACCACATTTTTTTCATTTTCAGGGAACGAGAATACTATCTCCACCCCTACTTCCCGTTTGTTTTTTCTCGGCATGATGACATCTATCATCGTGACGCAGCTCTCGGTGTATGTGCCTGGTTCGAACTTCCCAGATTTAAACCGAATAGAGACTCGGTGGGACCACTTCGATCAGGCTGTTGTCAACTGAGGAACCTACCACATAGCTCCACATCCCTGTCAGTACCTTTCAGATTCTCATTGACTTCATTCCTGCACATCGTTCCGCAATTCGCACTTTCGAAGGTGGTTACTCAGGCTTTTGACAGGTGATCACATTAAAGTGACTGGACAGTGTTATATTGAATAAAATTATAGATTTCATTGTAGATAAATTCATTGTTTGGTTCCCATTTTCATACAAAAGCATGAGACAGTCACCCCCTCGTCTTACAAGTTAACTATGCTTAATGTCGACAGAGGACAAATAAATTGGACCATTGATCGTCATACGCCACTCTGCACACATGTGCATACTGAGATCCAACAGACAGTGCAATCCAATAGTGCAATCCAACGGCTGCCAGAACAGTTGCCGCGAACGTTGGTAAAATTACCATAACCATTATTTTCCTACAGCTATCTGTTATATTCATTTTTACAGATGGTGTACTTTCTCGCCAACTACTGTAGTTGCAGCACTTTCCTAAGTGTCTGCCCCGGGCAAGACCGACATGCTAAAGCCCTACTGTGACCACTATCATCCACTTTTACTCCGTGACTTCAATAAGTGAGCAACAACAGTGAGCACTTTAGCCTTGATATTCGATAACTATATACACTCATAAAGTGCGTGAGTACACAACTAATCTCGCTGAGTAAAGCACCATACATCCCAATAAATGCAAGGGCGCACACCATCAATATGTTTGGGACTGTATTACTAGCAGATATCAGAAACGCATCGAGTATGAAACGAATGTTTTAGGTTGCATACATCAAAGATCAAGGCGACGCTTTTACATGAGTGCTATCTATTTGGCATCTTTCCTTCCTGTAACTATTCCACAAATATGACGAGCGTGAGAACAGTGGCGCCACGTGAATACAACCATATAAACATAAGCATACACACATATATACATGTATGCACATACACATACATACCCACACTCATACATTCCTATACATACATATGCAAGGTGTTTCAGAAGTGATGGGCAATAATTCACTCATGGAATGTACAGGCCAAAAGTAGCCAGAAAGATCCAAAACCATGGGCCCACAAATCAAGCGTTGTCAAGATACAATACATTTTCTGTTGAAATCCATCAGCGTCTGGGAACACATGGCGTCTCTAATCGTTAAAATAGGTGTTCGAAATGTTATCTATGCGTCTGAATGCAACACTGAAATCGTTTCTGATATCATAGCAGTATAAATAACACCCCGCCCCCCTCCACAATCTACAACAGTTCAGCTTATTTTCCCCTTCTTAAATCGTCGCTATCGCCAAGACTCTTCCATATTGGAATAACACCCCAGCTTTGTACGTAATGGGGAAATATTGCATGTACCTCAGGTGTAGGTGATCTATAGATTTGATATGATCAAGTTTTCATTGAGACGTATGAGTCTCAAGATTATTTACGATAATGATGGAAACTAAAGAAATGAATTAAAATTTGCGCTCCAGCCTGGATTTGAACCCAGGTTTCTTTTCTTACTAGGCAGGTGTGTGGCCATTACATCATCATAACAGTATATGTAACACGTCTGCATTTATTATATTTTATTTAGTTTTATTTATTTATGGAAGAATGGATAGCTTCGAGGGATGAAGTAGTGAAGGCAGCAGAGGATCAAGTAGGTAGAAAGACGAGGACTAGTAGAAATCCTTGGGTAACAGAAGAAATATTGAATTTAATTGATGAAAGGAGAAAATATAAAAATGCAGTAAATGAAGCAGGCAAAATGGAATACAAACGTCTCAAAAATGAGATCGACAGGAAGTGCAAAATGGCTAAGCAGGGATGGTTAGAGGACAAATGTAAGGATGTAGAGGCTTATCTCACTAGGGGTAAGATAGATACTGCCTACAGGAAAATTAAAGAGACCTTTGGAGATAAGAGAACCAATTGTATGAACATCAAGAGCTCAGATGGAAACCCAGTTCTAAGCAAAGAAGGGAAAGCAGAAAGGTGGAAGGAGTATATAGAGGGTCTATACAAGGGTGATGTACTTGAGGACAATATTATGGAAATGGAAGAGGATGTGGATGAAGATGAAATGGGAGATACGATACTGCGTGAAGAGTTTGACAGAGCACTGAAAGACCTGAGTCGAAACAAGGTACCCGGAGTAGACAACATTCCATTGGAACTACTGACGGCCTTGGGAGAGCCAGTCCTGACAAAACTGTACCATCTGGTGAGCAAGATGTATGAAACAGGCGAAATACCCGCAGACTTCAAGAAGAATATAATAATTCCAATCCCAAAGAAAGCAGGTGTTGACAGATGTGAAAATTACCGAACAATCAGTTTAATAAGTCACAGCTGCAAAATATTAACACGAATTCTTTACAGACGAATGGAAAATCTAGTAGAAGCCGACCTCGGGGAAGATCTGTTTGGATTCCGTAGAAACACTGGAAAACGTGAGGCAATACTGACCTTACGACTTATCTTAGAAGAAAGATTAAGGAAAGGCAAACCTAAATTTCTAGCATTCGCAGACTTAGAGAAATCTTTTGACAATGTTGACTGGAATACTCTCTTTCAAATTCTAAAGGTGGCAGGGGTTAAATACAGGGAGCGAAAGGCTATTTACAATTTGTACAGAAACCAGACGGCAGTTATAAGAGTCGAGGGACATGAAAGGGAAGCAGTTGTTGGGAAGGGAGTAAGGCAGGGTTGTAGCCTCTCCCCGATGTTATTCAATCTGTATATTGAGCAAGCAGTAAAGGAAACAAAAGAAAAATTCGGGGTACGTATTAAAAGCCGTGGAGAAGAAATAAAAACTTTGAGGTTCGCCGATGACATCGTCAATCTGTCAGAGACAGCAAAGGACTTGGAAGAGCACTTGAATGGAATGGATAGTGTCTTGAAAGGAGGATATAAGATGAACATCAACAAAAGCAAAACGAGGATAATGGAATGTAGTCGAATTAAGTCGGGTGATGCTGAGGGAATTAGATTACGAAATGAGACACTTAAAACAGTAAAGGAGTTTTGCTATTTTGGGAGCAAAATAACTGATGATGGTCGAAGTAGAGAGGATATAAAATGTAGACTGGCAATGGGAAGGAAATTCGTTTCTGAATAAGAGAAATTCGTTAACATCGAGTATAGATATAAGTGTCAGGAAGTCATTTCTGAAAGTATTTGTATGGAGTGTAGCCATGTATGGAAGAGAAACATGGACGATAAATAGTTTGGACAAGAAGAGAATAGAAGCTTTCGAAATGTGGTGCTACAGAAGAATGCTGAAGATTAGATGGGTAGATCACATAACTAATGAGGAAGTATTGAATAGGATTGGGGAGAAGAAAAGTTTGTGGCACAACTTGACCAGAAGAAGGGATCGGTTGGTAGGACATGTTCTGAGGCATCAAGGGATCACCAATTTAGTATTGGAGGGCAGTGTGGAGGGTAAAAATCGTAGAGGGAGACCAAGAGATGAATACACTAAGCAGATTCAGAAGGATGTAGATTGCAGTAGGTACTGGGAGATGAAGAAGCTTGCACAGGATTGGGTAGCATGGAGAGTTGCATCAAACCAGTCTCAGGACTGAAGACCACAACAACAACAGCATTTATTTATTTATTTTGCGGGAATGACAGACATAGCTTCAGGCCAGGTGTACATAATGCGGGCAGTGGACACAACCCGAGACCTGGCCATAATGTGCTGGTCACTCACATGGACATGGAACTAGGGTTGTTTTTTTATTTCAAGTTTTTTTATCTTTTCATGTCTATTTTTATTTTTTATTTTTTATATTTTCTTAATTTCTTCCTTTATTTTTGTTATTTGCGTTACGAAAAGAAAAGCTGATAACAAAATTCCAAAATGTTGGGGCACAAAAGGAAAAAAAAAATGTCTATAAGAAGAAATCAATGAGAGAAGGCTCCCCAGAAAACAAAGGCTATTCAATTCCTTGACGATTAAAGACAAGGTGCCACATATTTGCAAATAAAGCACGATAACATGGAAGCCTCTGCCACTTCCAATGAGTGTTCACCATATATTGCCAAAAAATAAGGTTGTCACACCCAGTTACATAGCGGGCGTAGTATCCGAGAGCCCATACGATCGAATTAGTCTTGTTCCGAAGAAAAACAAAAAAGTCTCGACACAGAAGTGCAACCGAAAAAGCAGCTTCAGCTGATCGGGTAAGGAAAGCCAGTTGCCAGCTAGACAGTTGAGGCTAATTGCATCAGAAGGATAGAAAGACTAACGTGAAACCAAGTGAATAACTTCTATTACTTGGATGATATGTAGTACTCAACAGAAATTAGGAAAAGAATTGCAATGGTAAAAGAAGGATTCAAGGGGAAAGAGAAATTACTTTGTGGACCACTAAACAAAGATCTGAGGAAAAGACTTGACAAATGTTACATCTGAAGCGTTGCACTATATGGTGCGGAGACCTGGACATTGAGGAAAGACGATGAAAGAAGATTGGAGGCACTAGAGATGTGGATATGGAGAAGAATGCAAAAAGTGAAATTGTGAGACCGAGTAAGGAATGAAAAAATATTAAGAAGAGTTGGAGAAGGTTGAACTTGGCTGCCTCTAAGGCGTGGACATGTCAAAACTATAACGGACAGTACCTGTGCATGGAATGTGCCTGGGAGCAATGGAGGGCATGACGGCGCAAGACAATTCCGCGTCAGAATGGAATGACAGACTCGAGAAACCGAGAGACAAACAATGATGTCACACTCACAACGACTTACGCAACACTGAGGATAAACAAAGAAGCTCTCGCAATGCGACAATAGAGGCGGGGACGGGGGGAACCTTCCCGCCCGGCGTGAGAAATGGTAATGATTAGCCTGTGTGGATCACGCTAGTCCATTGCTCTCCCTAACACAAACATCAGTTCACTCCTTCAGCTTATTTTCCCCTTTCTTAAATCGTCACAGTTGCCGAGGATCTCCGGTACTGGAATAGAGTCTACTGGATCCTACACGACTGCTGTCGTTCTGAATGGAAATTTGCAATTCTGTTGCCAATCTTGGTACGTCGTGGGTTGGTATCGATACATAACACCACAGTGTCAATAGACGAACTACTGGGAAACAAAACTGTGTATCTAAATCGTAAATAAAACCATCCATGGACTCGCATTCGGGAAGTCGACGGTTCAATCCCGCATCCCGCCATTCTGATTTAGGTTTTCCGTGATTTCCCTAAATCGCTCCAGGTAAATGCCGGGGTGGTTCCTTTGAAAGTGCACGGCTGACGTCCTTCCCCATCCTAACCTAATCCGATGAGACCGATGACCTCGCTGTTGACCCAACAACAACCTAACCCAAAACCCTCCAGCATTAAGAAAAAATGTGTTGTATTTTTTATTGGGTAGTTTTCATAGTACTTAGTAACTTGTGTAATCAGTGTTACAGTGTTATAAAATAGTGATATCAGTAATGGTCTTTTAAAAATAATATAGTTTCGTGATCGAAACACAATCGGAAACTATTATTTTTACCCCTCAGAAAATGTAAATTTACTGTTCAGAGCGTAATGACCCCTAAAGTGGGAACTACTTCCCTACTGAACCCTGTGGCGCAACCCAGCTTATCTGTTGGACTCTAAAGGCTAGAGCTGAATCGGCGTGTGGGCTGGTGACAGGAAAGACCGGATGCTGATGAAGGTGGACCTGCAGCTGGTGGACACGGAGGAGTGTTCGGAGAAGCTGCATCGCCAGCTGCGCGAGAACACCCACATCTGCACGTACACCATCGACAAGGACGCCTGCCAGGGCGACTCGGGCGCCGCGCTCATATGCCACGGTGTCCAGGTGAGTCAGCGTCGCGGGCAAAGCCGCCGAGGAACACAGGCCGCGGCGCGTAATTCACGAACGTAGTCCTGAACTATCTCGCTCACTAAGCTCAGCATACAAAATGCGTTTCTGAACCTACACTACTGGTCATTACAATTACTACACCAAGAAGAAATGCATTGGAGAATATATTATACGCAATTTGGGTGCATAGATCCCGACGAAACAATACCCATAACAACCACCTGTGGCCGGAATAACGGCCTTGATACGCCGGGGCATTGATTCAAACAGAGCTTGGATGCCGTGTACAGGTACAGCTGTCCATGCAGCTTCAACACTCTACCACAGTTCATAAAGAGTAGTGACTGGAGTATTGTGACGAGCCAGTTGCTCGGCCACCATTGACCAGACGTTTTCAATTGGTGAGAGAACTGGAGAATGTGCTGGCCAGGGTAGCAGTCGAACATTTTCTGTATCAAGAAAGGCCCGTACAGGACTTCCACCATGCGGTCGTGCATTATCCTGCTGAAATGTAGGGTTTCGCAGGCATCGAATGAAGGGTAGAGCCACGGGTCGTAACACATCTGACACAGGGATCGAGACGTGGCTGCACGATCCGTTACAGCCATGCGGATGAGATGCCTGTCATCTCGACTGCTTGTGATACAAGGCTGTTGGGTTCCAGCACGGCGTTGCGTAGTACCCCCCTGAATCCACCGATTGCATACTCTGCTAACAGTCATTGGATGTCGACCAACGCGAGCAGCAATGTCGCAATACGATAAACCGGAATCGCGATAGGCTACAATCCGACCTTTCTCAAAGTCGGAAACGTGATGGTACACATTTCTCCTCCTTAGACGAGGCAACACAACAACGTTTTACCAGGCAACGCCGGTCAACTGCTGTTTGTGCATGAGAAATCAGTTGAAAACTTTCCTCATGTCAGCACGTTGTAGGTGTCGCCACCGGCGCCAACCTAGTGTGAATGCTCTGAAAAGCTAATCATTTGCATATCACAGCATTTTCTTCCTGTCGGTTAAATTCTGCGTCTGTAGCACGTCATCTTCGTGGTGTAGCAATTTTAATGGCCAGTAGTGTATTAACTCGCAGCTGGGCATGTAAGTACTTACGAGAATTGCATCTTCCACAGGAATTTGGTATTATGAAATCTTACTGATTAACAGTACCACAGCAAAATATAGTTTTAGATCAATACTCGTTATAAATTGTATAGCGGCTTGTTTACAGCATTTAGTCTTTTCTGCTGAACAGTACCCACTGCCGCGCGGGATCAGCCGAGCGGTCTCGGGCACTGCAGTCATGGACTGTGCGGCTGGTCCCGGCGGAGTTTCGAGTCCTCCCGCGGGCATGGGTGTGTGTGTTTGTTCTTAGGATAGTTTAGGTTAAGTAGTGTGTAAGCTTAGGGGACTGATGATCTTGGCAGTTAAGTCCCGTAAGATTTCACACACATTTGAACAATTTTGAACAGTACCCATTACATGCTGGAAGTAGTGCCTTATGCAACTGATAATCATTTTAGCAGAATTTGATTTTATTGTACGCCAATACAGCAGTAACAAATTATAAGTAGGCCCACAGACTTCCCATCATTATAGGACTAATAACAGTAAGATTCCATAATAGCAGATCCCTGTAGAAGATTCAGTTTTCGTTTGCACGGACACGCCTAGTTACGAGTTAACAGGTGTAAAAACGGAGTGCGTCTGCTGCACTGATGTACGCGCCGCGGCCGGTCTTTCTCGTAGGCGCTGGATAGTGTCCCGTGACTTGCACAGCTCCACATCACGCGGTAGCCCCTCCCACCTTCACACATACAACACAGCACATACAAAGCACTGCCGTCCCTATAATGCATTATCTTCTTCAACTCTGAAAATGCCTATGCCGAATTGGATGTTGAATAGAATATCAATAATTCGTAAGACCTTCTAGCAAATTCAACGCTTGTCTTACACTAACGGGCGAAGGATAATGTGCAAATTTAATCCTGAATGTGTTACATACTTATCTTCTGCCGATGACCTCTAAAGAAAAAGTCCTCATCGAGCAGGGGAAGAGCTAGAAAACGACCCACCACGAAGGAATTATCCGAATGGGGCGGAAATCGGCAGATGTGATCTACATGTTCAGACAAACAAGTGATTAAAATTTCAGAAAAAAAGAACAGTTTATTTTAGGGAAACAACTTCACAAATTGAGAAAGTCAATAACAGAATGGCTCACCTCTGGTTCTAATACACACATCAAAAAAAGTTTTACATCACCCCGTTTCCCAGAACACCTGAAGATAGACGTTGACTGTGGATATAGTATCACTGACACAGTCTCTTTGACTCTTCAGAGATGTCATTATACGCGCCAGCCGGCCGTGGTGGGCGAGTGGTTCTAGGCGCAACAGTCTGGAACCACGTGATCGTCACGGTCGCAAGTTCGAATCCTGCCTCGGGCATGGATGTGTGTGATGTCCTTAGGTTAGTTAGGTTTAAGTAGCTCTAAGTTCTAGGGGACTGATGACCTCAGATGTTAAGTCCCATGGTGCTCGGAGCATTATACCCGCCCAAAGATGTAAACAACCACGCATGAGCAGCGTCTATTAGACAGAGGGGATCCGACAACCGATCAGTTCCAGTCATTCCACCAGAAAGGAGGTACACGGCTCGTGTTGTCTGTAGTTCAACCATGCCTAGAGGGTCAACACCGCAGTTCGATCGCGTCCGCATTGTTACTTTGTGCCAGGAAGGGCTCTCAACAAGGGAGGTGTCCAGGCGTCTCTGAGTGAACCAAAGCGATGGTGTTCGGACATAAAGGAGATACATAGAGACAGGAACTGTCGATGACATGCTTCGCTCAGCCGCCCAAGGGCTACAACTGCAGTGGATGACCGCTAACTACGGATTTTGGCTCGGAGGAACCCTGACAGCAACGCCACCATGTTGAATAATGCTTTTCGTGCAGCCACAGGACGTCGTCTTACCACTCAAACTGTGCGCATCATGCAGCGTATTGGCTGCATGATGCGCAACTTCACTCCCGACGTCCGTGGCGGAGTCCATCTTTGCAACCACGACCACGGTACAGATGGGCCCAACAACATGCCAAATGGACCGCTCAGGATTGGCATCACGTTCTCTTCACCGATGAGTGTAGCAAATACCTTCAACCAGATAACCGTCGGAGACGTGTTTGGAGGCAGCCCAGTCAGGCTGAACGCCTTAGACACACTGCCCAGCGAGTGCAGCAAGGTGAAGGTTCCCTGATGTTTTGGGGTGGCATTGTGTAGGGCCGACGTACGCCGCTGGTGATCATGGAAGGTGCCGTAACAGCTGTACGATACGTGACGATCCTCCTACCCATGGTGCAACCATATCGACAGCATATTGGCAAGGCATTCGTCTTCATGGACGACAATTCGCGGCCCCATCATGCACATCTTATGAATGACTTACTTCAGGATAACGACATCGCTCGGATAGAGTGGTAGCCTGTTCTCCAGACATGAATCGTATCGAACAAGCCTGGTATAGAATTAAAAGGGCTGTTTATGGACGACGTGACCCACCAACCACTCTGAGGGATCTACGCCGAATCGCGTTGAGGAGTGGAACAATCTGGACCAACTTGTGGATAGCATGCCACGACGAATACAGCGAAGCGTCAGTGCAAGAGGACGTGCTACTGGGTATTAGAGATACCGGTGTGTACAGCAATGTGAACCGCGACGTCTGAAGGTCTCGCTGTATTGTGGTACAACATGCAATGTGTGGTTTTCATGAGCAATGAAAAGGGCGGAAATGATGTTTATGTTGCTCTCCATTACAGTTTTCTGTACAGGTCCCGAAACTCTCGGAAACGACGTGATGCAAAACATTTTTTTATGTGTGTACACAGAGTTATTCGGCTTTGCATTGACTGATAGAGATCTATAGCCAAATTGTGTCCAATTGGCGTGTTGAAGTGTTCTTGCCCATATACTCCAAATGTTCTCAACTGCAGAAAGATCAGGCATCTTCACTGGCAAGGGTAGTGTTTAACAAACACGACGAAATGTAGTAGAAACTCTTCCCCCATGCGGGTGGGAATTATCTTGCTGAAATGTAAGTATAGAATGCCTTAAAGGCTAACAGAACGGGGCGTAGAAAATGGTCGACGTACCTCTTGCTGTAAGGGTGCTCAGATGACGACGAAAAGGATCTTGCTATGAAATAAAATAGCACACCAGACCATCACCCCTTTTTGTCGGGCCATAAACCAGCGACAGACTGGCTGATATGCCACCACTGCCTGGGGCATCTCCAGGAGCGCCTTCGCTCAGTTATAAACGGGACTCATCACTCAATCCATTTCTACTCCATTTAAAGAGATTCCAGACCGAATGTTTGTGTTCAGAGGTCAACCCCTTTCCTGTGAGCTGGCTATTAATAAATGGTCCTTGTGGACACTGAAAGTCCAGTTGCAAGTTGGATCGATGATGATGATGATGATGAATCCATGGTTTTGAGTGTCTTTCTGACGACTGCCCGGTCATCTCGTTCTGTGGTCTCTCTAGGTCGACTGCTTCCTTCTTGACACTGTGTCGGACTATGGTTCACCCATCCCTGGTTACATCGTCAACAGTAACATTCCTCCGACGAGTATGCAAATGTGGAGCGATTGGCTGATAGTCCAACCGACGTCTTTGAGCTCAACTATACATTGTGTACGAATATCAGTTTGTGATCAATTTCCATAATTCCTTCGTGGTGTGTCATTTTTTGTCTTAGAGTGTATACACGGATGAAGACATCTTATTCAGTCTTAATTGAGATTTATTTTCCTTCAGGTACTGCTCGATTTTCAGTTGCGTATTTGCCCAAAATAATCCTCAAATGAAACAAAGCCACATTTTTCAACTCAACAGGACATTATGTAAGATTTTACAATCGTACACGCAACAACACTGAATAGTCACTACGTGGCACAACCCTAACAATACAGACTGAAGAGACCAACAACTGAACAGTGATGAGCATTTAAAAGACAAATGACATACATCATCATCACTGAACATCTAAGAAATCTGAGAACAAACTGAAATAACTGTCTTGATGTTGAAGTGTTCAGTCAATATTTATAGCTTTTGGATGCCCGCCAGAATATTTTGGGTACCTCTGGTCTTTTACTTGCTTCCGGTTTTCAAATAAGTATAAACTTTGACAAAATTATAGTTTTCTTGTGTGGAAAATCAAAGAAGTATAACAATCGATGTCTTAAATAAGATGTAATGTCCCAGAATGCGGTCGCAGGTTCGAACCCTGCCTCGGGCATGGATGTGTGTGATAGGTTTAAGTAGTTCTAAGTTCTAGGGGACTGATGACCACAGGTGTTAAGTCCCATAGTGCTCAGAGCCATTTGAACCATTTGAACAAACACTTTCGCGTGCCATGAGATACGCAGCCAAGAGTTGCACTCACTCCACAAGATGGTAACTCAGGCTAGTTGTAGTCTAACGAGTTACTAGTGACAATCTTGCTGAAACTACCTGACGTCCGATGCACCAAATGCAACGATGGAACAATACGCCAAAGCCGGAACCGACGGTCTGCACTACATCCCCAGAATAATGTGTTTAGAACGAGAAAGGAATCACTACCACCAGAGTAGAAGAATCACACACCGGCCTACAATCAAGAAAGCTGTCAAAACTACACGCCTTACCAGACAGCAGCGGCAAGGCGAGGAAATCTACACTTCCGTTACATACACAAACCGCCATGGCAGGTAACTGAGGCGTTAGCGGCCGCCAGGCAATAAAAATTACCGCTGGTTGAACTTAACAAACGTAACAAATTGAACGCAGTAAATAGTAACAAGATAATTCGAGGGAAACTATTCAGATCCATCTTCCCCAAGCACTCCACTCACAGCTTTTCGCCGCGGCGACACTACGAGCAGCAACACCAACCCAAGTCACAGGAGAATCGCGAGATGTCACAATGGTGGAGGTTTCTCTAGTTGGGTTGAGATGCGCTCATCTTGAAGGTTGCTGTATCCAGTTTAAAACGAGGTTGTGCACCCTCGTGACCACAGCCCTTCGATCCGGCATTCAATGCGTGCTGCCAACGGTCCTGGCGTGTTCTGGCGCTGCGCGGACCTGGTTCCTCCTGAGTCCCCAACCGAACTGTTTCACTCACACGACCCGGATAAACGACGACGACGCCCCAAAGATAGGGCAATAGTTACTACATATCGATAACCGCCGCTGCTGCCACTAGCGGACAGGCAACGCTTGTGAAACCGAGTGGCGCCAGTCAACACGAGAAGAAGACAAACAACCGCAACCATGCCAACTAATCGATACGTCTGGCCTCGAGCAGAGGGAGGAAACCTACAAACAGCACCAAGGCCAGCCGCAGCACGGCTCAGTTTATGGTGGGCGGAAGCAAAGTGTTACATGGGTGTCCTGGAGACACTATCCACATCTGCTACTGCATATACTTGCAAACTTATAAATTTACATGGCAAAGAGTTCAAGAAATACGTAGTTATAAACACTGAGATACGTAAAAATGTAGCTTTTGCTTCAAACGGAGAGCAAGTTACCCAGACCAGATTGTTGATGTGTCTGACTAGACTAGAAACCATTATTGTGGCGCTGTACTCCTTCTCATGGGTGCATCGGTCTTGAAGATGAAAATACGCGACCGCATCGAACAGCGCAGGTGGAGGAGCCCATGGGAACGAGAAGATATTCGGCAAATCGACTGGTCTACCCGTCATCCCGACTCAAATCCCATCGTGCATATGTTGAATACGTTGGGGAGAGATATATTGCAGCACGTCTGCATGCAGTAACAAGCACCAAAAAGTTTTCTATCACGCTAGTGGAGGAATGATACACCCTTCACAAGAACCTCTTACGAAGCTTGTGGCCAACATCGGAGTGCCTTGTATAGCATGCATTGCCATCTGTTGCGACCATGAAATAAGTTCCGCGTTTTCTTATGTCCAGGGGACCATCATCAATCACGGTGACTTCACTGCAATTGCTGTCTTTGAATAAAACTGTACTATCTGCTTCCTCAGAGTGTACTTCTTTCAGTTAACTTCTGCACTATATTGTAGCGGTTGTATATGTAGTTCCTGATCTTTTTGACAGGTCCAAACATGGTTGGTGGGTTGATTTGGGGAAGGGGATCAAACAGTGAGTCATCGGTCCCATCGGATTAGGGAAGGATGAGCGAGTGAGTCGGCCATGCCCTTTCAAAGGAATCAACCCGAAATTTGCCGGAAGTGATTTAGGGAAATTACGGAAAATTTAAATCGGGATAACAGGTCGTGGATTTGAACCGTCGACCTCCCGAATGCGAGTCCGGTGAGTTAACCACTGTGCCATCTCGCTCGATACATGTCCAAAATGATAGTCACCACGTATGCATAATCAAGGTGATCATGGTCAATGATTCCTTCAGTACAGATGCACTCTTACTAAAGTCGGGGAGATGCCGCGAGAATTGAGGCTAATCAGCATGGGCACTACATCAGTAATGTGTGGTATAATTGAGAATTTGGGTCTGATGGGAGGCTAACTAGGGTAGTCTGTACAGTTGCTGTGACTGGTGTGCCCATATGGTGTGGTGATCAGCGCACCTGCCTAGTAAACAGGAGACCTGGGTTCAAATACCATTCTAGCACCAATTTTCAGCTTGTCCCATTGAAATAAATCAACGACAAAATAATTTCCACTGGCATCTAATGTCTTTAATGCCTCTGTCTTGCAGCAGGTCTTTCCATGTATGGTCCACGTTTCATGGAGTTATGCTACTTCGTAGTAAAAGATTATGGGAAATTACTTTCGTTCTTAGATTTTGCACACCAGTGGACTAAGCAGCTAACTCAGTTTGTGGTGCACGCTTCCAGGTGCAAATTGCCTGTGTGACGACTTCACTAAAAATTTACTTTTCGGTGTTTAATATACTTATTGACCGAATTCAAATACTTTAAATGTCTCTTGGTCGCAGTCTGACTGGGAATTTCAGTCTGTAACTGCTCGTCATTCCGCGAAGTTTGAACGTTTCCTTGGCTCAGTGTCTAATTATGGTTTTAATTCTCGACGTTATGTGATTAATCTCACGGAGAAAACGTTTGTCTGCGCTGGGGAAAGGTTTTAATTTCGCACCGACGCCTAAGAGTTTGGCAGTCGTTGATTTTATTAGTTCTATTGAACAGGCTGTTTATAAACTACCTTCCGAGGCTGCGGAAGAGGTTCGTAGGGAAGCTTGTCGTGTGTTGACTGGGGTCCGTCCACCCAAGTTTAACATTACGGCAGCTGATGCGGCTGCTTTAAGTTCAACCAGAATGGATCCTGATGTTGTTAATTAACCTGCGGACAAGGGAAATGCCACGATTTTGTTGAACAAGCACGGTTACATTCAAAAGATGCAGTGTCTACTTTCTGATTCGGCGTATAGCAAAATCGGTGCTGACCCTACTAAGAGTGTTGAGAGAAAAACTAATAACCTCCTGAAGAAAAGGTCTTTGTCACAGGAGACTATCAACAGTCTTCATTCTTACTGTGCTGTACCACCTACATTATATGGCCTCCCTAAGTGGGGGGCCGGTGTGGCCAAGTGGTTCTAGGCGCTACAGTGTGGAAACGCGTGACCGCTACAGTCGCAGGTTCGAATCCTGCCTCGGGCATGGATGTGTGTGATGTCCTTAGGTTAGTTAGGTTTAAGTAGTTGTAGGGGACTGATGATCTCAGAAGTTAAGTCCCATAGTGCTCAGAGCCATTTTTTTGCCTCCCTAACGTCCGTAAAGAGGCTGTCCCTTTGAGACGTATTGTTTGTAATATTGCTGCTCCGACATATCGTGTAGCTAAACATGTTGCTAGTTTCTTGAGCCCATTAGTAGGTAGGTATGAACACCACATTAAGAACTCTGCAGATTTGTTACGACGAGGGATTGCGTTTGGATGACTCTGATGTTTTAGTCACTTTTGATGTGATTTCTCTTTTCACTCGCGTTCCTTTTTCTGATTCGTTGCAACTAATTGAGGTTAAGTTTTGTGTCACGTTAACAAATTTGTTTCGACATGTGCTGACTTCCACTTACTTTTTATTCAATGGTGAGCACTGCGGGCAGACTGATGGAGTTACAATGGGAAGCCCGTGGTCACCTATTGTGGCCAATTTGTGTATGGAGGACTTTGAGGAAATTGCATTGGAGTCAGCGATATTGAAACCTGCGGTTTTTTTTCAGATATGTAAACGATACTTTTGTTGCTTGGCCTCATGGTAGTGAGAATTTAAACCGGTTTTTGGAGCACCTGAATTGAATCCTCCTGAATTTTCAGTTCACTATGGAGGTGGAAAAAAATGGATGCCTTCCTTGATGTGTTGTCAGAAGGAAGACTGACGGTACATTGGGAGATTCTGTTTATAGGAAGCCTACTGCTGATAGTTGTCACCATCCAGCTCAGCGTGAACGAATACTTCGTACCTTGGTTCACAGGGCCCACGTTATCTCAGACGCTGAAAGTTTGGCAGCTGAGCTATCATATCTCGGAGTCACCTTTCGTTAGAATGGCTATAGTGAGAGGCAGATCAAACGTGCGTTGCGCCATCAGCCTTCTGTGCAACTCGTGAGTGACGATAGCAACGAAGTGGCACCTAAGCCTACGGCCTTTTTGCCTTACGCAGGAAGCATTTCCAACAGGATTGGCCGTATTTTTCGGAAATATGATAGTAAATGTGTTTTTCGACCACCTTCTAAGATTAAGGCCCTGTTGGCGTTCGTAAATGATGATCTTGGTTTGTGTAACGCTGGTGTCTATCGGATTCGTTGCAGTTGTGGCATGTCATATATTGGTCAGACAATCAGGACTGTGGAAGACCGGTGTATTGAACGTAAGTGTCACACACGCTTACAACAGCCGAGAAAATCCGCTATTGCAGAACATTGCCTTGACACCGGTCATCCTATGGAATACAACATGGAGAGTCTGTCTTCCACGTCCAGCTATTGGGATAGTGTTATTAAGGAAGTTGTTGAAATCAAAATATCAAGCAACCTTATAAACAGAGATGGTGGATTTTGTTTAAATGCTGCTTGGAATCCGGCTCTGTCTCTCATCAAAAAACAGAGGGACAGAATTAGAGCTACCTCACTTGCTGATTAATAGTCACTATCGATATTCCTGAAGTTGATTATCGATGGTTGTGTGTTGACTCTGCGGTTACTTGTTCTGTGTGTGGTATCTTCTTTGTTTCTCCTCTGTGAACCGAGGTATTAAATTCTCTTGGAGACTGCTTCCCCCTGTAGTTGTGCCTTGACAATGGCAGGGTGTGCTCCTGTCGAAATATCGGCAGTGGTCCACGACGTCACCCGGCAGCAGAGCTCTAAGTAACTTGAACATTCAATTTGCCAGGAAAAGTTAAGGTCTCAAATTAAATGCTGTCATAATCTATTTAACAATGCAGGTTTAATACGATAAGAGAAGTCTTGCAGTTATAAACTGTGTGTATGTCATGAAGCAACGTAGCTCGTGGTGAGCAAGTTACCCAGAGTATATTCATGCAGTATTTGACAATGAGAGCACTTAACGGTTTTCAACGAACTTTACAGATAATTTCAAACCTTTACGAAACTTATTCTCCCTGATTTCCCCACGAAATTACGGGAGGGTAAATTGTCTACATTTTCGTTCTACGTGCAGTACAACCTTTGCATCAGTCATGAAGTTTTAATTTATTATGCCTTTACCACTAATTCTATTCCCAACACGTTTTGGAGACAGCACCCACATCTGCTACTGCATGTACTTGCAGAGTCATATCATTTTATGGCAAAGAGTTCAAGAAATACGTCGTTATAAACACTGAGATAAGTAAAGAAGTAGCTTTTGCTTGAAACGGAGAGCAAGTTACCCAGACTAGACTGTTCATGTGTCTGACTAGAGTAGAAAAAAAATTAATCTTCTCTCAATTCCTTACAAAAAACAATCAGTTCGAAACAAATTGAGATCGACGTACAAAATTATGGTACTAGAAATTCTTTATTAGCATTCGGTTCAAAGGTATATATACACTATGTGATCAAAAGTAACCGGACACCTCGCTGAAAACGACTTATAAGTTAGTGGCTCCCTCCATCGGTAATGCGGGAATTCAGTATGGTGTTGACCCGATCTTAGCCTTGGTGGTAGCTTCCACCCTCGCAGGCATATGTTCAGTCAGGTGCTGGATGGTTTCTTGGGAAATGGCAGCCCATTCTTCACGGAGTGCTGCACTGAGGAGAAATATCGATGTCGGTCGGTGAGGTCTGGCATGAAGTCGACGCTCCGAAGCATCCCAAAGGTGTTCTATAGATACAGGTCAGGACTCTGTGCAGGCCAGTCCATCACAGGGATGTTATTGTCGTGTAACCACCCTGCCACACGCCGTGCATTATGAACAGATTCTCGATTGTATTGAAAGTAGCAATCGCCATCCCCGAATTCCTCTTCAACAGTTGGAAGCAAGAAAGTGCTTAAAACATCAATGTAGGACTGTACTGTGATAGTATCACGCAAAACAACAAGGAGTGCAAGCCCCTTCATGAGAAGCACGAGCACACCATAAGACCACCGCCTCCGAATTTTACTGTTGGCATTACATACGTTGGCAGATGACGTTCACCGGACATTCGCCATACACACACCCTGCCATCAGATCGCCACATTGTGGACAGTGATTCGTCACTCCACACAACGTTTTCCCACTGTTCAATCGTCCAGCTTTTACCCTTCTTACACTAAGCAAGGCGTCGTTTGGCATTTACCAGCGTGACGTGTGGTTTATGATCAGCCGCTCGACCATGAAATCCAAGTTTTGTCACCTCTCGCCTGTCTGTCATAGTAATTGTAGTGGATCCTGATGCAGTTTGGAATTCTATTTCGTGGTCTGGATAGATGTCTGCCTATTACACATTAAGATCCTCTTCAACTGTGGATGGTCTCTGTCAGTCATCAGGTGAATTCCGACAGTACGCTTTTGTGCTGTACGTGCCCTTCACGTTTCCACTTTTACTATCACATCGGAATCAGTGCACCTAGGGACGTTTAGGAGTGTGGAAATCTCGGGTACAGACGTATGTTACAAATAACACCAAATCACCTGACCAAGTTCGAAGTCCATGAGTTCCGCGGAGCGCCCCATTCTGCTCTCTCACGATATCTAACAACTACTGAGGTCGCTGATATGGAGTATTTGGCACTAGGTGGCAGCACAATGCACCTAATATGAAAAACATAAGTTTTTGGGGGTGTCCGGATACTTTGATCACACTGTGTATATCATTTGGTCTTTTACCTAGTTAATTATTAGGTAGAGCGTTTTTTCAAAGAAATGGTTGAAATGGCTCTATGCACTATAGGACTTTTCTTCTGAGGTCATCAGACGCCTAGAACTTAGAACTAATTAAACCAAACTAACCTAAGGACATCACAGACATATATGCCCGAGATAGGATACGAACCTGCGACCGTAGTGGTCGCTCGGCTCCAGACTGTAGCGCCTAGACCCGCACGGCCACTCCGGCTGGCAGAGCGTTTTTTCTCTCCTTTGTAATCTGTTTCTGCGGCATCTCACATGGACTCCAACGATACCCTGGAAGCGTAGATGAGTTCCTCTTGTAGTGTTGCCTTGTTTCCATTGCTGAAGCGTCTCGATGGAAGCGTTCTCGGTGTTCGTCACTCAGCGTCACAACTGCTTGGAAAGAAGTCGAGAAGTGGATCTTGAACGACACACTATAATCTAGCTTGTGGTATGTCCTCAGACGTTCATTAACAGATACATTGTAATTTTCTGCTCTTTGATTTCTCGATAAATAGTTAACAACATTTTTAATTCTTTCCAAGCTGCTTTCTCTTTCCTTTCAATGACCCTGTTAAATGTTCCGCTCTTAAAGAATTCTCGAATTAGCGGACCGACGAAGATTATCTGCCGGCCGGAGTGGCCGAGCGGTTCTAGGCGCTACAGTCTGGGACCGCGCAACAGCTACGGTCGCTGGTTCGAATCCTGCCTCGGGCATGGATGTGTGTGATGTCCTTAGGTTAGTTAGGTTTAAGTAGTTCTAAGTTCTAGGACTGATGACCTCAGAAGTTAAGTACCATAGTGCTCTGAGCCATTTGAACCATTTGAAGATTATCTCTTTGATCTTCGCATAATTGAGATGTTGGAATTTTGGCTGTAAATTGTTTAAAGCTTGTCCATTATTCATTACTTTCAGTAAATTTTTCGTAACTCCTAGCTTTTTGTGTAGAAGTAGCAAAAAGATTTTATCACGGGCAACAAATAGAATTTACTGTACGTTCTTCTTCCCAGGCTCCATTATTTTCCTTTCAGGGCAGATTTTTCGAATGTAGTGCGATTTGATGTCGTAGCTTTCCCACTCGGAAGGTAAGCAGCAACATTTGGTGTATGATAACTGCATTCCGAGTATGATTGCAGTAACCTTCACATCGCCACATATCTGCTTCTGATGGACATTATAATTTTATTATTCAAGAAGCAGCTTCACACTTTCGTAGCTCTCCTTTGTTTGTATGGCGTGATCTACACGGACAGCTGACAGTGCGTTTACGCTGTGAAGCAAAATGGCTTCCAAGCTTATCGTTGAGGAGTCAGTGTAAAGTCTCTAGTGAAAAGGCTGCTGACTCTCTTCAGGAACCACGCGTTTGTCTGGCCTTTCAACAGATACCCCTCCGTTGTGGTTGAACCTATGGTACGGCTATCTGTATCGCTGAGGCACGCAAGCCACCCCACCAACGGCAAGGTCCATGGTTCATGGGGGGAAGCTGTGCTCCATATGCCACGCTTAAAGGGAACGCAATTTTTTCTACAATAGGAAGATGCCTGTTTTAACACCTATTAACGTCATTCTTTGTAAAGCTGTACGTCTGTGTACAGCTGATGCTTGTAGATTAACTTATCTGAAGGCTAATGAAGCACAAGACAATGAAAAACAATACCGTGTAATAAACATTAATGAGCAGCAGATTTACAACGGTCATGCATGAAGAATTATTTGCTAGAAAGTTAAATAATATACAGTATCTGACCAAACAACATGGATGTTAACATGGGGTGTGTCTACCCTTCCCGTTTACGACAGCTTGAACTTTTCTGGGGACTCTTTAAATGGAAGAATGGCAGCCCATTCTTCCTCAAGAGACAAAACCGCGGAAGGCAGTGAATAGCAGTGTTGGACACTTGGTCAACGTTCGAAGTCATCCCAAACGTGCTGCATTGGGTTCGGGCTGGTACTCTGGGTAGGTCAGGAAGTCCATTCGGGAATGTTACTGTCGACGGACTATTGCGAGCAACAGATTCCGACAGCGACATGGTGCTGACACAGCTGTAGATGGTCAATCCTTGCCTCCAGCCAGCACCACCTGTGCCACCGCAATCCACAAGCTGTCTCCACGACTAGCTCTCTGGGAATATGTTACGCCTCCGAATCTCTCGTCACTTTACCTGGAAATACCCCATGGCCGAGCACTCAGTCTCTTGTGTTGCAGCTCGATGTACCGGCCACTGTCTGTTGACTTCGTTTGGACTTCATTATTGGTCGCCTGTCTACTGTTTCTGTGTCGTCGAACTTTTACGTTATTCTAGTTGCTGTACGTTTCTATTGTCAGTGGAACAAGCCCCCCCTCCCCCCCCCCCCAAAAAAAAATTAAATGAGCATATGGCATCGTTGGCCGGGAGGCCCCAGTCGGGGAAGTTCTGCAGCCAAGTACAAGTCTTATTTCAGTCTACGCCACATAGGGCGACATGCAGGCCAGTGAAGAGGACGAAGTGAAGAGGAGGACAGCACAACACCCAGTCGCAGAGCGGAGAAATTCTCCAACTCGGCCGGGAATCGAAGCCGGGTCCGCTTGCATGGGAGGCGAGCAAGTTACCACCCAGCTAAGCAGGCGGACGTAACAAGCCCAAAAAATTGTGCTCACAACTGCAGACTTATACAGTAGCGAAGAGTATTTTCGATCTCTAAGTGCATCAAAATATTCGACAACGTGGACGTAGAGTTTATGAAGCAGTGGCTTCAATAAAGACAGAAACAGCGAGTCCTCGATCGGCAATTACTGGAAGAACAGCAACAGCAGTTGGCCTCACTACAGCAACAAATAACGGTGTTGTCCATCAGGAATTCTGAATAGCGTAGACGATTGGGAGACGTATTTACGGCGCCTCCATTATCACCTCACTGCCTACAGGTAACTGAACCAAATCATAACGGTCATTTTTCTTTCGAGGTCTTCGCGTAGTTTGTTGGGTTTGCTCCATATGTTGTCCCCACAAGAAAGATCATGATAGATCTTTTGCTGGACTTTGTTGTCTGATCATTTTGGGTGTCAGTCCCGTGTGGCATTTGCTCACTAGAAATTTTACAGGCGTTGAAAACGACCGTCAGAAACGTACAAAGACTGGGCCACTGACTTTCGGTATCTTAGCGCCCGCTGTGTTTTTGTGTGCTCCGATGGGGAACATCGCTGATCGTGTATCAATTCCTCGTTTCAGGACTTACTTCTGCAACATTCTCCCGCCAAATAAGTCCGCTTACGGGATTTATGACTAGTACATCCGTTTTAGGCGATGTCCTTAGAACTGTTCACGCTTTCGAATTGACACAGAAAACAGAAAGCCAGTGGGAGTCTCAGTCCACAGTGTCCCTCGTAACTAGTCCACAGCTGGTGGTCTAGTGGTCAGCGTTGCTGCTTCTGGGTCACGGGGTCCCGGGTTCGATTGCCGGCCAGGTTGGGCATGTTCTCTGCCCGGAGACTGGGTGTTTGTATTGTGCTCATCATTTCATCATCATCATCATCATCATCATCATTATTCGTGACAGTGGTTACATTGAAGGTGAAAACATTTGACTGTGTGAAAATTGGAAATTTGCGACGGTACACGCTTCCCATAGGCTCAATAGGTAATCACACGGTAGTGTCGGCCACTCCGGTAAACATGTTACACCACGCGAGCGCAACGACGAGAAGCACTAACAGGTCAGCGACACTTCAGATATCTCCAAAAAATCTTTCTCTCTCGTAACTCAATTTCAGATTCTTTTCAGGGTTCTCCGTCTCGACGGAGTCTGCGTCGTCTTGTCCACGGCGTTTTCACCGACACCCTCGCTCCCAGCGACTACTCGCTTTTCGTGCAGCACTAGGGATTACATTATTAATGTGTGGAGAATCTGGTTCTCCCATATCGTCCCTCGCGGGGTCTCGTCACAGTTCTTCTTTCGAACCAGTGCACTCCATTGAAACGTTGACTCATCCAACAACGGATCAAGCTGTCAAACGAGTGAATGGTTTGGAAGTCTGTTTTCCAGGTGCATACTGGCGCATCCTATTCTCTTGTGAATAGTACTACCCATACTGCGTTAGGTTCTCCTGCACTACAGCCTCCTCGTCGAAGAGTAACGCCATGAAATACACATGAAAGGTGTTTTTGTTGTAGATGTCTCTTGTAAAACTGACTCAGGGAACCTTTCCTTTTAGGTTGTTGCTTCTGGTAATGCGGAAAATATCTTTGGATTAGATGTATTGAAACATTCTGGGTTTTCCATTTCGGACAACGTGTGTTTAATTTCCACTGTGATTCCATTTCGCAGCACTGCCTCGTATTCAGATCTGTTTACCCCTGGGTTAGAACGAGCTGCTGATGCAGCTGTAAAAAATTCACTTAAAACCAGGAATCGTGCCTGGCTTCTCCCATGTCAGCCCGATTCCGGACATCCTGCGGGATTAGGTTAAGGCAGAACTGGACAAACTGGTGGCCCTGGAGGTGATCGTGGAAACACCGGAAGGCCTATGTGATGGTGTCAAGGCCGCTAACGTCCAAGTCATCGTCGATCGTTCCCTGCCCAGAGGACCTGTTTTCCAAGTTACCAAACGCTGTCTGTTATAATCTACATCTATATCTACATCCATACTCCGCAGTGTGACAGTGTGTGGCGGAGGGTACCCTGAGTACCTCTATCGGTTCTCCCTTCTATTCCAGTCTCGTATTGTACGTGGAAAAAAGGATTGTCGGTATGCTTCTGTGCGGGCTCTAATCTCGATTTGTTGGTGGCCTACTTACAGTTGCTGCTGCACCCTGAATCTCGGGATCTGCTGGTGCTCAAGCCACCCTTTGGCCTGTACATGTATAACAGACCGGCCTTTAGTATTTTCCAGATTTATTTGGAGCAGGCGATGCAGTACATTCCCTCATGTTGCAGTTATTTAGATGACATCATAGTGACACGGGCCTCAACTGATGGAAACCTTCAGAACCTGCAGTCTTTGTTTTCTCGGTTAAAAGAAGATGCACTCTAGTGTAACTCCTATAAACTTAATTTTCTCCGAAAGTCTGTTGAGTACCTCGGGTTTATGATTAGCAAACGTGGCATGTGTCCTACCAAGCACGTCCGTGCCATATAAAGCTATTACGACCGTTTCATTCTCCATGTGAAAAAATTGGACTGTGTGAAAATTGGGAATTTGCGACGGTGCACACTTCCCAACCGCTCAACGCAGTGTGAAAAACAGTTCTGTTGTGAAGACCCCTGGCGTGCGACGCTGCTTCTTCCGCACTTAAACGAGTCTTCCAGTCGGCGTCTTGCCTCATAGTGTTTTCACCAGGGAAGCCCCTTCTCCTAGGCACAGATGCGTCGCGACGTGTCGTAATGGCGGTCCTGACCCACAAGGAGGCGGAACATCCTATTGCTTTCGGTACTAGGACGCTCAGTGCTGCCCAACGCAACTATCCCCGGTTGAAAAAGAGGCATTGCCATCGTTTGTGCAGTAAAGAAATTTCAGATCACTCTGCATGGCGGCCAATTCCTGCTGCTGACCAACCACAAGCCATTACTCGCATTGTTTTGGCAACGCTCTAGTCTTTTGTACAGGACAGTGCAAAGGCTGCAACGTAGGGCTATACCAATGAAATCCTCTATAAGCGAACAGCCGCCATGCCAATGCCCATAATTGATCCCAGCTTCCAGTGCACACGGATGCAGAATTTAACACCCAGAAACTCGTTATCTTTCACCTAGATTCGGATTCTGTGTCGTCCCTGCACGACTTTCCCCTCTTTGCTACACTGCTTGCGGCCCAGACGAGAGCAGACCCTGGTCTCGGCACCATGACCATGTGCGTTAAGCATAGGCGGCCACCAAGTTTCATACACACACACACACACACACACACACACACACACACACACACACACACAGATATGTGTGTGTATGTGTGTGCGTGTCCAATATCTCTTCCTAAAGTACTAGATCGTTTCCAACCAAATTTGGTGGCACACTGCTTGCTTGCTGTATGAAAACCAGCACTGTGGTAGTTAGAGCGTCAGCTCCCATATAAGCGGAGACAGTGCAAAAACACTTTTCAATCCCTGTCATGTAGACTGCCTTGTATACCAGGCTTGTTGTGTGCCCTGCAAGAGGTACATGCGTGGATGGATACAGGTGAGCAGAGATAGGGGAAGGGGATGGGTAGTGAAGATAGCTAGTGAGAAACGGAAAGATGAGGTGGTTGTTTCTCTAACCCTGTTTCGTCTATTTCGATATCTACCATTTTGTCGTCTGTGCGACAATCTAGAGAAGGAACTACAGTGCAGTCTTCCTCTGTGAAACAGCTTTGGGAGAAGACATTTGGTATTTCGGCCTTTAGTCTGTCATCCTCTGTTTCAGTACCATGTTGGTCGCAGAGTGTCTGGACATTTTGTTTTGATCCACCTACCGCTTTGACATAAGACCAAAATTTCTTAGGATTTTCTGCCAAGTCAGTACCAGTTTGGTCACAGAGTGTATGTACATATTGTTTTGATCCACTGTGACAGGTGGGCGTGGTGTCGTGGGGCGTCGGCTGCGCCAGCGAGTTCCCGGGCGTGTACGCGCGCCTCGACACGCAGCTGCCGTGGGTGCTGCAGGTGATCGCCGACGCGCCGCCGCAGCTGCCCAGCGCCGCAGTGTGCGCCGCCTGCTCGCTGGCTGCGGTCCGCCTCCACCTGCCGTGACGGCGCTGCGTGCCACTCGCTCCAAACTGACGGCAGCCGCCACGGCGAAACAGCGGGCAACGTCCTTCTGGGTCACGACGGCACCTCAATCGTCTTCATGATGACAATATGTACTGTTTCCACCTTTACATATATTAAACCCAGTGTGCGCTGCGCGTTTCTCACCAAAACTCTTTACCTCATGCCTTTTTACACTACTGATCATTAAAATTGCTACACCAAGAAGAAATGCAGATGATAAACGGGTATTCATTGGACAAATATATTATACTACAACTGACATGTGATTACATTTTCACGCAATTTTGGTGCATAGATAATGAGAAATCAGTACCCAGAACAACCATCTCTGGCCATAATAACGGCCTTGATACGCCTGGGTATTGAGTCAAAAAGAGCTGGGATGGCGTGTACAGGTACAGCTGCCCATGCAGCTTCAACACGATACCACAGTTCATCAAGAGTAGTGACTGGCGTATTGTGACGAGCCAGATGCCTGGCCACCATTGATCAGACGTTTTCAGTTGGTGAGAGATATGGGGAATGTGTTGGCCAGGGCAACAGTCGAACATTTTCTGTATCCAGAAAGGCCCGTACAGGACCTACAACATGCGGTCGTGCATTATCCTGCTGAAATGTAGGGTTTCGCAGGGATCGAGTGAAGGGTGGAGCCACGGGTCGTAACACATCTGAAATGTAACGCCCACTGTTCAAAATGCCGTCAATGCGAACAAGAGGTGACCGAGACGTGTAACCAATGGCAGCCCATGTCACTACGCCAGGTGATACGCCAGTAAGGCGATGACGAATACACGCTTCCAATGTGCGTTCACCGCGATGTCGACAAACACAGATGTGACCATCAGGATGCTGTAAACAGAACATGGATTTATCCGAAAGTATGACGTTTTGCCATTTGTGCACCCAGGTTCGCCATTGAGTACATCATCGCAGGCGCCCCTGTCTGTGATGGAGCGTAAAGAATAACCGCAGCCATGGTCTCCGAGCTGATAGTCCATGCTGCTGCAAACGTCGTCGAACTGTTCGTGCAGATGGTTGTTGCCTTGCAAACGTCCCCATCTGTTGACTCAGGGATCGAGATGTGACTGCACGATCCGTTACAGCCATGCAAATAAGATGCCTGTCATCTCGACTGCTAATGATACGAGGCCGTTGGGATCCAGCACGGCGTTCCGTATTACCCTCCTTAACCCACCGATTCCATATTCTGCTAACAGTCATTGGATCTCGACCAACGCGAGCACCAATGTCGCGATACGATAAACAGCAATCGTGGCAGGCTACAATCCGACCTTTATCAAAGTTGGAAACGTGATGGTACGCGTTTCTCCTCCTTACACGAGGCATCAAAACAACGTTCCACCAGGCAATGCCGGTCAACTGCCGTTTGTGTATGAGAAATCGGTTGGAAACTTTCCTTATATCAGCAGGTTGTAGGTGTCGCCACAGGTGCCAACCTTGTGTGAATGCTCTGAAAAGCTAATCATTTGCATATCACAGCATCTTCTTCCTGTCTGTTAAATTTCGCGTCTGTAGCACGTCATCTTCGTGGTGTAGTAATTCTAATGGCCAGTGGTGTATTAACTGACAAAGTGAACAACCGAAGCAGGAACTAACTTGTTCACGTGGCTAGAACAAACATTGACATCACGCGGTTGTGTTATGTGTGGCTGAGGAAAACATTTCAGACACACTGCTATTCAGAATCTGCACGAAAAGGCCTCAGGAGATGATAAAAGGGCGTCAGTGAAATCACACCTCCAATCAGACGTTTATTCCCACTCATTTCACATTCAAAAGCAACATTTCGCAGTGCAGTGAGCAACAGGGTGATACTCGTGACCTCAGTTTAGGCTGCTGACACTCCCCGGCCGATTCAACCCTTGTCTAACTACACTGGTGCCCAAAACAAAAGCAACAAACCGGCACTTCCCCGTCTTGTTCTAATTCACGGCATAATCATGCAAAATGTCAACAGATGTCCACACAATCGTGTTCTGCACAGAAAAGTGAATGGACAGCCACGTGGAAGATGACGTCAAGGCACCTACCAAATGGGGTAGCGTCGGCCGGGTAGCCCACGTCGACATCGCTCTGTATACAGTCACAGACGATGCAGTATGGCACAAAGAAGGCGGTTAACAGACTCTCTGTGGCGGTTTGCCATTAGAAGAATGGACTCAGGGCAATTGCAAATTGATGTGTCCTGCAGGCTTAATATGAATCGTTCTGTTGTTTCTGAGATGTGACGACAATTAATAGAAACCGAAACAGTATCCAGAAGACCAGGGCATGGATGACCACATGTGGTATCAAAAAGAGCCGTTCGTTATTTGGCTGTAATGGCACGACAGTACCGGATTAATACTGCAAAGCTACTGGTATCTGACCTAGCGTCCACTGGGCGTGTTGTATCGAGACAAGCGGTGTACAGAAAGCTTCGGGAGAGTAGCCCTTTATCGTCGGAGACCTTCTGTATATGTACCTCTGATGCTCCTTCGCGGAAGGGAACGTCTGAAGTGGAGTCGTCAAAATGCCACCTGGACTGTCGAACAGTGGGCGAATGTTCTTTTCGCAGTTAAGTCCCGATTCAGTCTGGGGAGTGACTCTCGACCCATTCGCATCTGGAGAGAACGTCTAACACGATTTCGGAACCCAAATATTGTGAAAGGAGACCAATATCGATGAGGACTTTGGGCAGGGATTATGTTGACCACTCGAACACCTCTTCATGAAATGTATCGCTGAGTCGGCAAGGTTCAACTGCTGTCAGATATCGAGACGAGATCTTTGAATAACATGTGCGGTTGTTGCAAAGTGGTGTGGTCCCAGACATCGTACTGACAATAATGCTTCATAGAGCACAGTTGGTTGATATTTCCTTGGAAACGGAAGGTACTGCACGCATGGCGTGGCCTGCTCAGTCCCCGGATTTAAGTTCACAGAGCATGTCTGGAATGCACTAGGGAAACGTTTTACACTCACGTGAGCATCCTCCAATCACTCTCCGAGACTTGTGAGCAGCTCTGCAGGAAGAACGGGCGTCATTGCCTCAACTTCACTCACAGATTGCCCCTTCTTTTTCAAGCCAGTATTGCTGCCAGACATGGTCACACCCAATGCTCAGCACATTAACCAAGTGCTGGAATGTGTGTGCAAATCCGTTAAGTAGGAAAAAACGGAAAACATTTCTGTCTACAGTTATGCATGCTGCAGTTGTTCCGTGTTATTTACATTGTTTCTACATTACTATCGCCTGTTTGTACTGTCCTGTGGCAAACTAATCGCAGCCTTGGAAAATTTCCGTTTGTAGCTTTAATTTTGAACACCAGTGTACTTTGTGGGCCTATAACCCCATTGAATTTGATGGAACCCATTTGAAGTGTAACGTGACCGCACGTTTTGCTCTACTGCACAGGGTGGAACCACTAGAGACCGTTCAGAATCATTCAACGAAATCTGAACCCTCCTGTTCCACCCCTCCGGTAGCGTGATCTCGGGAATGAGTCCCTCCATCACCTTCAAGTTCACCAACACTTGCAGGTTGCACCGACGGCGTTGCCGAACTGGAAGGCTCAAAAATGGTTCAAATGGCTCTGAGCACTATGGGACTTAACTTCTGAGATCATCAGTCCCCTAGAACGTAGAACTACTTAAACCTAACTAACCTAAGGACATCATACACATCCAATCCCGAGGCAGGATTCGAACCCGCGACCGTAGCGGTCACGCGGTTCCAGACTGTAGCTCCTAGAACCGCTCGGTAACTCCGGCCGGCGATCTGGAAGGTGCTGGAGGGACTTATTACCACTGCACCTCTTTGTTGAGCAGTTGAAAAATGTACCTGTACAGAGATATTAAGTCATCCATCTGATTGGCGCTCCATTGCTACTTCAGCGCGTGCTTGTGGGCGTGCAAAATGTAAGGTGTGTAGAAGAGGTTGCCTGCCCTCAGATACTAGAGCAACTGCAGAGCGCCACACAGCCCTTTGTAATGTGAATAAAGAAGTTAGTAGCAAGTATTTTCCGCTGTATCATGAACAATACAAAGAAGTACCAACTATACGAAAAATACGCACCTTTCCTCGAACAGAACTGAATTAGAGTGCTACCAAGGAAACTATGATCAACATTATTGTGTCCATGCGATTTAGTTTTATAATGTACCAAAACTAACGAGCCGCATGGTATAGTGATGCATTTATCAAAATAATTCCGATTCCCAACATCCGAGATAGCTGCAAGCGAACCCCCAAGTACAGAAGACTTGCTGCTCTACAAGGTAGCTGTCTTGCACTGTAACACCAGGTATGCTCACAGGACGTTATATCTAAAATACATGTAATATGGGCAACTCAAAATGAAACAATTAACACACATTTATCAAAAGAATTTACACTGAATGAAATACTCATCTTTGAGTTTGACTACTACGTGGCACTCTACATGATGTCGCAACACACTAACTCAACCTAACACTTTGAAAGAGATCCACCTAACCTACAAAAGTTCAGTCTGGAGGGCTGTATCTAACAGTTTATACGTCTGGCTCTAATTTGGAAACTCTTTGGACACTTGACACTCGGCCTTTGCTGTCTGATAATCACTCGTTAATTATGGTTTGGCCATAATGGTGGCAACATCCTTCCCCCGTACAAACCGTATAGATAGCGTAGGGTATTCCATAGTAATGGTTTTCTTGTTGCTACTATCCATTTTGCTTAGACTGGTAGGATTATTCCGCTACACTTTGCTTCTGTACCTGTTCGTCTACGTAGTTTGCACATGTCGTCGAGACTTCTCTCTGTATGGGTGGGAGTGTCTTCATGATCGTCTCCTTGTGTTTGCCGCCGCCTAGGTCTTCCTGCACAGCCGCCGCCGCCTCCGTCGCTGCCTCCACAGTCGCCTTCCCACCGTCGCAGCCGCCGCCGCTACTTTCGTCTCCTCGCCTCCGCCTTCGTCGCCGTCGCTGCCACCATCGTCGCCGCCGCCACTCCCACAGTCCACTGGTCGCCTCCGTCTTCGTCGCCGCCGCCACATCTGTCAGTTTGCCGCTGCCTCGGCACTATCCCTGACATACCCTATTCACCCCCGCCATATTTTCATCGTTCACAACTCCACCACAGCTCGTCACCGTCGTCCCCGTGCAGCTGCAGCGGCCGCTCATCGCAATCAGTACCGTTCATCACTGTCCAACATGATCGATCACCTCAAAACGTCTGTCATCTATGCCTCTCTTCCTCTTGCTCCCACTGTCATTACATTGCTACTCTCCTAAATCTGTCGTCCCTCACCTATAGTATTCTCTTCCACCAAAGCAGAAACACATACGTCTCCCTCACAGTCCCCGTTCCCAGTACTTCCTCTCTTTCGGCCACGACAGCAGCCACCACACTCATCACTGCCCCATGCGTATCAGCCCCCCGAGCAACCGATGCCTAAGATGACATCACATGCATCATTTCCTCAAGCCTCACCGCACCAACCGACGCGTGCCATTCTGAGGGACCTGCACAACACCCATGCAACTCTCAAAAACACATCCCACCACCCCTCTCCCACTATCATCCTTTGTCGGTATGCCTGTCGGCTATTATCAAGGCCCGACCATCCGTCTGATCGTTCCTTTTTTGATGACTCTCTCGACCGTCAATACGTGTTGTATGTATCTGCCCAGCTACCCCCTGGAGTTCGGTTTCGTCGCCTCCTTCAGCAACTTGATTTTCCACTCCCTGCAACCTTTAGAGTGGGCGAGAGCTAAACGCCACCTTGGCTCCAGGCTCAGGTTCGCCTTCACCTTGACCTCAGCTCGTTCCCAAAGGAGATATACCGCTCGCGGTTTGTCGAACTTCGTTCAAAGTTCATTAATACGACCTTCATTTATACAGATGGTTCATACAGACTAAAATAATTTTCTAAAAGAAATTTAATAATTTATATTTAGAGCGGAAACGGATTGCCATATTAAATACAGATGCATGTCAAACGGAAAATACACGTACTTTTCTTAATGGCATATTCACAGCCCGCTTGGCATGCACAGTTTTTCCGAACTGACACTTCGATCCAACAACAACCAAATGGAACAGTGCTCTGTGGGACAGTCAATACAGCCAGGAGCATTGTCTTGAACAGCTCACTGAAACCAGTCCCATAAAGTGACACTTTACTCTTTCTTCAAGTTTTTGAATTGGTGCAGGTGAACACCTATTTTATCTCTGAAGATGTGGTTGTACCAATTTCAACCATACACTATGAGATCAAAAGTATCCAGACACCCGTAAAAGCATACGTTTTTCAGATTGGGTGCATTGTGCTGGCACCTAATGCAAGGTACTCCATATCAGCGACCCCAGCAGTCATTAGACATCGTGAGAAAGCAGAACGGGGCTCTCTGCGGAACTCATACACTTCGAACGTGGTCAGGAGATTGGCTGTTACTTGTGCCATACGTCTGTACGCGAGATTTCCACACTCCTAAACATCCCTAGGTCCACTGTTTCCGATGTGACAGTGAAGTGAGAACGTGAAGGGACACGTACAGCACAAAAATGTACAGGCCGACCTCGTCTGTTGACTGACAGAGACTGCCGACAGTTGAAGAGCGTCGTAATATGTAGTAGGCAGACATCTATCCAGGCCATCATGTAGCAATTCCAAACTGCAGCAGGATCCACTGCAAGTACTATACCGACCATATGGCAGAGCGGTTCTAGGCGCTTCAGTCCGGAACCACGCTGCCGCTGCGGTCACAGTTTCGAATCCTGCCTCGGGCATGGATGTGTGTGATGTCCTTAGGTTAGTTAGGTTTAAGTAGTTCTAAGCCTAGGGGACTGGTGACCTCAGATGTTAAGTCTCATAGTGCTCAGAGCCATTTGAACCATTTTTTGCAAGTACTAGGTCAGTTAGGCGGGACGTGAGAAAACTTGGATTTCATGGTCGAACGACTGCTCATAAGCCACACATCACGCCGGTAAATGCCAAACGATGCCTTGCTTGGTGTAAGGAGCGTAAACATTGGAAAAAACGATGAGTGAAGTGACTAATCACGGTACACAATGTGGTGATGTGATGGCAGGGTGTGGGAATGGCGAATGCCCGGTGAACGTCATCTGCCAGCGTCTGCAGTGCCAACAGTAAAATTCGGAGGCGGTGGTGTTATGGTGTGGTCGTGTTTTTCATGGCGGGGACTTGCACTCATTGTTGTTTTGCGTGGCACTAGCACAGCACAGGCCAACATTGACGCTTTAAGCACCTTCTTGCTTCCCACTGTCGAAGAGCAATCCGGGGATGGCGATTGTATCTTTCGACACTATTGAGCACCTGTTGATAATGCATGGTCTGTGACGGAGCTGTTACACAGCATTAACTTCCCTGTAATGGCCTGGCCTCCACAGAGTCCTGACCTGATTCCTATAGAACACCTTCATGTCAGGCCTCACCGACCGACATCGATACCTCTCCTCAGTCCGTGAAGAATTGGCTCCATTCCCCAAGAAACCTTCCAGACCTGATTGAACGTATGCCTGCGAGAGCGGAAGCTGTCATCATGGCTACGGGTGGGCCAACACCATATTGAATTCCAGCGTTACCGATGGAGGGCGCCACGAACTTTTACTAATTTTCAGTTAGGAGTCCGGATACTTCTGATCTCATAGTGCACATACTAAAGGAATCCCATCGTGTGGTAAGCCAGTATACAAATACGTTTGTCGGCGTATTTATTTGGCTGCTATTATACATGACAGAATTTAAAAAATATTATCTGCCATGTATGATAATAGCACAGCCTAATCGTTGTTTACTATGACATTGAGTACTTTAAGTACCCTAATGTACTTGCCAACGGACGTAGCACAAAACGTTTTTTAGATCATCATGTCTGGAGAACCCTGTACAGACAGAGACATAGGGACAAAATTGGAATCCGGTGCATCAAAAAGGAAAAGAAAGATTGAGACGATTATATCCAACCAAGCTATAAGTTCGAGTAAATTTCTTAAGAAAACTACAGGTGTAACTTTTCTAGTGGCCTTCAATGAAGCTCTCATACAAGCGTCTCTAGTTTCAGAAACAGAACCGGCTTCAGGATCGATTGAATCTGTTACCCTTTCTGATACAGCATCAGAGCTGGGTGGAACTGCTGCGATTCGTTATTGTGTGCGTAATAAAGACTACAAAAATGATAATCAAGAGCAAACCGTTCATATAAGAGAGTCATTTACAGAATTATATCTGTGAAAGTGGGTAGTTCCAGTAACAGATTTGCAGAATCAGGATTTAATTCAAAATGGTTCCCAGCAAAACCTAGAAAAACTTGATGCAACTTAACCCCAAAGATGTGAATTTATAAGACATTTTACTAAATTGTATTTTACTAGGAAATTGAGTAAAAGCAAAAAGCAACATCACAGATGGTTTGCCAACTCCATATCCTAAGACAAAGTTTGTCTCTTTCCATGTCGATTTTTTCCACATTTGGAGACAAAGATGGTAAAAGAATGATATTGTGACTGGAAAGATCTGAGTAGGATATTGGAAAGGTATGAAAAAAGTCACGGACACATGGAGTGCATGATTAGATGTATGGAGTTCTGTAAAGGAATCAGATACGGAGAAACAATAAATAAGAAAAAAGAGAGGTTGATTAGAGAATCACAAAATAATTGGCATAACTTGTTTGAAAGATTGATCGATATTATAAAATGCTTAGTTTCACACAATCTTGCGTTTAGAGGGCGTCTCTCATCCCTTATCCTGAACGATAGCGGAAACAGTTGAAACTCTATAGACTTATTTAAATTGTTATCCAAATATGATATAAAAGTAAAAAAAGCACTGCAACGAATTAACGAAAACGACTTTGTCAGCATTATCTGAGCCACGACATACAAAAAGAGTTAAATACATTAATGTTCAAATCTGTTATGAACGAAATAAACAGAGTCAAACAAGCAAAATACTGGGCCTTCATGGTCGATTGTACTAGGGATTCGAGCCGTTACTGTTGTTGTGGTCTTCAGTCTTGAGACTGGTTTGATGCAGCTCTCCATGCTATCCTATCCTATGCAAGTTTCTTCATATCCCAGCACTTACTGCAACCTACATCCTTCTGAATCTGATTCGAGCCGTATGGAGCAAATTTCAATAATATTACGAAATCTGCTAATTCTTGGAAATAAGCCAATATTGTTAACAAGAAACGGCAGTTAATAACATATATATTGAGAGTCCAATGTCAGTATATCCAGAGTAATGAACAGGGATCGACAAAAGAGGTTCGCGAACTTACAGCACTTACTGCCCGAACCGCCCGTTTCTGAGCCAAAAATATCCTTTGAGAATGGAAAGTGTTACCCCAAAATGTAACACCATATGTCATAAGCGAATAAAAAGAATAAAAGTAGATTACTTTTCGTGTGGAACTATCAAATAATTCAGATGCCGTTTGAATAGTAAAAATGGCAGCATTAATTCTTTGAACAAGACCCTGAACGTGGGCTATGCACGAGAGTTCAATATCTATCTGAATACCCAGAAATTTTAACCGTTCAGTTTCCCAAATCATATGCCCATATTGCGAAATTAAAACGTCGGGTTTTGTTGAATGTGTGCTAATACCTATATTTACCCTAGAATTGGAGCAGTCTTTTCCATCAGTCACATCGTTGTCCATAATCACTTTGCTGTTTCTGTAGCAGTCTCCTTCCACGTACAAGTTGTAGTTTGATAGTAGGTAGTCGTACAACCCAACTTTTTGAAAAATCCCTGAAAAGTCTTGCATTATGTCCAAATCGGAACGGTAAAGTCATCTACATTAAGCTTTTGCAATATTCCAGGCAACTCTTACATTAGAACACTCATTCTAACGTCGGCTGATTTCGCTTTACGCAGTATATCCACAGGATCTTTAAGGTTCCTCGAAATGGTTTCCAGTGCTTCGTTGCCGGTTTTTGCCAATACTCCTCATGCTGTTACACTGTCGTTCCCGTAGAGGGGACGAGGTAGCTTCGCAATACCGCCACGTCTGACAGACATTTACTATGTAAATAATAGATAACTGATTCAAACATGTCCATCTGTAATTCCTCCTGGAAGCCAAACCACGGAATATCGTAGCTCTCATATGTATGTTTACAGCAGAATAAGATCAACGCACCGCGCAGGGTAGCCGCGCTGTCTATGGGCGTCATACTACGTTTCGCGCGGCTACTCCCTTCGGAGATTCGAGTCAGCCTTCGAGGGTGGATGTGTGTGTTGTGCTTAGCATAAGTTAAAGTTAGATTAAGCAATGTGTAAGCCTAGGGACCGATGACCACAGCAGTTTGGCCCCACAGAAACTTAAAACAAATTTCCTCATATCCAAGACCAAGACTACTTGCAACAGCAGTCATGCATGCGTGAGAGTGTGTATGTTTCAGCGTTGGTTTTGGCACTTTATGTTGCCATTTTATTGAATAAGTAGATATCCTCACTGGGATGAGTCTCCACATCACTGGTATAAAAAAAATAGCAAACCACACCTGGTTATGTAAGCAACAGGAGCATATGAGTAATTGTTATTTATATATAGAATATTGAAAAATGGATAAATATTGAAAAGATACAGGGCTTGTCTAAAGCAGCCTCATTTCTATACTCATCGAGAAAACAACAGACTACTTGAGTTTAGTGGTCTAAAAAATAAGTTACAGATGCCTTCATCTATATCTCAAGCCTTACAAACTGCAGACCACGTGATCATTAACATGAAATTCCTCAGCTGGTTCTGCCTACCTGGGGTGACATGTATGCCTTGCTTCTTTGCCTGCTTCACGCCTAAGTTGCTGCCGTACTGGTTATAACGTGCTGTACCTGCAAGATATGATGAGGCGTTGCCTTACTATCTACGATTAACATAGCACAGATTGGAACGGGAGTGCTGACTACGTGATGCCTATAGCGGGACGGTGACACCTGGTGCCTGGTGCCTCAATCGAGCGAGTTCTCGCAGCGGTTAGCTCACTGGATCACATTCGGTAGGCCATCCTGATTTACGGTTTCTGTGATTTCCCTAAATCTCTTCAGGCAAATTCCATGATGGTTCCTTTGAAAGAGCACGGCCATCTTCCTTCTCCATCTTTCCTAATCAAGCTTGTGCTCCGTCTCTAACGACCTACTTATCGACGGTACGTAGAACACTAATCTCGTCCTGCTGACACTGAGACCTGGTGCTCAAGGAAGGCGGGATTCCGTTACGATTGTGGACGGGGCCGTAATTAGTTACTATTGGTTGAATTTTCTTTTAATCACACACCATTTATTTAAAATCAACAACAAATTAAAATAATGGCAATAATTTGAGAATTGTTTCACGGCTGAAGGCCTCAATGGCAATAAATTAAGAATTTTTTCACAGCTGAAGGCCTTAATGGCAATAAATTAAGAACTGTTTAACTTGTTACAACTGACAAACTACAGTTATTAAAATGTTGGAACCAAATCACCAAGGTCTTAAAGGTTAACTGCTAAAGTACAGGTGCCACATTACATGGTTCAAATGGCTCTGAGCACTATGGCACTTAACAGCTGAGGTCATCAGTCCCCTATAACTTAGAACTACTTAAACATAACTAACCTAAGGACATCACACACATCCATTTCCGAGGCAGGATTCGAAACTGCGACCGTAGCGGTCACGTGGTTCCAGACTGAAGCGCCTAGAACCGCTCGGCCACCACAGCGCCACATTAGAATTTTAAGACAAGTAGCGACAGTCACAGCTGAAGGCCTTTAACGCCAAGAATGACAGTTATATTAAAATAATTTATACTCATACAATTAAATATAAAAATCATAAACAAGATTAATTCAAAAGGACAAGCAACTTATCACCAAACAGGTGAGACAAATGATGGTAACTTGGTAGTTCAATAATAAAATAATAACACAAGAATGAAACACAAGGCCTAGTCACAGACTTTGCTCCAGGAATCGACGTCTGAGTAGGTCAGGCCAAAAATACTTTCGCGAGCGATGAGAAAGGCAGCCAAGAGTTGCATTCACTTCACAAGACGGTAACTCAGATCAGTGGCAATCTAACGAATGACTAATTATAATCTGCTGAAGCTACCTAACGTCCGATAACGATGCAACGATGGAACACCACGACAAAGTCTGAACTGGAGTCAGCACTATGTCCACAGAATGTTGTGTTTAGAGCGTCCGAAAGGAGAAAGGAACCACTACTACTAGAGTAGAAGAAACACCAACCGACCTACAAATCAAGGAAACTGTCAAAACTACACGCCTTGTCGGACAGCAGCGGCAAGGCGAGGAAATGTACACTGCCGTTACATACACTAACCTCCAGGGCAGCTCACTGGGGCGTTAGCGCCCACCAGGCAGGAAAAATACCGCTGGTTGTACTTAACAAGAAGTAACACATAGAATGCAGCAGTGCATGCCTGCCGCCAGCGGCCCCGGCTTGTTCTCGCACTGCCCTCTTGGCTCCTCCTGAGTCCCCAACCGAACTGCTCACTCACACGACCCGGAAGAACAACGGTGTCACCCCAAAGATAGGCATTCGGGAGGACGACGGTTCAATCCCGTCTCCGGCCATCCTGATTTAGGTTTTCCGTGATTTCCCTAAATCGTTTCAGGCAAATGCCGGGATGGTTCCTTTAAAAGGGCACGGCCGATTTCCTTCCCAATCCTTCCCTAACGCGAGCTTGTGCTCCGTCTCTAATGACCTCGTTGTCGACGGGACGTTAAACACTAACCACCACCACCACCACCCAAAGATAGGGCCACAGTTACTACATATCGATAACGCCCCTCGTTATTTCATCTTTAGGGTACAGAAGTAGGATTCTGTGGTAGTGGAAAGAATTAAAATGTCTTCCTCCAATGTGCTAAACAAGCCTCAGCTTAGAACATTGACGATCTTTTTACAGATGGTAGTATTAAATACGCCAAACATGGTACGCTTCTTAATGGAAAGAATATAAGTGTGCTTACACTGCTTACAGAACTATTTTCCGTTCACATTATGAATATCAAAATCTACGATCAAGTAAACAGGTGCAATCAGAGACAAGGCAGTCTGTAATATTAAGAAGGAGACTCGTGATTATTTAAACATTATCTGCAGAGAGCATTTGTTTGTCAGTGTGAGATGTGGCGTTAAGGCGAAGCTAACTTTTCTCCTACACAAGAAGGACAGCACAATAGCTTGAGGAATACGAGAAAAAATCGGCAAGGAAGCACTCGAAACCACTTGAAACTAAGTCTTTAATTATGTTTATCATTTAAACACTGACCTACAGAATTTTCCCTCACAAAGAGAACTCAAACTTAACCTATTCATTTATTACCCACAATATACAAGCCCAACGCAACCTGACTGCTATACATTGACAACATGACTTCCGATAATTAACACAAAAGAGTGGCCCTGATTTGCAAGAAATCCTAACACTAATACAAATCCAAAATATATGAAATTAAAGAAATATGAAAGTACCTCCAACTCATTTCAATCACGAATCGCGATACTGGAAACCCCCATTCTTTTTTATAAGTCACTTACTTCACAGAAAACCTTCATAAAACGAACTACAGCAATTACAGCAAGTAGCAGCAACAGCCAGCTCAATAACTAACTACTATAGACTCTAATTACTAGGAGGCATATGGTTAGCAAAAGACAGATTTTGTTGAAGATCAAACAATTTATTTATAAAATTTTACCTCATTCATGTGACATCCAGTTCCGAAAATTATATAGTTATCAGTAATTCCCCTACCCAAACATTGTCAACCATACATCCATTGTCACACTTTCTTTGCATATTTTCTTATCAGGAATTCCATCTCACTTTACGTTGCATGTCTTACCAACACGGGGTCTTCACTAAGGAAAACATGTCCATACACTTCTCTGTCCAGTAGCTAACTGCTAGTCCGTCGAAACACAGACTCTTTTGCCGAGGCCGCAGAGCGCTGTTAGCGACATTAACACTGTCTTCAGCGCTGCCAAAATACAAACAGGTTACGTACACACCGTACTGCATAAAGCAGAAATAGCCCTCGTTAAAATGGGTGTTCTAATGGAGGAGCTGCGTGAAATACTGCCAAAGGTTCATGTAAATGACGGCTACCGTTTGGATTTTTATACAACACAAAATTATGCAGAGATTTGTAACGCAGTGGAGATGTACGAGCACGTAATATCGAACTACAACTTCTGCATGGAGGGAAACTGCCCGGCAACGACATGACAGTTGTAATAGACTGCTTAACGTGGCTGACCTGAATTAATAAATATGTAGAATAAATTTATAGGTCAAATCGATAGTCCGGAAGTAAACACAAAGTTTTTGGCAACCGCCTTTTAGTATTTTAATGTGCCTCGCGACGTGATTATGAGAAATTTTTAAGTCTTTCTCGACTAAATATCATGCTACTACCAGCTGGAGGCTAAAATAGGCAACTACAGAATGGGTCACGATTTTGAGCCTGTGGAAGACTACTCATGTCTGTTAGACACTAACAAACAGGATTTACAATGTGCTCCACTCCACCCTGGGTCAATCACGTCCACGTGGTGTCAGCTAACTATTACCGTATAGAACAGCCGATGTGTGGTGTTTAACAACATTCTGCTGTTTGTCTACTGTGGTATCAAAAATACCATAAAATTAACTGATGTACGAATAACCCTTCATGACACTCAAGATGGAGAAAAGCTTATATATTATACTCTGTCGGCATACAGTTTATTACTCACCCATAAACTACATGGAGATTTTTAATACTGACTACAGCAAAGACGAAACAGTATTACACGGAAGTGCCATATCAAAGCATGGGAAACATATTTCACTCAATCCAGGAGATTATTCTCCACGATACCATCAGATATAGATATCACAGTATTAAGACTGGTGCCCACAGTGTTATTCCGAAAGTCCTAAGAGTAAATTTTGCCATAAGTGAAGAGTATAATTGCAATTAGAAAAGGAACAAGGTATTGCAGATGTGCCGTTAAGGCTTAAATATTGTGTTAAACACTATGTGTGGCGAAATATGGCTACGACTAGGGAACAGCAAATTGGCATTAGGAAACAGTTTGACTCCACTACCGGTATATGCCACTATTATGACGTAAGCTAGTAAGCTTGTAAAGGAGCTATATATACAGACATTCGCGCGAACTGAACATTATTTTAAAAAACGCGTTTTTAGTTGTGGTGGAATCTTCTCACGAAATTCCAATCACTAACTTTCTCCTTCGAATGCGAAAATATTTTGTTGACACCGACCTACCTAGGGAGAAACGATCACCATGATAAAATAAGGGAAATCAGAGCTCGTACGGAAAGATATAGGTGTTCATTCTCTCCGCGCGCTATACGAGATTGGAATAATAGAGAATTGTGAAGGTGGCTCGAGGAACCCCCTACCAGGCACTTAAATGCGATTTACACGGTATCCATGTAGATGTAGATTTAGATGTATTATACGTAGAATAACATGGGCTAAGGGCAGTGTGTCAGAAGTATCGACTTATTGTTGAACATTAACATAGGTACAGCTCTACCTTCCTGCTCAAGTCAAATCGTTTACAACATAAGACAACTGGAACGACAGAAGACAATTTAACATCAAGCAGTTATAGCAGGTTCCTCCCACTGTATTAGAGCATTAACGGTCCTAGCCAGCTTCAGCAGTTCTATAAAGTTTTTCCAGGGTAGAGCGTAATGTTGAGTTGGAGGCGACATCTCGCATATACAACGACACCTAATGTTAGACTATACGATAAGACAGCTAGGGTTGACTATTAAGAAGGGTGACCTCCAGTTGTAGAGTGGAACTACTACACTTAATCATGCCAAATCATAAGTCTAGGAGCGGGAAACGTTATTGGTAACAACCTTGTAGGTTTTATAAAGTGACCAGGCAAGTCACTGAACATGGTATTACTTGGCTGGAGACCACGACAGAATGAATCGTGTGTTTGATCCCTGTACAACACTATTACTGTATATAACTGATGGCTTTACAACTACTCTGTTAGGGAATATAATTGCTCCAATTATTGCTAATTCCGCACCGCTACTGCCACTGTAAACACCTTACATCGTCTCTGTATTACACGTATTACGTCGTCGATACTTTCGTCTCTTCAAACCGGCACTGTCATTATGTTACACTGTTATGTTGCGGTACCACACGTCATAATATTTACAGCCATTTTGTTTGAGCTTTGCTTACTGAAAGTCCTAACGTGGACGATGTTCTTGAGGATTTGATATTAAGCTTATATTCCAGCTGACGTAGACTCTCTAACGCTATTTTTTAGAACACAACGATTTCGACAGCTGCACATGTATACGTTATAATGAATAGCATCATTTTAATACACGTTGTGGGATTTGTTTTGCCTTTATAGTTATGGAGAATAGTCCTAATAAGTCTTGCGTTAGCTATATTATTATGTCTCTTTGTGTCTTCAAGACGTGCGAAATCGAATTTTCTTGGAGACTTTGTTTATAGTACGGTAGACACGTATTTTAATGAGTTAAACGGACAATTTAGATGCAGCAGTATATAATTTGTGCTTGCAAAGTGTCAAGCGTCTCGCAATGTATTATACGTAGTTTTTTCCAGATATAGACTCCGATATTGTCTTTGGAAATATCACATCTCCTGCTGTTACTGTCTTTTGTCGCATGTTTAACCCCTGTACACGTTCTTGTGCAGTCTAAGTAATGGTTTTGGTAATAAAGAACACCTTCCCCTCTCCTACCTTTTTCTAATAAGACAATTGTGTTGCTTATGTGCGTTTGTGGTGTTGTTGTCGTTTATAGGTTTTTATTTTTGCAAGCCTTCGTTTCTGGAAATACAACTGCAAAGATTAAAACCACACTTTGCGTATTTGTATAAGTGAACATCTCTCTCTTTGGGCTGCTGAAATACTTTTTTTAATATTATGAGCAATAGTATAGAACAAATACAGTCTACAAAGCTTATAGAGAGCCTTCTGACATCAAATAGGTGTTATTTGCATACCCTTTAGTAGTCCTGTGTCATTTGTAATAACAGCAATAACTGGCAATCAATAACACGGTTTATATTTTTTCTAGTGAATAATGTGTTTGTAGCTCCTAAATTATAACTTGAGAACTATTTAAAAGTGCAGAAACATATGCTTTGATGATGTGCAGACGATATTTAAACTCAGTTTGTCTATTTGCCTGCTTAGTTGACAGATATTTTTTGGCGGTTATAAGCATAGTTAGGAGAATTTTAAAACCTCAAATTATTTGGCGCAACTCTTAGAATGTCAACAGCTATTAGCCTTTGAAATCAACCTTAGTGGAATGTAGTTTAGTACTTTGCAGGGCTCTAATTTCACAAACGTGTGTATGTGGAAATTGACTTTCGCTTTCTTTCACATTGCAGATGTCTTTTGCATTATTGTGGCATCACACAGCATTTTTCTTTTATTAACGTGAACAAGTGATGTAAGTATCGTACTTTTTGCACTGACTGGGAAATATTTTATTTGAGAGTGTGCTGTGAGTAGGTACATTCAGTCTGTCTATTTGTATGCCTAACTAACACTTATTCTTCTTCAACTATAGTGCTGGGTAGGCTAGTTTCAAGACATCGAAATTTTAGTCCTAAGTTTTAGAATGTCAAATGTTGAACTTTGCCTCAGGGGTACAATTTTGGACACTGATTTGATGAATATGTGTATATATCGAAATTAACCTGTGCTTTCCTCTACACTGCAGACTTTTTTGAAATACTGTGACATCAGACATCATTTTTCATGTATTAACCACAACAACTAATATAAACACCGGACATCTCTCTCTGCTGCTGTATTCTGCAGACATTTCAGAAATTTTTCTACATCTTAGATGTGGAAAGTAATTTATTTACGACCTTGCTGTGTTTTTCTAACAGTTTAGCATTCTGCTCATGGCATTTCCAAATGTGGTCTACAAATCGAACTTCCCATGAGTTAAGTGTGTAAACTCCACCTTTGTTGCTGTCATATTTTGCATACTTTTAGAATATTGGCAACACCTCATTTGTGGAAATTAATTAATTTAAGACTCTTCTGCCTTTTTAAACTGGTATTGGAGCCATCTATTTATGTGGTACAGAGATCAAACTATGGTCGACGGTTTCAATGCCGCCATTTGCTAGTGACTGGAGGAACTTGGATTTCCTATTATTTCGCATTTTCTGGGTTTGTAGGATTGTATTTAAGGTAATACTCATGCTCAACAGATATAAATTCCTTATTTGTCATTTATGTTTTAGGAGAAAATCTTAGTTTTTAATTGTTAATAGCAAAACTTGTTATATTTCAATAGTCCATGGTGAGTGATGTATAGCTTCAAATCAAAGTGTCCGATGTGAGGGCATGTGAGCAGTCTTCAAATTAATTTTTTGAAAGTCAGTAATGCAAACGTAGTTGGTGAGCAGAGGATGGAGGTACGAAGTAAGTAGGAGAGTGAGAGCATGGGGCACAGTGCGAGGAGTGTTTCGCGTAAAATTTGCACAAGCGCAGAGCCCTCCCCTCCCCTCCCCAACGTCCTTGAACTTGTCCATGAACTTGCATGTGACAAAATGTCGTGAGCACTGGAGTGACCTTGGAGATAACGAAGTGCTGATGCTGCTGTCAGTGAAACATGACATGCGCCATTGTCCCAGATGTCATACAGGGTGCCGCACGAAATGTCTTACCAGTTGTTTCTTTCACAATTTACGAAGCACATTAGATATCCCGCTGGGATATCTACAGTAGTACCAGCAGAGCTTGGAAAAACAAATGAGTTACGAAATGACGTGCAATTCACGATACTGCCGCTAGGAGACTAGTAAGCAGCAATGGCTGACAATGGAAGACTGACGGCGCAGCAACGTTCAGCAATTTTGTTACTTTTTCATTAAACGAAAAGCCTTGTTGTGACTCAGAGGCGTGTTTAACACACGACGGGTCCCTTGCAAGAAGACCATCCACAGGCTGTACGATAAATTTGTACAGGAGGGAACAGTAATGGAAGCGAAGCTACCTCGGCCTAAGCCTGTTTGTTCGCCCGAGAATATTGAAGCGGTATGAGTTTCTATACAGAGAAGTCCCGGGAAATCGTGTAGAAAGGCAGCAGCGCAACTGGGAATATCCAGACGCTCCGTTCAACGCATTCTTAAAAGTGACCTCCATATGTAACCATACAAGATGACCTATGCACAGAAGCTCACTGGAGAACACAAGCAGCAGAGACTACTGTTTGTTCAGTGAGCGGAGGATAGCGAAAAAACTCTCAACAACATTTGGTTTTCAGACGAGGCGCATTTTCATTTAGACGGTGTGGTAAACAAACAAAATGTACGCTTTTGGGCCACTGAAAACCCATAAGTGCTTCATGAACAACAACGTTATGCTCCAAGATTGCAGCGTGGACAGCAATTTCCGGTCACGGACTTATTGGACCCTTCTTATCTGAAGAAACTGTGAACAGCGAGCGTTATTTGAGCATGCTTCGCAGTAGCTTCATTCCACAGCTTCTTGCTACTGCCTTGCCCTTGTATACCCAGTGGTTCATGCGAGATGGAGCAAGGCCACATACTGCAAACACTGTGTTGGAGATTTTACACGAGCATTTCGACATGCGGTTCATTTCATTCAGGTTTCCAGGTCGCCTCAATGACAGACATAATTGACCCCCCAATAGTCCAGACCCCAATCCATTTGACTTTCTTCTTTGGGTGTACCTAAAGGAAAAAAATTACCCGAAACGGCCACGTGATTTAATGGAGCTCAGAAGACTTATTATTCAAGCTTGCAGTGGAATTACGGAATATATGTGCCGTAGGGTAATCACTAACTTCAGTGTTCGTTTGAAGGAAGTTAGGAAACGAAATGGTGGACATATTGAGCACGTGCTGAATTAGAACAAATTGTAGTATATGTTCCTTTCAGGTTGTATTGACAATAAAGTCTATATTCAAAAACAAAATGGTAAGACATTTCGTGCGCCACCCTATATGAAACCAGATGTGTAACCTGGTGCCCCTTTATCTTATCAGTTCCTGGTATCTGGATCATTTTCTTGCCCAGAACTGGCGCTGCCCTACTGCTTGCTTAACGTCAAATATTCAATACATTAACTCATTTGTAAAGTAAACAGACGCAACAAGCTATTTTATCCATGGAAGTTCGATTATTTAAGGAATAAGGGTCTGGGTTGCGGGGAGGAATGGGTGGTTTTCAAGTATGCCAGTTCAGAAATCTCAAAAATTTCGTGACTCTCTTTCCTAAGTGTAATAATGAGTCAAACAAAACTTATAGGATTCGTGCCGAATTTCTTTGTATACGTTCTATATACCCTGTTAGACAAATTTGGTATATGAGATAAGCATCTCAGGATTTGTTTGAAATACACTACTGGCCATTAAAACTGCTACACCACGAAGATGATGTGCTTGGACGCGAAATTTACCCGACAGGAAGAAGATACAGTGATATGCAAATGAGTAGCTTTTCAGAGCATTCACACAAGGTTGGCGACACCTACAACGTGCCGACATAAGGAAAGTTTCCAACCGATTTCTCATACACAAACAGCAGTTGACCGGCGTTGCCTGGTGAAACGTTGTTGTGATGCCTCGTGTAAGGAGGAGAAATGCGCACCATCACGTTTCCGACTTTGATAAAGGTCGGATTTTAGTCTATCGCGATTGCGGTTTATTGTATCACGACATTGATGCTCGCGTTGGTCGAGATCCAATGACTGTTAGCAGAATATGGAATCGGTGGTTTCAGGAGGGTAATACGGAACGCCGTGCTGGATCCCAACGGCCTCGTATCACTAGCAGTTGAGATGACAGGCATCTTATCCGCATGGCTGTAACGGATCGTACAGTCACGTCTCGATCCCTGAGTCAACAAATGGGGACGTCTGCAAGAGAACAACCATCTGCACGAACAGTTCGACGACGTTTACAGCAGCATGGACTATCAGCTCGGAGACCATGGCTGCGGTTACCGTTGACGCTGCATCACAGACAGGGGCGCCTGCGATGGTATACTCAACGACGAACCTGGGTGCACTGTACCTGTACATGCCATCCAACCTCTGTTTGACTCAATGCCCAGGCGTAGCAAGGCCGTTATTACGGGCAGAGGTGGTTGTTCTGGGTATTGATTTCTCAGGATCTATGCACCAAAATTGCGTGAAAATGTAATCGCATGTCAGTTCTAGTATAACGTATTTGTCCAATGAATACCCGTTTATCATCTGCATTTCTTTTTGGTGTAGCAATTGTAATGGCCAGTAGTGTGATAGAGATAAACCACGGGAAATCTGAATCGCTATGATCAGATGGGATATTTAAATGCGCTCATCTCATTCAGTGTCTTCGCCATTCTGTCACTTGGATCAATTTTCTCCCTGTAACTGCGTCAGATGTAAATGTGGTTCATTCGTAGCCAATATAGACAAGCGAAGAGAGCATAGAGATATATTCTAACAATATTTTTGACTCCATATGTGTTGGGAAGGTCGGAGTTCTTGTTTTTGGCACGTATGTGATATCGTGGCACTGCTAGAACATCCCATTCAGTTTCGCATCGGAGAAATAGTTGGCGCGGACGCATATGGAAACTATTGTGGCGGGCGTACACAGTAAAGGGGGCAATGATATGCAAACGACGTGGGAGTACATCACGCACGCAATAAAAGAGGCGGCCGGCCACTGTGCGAGTGCAGTGGAACATAATGTCGAGTGTGCTTCCGCTAAGCCAGTGATTTTGGGGATCTACGATCACAGCCTAGCAGCATTTCTCCGTCTATGCCATACCACTGGAGTTTTAGGACGATGATGTTTGTAAACGGCTTACTAAAGTGAATAGCAATGTTATTTTAAATTGCGACGGGGCAGAGTCTGTGACGGCTCAAAATTATTGTTCCTGTTACAGTAGTTCAAAAGGTAAAGTCATTTGCATGCTGCACATTAATTTTTTTTATTTATCTTTTGCATCCAGACGCGTTTCACCTTAGTTATGTTGAAAACAGTGACCAAAAGTGACGTGCATAATTTCAACCAGTTGGCTACCTGAGAGAGAGAGCTGGTTGCCTTAAAAATAATGAATTAGACTCTGATCTGACACCTACTTAAGATGCCTTGTAACTAAGGCGAAACGCGTCTGGACGCACAAGATAAGTAAAAAAAACGTAATTTCCAAAATGCAAAAGACGCTTTTTTAATTACTTTAATTTATATACAGCTGTTGCGAAAACGGTCAACACAAGGAACGTGTTATTGCATCGGTTTTCGTGTCGTCATGATTTAATTTTTTATCGTTGCAGTCAATAATAATAGCAATCGTAAGTAAGATAAGTCAAGGAAAAGACTGTAATATTTATCATTTCATTGTAACTAAAGTTTGCGTTGATGAATACGTTCTAGAAAGTTCCGTCCTGTGTCCAGCCATGCAAGTATTCGTACACAGACGGCAAAGATCATCCGTGCACCGTTGCTGACAGCAGAGCTTGGACACGTCAGAGATCATCCTGGGCGAGTTGGCCGCTTGAAGAGCAACCGACGGCAACAAGATCCTCTACTTCAATTTCTAAGAAATAACGGTAGCGCCCAACATTTGTCTGAATTAACGGTTCATTTATGGTACTTGAAGGGGTTTGAGTCAGTCACTACTGAGGAGCTGACGAGATAGTGAGCTTGAGTCGGTAAGGCGACATATGCGTTGCTGCGCTTGAGTTACAACACATCACACAGTGGTCAATACCTACCTGGAGCACGTTGTATCGACTATTTCGTCAGTGTGGAATTTCCCGTTGTTGGAAGTCTATAGCAAGTTGTTCCTGGACTAAGTTGTGTTTGAAATGCGAGGTTTGAAGGCTCCAATAACTAGCGTAGCGCATGGTGAGAGTAATCATTTTCTGAATTCTGTCAGAGTCGAGGTCCTCACATTTTGCCTGACCTTTCACGAAAGGTCAAATGATTTTAAGTTGGTACCGGCTTAGTGAATAGTGGCTTGTATGCTGTGTCAATATTTGATAGTAGAATTCGTGAGTCGTTAAAATACGGCGACACTAAAACTTTGGTTTCCGTAATTTTGTTTGAAGTAGCCCTTGTTGGGTGGACTGCGATACTAGTCAGTATAGACGCCAGTAGATTTGGGTGCTGCAAATGGTTAGGTGGGATTTATGAAGGCACACACTACGGTAATTCAGCGTCAGCCTTGAGTGTAACTTTTTTATTTTATTCTTATTTTATTTTTTTAGATTTTCACTACTAGGTAGTAACCTTACTGTGAACGTAGAGTAATTGCTTCTTACAGAGAATTATTCCCGAAATCTTTCTTGATCGGTGAATCGAGCACAGAAACATAAGGATCGGAGGTGAATTATTATAGACAGCGTCTTTTGCTTGCACGTATTGTTAGTGACGTAACCATTGAGACAACATTGCCCTAGTTGAATTCTTTCAAAGTGGAAATTTCAACTACTACCATTATTTCTGTAGTAAAAGTGATGAATGACAGTTACATTTAGGATAAACTAGTGACTAACAGAGAGGCCAAAACTCGAGGAAGCTGATATTTTGAAAATCTGAACTTTACGTTCACATATAAAGTGATGCTGACACCTAGGATTTATTTTGAGTTTTTTTGCGTTCTTCATCTCGCTTGGTTTGCGGCTATTAGTTTTCTGCAGCCATTCATTCACAATCGACGTTTGGTCAATGTAAAACGTTTACATTTTTAAATAAAAGAAAATAAATTTTCATCGGTTAAAAATACATTTTAGTCTTAAAGTTGTCATTTAATCACAACCGTCTTATATAACTGATCGTGAAAAGGAAATAATTTAAAAAGAAAACCAAAGTGTTAGTTGTTCTGACACTTAGCAAGTAGCGTAAACACGCTCAAGTCAGCGATTAGGTCTAGGCAATTGAATTGAGAACAATTAAAACCAAAGATGGTTATTTTCAATGCCTAGTGCCTTATAGATTAAGATATTAGAGCAACTTCATAAGAAGGTGGCACTGAAACATCAGGATGAATTAAACACTAGAGTTGGCCAGAATATTTTTAAAGACTTACCAAAGAAATGAACTGACATATATCTAAAGATTACACTGAACATTTATTAGAAGCGGAACAAATAACGAAAGATTGTGCCTATTGTAATTTATTTACGTTGCCTTAGTAATAGTTTGTATCTCTCGGTTTGGATGTCAGAGTCTGTTATGAAAATATCTTAATTTTGATACTTGTCAATATTTTAGAGATTTGTAAGTAACTGATGATACATACATTTCGAAGTTTTAACTACCATGATATTGAAGGTCTTACATTAACGCGAGAAGAGATATTTCAGCAATACTGAGAGGAATGTTGCTACTTGCTAGATTATGCATAAATACGATACATATAATGAGAGAATCTTTACAAGAAAAGACGTTTCATTTGTAATGAATTGGCTTGTGCATTTTCTGTGTTGTGCGTAGATGGTTGTTTTCAGTTAATAAGGATAGCCAAAAAATCTGTTTAATCAAGGATGTGCTATACAATTACCAATTGGATCACGCTGAAAGGTCTCTGTTCGATTCCTTTCATGTTTTGTCATTTACGCCATAAATTCCTCTTCTAAATTTACTGTGGTGTTCTATCTGGGAGGAGACTGAGCAGTGAAACGTGTTACTTTTACATATAAACAAGAACGATCTGTCACACTACTACACTTAAAAACACATTTTATATGTAATTCATGTCACACAGTCTAATACGGAACCTACATCCGCTTTCTTTTACTTACTGTATATGATAAGATAGTGTCATCCCCCTTCCCTTCTGTGTGAGAGGATGAATGAGCAAATGTATTTCTAGTTGCATGCTTGATGGTAGCACACAAGCCTGTCTGCTAGAGAACAGTAGGACCAACATCGGAACAGGTAGCTACGCTTTCTAAAAGCAGAGAGGTTTCTATTCTTAGTATGGTCCTGTCCGTCCCTTGTCATGTTGGTATAGGAAGCTGCCTCTCTGGTCACGTCCGTTTGTATCTGTTAAGCACTCTCGGTAGGGGCCCAGGTCGGTCTGTCCGCTGCGAGCGTCTGAAGTGGTAAGATCTCCGGCTAAGCGCCTGTCTGCTAAGTCCGTAGGACAATGGATTTCTTAAGTTCAGCCTAACTGAAAATGTAATCACCTTTATTCCAGGTGTAGGTCTAAAATATCTAATGTTATCTTAAATTACATCGCAGTGTAATTTGAGTGTGAAGTTCAGAAAATCTTCCAGTTGTTGCTTTGTCACTACTTTGTGAGTAAAGTGGAACCACGTGTTGATCAACTCTAACTAAGATCATCAATCTTAAATTCGAATGTGCGTGAAATTATAACGTCTCGTCTTGACAATATTTTTCTTTATGTTCAACCCACGTGGGGTGTACTTTGTGAGACCAGTACCACGTGCTTATACAATTGCTTGACCCAGCAGGTTAATAGTAAGACGATAGTAACCAGTTCGAGGTTTTTCTTTTGTTAATTGCGTTTCGATGTAATTTATTTTAATTATCAAAATTATTGTGGAGTTACACTCTTTGCGTAAACCAATTTGACCACGTGAGACATGTGGTGTAAGCATCAAAGTAGCCCTCAGCTATTCTTTTCGGGAAGATTTCACAGAGAGTTAGTATGAATTTAGTATACCAGTGTGTGGTAATTTCATGACGGACAGGATTGCGCTGCGAACGTAACTTCTTTAGGTGAAAATTGAATCGGTTGGTTGTGGTTAATTTCCTCTTGGATATGTTTCAACGTTATTCGTGTGTTATTTTATGAATGCAGTGTTGTATGTAATCTCCCAATCTTGGCTCCCTATTTGATGTGTTCTGTAAGATTACAAGCTCACATTTTCACAATCCTAAATAAGGCACCAGTTTAGTTATGAATCAAGTTTGATACGCTGAAATTTTAACGGAACAATGATCAATGTTAAAATAAATGTCCAAATATAAAGTGATTTATTTCTTTTTATTAAATTGTCTTATTATATATACATCTCCGGTTAGCGTAAGATGAGTACTAAAAGATTGTAATTAATGTTAGTCAGGTTGGGAATTTGATAAGCTGGACTGGATACCTGGTGAAACAGTTGCGCAGTAATGCAAGGTTAACTTCCTCAAATAGCTCACAGCTTTTAACCCACTTTTATGGTCTTGAATATCAGCACCGCTTTCAGAACAAATTAATGCAACAACATCACAACGCATACGATTACATATGGGCCACATAGTTGCTCGTGAAGTGTTTCTAGGAACCTATATTCTTCTTAGAGGTTGAATAGAATTCTATTGTACCCCTCGATGAGTAATTACCAATGTTATTTAATTTTGTTCTCGGTGTTCTCGTGTACTGGGACGGAATGGTTCCTGAACGCTTTAATTATGTGGACACTCGAGGGCTGTAATTCCACAATAGTCCACGTCTAATGCATGATATAGTGCAGAAATCGAAAAGGATAACGAAGAACTTACCAGAACACTTAAAACAAAAATACAAATATAATCTGAAGGTCTTCACAGTGACAGCTAAGTACTAAGCTTTGCACCATTATGAGGAAGCCCGCTCTGAACCCTAAGCAAAGGAGCGAATGTTTATTTCCTCCTTTTTTTTCTAACTCACTTTGTGCCATACGATGTGGTTAATACAACTAGCGCCCTTGAAATTTTGTTAATATGTAATGTTGTTATATGTATATACGGTGACCCAAGAGGAATGGTCGATGTGGAGGGATATGGGATGAACGGTCATTCGAAGCAAAAAAATGCATTCTATAAGAGCTATGTTCTCCATGTTCGACACAGTGAAACAAAATTAATTTCTTCTGGCGCAATCACTTTCCTTTCCATGCTTTCAAAGATCATAGTATGGACCAAAACAAGAGAAAATATTCAGTAAACATGGGCTCTGAAGAGCATAACTTGAGAACTATGAGCACCTCTTCATCTTCGGTACTATGAAACAGATCTCTTCTAATGAACAAGTGCTCATGCGTTTTGGAGCCCATGCTTACTACACGTTTTTTGGTTCGAACGTTCGTTCCTGTCTGAATATTGACCATTCTCCTGTGACTCCCTGTACTGATGTAAGCTGCGCAATAGTGTTTAGTTTTTATTTCTTTTTCTCATTTTACTGCTGACTAGTATCGAGCAGGTGCCCGTCTCCTGCACTACCTTACTGGTTTTTGTAGTGCTCCTTTGTTCTTTCTCTTACATCTTTCTTTTCGTATCTCTCGTTTCTTTAAATATTTTGTTATTTGATGACAAGTGAGATTGAGCGTGATAAAATGCCAGCATCAAGGCAGAGGATGATAAGTTTATTCCTGGGCACAAAATCCAAAACATGACTTAAGGTGACATAAATGTTTATGAGTATCGTACTTCATGAAAGCGTACAAACTGTAGCTGAAAAACCAACGTTTTGGCTATCGTTACAGCGGTCTTCTTCCCGTTCTGCTTTCATGTCAATCGTCTCTGGCTTTGAGCACTATTGTTCAAATGGCTCTGAGCACTATGGGACTTATCTTCTGAGGTCATCAGTCCCCTAAAACTTAGAACTACTTAAACCTAACTAACCTAAGGACATCGAACCTGTGACCGTAACGGTCGCGTGGTTCCAGACTGTAGCGCCTAGAACTTAGAACTACTTAAACCTAACTAACCTAAGGACATCGAACCTGTGACCGTAACGGTCGCGTGGTTCCAGACTGTAGCGCCTAGAACCGCTCGGCCACCCCGGCCGGCAATCGACTCTGACCACGGAAACCTATGCAGTACATGAATGAAGTAATTTTACGCAATTTATATCTCTTTTCCCCAGCTTTGTATCCCTCTAGTACAGTGTCTGCTTTTGCAGGATTTCGCAGATTGTATTTTTTGTTATTTAAAATTGTGTCAGGATGCTTTCCTGACGCCACAGTCGTCAAGGCAACCTAAGGCAAGTTAGTTTTCCTGTGTCAGAAGGCAGGCAGTACGTATTCCAAAGGCGAGCTCCATGTTTCTTTCATTTTTCGGCCTGCAGGCAGCATCTTCAACAAGGTAGCGTCACACCATGAAATGAATCGCCCATCAACTACAACAGGACGTCAATGTGCCAAGAGACACTAAAGTAGAGCTCCTAGTTTGTTATTTGGTACGTGACTAAGGAGAATATCATTTATATATGGAAAATATAAAAATGCAGTAAATGAAGCAGGCAAAAAGGAATACAAACGTCTAAAAAATGAGATCAACTGGAAGTGCAAAATGGTTAACCAGGGATGGCTAGAGGACAAATGCAAGGATTTAGAGGCTTATCTCACTAGGGGTAAGATAGATACTGTCTACAGGAAACTTAAAGAGACCTTTGGAGAAAAGAGAACCACTTGTATGAACATCAAGAGCTCAGGTGGAAACCCAGTTGAAATAAAAAAACGAAAGCAGAAAGGTGGAAGGAGTATATAGAGGGTTTATACAAGGGCGATGTACTTGAGGACAATATTATTGATAGGGAAGAGGATGTAGATGAAGATGAAATGGGAGATATGATACTGCGTGAAGAGTTTGACAGAGCACTGAAAGACCTGAGTTGAAACAAGGACCCCGGAGTAGACAACATTCCATTGGAACTACTGACGGCCTTGGGAGAGCCAGTCATGACAAAACTCTACCAGCTGGTGAGCAAGATGTATGAGACAGGCGAAATAACCTCAGACTTCAAGAAGAATATAATAATTCCAATTCCAAAGAAAGCAGGTGCTGACAGATGTGAAAATTACCGGATTATTAGTTTAATAAGTCACAGCTGCAAAATACTAACGCGAATTCTTTACAGACGAATGGAAAAAATGGTAGATGCGGACCTCGGGGAGGATCAGTTTGGATTCCGTAGAAATGTTGGATCTCGTGAGGCAATACTGACCTTACGACTTATCTTAGAAAATAGATTAAGGAAAAGAAAACCTACGTTTATAACATCTGTAGACTTAGAGAAAGCTTTTGACAATGTTGACTGGAATACTCTCTTTCAAATTCTGAAGGTGGCAGGGGTAAAATACATGAAGCGAAAGGCTATTTACAATTTGTACAGAAAGCAGATGACAGTTATAAGAGTCGAAGGGCATGAAAGGGAAGCAGAGGTTGGGAAGGGAGTCAGACGGGGTTGTAGCCTCTCCCCGATGTTATTCGATCTGTATATTGAGCAAGCAGTAAAGGAAACAAAACAAAAATTCGGAGTAAGTATTAAAAGCCATGGAGAAGAAATAAAAGCTTTGAGGTTCGCCGATGACATTGTAATTCTGTCAGAGACAGCAAAGGACTTGGAAGAGCAGTTGAACGGAATGGACAGTGTCTTGAAAGGAGGATATAAGATGAACATCAATAAAAGCAAAACGAGGATAATGGAATGTAGTCGAATTAAGACGGGAGATGCTGAGGGAATTAGGTTAGGAAATGAGACGCTTAAAGTAGTAAAGGAGTTTTGCTATTTGGGGAGCAAAATAACTTATGATGGTCGAAGTAGAGAGGATATAAAATGTAGACTGACAATTGGAAGGAAATCGTTTCTGAAGAAGAGAAATTTGTGTTACAGAAGAATGCTGAAGATTAGATGGGTAGATCACATAACTAATGAGGAGGTATTGAGTAGAATCGGGGGAGAAGAAGAGTTTGTGGTACAACTTCACTAGAAGAAGGGATCGGTTGGTAGGACATGTTCTGAGGCAACAAGGGATCGCGAATTTAGTACTTCAGGGAAGTGTGGAGGGTACAAATCGTAGAGGGAGACCAAGAGATGAATACACCAAGCAGATTCAGAAGGATGTTGGTTGCAGTAGGTACTGGAAGATGAAGAAGCTTGCACAGGATAGGGTAGCATGGAGAGCTGCATCAAACCAGTCTCAGGACTGAAGACCCTAACAACAACAACATGTGGATACTCTTTAATGTGGAATATACTCCACTGTTAAGTGTGAAGCAATTTACGCTAAGTGGTCAAAAGTATCCGAACACCTGTTATGGACATAAGCACCTTTTTCAGTTATGGTGGCTTGAACTCTACTGGGGACACTTTCAGTTAGACGTCTGAATGTTTATGGAGGAATGGCAGACCATTCCAACAGAAAACAGAAATGTTAGTGATGTGGGACACTATGGTCTGGAGTGATGTCGACTTCTAACTCATCCCAAAGGCGTTCCATTGTGCTCAGGTCTGGACTCTGAGCAGATCAATCTATTTTTAAAATGCTCCCTTCCACAGAGCACTGCCTTGCAGACGCTGTTTAATGACAAGGTGCATTGTCATGCTGCTACAAACAATCGCCTACTGTACGCAGAACAGATCCCTGTAAAATGTGTTCATATCCTTCCGCAACATCGTTTCCTCCGTACTTCACTCTTGGCACTGATGGCGGGTAACTTTCTCCAGGAATTTTCCAAAAGCAAACCATCCCATCAGATTGCCACGGGGTATAGCGTGATCCACCACACCATGTCACTCGTTTCCAGTCGCACGCTGCCCAGCTGAGTCTCTCTCTAAGCCACCTCGAGCGTCGCTTCCCACTGACTAAAGAAAAGTGTGGCTTGTGAGGAGCCGCTGTACCATTCCACCCCATTCTCTTTAACTCCCAAAGCACAGCCAATTGCGCTAGCTGGACTGCTGTTAGCACTTCGGAACTCACGAGTGATTCCCCGATTTCTTGCGATTTTTTATAACAACCCTCCATAGTGTTGGACAGTGCCTTTCCGTCAGTACATGGTTTAGTTGTGGCTGTTTCTTCGCGTTTCCGCTTCACAGTCACATCACCAGCCATTGACTTTGGCAGCCTCCGAAAGGCTGGAATGTCCCTGATTAGTCCACGTCAGGAACCTCTAAGCTCTCCTGAAGGAAGCATTCTGCTGACAACACCATACTTCCCGCTTCCTTTTAATTTACGCGCGAGATTCCGCCTCTATTCCACGTTAAGTAAGAGTGTCTTCGTACTTTTATGAGATAGTGCATGTGTATGACGACCAGAAAGAACAGTGAAATAAGAAGGTCGTTCAATAACTAATGCAACACTGTTTACATCTGGCCAGTTTCGGTTGAAAAAATGCTGTGGGACACAGTGGAATTACCCGCTTCAGCCCCTACAGCTTCATGAAGTTTCGAGAGGTGGCGACGCTATATGAAGCCTTCAAAATGGCTTCTGTAAAGAAGATGCATTCCAGGCAAACACTGTCATTGAATTTCTTTCGACGGAAAACCAGAGCATCACAGATATTCATAGGCACTTGCCGAACGTGTACGGAGACCTGGTGGTGAACAAAAGCATGGTGAGTCGTTAGGCGAGGCATCTGTTATCATCGCAAAAAGATCGTTCAAGCCTGTCCGACCTCCCGCTTGCCAGCCGACCGCACACAGACTCAGGAAATTGAAGAAACGGCTTTAGCCTGTTCTTCGCCACAATAATGCAAATGAACTTCCGTTTCTCCGTGACAGCACCGAGAGCATCTCACATAACGTGTGTGGACTTTTCTTCCTCCTCCATCCTACAGCCTGGAAATCGCACCCTCCGACTTCCATTTGTTTGCCTCAATCAAAGATGGACACCTCGGTAAGCAGTACGTAGATGATGGGGAGGTTACTGATGGTGTAAGACGTTGACCAGTACAGTAGTACCATGTGGACGTAAAGGCCCTCCCAGTAAGGTGGCGTAATGCAGTCACCCTAGACGCGAATTATGTTGAAAAACAGCATTTTGTAGCCAAAAGAGTGGGAAATAGTATGGTTTTTTGGATTCTTGAATACAACTGATCTGCTTTGAGAAAAAAGTGTTGCATTACTTATTGAACTCTCCTCGTATTAGACATTTACTGCAGCTTTGGTGACGTTCTGTTAATGTTGGAAATTGACTAGATGAAGTTTTATGCTTTATTTCACATTTTCAGAAGCCATTTCAGTTATTCATTGTTAAAGTTAGTGATCTCTAAGCTTTGAATACTTCCTGTTCATTCCCACGCAGTATTTTTTCAATGGGTCATTGTGGACCTAATAGCATTCTCTTACGCTGGAAAAATCTAGAGAACGTATTTCTACACTGACGTTGAACAAAGATAAAACGTAAAGACTCGGAAAAATAATTTCATAGTATCTCATTTTCGAAAACGAAGCATGTATACTTTCTACACTGATACAGCAGAACTATGATAATGCACAAAGATATTTGGTTATCCACGTTATATACACTGACAAAATTACTTTCCGCAATCAACTCTGCCTTTCATTTTCCGCAAGCAATAATGTTTCCTATGAATATTAAAAACAGCAATTTAAAACAGTTTGTATATAAGAAACATGCGGTTCATAAATTGGATGTAGTACCACAGATATTCTCACAAGAAGCAAATCAAGTTTTACACTACAACAAGTCAAACCAGGGAAGAAGGAAACGGCAGTTGAAAAAAATTAAACTAATTAGGGATTGAAACTGAGAATTTCGAATGAATAGTTTGGCATACTAAAACTTGGCCATAAAGGCACATGCTGAAATATGGAATTAAATACTTATTAGTTATGTAGTAAATGATGTTTGGTAGTAAAAATGTGCCTTTTAAATGAGTCCTTGTGCTTGCAAAATACAAACTGTATACTATTTTTCACTAAAGTTTCCACTGTTTATGTCTCTTTTCATTTCATCGAAAATTTCGTCAGTAGCGGGAAAGTGTGGAATTGCTCTTTATTGTCATAAAATATTACTTAAGTAATATTAGTTACTTTAATTAAATGTTGTGTAAATCAAAATTTAATGTACAATATCTGTGCGAGAAATCTAACGCGACAAGCACAGATTGTATTTACAATATAATTCTTTTATCCATATTAAATCACGAGAAATGAACCGACAAAGAACACGCAGAAGTGTACTAAGACATTGCATTTCTACCTGAAAATAAAACTGCCACCTAATTGTTTTGGTAGTGCTAAAGCGGTCTACAATAGCGCAGCACACTGTACTCCAACCACAGTAAACGTAACACAAGAAAAAACACGGGGACCTGAGCTCTCGCTCCAAGAGCCCCCTGCCGGTGAGTCGTGTAAACTGTGTTCTGGATGTTATCGTGTTACTGCTGTTTTCGTATCCTATTCTTTAGGGCAGAATTTCGTGAGCACAGCATTTTCCTAAACGCAGTGGACAGACACCTAAAAACTGGTCTCAATCCATGTCTTGTTCCTCTACCTGTCTCCCAAATTACTGCGCTGTTCGTTCAGATAATCTTCCGCAGCATGAAATGTTATTTTCACCTCATTACCTTTTATTGACTGATCACCTTTCTATCGTTCTTTTTTAGGTGCTTCCCCTTACAATTACATTAATCTTTTTTCCCCGTAATACAATGTCGCCTGCGATTTGGTTTTCCGTTTGATTCGTACTAATGACAGTCAAGAAGTAAACATGGAGTTTGTTGCCTCCAGCTCAGTAAAGAAGGCTGTGCTTAGTAACTCTGCTTTGGCAGCACCGTCCTCCACAGCATCTCCAGAAGAGAAGGCATTCATTGTTTCTTGCCGCTAACATACTTCACATACGACCAGAATCTCTTTTCTGCCAGGTTTCGAGACAAAGTTTTGTTATGGAAACATATTATCGAAGAGACAGTACTGCATTTATTCAGGGTGGACTGCTACCGGAAATCTTCCGAATGAGTACTCCTTGTAGACCACCGAAGACATAAAATAAGACACTCATAGCGATAAAAAGATAGTGAAAGCGCCTCATGCTTTTATTGTTTCATTTTGATGACACATAGGATAGGGGTCGATCAGTACGTAGGGGGACGCTGCCCTCGCCTAACAGAAACCGCAGCGAATCGGCTCTGCTTCTCCCTCGGATCGAACCGTGACGCAGTTGATTACGTTCCTCTCCAGCTTGACGCGCATTAGTAGCCCGACAAAGATTCGTCGATCGACCGAGAGTAAACGGTTTAGCGAAAAGATTTACGGTCACACGTCGAAATCAGTTTTGTAGTCGATTCGATGTGGATCTCCCGCACTTGACGATCGTTCCAGCGTGGAATCGCTGGTGTGTTCATTCTGCTGTACTTGTTCTTGTTCTCGACTGTTCTCGTTCTCAGATGACAGTCTGTTTGAGTCTATTGCAGCCTGCTTCGAATCGACGGGATACTCTTTGTATCTGGTCAAAGTACACGACATAAAGGGCGTCTCTCCTAAGAGTCATCAGCCGCATTTTCTCTGGTGTTTCGGCAGACATTTGCAATTTCGTTTTTGAAACATGTAGCTGGAGTGAACCCAAACAAATACTGCTCGTCACGTTAATTGTTGAGACTGAATTTATTGGAATCTGTTTACCAAATAATGAAAAATCAGGCTCTCCATCATGGCCAGCACCCGCTGGATTATGAGAAGATGGAGGGCCCCCCTCTCGGTCCTGGAGGCGGAATTGTGAAATTCGGTCGAATCTCATGGGGGGGGGGGGGGGGGGTGGGTATCGCGCAGGACCAGCTGGTGAGAACTGACCCTGCCCGAAACTGCAACACACTGAGACAGGGCCCCTGAAACTGCCCCCTCCATTGCTACTTTCTTCCTGCAAGTGACTTAGTACAGACTAAAAGTCTCGTGTCAACCACCACGACAACAGCATACCATATGCGTAAGAACTCAAAGTTCAATAAACAAATTAATATTATTCAACCTGACCACTATCAAACGATAGGAGTATGCCCTTTAGGACCTCTGGTTTGCGATGCCAACACAACAACTTAACGCTACTGCATGTTTATGTCGGCACCTAAAATTGCAGGAGAAGCAGAGCTAAGTCTGCAGAGCCGGCCGTGTTGGCCGAGCGGTTCTAGGTGCTACAGTCTGGAACCGCGTGACCGCTACGGTCGCAGGTTCGAATTCTGCCTCGGGAATGGATGTTTGTGATGTCCTTAAGTTAGTTAGGTTTAAGTAGTTCTAAGTTCTAGGGTCCGACGACCTCAGATAGTAAGTCCCATAGTGCTCAGAGCCATTAGAACCCTTTTTTCCTGCCACACAGACTGCCCATTACGCCCACAGAATCACAAAGTCAGCTGCAGATGCCGATAAACTTATAACCGGACAAGGCCGTGCAAGCAAGGGCAAACGTCAGACAGGTTTTGAGCACTGGACCTATGGCGCTACGCAAAACAAATGAAGTAACACAGTACGACCGTACCACAATCAGTACTTACGATGAAGCATTTGAAGCATTCTTAATTAAGTGGTGCACCACTTCATTATTCTACACAAGCGAATCGCCCTGTTTCACACAACCGCCCTCCGTAATAAAAGCCGCAAAAGAAGCGCTATGAATACCTTTAAAATGAACTCAACAAAACCAATACCAATGTGAAACAAGACAACTGATCTCATAACACCCTACACTGTCGGAAATAGTCTGACCATGCGACAACACACCACAGGGACATGTCAATGTTCCACACTCCAAGTTTCACAGTTAGGGAATCGATACATAGGAGTCACCGCCCGTTCTCTTGATTAATCCGATAGCAACGACGCAGAGGAAATCGATGCGGATCACACTCTCGAGAGGTGACCACTAGCTTAGTAAAGGTCGTTCCCGTCACTTTACGACGCCAGGTACGCATTATAACACTTATTTGCAAATAATAGACTTAAACAAGCCACGGTGCTGTCGTAGCCAGTCGTTACAGTAATCCGCAAAGGCAGCACCACACATCGTCTTGAAGGTGGCGTGTTATACTGTTGTTTTCTTCTTACAACTTGAAGTAAACGTGTTCGAGCCGTCTTTTAGCCACCTTGCTGACAACGGTGAAGCTTCATACAACAGGACCGAGCGACGTGGCGCAGTAGTTAGCACACTCGACTCGCACTGGCGAGGACAACGGTCCAGTCCCGTGTCCGACCATCCTGGTTTAGGCTTTCCGTGATTTCCCTAAATACTGTGATGCTTCCTTTGACAGGGCACGGCCGACTTCCTTTCCTAGACCGATGACCTCACTGTTTGGTCTCTCTCAGAGAGCGACGGACCGCAGAACAAGCACCACTCTTGGCTACAAATTACGCAAGCCTGTACCTTGACTGTGGCCAATACAGTAATCAGAAACATCTAGCGACAACGCTAGGACGCTACATGTAACGACGCCTTTAGTGACATCAGACCGCAGCCCTTATCACCAGACTACAGCCGGTCTAACGAAACCCACAACCCCAGCACTCCCTCGTTGCCACAGTGTCACTATCCAAGCTGTGCTCGCAAACGCGTACCACACCTCGCGGACACCTCGGACTCCTTTATCGCCACCGCATCGCACACACAGTATGTCAAACACTCCGTGGAATGCAGAGCAACTACACAAGATGGGGCGATGACGATAAATCCCAATTGCCGGGGAGGAAGAATAACCGGCACCGCGTCTTTCATGCGATACCCAGCGTCGGTGGAAAGCGTCGGTTTGTTTCCCGTTGCAACTAAAATTATCTTTAAAGCGGAATTTTACGCGTCCATTCGACGAAGCGGTCCCCAATTACCGTAACGGGACTGAGCCATGCTGCAGCTCGCGTTGGTGCTGTTGGTTTCTGTCTTCTGTTTAGACGCCACACCGTATCGTTTAGTCGACATGGTTGCGGTTGTTTGTCTTCTTCTCGTCTTGACTGGCGCCACTTGGTTTCGCAAGCGTTCCCTGTCCACTAGTGGCAGCAGCGGCGGTTATCGATATGTAGTAACTGTGGCCCTATATTTCGGGGTACGTTTTTGTTCTTCCGGGTGATGTGAGTGTGCAGGTCGGTAGGGGGACTCAGGAGGAGCCAGGTCCGCGTAGTGCGAGAACACACCGGGACCACTGGCAGCTCGCATGGACTGCCGGATGGAAGGCCTGTGGTCACGAGGCTGCACGACCTCTTCGTAAACCGGATCCAGCATGCTTTAAGATGAGTGCATTTGGATTCAAGTAGAGAAACCTCCACCATTGCGAGATCTTGAGATTCTCCAGTGACTTGGGTTCGTGTTTTGCTTGTCATGTTGCCGAGGCGAAGATCAGCGAGTGGAGTGCTTGGGGAAGGCGGATCTGATTAGCCTTCCCGGACTTCTAATTACTATTTAATGCGTTCATTTTGTTACTATTTCTTAAGTTTAACCAGCGGTATTTTTCCTGCCTGGTGGCCGCTAATGGCCCAGTTACCTGCCCTGGGGGTTAGTGTATGTAATGGCAGTGTACGTTTCCTCACCTTGCCGCTGCTGTACGGTGAGGCGTGTACTTTTTACAGCTTTCCTGATTGTTGTTGGCTGACGATTTTTCTACTCTGGTGGTAGTGATTCCTTTCCCGCTCCAGGCGCTCTAAGCTCAGTATTCTGCGGGCAGAGTCCAGAGCGCCAGTTCGGGCTTTGGCGTATTATTACATCTTTGGATTTGGTTTATTGGTCGTCAGGTAGCCTGAGCAAGATTATCATAAGTCATTCATCAGACTGCCACTAGCCTGAGTTACCATCTTACGAAGTGAATGCAACTCTTGGCTGCCTATATACTCACTCGCGATTCCTGGTGCACCGTCTGTGACATGCCCTTGTGTTTTATTATTGCATTTGCTGTTTTATTATATTTTCAAAATTTTTTATATAAGTCCCATTCTTGGCGTTACAGCAGGTTTAAATTATTCTGCTACCAAGTTTACCATCATTTTGTCACATCTGTTTCGTGATCAGTTGCCTGTCTTTTTAAATTAACCATTGCTGTTTTACAGTATGTTGATTAATTTTTTTTATAATTGCCGGTTTTGGCGTTAAAGGCCTTCAGCCGTGATTGTGGTTACTTGCCTTAAAATTCTAACTGGGACCACATTGGCTTGATTTTTGTGTCAGTGCTTTAAGCTCATTTGGTAAATTGTAACGCACAGGAAGCACTATTAATTACACAGTTGTTTATTCCTTCATTAATAATGTCTGATACCTTTATGTATTGCTGAGCCTGGAACTACCATTTTAAAATAAATGTGTGTACTTGCAAAAGGGAACCAATAGTAACTGATTACACCCCTATCCACAATTGTAGCCGAATACTGCCTTCCTTGACAAGCAGGTTTCGGCGATACTCGTTTTACCACTATGTATTAACACAGACACTAAAACACAAAGAATAACCGGTACTCCAGCAGTCTGAGCGGCAGCGCTCTTCTCATATGCTGCTGGAATACTGGTTATTCTTCGAGTTTTACTGTCCCTGTTACACGAAATTAATTGGGAATCGCCCTGTCGAATGGACATACAGAAATCCCATTTAAAGATCATTTTGTTTGGAACGGGAATCAAAGCGACGTTTTCCGTGACGCTTTCCGTCGTATGGAAGACGTGATGAGCTGGATTTGTCTACGTTGCAAAAACGAAATTGAAAATATCTACCGCAACAGCAGAGAAAATCGCGTGGCAACTCATAGGGGAGACATCCGGTATAACTTTATATGGGGAATAACTAAATTCCCTTTATAAACCTTAAGGACAGTTTCTTTACACCTGCCGCAGCTCGTAGGCGTGCTGTAGCGTTCTCGCTTCCGTGCCCGGGTTCCCGGGTTCGATTCCCGACGGGGTCAGGATTTTCTCCGCCTTGTGATGACTGGTTGTTGTGTGCTGTCCTTAGGTTAGTTAGGTTTAAGTAGTTCTAAGTTCTAGGGGACTGATGACCATAGATGTTAAGTCCCATAGTGCTCAGAGCCATTTGAACCATTTCTTTACACAAAAACAAGGAAAACATGTTTAGTAAATAGGGCTCTAAGGTGCATACTTTAAGAGCTGTGAACACTTGATCATCTTCGCTTCTGTGAAACACACCTCTTTCATTAACAAGTGCTCACAGCTCTTAAGGTATGAATTTTGGAGCCCAGACATTCTAGAATTTTTTCTCGTTTGGGCCAAGGAACCTTCGTTAAAGCCTGTAAAGCGAATTTAGTTACACTGTGTATATCGATCACGGATTCTCAGCCCTGGAGTTTTAACTTAAGCAAAGAGCGGCCTTGAAACATATATTATACAGTGAACCGCGCTAAATTGGAATCTCATGCCTCCTAAAGCAGACCCGCTGGTCTTTCGGCTGTTCATTCTCCTCAACTCTGACGAGACTAACTGTAAACAGTAGTTTAGGCTTCTATCACTCTGTAGGAGAGTGCAGACGTCTTCCATTTCATTTGTTACTTATCAGTTCTCTGTTGAAAGTTTTGACAATGGAGGAAGTTTTTACATTGTGCTACATTTTTCGTAATTTCTCCTAGATATTGGTAGCTGCGTCTTTTAGCTTATATGTGTTCTTAAATAGTAATGTTTAAGGTTAATGGTTATAATTACACTACTGACCATTAAATTTGCTACACCACGAAGACGAAGTACTACAGACGCGAAATTTAACCGACAGGAAGAAGATGCTGTTATATGCAAATTATTAGTTTTTCAGAGCATTCACACAAGGTTGGCGCCGGTGGCGACACCTACAACGTGCCGGCATGAGGAAAGTTTCCAACCGATTTCTCATACACAAACAGCAGTTGACCGGCGTTGCCCGGTGAAACGTTGTTGTGATGCCTCGTGTAAGGCGGAGAAATGCGTACCATCACGTTTCCTACTTTGATAACGGTCGGATTGTGGCCTATCGCGATTTCGGTTTATCGTATCGCGACATTGCTGCTCGCGTTGGTCGGGATCCAATGACTGTTAGCAGAATATGGAATCGGTGGGTTCAGGAGGGTAATACGGAACGCCGTGCTGGATCCCAACAGCCTCGTATCAGTAGCAATCGACATGAAAGGCATCTTATCCGCATGGCTGTAGCGGATCGTACAGTCACGTCTCGATCCCTGAGTCAACAAATGGGGACGTCTGCAAGAGAACAACCATCTGCACGAACAGTTCGACGACGTTTACGGCAGCATGGACTATCAGCTCGGAGACCATGGCTGTGGTTACCCTTGACGCTGCATCACAGAAAGGAGCGCCTGCGATGCTGTACTCAATGACGAACCTGGCTGCACTGGGTGCACAACTAGCAAAACGTCATTTTTTCATCGCCATACTGGCGTATCACCCGGCGTGATTGTATGGCGTGCCATTGGTTACACGTCTCCGTCACCTCTTGTTCGCATTGACGGCACTTTGAGCAGTGGACGTTACATTTCTGACGTTTTACGAGCCGTAGCTCTACCCTGCAGCCGGCCAGAGTTCTCGGCACTACAGTCTGGAACCGCGCGACCGCTACGGTCGCAGGTTCTAATCCTGCGTGGGGCATGGATGTGTGTGATGCCCTTAGGTTAGTTAGGTTTAAGTAGTTCTAAGTCCTAGGGGACTGATGACCTCAGAAGTTCAGTCCCATAGTGCTCAGAGCATTTAAACCATTCTTTTCTATCCTTCATTCGATCCCTGCGAAACCCTACATATCATCAGAATAATGAACGACAACATGTTGCAGGTCCTGTACGGGCCTTTTTTGGATACAGAAAATGTTCGACTGCTGCCCTGGCCAGTACATTTTCCATATCTCTACCAATTGGAAACGTCTGGTTAATGGTGGCGTAGCAACTGGCTCGTCACAAAACGCCATTCACTACTCTTGATGAACTGTGGTATCGTGTTGAAGCTGCATGGGCAGCTGCACCTGTACACGACGTCCAGGATTTGTTTGACTCAATGCCTAGACGTATCGAGGCAGTTATTATGGCCAGAAGTGGTTGTTCTGAGTACTGATTTCTCAGGATCTATGCACCCATATTGCGTGAAAATGTAATCACATACCAGTTCTAGTATAATATATTTGTCCAATGAATACCCGTTTATCATCTGCATTTCTTCTTAGTGTAGCAATTGAAATGGCCAGTAGTGTATAAAATGTTTCACTTAGGTATCTGCTTAAAATTTATTCTGTTAAGAAAATTTAGGCTGTAGTCACTTAAACTGGAGCCCCTTTAGTAGTTTAAACCAGATCCATACTTTCTTATGTTAAAAGTCTGCTTGTGTTAGTACGCAGTCTCATTTTCTTGGATTTCTCTTGCAGACTGAGATGCACGAAACTGTTTATCATCTTGCAGATTGAAAGAGGGTAATGGGGAAGGTTGATCAAACAAAGTGAAGACCATCTAAAATCATTAAAACTATTGATGCAGTTGAGAAAAGAGAATGGGTTGGAAGAAGTCTAGTAAGCAGTTTAATGTTCCTAAAACAACACTTATGAGATTTCCCAAGAAGAGACCTGCAGTTTTTGGGTAAAGATCTTGAAGAAGTACTGTCTTGCTATGGGAGCCTCTTCTTTTTTTCTTACTCATATTGACTTGTGAAGAACGACCATACAATTAGCAGAGTTAAGTAACATCGCACACTCTTGAACACTCTTTCAGAAAATAAATTTCTGTGAAAAAGTGGGTTAGTCTTTTTCTTAAACGCCACAAAACTAAAGTGGTAGAAATAAAGCCTACAGCAGGTCTCTTGAGTTCATCAAAAGACACACAGAGAAATTCTATAACGTTAGTATATGAACATAGTATATTATATTTACTTTCAAATTACTTACGTTTGCTCTGACTTAATATTATTTTAATATTGTATAGTACCATTTCGATTATTTTTAAGCAGGGTGTCCGATTCTGGCAATAGTTTTTAGAGATTTTTTAACCTTTTTATAATAACTACTTATCATATTTTCTAAGTGTAAAATGTAAATGGCATATAACATGATAATGTGACTAATAAATGCATTAAAACATATTTTATTATTATTATTATTATTATTATTAAATTACGAACATAATTGGGTCTGGTTTGGACACTTTTCATTATTAAAGGTGTGATTTCAGGTGTTCGAAAGAGTTGTTGTTCCCATTTCCTCACAATATTTCGACAACTGATACAGCCATCTTCCTCAGCTGCTACGAGTTTCATTGTTATGTTAACTCGCTACCTGGACTCCAGCGAGACTGTGTTGTTGGTCTCAGGCCGCTAGTTATAGCAGTGTTCAATTCACGATGCCCACTATGCCCTTTGATGATCTTTTGTTTTTCAGATCCTGCGCTGATATTAACGGAAACGTAATTTCTCTCAGTAATTTCCAGCTCTGGTGGATTCGATGACCAGCAAGATCATAATAAATCGAGTGCCAGGCCTCTTGTTTAAATTGAAACCTCTGTTCCAGCTTATTAGGTTTCCTAATTTTTTTCATACACTCCTTAGCTGTGCTTCCCCAGAAAGTTGTCATTTGTACCATTATAATAGCAATAAAGATGTGAGAAACAGAATAATCGTGTACATAGGGTTTCAATTTAAACAAGGGTTGATGTCTGCCAGTTGTGGTGTAAAGAGAGTTCTGGGCCACTTTGTTTGTATGGGTTGCATACATTCAGTAGCAAGTACACAGTCAGTGGTAAATCATTCATCTCCTCTCCTCTCACCATATTGTTCTGCTAAGTGATTTCTGATCCCCTGGGGATAATCCATCCTTCTGAAAAAACCCCACTCCTCCTACTTACTCCACCTCCTCCCCTCCTCTGGAGAAAGGGACACTCTCCCCAGTTCAGTTCTGAACTTTTTCCCTCCATGGGAAAATCCCCATCCCTCCCTACTCATCGCTGACTTTCCTTTTCCTCTCCCACTCCCTGTTACCCATATGTGAATTGGTTGAAAACACTCAGTTCATGCTGAATGCTGGTGAGGAAGGATCTCATGACATGAAATCTCAAATTAGTATTAACTGACATAACAATAAAATATTCAGTTCAATTTGCATATTCTTTATTTAATCATTATGTCGAAGACATAATGTCAACTTGTGAACTGGAGGAAAAATACTTAGCACAAACTGTGTATTTTTCCTGCCAATTCACAAGTGTAGGAAGAGGAGAGGAAGTGGAGGAGGCGAGGGGGGAAGTGAGGGGTGTTGGGGAAGGGCGTTGCGATTTCCCAGGATGGGGAAAAGTGGCTCAGAAATGAACTGTAGAGTGCTGACAAAAAGGTGTGCCTTTTTCCAAAAGGGTGGGAGGGTCAGGGAGATCCTCTAAAAGACAAATTATCCCTAGAGGGTCTTAAATCAATTCCATAGTGTCATAAACCACTTAGTTCAAGGGGAGAGGGATAATTTTACTCTGAATGTATGCTTGAATGTATGCAACTCATACAAACAAAATGGCTCAGAACTATCTTTACCTCACTACTTGTGGCATTCAGTTTATTGTCATCTTGAGAGCCATTATATCCACTACAGCTGGAGAACGCAAGTGATCCCAAATGCTCGCAGATCCGAAGTTTTGCCTGCTCTTGAAGTGGTCAAGTACACACACCACCACTTTTCGAAATAGGTCAGTTGTGTGTAGTGGCGAAATTTTGAGTCAATTCAACTGTATGCAGAGAAAACACAATTTGAATCTACAGCATTTTTCCTCCCTTTTTAAGAGACTTAGAACTCTATATGACCGTTAAGGTATGGTTAGAAATGGGTGATAAAACACTCTTTTCCTGTAATGGGCCATTTGTCAAGTTATTTAAAGAGATACGAAAATCATTTTTATTCCTTATTACCAGTATAAAAAAGGCTTTTTTAGAACTTCAAACATGACAGGATCCATTTCTGTAATTTAAAATCGTATCCTGTGTCTACTGCATGTTTTTCACGTTTGTTGCTAGATCGGTGAGGCCTGTCTGTAGCATTCATTTTAATGTAGTATCAATAAATAACGCATATATGGATGTCCCGACTGTTATTTGAAACATGAAATGTAAATAACTGATACAAAAAGGTTGCCATCAGTAGTCAAAGACATCCTCAAGAAAAACATCCACTATCATAGAGCAGCTGTAAATTACTTTCAGTGGTAAAACACATGATACACTCCTGGAAATGGAAAAAAGAACACATTGACACCGGTGTGTCAGAACCACGATACTTGCTCCGGACACTGCGAGAGGGCTGTACAAGCAATGATCACAGGCACGGCACAGCGGACACACCAGGAACCGCGGTGTTGGCCGTCGAATGGCGCTAGCTGCGCAGCATTTGTGCACCGCCGCCGTCAGTGTCAGCCAGTTTGCCGTGGCATACGGAGCTCCATCGCAGTCTTTAACACTGGTAGCCTGCCGCGACAGCGTGGACGTGAACCGTATGTGCAGCTGACGGACTTTGAGCGAGGGCGTATAGTGGGCATACGGGAGACCGGGTGGACGTACCGCCGAATTGCTCAACACGTGGGGCGTGAGGTCTCCACAGTACATCGATGTTGTCGCCAGTGGTCGGCGGAAGGTGCACGTGCCCGTCGACCTGGGACCGGACCGCAGCGACGCACGGATGCACACCAAGACCTACGTAGTGCCGTAGGGGACCGCACCGCCACTTCCCAGCAAATTAGGGACACTGTTGCTCCTGGGGTATTGGCGTGGACCATTCGGAACCGTCTCCATGAAGCTGGGCTACGGTCCCGCACACCGTTAGGCCATCTTCCGCTCACGCCCCAACATCGTGCAGCCCGCCTCCAGTGGTGTCGCGACAGGCGTGAATGGAGGGACGAATGGAGACGTGTCGTCTTCACCGATGAAAGTCGCTTCTGCCTTGGTGCCAATGATGGTCGTATGGGTGTTTGGCGCCGTGCAGGTGAGCGCCACAATCAGGACTGCATACGACCGAGGCACACAGGGCCAACATCCGACATTATGGTGTGGGGACCGATCTCCTACACTGGCCGTACACCTCTGGTGATCGTCGAGGGGACACTGAATAGTGCACGGTACATCCAAACCGTCATCGAACCCATCGTTCTACCATTCCTAGACCGGCAACGGAACTTGCAGTTCCAACAGGACAATGCACGTCCGCATGTATCCCGTGCCACCCAACGTGCTCTAGAAGGTGTAAGTCAACTACCCTGGCCAGCAAGATCTCCGGATCTGTCCCCCATTGAGCATGTTTGGGACTGGATGAAGCGTCGTCTCACGCGGTCTGCACGTCACAGGACGAACGCTGGTCCAACTGAGGCGCCAGGTGGAAATGGCATGGCAAGCCGTTCCACAGGACCACATCCAGCATCTCTACGATCGTCTCCATGGGAGAATAGCAGCCTGCATTGCTGCGGAAGGTGATGTACGCTGTACTAGTGCCGACATTGTGCATGCTCTGTTGCCTGTGTCTATGTGCCTGTGGTTCTGTCAGTGTGATCATGTGATGTATCTGACCCCAGGAATGTGTCAATAAAGTTTCCCCTTCCTGGGACACGGTGTTCTTATTTCAATTTCCAGGAGCGTATTTATGTTAGAGTCGTTGATGAGAAGTATATATTCTTTTTCTACACTTAAAATAAACTTTTCCTTCAAGTCACTATGAAGTTCTTTCTATTTAAGGTTGAATACAAGCAAACTGAACTGTTTTTGTTTTGCTGATTTTTCTCTATATAAGAGTATGAACGTTTTCGGTAGTGGCGGTAAAATAGACATCTGGCCTGATAAATATATTTCTTAATTTTAGTAACATCTTGGCTGGAAAAATCGAGTCCACTGGAGGCAACTTCTTTACGAATTAGTTTTAAAGGGCCCTCACATAATTCAGTAAGAGCCTTCTGTTTTACGCTCCTTTAATTGTCTGTTTAGGTTACAAGTGGTTCTTCGACTGTGACTTCATTAGTTAACAGAATGTTGGTTGAAGAATCGTTAAGTAAATACGTGACTTACCTGGTTTTACTCTACACCACGGTACTCAACATCGTGTTTCTCTGTGTTTCAGAAATTTATTTCGCCAGCAACAGCCAACTTATGATCTCTTTCACTTGTCGTATGCTCCACAGCAACATTACAAGCAGTAGGAACTGGCACTAACAGCACAGCACAGTTCTCAGAGGAAGTGCTAATGATAACAGTGCTACCAAGAGTTCAGTGCAGACTTTTTCTAGTAGCACATAAGACACTCACACACAGGAGGTCTGTTTACGACATTCCTCATCGTTCGCAGTCGATGCGCGTGCTGAGATCTTGCTGAAACTTCTCTCTCGTAGATGGGAAAACGTGAATCTTTTCGCGCGCACTCCGTACCCACCTGGAAAACGCTGTGAGAATTTGCACTTCTCGGAACATCAGTGTTGGCTCTGAAAAAAGGGGCGTAGTGGGGTTTGAGAGCGGAACTAGGCTATAAATAGCGGAGTGTTCACAAGAATTGTTGAAAGTGCGGTTTGGGTGCAGGCAGCGAGTACACATAATAGTAAAACGCTCAGCACCTGAAGCAGACGGCTGTGTCGATAGTCAATAGCTTGGTAGAACACATTAATCATAGCGTCAGTGAATCATGCCAAGAAAACCTGAGAGACAAATTACTTTGTATTAAAATTGTTAATATCTGCAGCCATTTTCCTCAGTTGGTAACTGCAATTATGTTTTATGATATACATTATAAAAATTCTGTCTTTTGCAACTGAATTAATTTGTTTGTACCAAACACTTTTCGCCCGTACCTGCTAAGCATCTTATATAATTATACATGTTTTGCTATGAGATTTGTAGCGATTCTTTGGCAGGTTATTTAAATCTGCCCATTTCTATTGATAACTATACAATACATTTCTTTAGTTTCATTCATTTTTGTCCTATTTACGCATTCAGTTGTTGGTCTATATGTCAGTGGCAGTGCGTAGTATTGTTGTAATGTTGCACAACGGCAATAACTTTACACTTGATAAACCTGCTTTTTTTATACAGGGTGTAAATTTCAAGTTGACAAACCAGAACAACTCGAAAAATAAGCTTCACGCGAAAAAATGTGTAGAATCCAAAGTTGATTATTTTCGAGGGGGACATTTTCTGGTGTTAAAATTAGACCGCCACCCCAGCCCCCTGGCGGTGGGGCGGGAGGCAACTTTAAAATTTCAAATGGGCACCCCCATTTTTATTGCAGAATCAGATTCTACATAAAAACTACGTAAATTTTGACTTAAAATTTTGTTTTGATTCTTGGTAGCTGGCGCTGTAATTCAAGAAAATCCTTGTTCTCATTTTTTCGTGGAAAATGGTTACGCATAAATAAAAAATATTTATTTCCTTCGTACATTTTGATTCAGTAAAACAATGAGCTCTCGCGTGACATCACTGGTCAGAAATGGCGGTGGTTTTGGGTCAGTGGAATGCATGCTACACGGCGTCTGGCTCGGAGATGTCCTTGAGGTAGCCGAGCTGTAACAGTTGGCCGTCTCACTGAGGTACGAACTGCTGCTCAGATTGCTGCTGCAGGTGGCAGTACGATGCACCAGAGCCATTCGCCGAAAATGACGGTCTTCTCTCTCGGTAATTCCACGTGGATACCTGCGGCCCGGTCTTCTACAGATCGTGGATTATTCTCGTGACGACCATTCCCACCAAACACGTACAATGGCTACATTCCTGCCAAATCTTGCTGCAGCATCGCGGGAGGAACATTCGGCTTCTCGCAGCCCTATTACATGACCCCGTGGTGATAATGGTGTCTCAGTCGCTTTAAACGCATCCTTGGTTAACACGCCTACCATCTTTCACTTACGACGCACAACTTCTACATCTACATCTACATGGTTACTCTGTAATTCACATTTAAGTGCTTGGCAGAGGGTTCATCGAACCATAATCGTACTGTCTCTCTAGCATTCCACTCCCGAACAGCGAGCGGGAAAAACGAACACCTAAACCTTTCTGTTCGAGCTCTGATTTCTCTTATTTTATTTTGACCATCATTCCTACCTATGTAGGTTGGGCTCAACAAAATATTTTCGCATTCAGAAGAGAAAGGTGGTGACTAAAATTTCGTAAATAGATCTCGCCGCGACAAAAAACGTCTTTGCTTTAATGACTTCCATCCCAACTCGTGTATCATATCTGCCACACTCTCTCCCCTATTACATGATAATACAAAACGAGCTGCCCTTTTTTGCACCCTTTCGATGACCTCCGTCAATCCCACCTGGTAAGGATCCCACACCGCGCAGCAATATTCTAACAGAGGACGAACGAGTGCGGTGTAAGCTGTCGCTTTAGTGGACTTGTTGCATCTAAGTGTCCTGCCAATGAAACGCAACCTTTGGTTCGCCCTCCCCACAATATTATCTATATGGTCTTTCCAACTGAAGTTGTTCGTAATTTTAACACCCAGGTACTTAGTTGAATTGACAGCCTTGAGAATTGTACTATTTATCGAGTAATCGAATTACAACGGATTTCTTTTGAAACTCGTGTGGATCACCTCACACTTTTCGTTATTTAGCGTCAACTGCCACCTGCCACACCATACAGCAATCTTTTCTAAATCTCTTTGCAACTGATACTGGTCTTCGTATGACCTTACTAGACGGTAAATTACAGCAGCATCCGCGAACAACCTAAGAGAACTGCTCAGATTGTCACCCAGGTCATTTATATAGATCAGGAACAGCAGAGGTCCCAGGACGCTTCCCTGGGGAACACCTGATATCACTTCAGTTTTACTCGATGATTTGCCGTCTATTACTACTGACTGCGACCTTCCTGAGAGGCAATCACGAATCCAGTCGCACAACTGAGACGATACCCCGTAGGCCCGCAGCTTGATTAGAAGTCACTTGTGAGGAACGGTGTCAAAAGCTTTCCGTAAATCTAGAAATACGGAATCAACTTTAGATCCCCTGTCGATAGCGGTCATTACTTCATGCGAATAAAGAGCTAGCTGCGTTGCACAAGAACGATGTTTCTGAAACCATGCTGATTGCGTATCAATAGATCGTTCCCTTCGAGATGATTCATAATGTTTGAATACAGTATATGCTCCAAAACCCTACTGCAAACCGACGTCAATGATATAGGTCTGTAGTTCGATGGATTACTCCTACTACCCTTCTTGAACACTGGTGCGACCTCCACAATTTTCCAATCTATAGGTACAGATCTATCGGTGAGCGAGCGGTTGTATATGATTGCTAAGTAGGGAGTTATTGTATCAGCGTAATCTGAAAGGAACCTAATCGGTATACAATCTGGACCTGAAGACTTGCCCGTATCAAGCGATTTGAGTTGCTTCGCAACCCCTAAGGTATCTACTTCTAAGAAACTCATGCTAGCAGCTGTTCGTGTTTCAAATTCTGGAATATTCCATTCGTCTTCCCTACTGAAGGAATTTCGGGAAACTGCCTTCAATAAGTCCGCTTTAGCGGCACAGTCGTCGGTAACAGTACCATCGGCACTGCGCAGTGAAGGTATTGACTGCGTCTTGGCGTTTGTGTACTTTACATACGACCAGAATTTCTTCGGATTTTCTACCAAATTTCGAGGCAATGTTTCGTTGTGGAACCTGTTAAAGGAATCTCGCATTGAAGTCCGTGCCTAATTTCCCGCGTCTGTAAATGTTAGCCAGTCTTCGGGATTTCGCGTTCTTCTGAACTTCGCATGCTTTTTCCGTTGCCCTTGCAACAGCGTTCGGACCTGTTTTGTGTACCATGGGGGATCAGTTCCATCTCTTACCAATTTATGAGGTATGAATCTCTCAATTGCTGTTGCTGTCTTTGAATTTGAGTCACATCTTGTCTACATTTGCATAGTCAATTCGGAAGGAATGGAGATTGTCTCTTAGGAAGGCTTCTAGAGACACTTTATCCGCTTTTTAAATAAAATTATTTTGCGTTTGTTTCTGGTGGATTTGGAGGAAACGGTATTGAGCCTAGCTACAACGACCTTGTGATCACTAATCCCTGTATCAGCCATGATGCTCTCTATTAGCTCGGAATTGTTTGTGGCTAAGAGGTCAAGTGTGTTTTAGCAACCATTTACAATTCGCGTGGGTTCGTGGACTAACTTCTTCTTTGTTCTGCGATTTTTTTCTCATTGTAGTTTTCTGGGTTTGGGAAGCCTAATATATACCACGAAATACGTAGCAATCGACTGCTTTTGGTCGTCCAGCATCCTGTTGTCTTGTAACGGGCCCAACAAACGTTGCTGGACTCGGAGAAAATTCAGGAGGGTTGCATTACTACGGCAACTCCCTGGCGGGAAGTGCGGCCGGTTGCGCTTCGAGCGGGTACCATTAGAGGCCAGTCCGTAGGAGCAGTTAACATGCTTGCCATTGACATCACAGGGTGTTGCAGTCGGCGTGCAAACTCCCTGACTAGAAATTGTACCGAATGTGCAGCTAGGTAGCACCACCGTATGGAGAACAATTCTTCCAGATTTTTCTTCTAATTCGTTACCAAAGTCGCTGAGATACTCCATTCCACTGCCCACAACATTACCAATACTGATGTATCAACAGGAGCACGAGTCTCACTTGGCATGTCATGTTTGTAAACACAGAGAGATAACCGGTTGCATAACGACCAAGGTCAACGCTCACATACAGTATTTCGCATGTGGCTGATAGAATAGGCTCATTAACCATTTTTTTTGTTGGTAAGGAAAAGGAAAGGGAAAGAATTGATACGGATAACTATGCAGGTGCACAAGTCGTCCAACAATCTTTTGTCGTGGATCTCTTAACTTTACCCTCAGCAATAATTGCACGTGGCTGCACCCTTCAGGATGGTACCGGTTGGGCAACCGTAGCCCTCGTCCGTGGACCTTAAATTGATGAAGTTCCAGGACTAGAATGTTTTAACAGCCGTGACGTCATCGCTTATCGGACATTTCACATCGCAGAGGTCTACAATAGAGATATGGGTAAATCATATTACCTGTCGTCGATGCTGTTTGTACTCAGGACCAGGAATCATCCTAAAATAAATGAATCTGAATCTGTGTCAGTGTGGGTTAAAGGTGCGGACAACTGCAAAAAAAATTTAAACTCGTTGGTGATCTCACCCATTATTATAGAAAATAAATAAATTCTTTCCCTTCCTTTCTCCTTACCAAAAAATAACATATCAAACAAAGAAAAATAATTAAAGAGCCTATTCTATCAGCCAAATGCGAGATACTCTCTGTGAGCGTTGACCTTGGTCGTTACGCAACCGCTTACCTCTCTGTGTGTACAAACATGACAAGCCAAATGAGACGCGTGCTGCTAGATTTTCTACAGTACGCGTCCAGGATATCCACTCTTCGGACTTAAAAAATTTCTGATCGCTAGCGTCAGCCGAGAACCGCCAAGCGTACATCGAAAACAGGGGTTCAAGGATGCAAGAGTTTTGCCTATATAAGTAATGAATCTGGTAAGAAGGCGTCAGTCTTCGTGCAGCCGCTAGAGCAACAGCAATACGAACAGTAACCATTTTGTTTCATTTACAAATTTGTTTAAAGGTAGAAATGCACAGGAAATGTTTCTCATCAAGCTAACTGCATTTTATATTTCTGTCATTTGTAAATAGAGCTTAGTTTTAACGTTAACATTGTGACATTTGGGAAAGTGGGTAGAATGTTGCGATTGTCATTACTGCCATAATGATTGTGTTTATTATGGGCATGACTATTACATCTAAGAACCTTGTGGTTGTGATCCTTTTGGGATGCTAAGTGTTTTGGCTCTTGATATCGCAGTGTTCTAAACGTTTTCAACGAGGGATATTCGGAAAATGAAGTCCGACTGGTCGCGAAAAGGAAACCACCACGAAAATCAACTTTTAGCTACTTCTCTACTTAGTCGCCGCTCCGACTTAGTGTTCCGCCAACTTTGCAGTCCTCTCTTCATAGAAGGCAGCCCCCTGTGCTTTCCGCCAATGTTTTACGCTGGTCTACAGCTCGTTGTCTGTGCCAGAATGTTGTCTTCATAGCTAGCGGCTCATCTGAGGAGACATGAAACTTAGTAGGAGCCAATTTCGGGCTGTATTGTGGGTGATGAAACACTTCCCCAAAACCGCCGCAGGAGCATTTTCATTGCTGCTGCAGAGTGCGGCCGAGAATTGTTATTGGGGCGTCACGACGTCAGACAAACTCTCTCTCTCTCTCCCGTGCTCGTACTTCGCGGGAGTCACTATTTTCTAGGCATCTTTGTGTGGTCACTGTGCGCTCAGAACTGAACAGAGTGGCGCGACGTGATCTGTAGGCATAAGAGAGATGCTGCTCACCGCATCTGTGCAAAGCTTCATCGGATGGTTTCCGCTATGGTTTCCGTTTCACGCCTTTTCGGACCTTACATTCTAAATAGCCCTCGTATATCTTAAAGGAAGCGCGTTCTGTTGATACGTTTTTGAAGGTGAAACTACGTCGTGAACATCTTGCATCTACCTAGCACATGAATTTAGGTTACTGTCTGGTGCTGTTAGTGTAACGGAGTTTATAATAACCAACAACATAGAGTAGACGTTCACAGAGTGCTCGAAACTGCTGAAGCTAGATCTCGGTCTTCTCATTACGTAGGTCGAAGCAGAAAGCTAAAAAAACAGGACGACAAATTTTCAATACAAGTGAAATACGAATAATGTATGATTTGTCTCTTATTTCGAATCTTTTAAATGGCGAATGTATTTCAGTTCTACTAGGAGTTTAGCTTATTGTATAACGATATTAGTTTTCTTAGATAGCCGGCCACTGTCGCCGAGCGTTTCTACGCGCTTCAGTTTGGAACCACGCTGCTGTTACGGTCGCAGGTTCGAATCCTACCTAGGGCGTGGATACGTGTGATGCCGGTAGGTTAAGGTAGTTCTAAGTCTAAGTGACTGATGACCTCAGTCGTTAAGTCCCATAACGCTTAGAGCCATTTGAACCATTTAAGTTCCGATCGGGCTCGAAATGGAAACCACAGTGAAAACCAGAAACGTTTTATTTGCAAAAGTTCTGGGACTCAACGGAACTTCCTGACTTCAAAGGGTGCGCTCTTTTCTGTCAGCAAACAAGAACGGTCAGAGGCATCCTGTACGTGCTTAGGCCCTTGAGAAGCTTAGGGAAAGAGCCCTGTGTTCTGAAACGACCAGCACCCCCAGGCACGATGCTCACTCGCCAGAGCTGTATCAGGTACAATTTTGCAAAAAAGCTAAACATTTGCTTGGAAAAATATACGAGGCTTGCCCAGAAAGTAAGTTCCGATCGCAGGCCCTGTGGCCGAACGGTTCTAGGCGCTTGCTGCTGCCGTCGCATGTACGAATCCTGCCTCGGGCATGGATGTGTGTGATGTCCTTACGTTAGTTAGGTTTAAGTAGTTCTAAGTCTAGGGGACTGATGACCTCAGATGTTAAGTCGCATAGTGCTTAGAGCCATTTGAACCATTTTCTTAAATACTCGACAATTCGTAGCATGTTCTTCCCCACAGATATTTTTCTGCCATAGATATGTGACTAACTTTTAGCAGGATCGTAAATTGGATTTTAAAATGGAATTTTGTAACCTTCATACACCATGAATTGCAGGAATGTTCACATCGTAACGAATATAAGGAAGCTAGCCGCCTAGATAAGGAATTTTGCACAACTGTAAGCGTCTCACATAACTTTTTTTATTTGGCCCGTTATATTTTATGGTAAACGATGAATTTCTATTTTGTGGTATTTTCGTAAGATGTTATGAAATTACTCCAATGACGCCATTCACAGAGGACGACACGGCAGTTAGTGTGAACCTACACAACTGTAGACGAAGTTTGACAAACAAAAACGATAGATGCTCATTGATGTCAGCAAACATCGGAAACCCTTCGACTCTGGACTTGTGAGGAACGGAGAGAGATTCGTGTTGTTGTTCGTTATTTGGGTCAGGGCCGGCAGCAGCGGGTCGGCGTACGGCAGAAGCCTGCAGGAGTTGTCCGGCGCGTAAGCCGGCGCGAGGCCGCCGAGTTCAATCAGACGCGGCCGGCAGCACCCCCAGCCAGCGCCCCTTCTTTTTATACTTTTTCCCCCTCCTTTTCTCCTCCCCCTCCTTCCGCCGGGAAGACCTTGCGGGTCGCGTCCAGTATCCCCATCCTGCCCCCCACCCCCCCACCCCCTCCACCCCCGCCCACGCCGGCGCTATCAGCCGCAGCCAGCGTCTTATTACCGCAGAAGACGGCGGCGATCCCGATGAAATACGGCCACCGCCGGGGATGGGAAAATACTAAAAAATACTGCCGGGCCCCGGGGGGTGGCGTGGGGGGCAATATGGAGATAACAAGCCGCCACCAGACGGCCCGCCATCTTCTTTTAGTGCCGCCGCGCCGGAGCCAAGATGGCGGCGCCCGGCGGGGACATAAGGCGGGGCTGCGCCGCCCCCGCACGCCTCCGCCGCCCCCGCGGGCGAACCGTTCGCCGCGCTTTACGAGCGCCGACGTCTTAAAAAGAGCATCAGCGGCGGGCGCGCGGTTTCCGAGATAGCGGCCGGGCCGAATCTGTTTCCGCAGTAACGGAGCACCGATTGCCGGGAGATGTAAGTCAAGCCGCCGCCTGCACGCCCTCTGTTCCGCCTCTTCCTCCCCCGGCCGCCCCCGCCGCCCCCCAGAGCCGGCAGTTATGCTAATGCGCGCGCCCCCTAGCCCGGGGCACGATTAGCGATCCGACCTCCGCCGCGCGCCAGACAAACGGCGCTCGCTGCTTTCCTTCCCCTCCCCACTAAATATCGCGGCCGCCAGTATTGTTTCCTTTAATCCGACGGCGCGGGAGCCGCCGCCTTTCTCCAGGCGGGCCTCACACTCTGCCTGCCGGAGCCAGGAAGAAATACTCCCCCGCGTCCTTGCTGTGGTCCTACCGTACACCGCAAAGCCCAATTGTCATGCAGATAATACAAAACTGTGACTACCGAAGGAACGGATGATCTTAAAACTTACCCCTACGTCATTGAAAGACATCCTGATCCATATCCTCAATTAGTGGGGGTCCAGGCTTTCAGGGTGGGTGGTACTCGATATAAGAACATTTTCATCGCGTTTTACAAAATTTTGAGAAGGTTTTTGGAAACTAATTGTTATCGTGTGGTTTTGTTGCAGCGAAGTTACTTTCCTGATTTGTACACTGAGATGATAAAAGTCATGGGATATCTCCTAATATCGCGTCGGACTTCCTTTTGCCCATCGTAGCTCAGCAATTCGACGTGGCATGGACTCAACAAGTAGTTGGAAGTCCCCTGCAAAAATACCTCTAGAGCCGTCCCACGTCACTGATTTTCTGAATCGGTCATCTTAAAATTTTTTTGGTACTGAAAGTGTATTATTTTCTCACAAAGAAAACAGATTTGGCCTTGTAATTCTCCAAATATATGCTATATAAATTTTAACAATGATGTTGTTGTGATCTTCAGTCCTGAGACTGGTTTGATGCAGCTCTCCATGCTAATCTATCCTCTGCAAACTCCCTCATCTCCCAGTACCTACTGCAACCTACATAGTTCTGAATCTGCTTAGTGTATTCATCTCTTGGTCTTCCTCTACGATTTTTACCCTCCACGCTGCCCTCCAATGCTAAATTTGTGATCCCTTGATGCCTCAGGACATGTCCTACCAACCGATCCCTTCTTCTAGTCAAGTTGTGCCACAAGCTTCTCTTCTCCCCATTCCTATTCAATACCTCCTCATTAGTTACGTGATCTACCCACCTAATCTTCAACATTCTTCTGTAGCACCACATTTCGAAAGCTTCTATTCTCTTCTTAGCCAAACTATTTATCGTCCACGTTTCACTTCCATACATGTCTACACTCCATACAAATAGTTTCAGAAACGACTTCCTGACACTTAAATCTATACTCGATGTCAACAAATTTCTCCTCTTCAGAAACGCTTTCCTTGCCATTGCCAGTCTACATTTTATATCCTCTCTAATTCGACCATCATCAGTTATTTTGCTCCCCAAATAGCAAAACACCTTTACTGCTTTAAGTGTCTCATTTCCTAATCTAATTCCCTCAGCATCACCCGACTTAATTCGACTACATTCCATTATCCTCGTTTTGCTTTTGTTGATGTTCATCTTATATCCTCCTTACAAGACACTGTCCCTCTGACAGAATTACAATGTCATCGACGAACCCCAAAGTTTTTATTTCTTCTCCCTACTCAGAACTTTTCATTTGTTTTCTTTACTGCTTGCTCAATATACAGATTGAATAACATCGGGGAGAGGCTACAACCCTGTCTCACTCCCTTCCCAACCGCTGCTTCCCTTTCATGCCCTCGACTGTTATAACTGCCATCTGCTTTCTGTACAAATTGTAAATAGCCTTTTGCTCCCTGTATTTTACCCCTGCCATCTTTAGAACTTGAAAGAAAGTATTCCAGTCAACATTGTCAAAAGCTTTCTCTAAGTCTACAAATGCTAGAAACGTAGGTTTGCCTTTCCTTAATCTTTCTTCTAAGATAAGTCGTAAGGTCAGTATTGCCTCACGTTTTCCAGTGTTTCTACGGAATCCAAACAGATCTTCCCCGAGGTCGGCTTCTACTAGATTTTCCATTCGTCTGTAAAGAATTCGTGTTAGTATTTTGCAGCTGTGACTTATTAAACTGATTGTTCGGTAATTTTCACATCTGTCAACACCTGCTTTCTTTGGGATTGGAATTATTATATTCTTCTTGAAGTCTGCGGGTATTTCGCCTGTTTCATACATCTTGCTCACCAGATGGTAGAGTTTTGTCAGGACTGGCTCTCACAAGGCCGTCAGTAGTTCTAATGGAATGTTCTACTCCCGGGGCCTTGTTTCGACTCAGGCCTTTCAGTGCTCTGTCAAATTCTTCACGCAGTATTGTATCTCCCATTTCACTTTCATCTACATTCTCTTCCATTTCCTTAATATTGTCCTGAAGTACATCACCCTTGTATAGACTCTCTATATACTCCTTCCACCTTTCTGCTTTCCCCTCTTTGCTTAGAACTGTGTTTCGATCTGAGCTCTTGATATTCATACAAGTGGCTCTCTTTTCTTCAAAGGTCTCTTTAATTTTCCTGTAGGCTGTATCTATCTCACCCCTAGTGGGTAAGCCTCCACATCCTTACATTTGTCCTTTAGCCATGCCTCCTTAGCCATTTTGCACTTCCTGTCGATCTCATTTTTGAGACGTTGGTATTCCTATTTTCCTGCTTCATTTACTGCATTTTTATATTTTCTCCTTTTATCTATTAAATTCAATATTTCTTCTGTTACCCAAGGATTTCTACTAGCCCTCGTCTTTTTACCTACTTGATCCTTTGCTGCATTCACTACTTCATCCCTAAGAGCTACCCATTCGTCTTCTACTGTATTTCTTTCCCCCATTCGTGTCAATTGTTCCCTTATTCTCTTCATGAAACTCTGTACAACCTCTGGTTTAGTCAGTTTATCCAGGTTCCATCTCCTTAAATTCCCACATTTTTGCAATTTCTTCGGTTTTAATCTACAGTTCATAACCAATAGATTGTGGTCAGAGTCCACATCTGCCACTGGAAATGTCCTACAGTTTAAAACCTGGTTCCTAAATCTCTTTCTTACCATCATATAATCTATGTGATACCTTTTGGTATCTTCAGGCTTCTTCCATGTATACAACCTTCTTTTATGATTCTTGAATCAAGTGTTAGCTATGATTAAGTTATGTTCTGTGCAAAATTCTAACAGATGGCTCCCTCTTTCATTTCTTAGCCCCAGTCCATATTCACCTACTATGTTTCCTTCTCTCCCTTTTCCTACACTCGAATTCCAGTCACCAATGACTATTAAATTTTCGTCTCCCTTCACCGCCTGAATAATTTCTTTTATCTCATCATACACTTCTTCAGTTTCTTCGTCATCTGCAGAGCTAGTTAGCATATAAACTTGTACTACTGTAGTAGGCATGGCTTCGTGTCTATCAAGACCACTATAATAAGTTCACTATGCTGTTTATAGTAGCTTACCCGCACTCCTATTTTTTATTCCTTATTAAACCTACTCCTGCATTACCATTTTAACCACGAAAGGGTTAAATAATTGATATTCTTATAAAATTAAACATACCACTTTTTATTCTCTAAGCATCTGAAAGTGATACAAATTAAGAACCTGGTTTCCTAGATTGTACGAGTGAATGGACAAATTGTGCCACCCTAATAAACTATGTGTATCCCTGAGCTTAGTCATATGTACTAGTCGAAGGTTAAGAAAATGTTCCATATTTTAGTTTTAAATGACTCTTTGTAGGAAGTAGAACATTAATTTTTTACTCCTTTCCTCCCCACCCGCACACTTTCTGTGAATCCACATTTTGCTTTTCATGAATCAGATCTTTTTTCCATCCGATCTTCCACGCACAGAGTATAATTGGGAAAAGTGCAGATATTTTTATATGTGGTACCTTAACATGCATACACATCAATGTGTTAGTTGCTTTTTTTTCTGCGTCGAACAGTCTTCCCCGAACAAGTCACGAACTTTACAACCTGATGCTCTCTGCATAGTCGTAACTGCAACACTAAGTGCTCTACGCCTGTCAGTACAGACTAACGGTTTTCCATTCACACGTCAGCACTTCAATACGTCAGCTGTTGCCCACGGGAAAATAAGCATTAATGACTTGCTTGTGCCACGCACACATGGAGGTACTTCCCAACCTAAATACCTACAGTTTGTAACAACTATAATTATTAATCTGCAAATGACATAAATACTAAAGTGATATTGTTCAGTATACAGTCCTGCCACCAGCAGAAATATCTGCACTTACACCAGCCACATCTTGTATGTAGCTTGCCTTTGTTTTATGAATGAGTTTCATCTACATCTACATGGATACTCTGCAAACCACATTTAAGAGCCTGGCAGAGGGTTCATCGAACCACCTTCACAATTCTCTATTATTCCAATCTCGTATAGCTCGCGGAAAGAATGAACACCTATATCTTTCCGTACGAGCTCTGATTTCCCTTATTTTATACTGGTGATCGTTCCTCCCTATGTAGGTCGCTGTCAACAAAATATTTTCGCATTCGGAGGAAAAAGTTGGTGATTGGAATTTCGTGAGAAGATAGATTCCATCGCAACGAAAAACGCCTTTCTTTTAATGATGTCCAGCCCAAATCCTGTATCATTTCCGTGACACACTCTCCCATATTTTGCGATAATACAAACGCTGCCTTTGTTTGAACTTTTTCGATGTACTTCGTCAGTCCTATCTGGTAAGGAACCCACACCGCGCAGCAGTATTCTAAAAGAGGACGGACAAGCGTAGTGTAGGCAGCCTCCTTAGTACGTCCGTTACATTTTCTGAGTGTCCTGCCAATAAAACGCAGTCTTTGGTTAGCCTTCCCCACAATATTTTCTATGTATTCCTTCCAATTTAAGTTGTTCGTAATTGTAATACCCAGGTATTTAGTTGAATTTACGGCTTTTAGATTACACTAATTTATTGTGGTCGTCCGCTGTGGCCGAGCGGTTCTTGGCGCTTCAGTCCGGAACCGCGCTGCTGCTACGGTCGCAGGTTCGAATCCTGCCTCGGGCATTGATGTCTGTGATGTCCTTAATTAGGTTTAAATAGTTCTGGGGGACTAATGACCTCAGATGTTAGGTCGCATAGTGCTTAGAGCGATTTGATCCATTTTGATTTATCGTGTAACCGAAGTTTAACGAGTTTCTTTTAGCACTCATGTGGATGAACTCACACTGTTCGTTATTTAGGGTCAACTTCCAGTTTTCGCACCATTCATATATCTTTTCTAAATCGTTTTGCATTTTGTTTTGATCTGATGACTTTGTTAGTCGATAAACGACAGCATCATTTGCAAACAACCGAAGACGGCTGCTCAGATTGTCTCCCAAATCGTTTATATAGATAAGGATCAGCAAAGGGCCTATAACACTTCCTTGATGAACGCCAGAAATCACTTCTGTTTTACTCGATGACTTTCTGTCAATAACTACGAAGTGTGACCTCTCTGACAGGAAATCACAAATCCAGTCACATAACTGAGATGACATTCAATAAGCACGCAATTTCACTACGAGCCGCTTGTGTGGTACAGTGTCAAAAGCCTTCCGGAAATTTAGAAATACGGAATCGATCTGTTTTCCACGGTGACTTCTTCGCAGTGTCTGCAGAACACTGCCTTTTCACAGAAAGAGCTGCAGTTCTCGATTTTCTTCAGGTTTGCTTCGATTTTTAAATTTTTTTTATTTATTTATTTCTATTGAGATACTCGTCATCTGATAGCCTCACCTTGCAGTTCTGCTTGGAGGTTCCGTAATTCACCTCGGATTCGGCGATATTTCTTGGATAGACACCTTCAATTCACGTTTTACTTGCTATAGCTTTCTCTGTGTTGCAATTATGGAGCACCCCGCTTCGTTTTGCTAAGTCGAACTTAAGTTTTCTTACGTCCAACATGCCGAAACCGACTATCTTCTCTTCAGATGTACGGTTATGTCCTCCCAGTTCATTTTCGACTTCGTTGGAAAACACTTTGCGACGACCAAAACCTTTTATATCTCCATTTGCATTTTTGTTTTTGTTTTCAGGCTGCTTCTCAGTTGTTGGCTTAAACACATTTCATATTCATGCACATTCATTTAATACATGATCCTTATTGAGATATACTATTACAGCTAAAAGCAGTTCATCTGTACTTTACTTTCCATGACGTCGTTTTGCTGTTATACTGTAACTCAGAGTAATTATTTAACAATTTCTTTGATATCATATTCAACGTAGGAAAACAACGAATTAGGAAAATTCACCACATCATTTCTAGATATTATGTTGGACTATTAATACTAAACGCTTTTTCAAAGCTCAATATACGAGAAAATGTCTTAAACTATACATGTACAGTACAGGAACCGTATAGCGGTACATTTCAGCAACGTCACCATTTTCTCTTCGTCAGTTTCCTACAAAGATATCACAACAAATACAGATTCATGACTCTCTTAAAAAATGTTACTTCATATATATTCACCCATAAATAGAGCATTATTTTGACACTTGTCTTGTAGTAGTGACACTCTTCGCCATGTACACAAAAAGTTAGATGAAAATTATGACAAAATCAACGCTGTCGCCAGACGATTGTTTCTCAAAATACAGAACCCTTTAATCAGAAATATGACTCTACGAAGCGCAGCACTTACTTGACACCTACCTCACTAAATGTAGGAGAGTACGAGAGGTCAGAATTTCATAAGCGTGGTACAAATTAGGAACCGGTGCAAGATAGGCTACTCTCCCCTAACTAACAAACTGTTGTGTAGATCAATGAAAATTTAAATCCACCTTGAACTCAGCACCATTTTATGTAGCAGTCTAATGATAAAAAGCAGCAGTAAGAAAAGGGAATTCTTTGGAAGCGTAATGCAACCATTGGCAAATGACGTGGAACAACGTTGTGCAATCGCTGAGAGGCACGGTGTGCGCTATAGTGACGACAAACCCCTGGAGGAGACGCCAAGGTAAGCGTCACAACACAGGGGAGGAACCTAGCACATAATGAATGTGGGGCGTGAGAATAAGAGACGACAAATGATATGACAGTGACGTTGAAATATAGAGGTAATTAACAATTTTGAAAGAGTCCTGAGGGTACAAGATACGTGTGACGTGTGAGTGAATGAGAAAATTACCGAAGAAATTTATTTTTAACGAAGTTTTCAGCATAGTGAAACACCTGATGTATTGTTTGGTAACTGTTAGTTATAAAACTATAACCATCCCTCTCCATAGAGGTGCAGGTAGACAGAATAATTTCGCATTCTGAGGAGAAAGTTCGTGACTGAAATTTCGCGGAAATATCTTCGTCGCAACGACAAAAGCATTTTAATTTTTTTTTCAGATTGTCACCCCAACTCTCTAATCATATCCGTGACACTCTCTGCCCTATTTCGTGGTAATACAAAATGAGCTGCCCTTCTTTGAATTTTTTCAATGTCTTTCGTCAATCCTATTTCGTAAGGATCCCATGTCCCACGGCAATACTTGACATTAGGACGGACAGGCGTAACGTAGGAAGTATATTTGGTAGAGCAGATGCATTTTCTAAATATTCAGCCAATAAAAGGCAGGCTTCTCCGCAACATTTTCTTCCAGTTTACGTCGTTCGTGTTTGTAATCCCTTGAAGTGTTGCATGGTCACCATAGGGGCTATTCTTGACAAACTGAGACAGTGAAATAAATGGAAAACGTTACGGCATTTTCAGTGTGGCAGTCTATATTTCGAAGTCACAGCATCCTCTATGTGTTATAATGTAGGGACATTAACTGCGATGTCAACGCGACAGAAACGCATATCCGTGAGAAGTTACGTGCATTTTTAATTGCGAAACTGTAGTGGAATTTACACAGGATTACTGAAGAATCATAAGTACCTAGACAAGTATTAGTGAACATAGCGTGCTTCTGCCTTTTGTTGTGACGGTTTGAACTCTATCGGGGAGATATCCAGTGAGATGTCTGAATATCTGCGTAAGAATGGCAGCCCATTGTTCCTCACGAGCCGAAACCACAAAAGGTAGAGACGTAGTACTCTGGGACCTGGAGCGAAGACGACGTTCTAACTCATCTCCAAAGTGTTCCATTGGGTTCAGCTCGGGACTGTGGGCAGTCTGTTTCAGGAATGTTATTGTCCACAAACCATTCGCGAGCTCTTCGCCTAATTCCAGTGGACACAGTGCGTGCCTGATGATATAGCGGGGAATGTTGGCCACAGGTGAACTGTAGTTACTCCAGAAAATGTTCAGCAAAATCCGAGTAAATCCGTCTGAAGAATTTCAGCAGATACTGGTTTGAAGCGTTCCAGAACGCAAAAAGTACTGATTCTACAAATGTTTTCATTCAAAATCCAAAGCTGAGGTTTGACTTTTCGAGCCAGATTCTCACAATGATTGATAAAAAAGGATTTGATGTTGGGTGCCTCTGGTTCACAGATGAGGCACAGATCCATCTGAATGAAGTCGTGAGTAAACAACACAGGAGATTTTGTTGAAACGAAAATCCAGTTTTGTATGAAGCGAAACGACTAAGTATTGGCAAAGGTGCTATTCGGACTCTGGTGTGCAGCAGAGACAGTATTGGTCTCTTTTTCGTGCAAGGAACAATGACCAGAGAAAGTCACGTTGGTAGATTGGGGGAAAGTTGTCGCCACACAGCTAGCGTTGGAGGATCGAACAAACACCGAGTGGTTCTTGCAAGATGGGGCTAGACCACATTGAACCGAACACGTGTTCCGCTTTCTTGCATGAATACTTTGGCAATAGAATCATTGCGCTGGATTATTGTAGATTTACTGGAGCAGGGATGAACTGGCATCCTTATTCACTCGATCTGATTTGTTGAGACTCTCTTTGAGGGGCTAATTCAATGACACTGATCACCGGAATCTCTCCCATCACTCTGAACGACATCGAATCGGCGATCTGTATGACATAATCCATTTCCGTTGAGACGCCACAGGACGTGATGGAAAATTTCACTGCTCTTTTGGCACCTCCGTACTGAGAGTGGTAGACATTTCGAAAAGACTGGGATGTGACAAAGACTGCTTGCAGAGAATGAGTCCAATTATGACCAATGATACATATCGAGCACAGCGTACAGCACCCTATGTTAGCAGCTTTCCAAATTATTTGGAAACTTTTTCTGTAACTTTTGCATAATATTCTTACAGCTTTCGGAGTGAACCTACCTTTTGTGACACTCGTCTATCGATCTTGGGTTTTGAGGTATTTACTTTCGAAATCAGGCATACACTGTATGTGCGAAGGCCGTTCAAGAAGTAACGCAACACTGTTTTTTTTTCTCGTCCAGTTACAGTTGTTGTGAGACATCGAGAAATATTCCTGCTGCAGCCCCTATAGTTTCATGAAGTTCCGATAAGTGGCAGAACTATACGAAGCCTTTACAATGGCGTCTGTAACGGAGGTGCATTCCAAGCAAAGAGCTGTCATTGATTTTCTTTTGGCGGAAACTCATAGCATCGCAGATATTCATAGGCGCTTCCATAATGTCTACGGAGACCTGGCAGCGAACAAAAGCACAATGAGTCGTTGGGCGAGGCGTCTGTCATCATCGCAACAACTTTGCACAAACTTGCCCGATCTCCCGCGTGCTGGCCAGCGGCACACAGCTGTGACTCATGCAGTGTTGGAACGTGCGGACACTCTCATTCGAGATGATCGATGACTCATAATCAAACACCTTGCTGCCCAGCTGGACGTCTCTGTTGGCAATGCTGTCACATTCACCTATTAGTTGGGTTACTCCTAGGTGATAGTGACAGTCTTTTGGAGAACATCGACACATGCGATGAAACATGGGGTCATTCTTCGAACCGGAAACAAAACGGTAATCCATGGAGTGTCCGCACACAACCCCTCCTCCGAAGAAAATCTTCAAAGCCCCACGCAATGCCGTTATAGTCATGGCGACAGTCTTCTGGGTTTATTAAGGAGTTATTCTATTTTGTCCTCCCTCATGGTGTAACGAACAACTTCGAAGTACACCGTGCTATCCTCAGGAAACTAAAGAATCGACTGCAGTGTTTTCGTCGCCACAAAACTGCAAATTAACTTCTTCTTCTCCACGACAACGCAAAGCCTCACACAACTACGCACCCGAGAGGTGCTCACAGAACTTCATTGGCTCTTTCATCCTACATCCTGGATCTTGCACCTTCCGACTTCCACCTGTTTTGCCCAATGGAGGATACACTAAGCGGGAAGCAGAACGAGGATGATGGGAAGGTTATTGACGCAGCAAGAAGTTAGCTCCGATATCGTCAAGTAGAGTGGTACCATGCAGGTATACGGGGCCTCCCAACAAGCTGACGTCTGGCAGTCGCATTGAACGGAGGGTATGTTTGAAAATAAATTTCTGTGGCTAAAAGAGTGGGAAATAACATGACATATTGTAATCCTGAATAAAACCAACTTTCCTTTCAGGAAAAAGTGTTGCATTACTTATTGGAAGCCCCTCGTAATATAGCACAAAAGCAGTTGTCGTGAAAAGATCCTGACGGACAGCTATCGGAGTAGTGTCACGTCTTTTCAATGGATATTTATTTAGAACCCGACAGGAATTTCTACTGCCACGAATGCAGGTTCACCTTAACCAGTACCCGAGGGACAAAATCATTTCAGCAGCTCTCTACACAATGGAGAACTGCTGAAATGATTTTGGAGTCGCGAATAGCCGATGCTCAGAGCGGAGCTTGTAGCTTGCGCGTCTTCACTGGGCTTTCAAACAGAAACTGATTAGTGGCCGACTAGAGGCGTGTAGCGTGATCTGGCGACGGGCTATTTTGCATCTGTCGAAATGGCGCAGTCTGTGAATGAGGCATTTAACCTGCTGTGTGGTGTAATTCCTTATACATTTGTATTTGTCGTGCGCTCACAGTCTCGTAAGATGTCTTAAATGACTTTAATTTGCCTTTGACTGTACTGATTATTATAGTATCCACTACAGCACTTTCGATTTCAGGCTATTTTCAAGTGGTCACAGATGCTGAAGACACAGCAGTAGTCAGTATTATAAAGAAACAAGATGAACTTTTACGGCTCAGATATACCATGTGACTGATAGTTCTTGCCTGATGTGGGCCTGTGGTGTTTTTCGGTTGTTGTTCGCACCACGACTTGACGCCCTCATTCGGGTTAGCGCGGCGATGGAGCATTCTCGGTGAGCAAGGATTGTCCTTCTACTGCCTCTTCATTGCGAGTAAGCTGTGGACATTACCGAAGTTGAAGATGCCAACAACCGTTTTCACATGACGGCATACATACTTATCACTGCTGTGTATACTGCTCCCTGACGGCGTCATAGATATAGATACAAAATAACACACAACGCTAAGAGAAGACTTACACACGACCTTACAACACTGCCACTGTCACCTGTCCTTCTGTGCAAGAAGAGGTTGCGCTACCAGTCTCAGAGCTCAAAAATAAAAAAATCGGGTGTCCCAGATACACTTAGAAGCGCTGAAAAAACTAGCACCGCAGCCGCTGATCACTCCGTTCCTCACAACGTTACTGAACGATGCCTCACGGTTGGACAGGGTACCGACAATACAGAAAACCTCCAAAGCGGTCATTATTAAGAAATCAGCAGACAGGAACCCTTCAAAGCATTTGCAAACCCACAGAGTTCCCAGAGCCTTGAGCCGATACAAACTCGAATTCGGGACCGGCAAATTCGTAGATGATGGCATAAAACCACGCCCTACCCATAGTTAACAACACAACACAAAGATAAGCCATGGTAGTAATGATTGGCATCGCCGGGGCATTTGATAATCTCTGGTACCGCGGAGTGGTTCAACGGTTAAGACATCTGGAGGTACCGCAGTCACTGTACAACAGTTTCCTAGACATCTGTAAAGACCGAGAAGTCGAATGGCAGATGGATAGCCGGAAAGTAATTAAATGAATTACAAAACGCTGTCCCCAAGCGTCGGGCTGCTGCAACATCTTTTGGGACACAACAATCGACCCCCTCCTACAACTTCTAGATAGGGATGATAGGTCAGTGGCAATTGTCGCATACGAAAATGGCCTGTTAGTTGTAGTCAGCTAGCTAGAAGAGATCCAGTGGAATGCTACGAACAATTACACAATGATGTTACAGCAACAAACTCAGGATAGCCTAAAAGAAAATAACATACACATTACTGAAAAGATCACCCCAAAGGAATCCTTTAGTTAAAATATGAAATACAAGTACCAAACGAACATATTGGCGTAACACAGATGAGAAATTCAATTTCCACGAACACATAAGGCTTATAGCAGACAGCAGACAAAATACTAGATATGCTGGTGAGGCTAAATACGAAAGAGTACAGACTACCTCTACAAGACATACGGACATAACAACTGTGAGCTCTTCGAATCAATACTCAGCTTCGCATCTAGCACGTGGGCGCACAGACTGAACCTGGTCGCCAGCAAAGCAGCAGTCAGACGAGAGCAGAAAAATGTACTACTTAGTCTATCAGGAGCCTTCGGCACCACCTCAGTGGCAAAGTGACTAGGTTGTAAGTAATATGAGACGTAGACTGTACGACTTCCTCCATGACGTAAGGCGGCCCTTGAGGACGAAACATATCGATCCCAGTCGCGATATGGAACTTTTATTAACTGGACACGGACCTTATCTCTTAATCTGCGTGAGTCTGAGACAAGCATCAACATGCACATGCGAAAAGAAGATTCCCCCGAACACACAGTCTTCTTCTGTTGGCAATACGAGAACAATAGACATAGACTACACTTAGACTACAAAGAAGCAGACTTACATATCTACACAGCAATGAGAGACCAAGAAAAATGAGTACAGTTAAATGCATAAGCAGACGGTATTTCAAAAACAAAACATAAAGAGTACCTGCGAGGACTACGCAACAGACACGCCTGTATGCAACGTAACAGCAATCTCCAGAAGATGGATAGCGACACCCACAGTGGCATGGTCGACAGTGACACTGAAGGATGTGATCAGGAACAGGAAGATGGGACGTAACAGCGAATAAGACATCTAGAAATATGAATCAGACATAACAGGCCAACATACAATGACAAATTGTACACATCAGTCAAGCAACAGTTAAGGATAGGGAGTATCAGAATAAATGTGGTGTAAAATGCTGGAAATCTAACCGACAAAGCACCCAGTGCTGTACACTGATGAATACTTAACCTTAATGTACAGGATTACAATACCATTTCTCTACTACTAACTATAAACTATTTCTTATGAATGGCGATCAACAGCTCGAAGAAACTATTCCAAGATATTCACCATTAGTCAAAAGTGTTGATGGCATTTATAGATCTCATAGATTTCCTATCGTCTTTTTACATTATTCTTAAAGACTCCGTCTTCAGGCCACGAGTGGCCTACCGGGAACTTCCGACCGCCGTGTCATCCTCCGAGGAGTATGCGGAGGGGTGTGTGGTCAGCACACCGCTCTCCCGGTCGTTACGTGGTTTTCATGACCGAAACCGCTACTATTCGGTCGAGGAGCTCCTCAATTGGCATCACGAGGCTGGGTACACCCCGAAAAATGGCAATAGTTGATGGCGGCTGGATGGTCACCTGTCCAAGTGCCGGCCACGCCCAACAGCGTTTAACTTCGGTGATCTCATGGGAAACGGTGTTTCTAGTGCGGCAAGGTCGTTGTTACATTCTTCTTAAAACAAAAAAAAATCTTATTTATATTTCAATCTCAAATTATTGGTTATTTTAAAAGAAGTATTCTTTCCGCGTCAAATGTTGCCGATAAAAAGAAAACAAAATACATCAGTAAAAGGTGAAAAACGAAAATTGTAACATGTATGACAACGTTTAAAATATCAGATAACTGATCTTTAGATTTGCAATAAATAAATAAAACCAACATTCCCACAGTCTGGTACATCTGCGGCATGTGATTCTCAATGAGTCCCTTCGCCTGTAGTTCGAATATCTGTAGAAAATTGCGGACTTTGATCCTTCCTCGGCTACATGGGCTTTGCGGCCGTGGAGTTTCCGACCCTTTTATAGGTGCTACAAGCACCGTGAGACTTCGGACCAACCAATTTTGGACAGGGGTTTTCCGACTAGGACTTCCTCCACATGTGATGTTCGCCAATCGTTTACCAGCGGTGGATGTGCTGTCACCGCCATTCAGGCGTTGCCCTTGGCAACAGCCTTCAGGCTTGACCTACTTGCGTTCTACACACTGTGAGTGACGGAAGTACGGCAACGAAAGGAAAACCGTGTCTTCCCATTGATGGCCACTCCCACCTGTGGCATGAAAAACAACTGGTTGTGTGTGAAGTCCGAGCAGAGTAAGTGCCGAGGCAGTTCAGAAATTCCCAATGGCACAATCGAGTTGAAGATCGTGGATGAACAGCAACATTCTTGTCCGCCTGACGAAGCAGTAGTGCATATTAAGAAACGAATGCGTAGCTGCAGGAAAAGAGTCCACGGAGAAAAGAAGAATTTCAAGATTTGAAAGATAAAAGTTTAAATTTCGAACGAAATATGGCAAATTTTAAGAACTCCAAGTTTGCATTGTCTAAAGCAAGAAGTGAAACTATTGGTAAGTTCGGAGATTAAACCGTGCTGAAATTTTTTTTTAAATTAACTGAAACTAATAGTTTTTTAAAAACTGACGGTCTATTCCTCGCAAAAAAAATCTTACTGTTGGATTGTCAAGAAGCGGTGAAAATCCTGTACGAAAATGGCACTGTCCTTATGAACGGGAGATTTCACAGGTGTTCGAAACAGTTCAAACAACTGTGCACCATGCACTTTAACGTCGAAAGCGCAGAAGAAGAGACTAAAGTATTTCCTGTTTTATTTACGTTGCTGCTACACAAAGATCAAAATTAATATAAAAGAAGTTTTTCTGCATTTAAAACTAAGATGCCTTGGATAGTCATCAAAAACTGCAGTAATAGACTTTGAAATGGCAACAATTAAAAGTATGAAAACACTGGTCCCCGAAACATTCCTTTCCCGTAGCAGTTTTGTCTTCAGCCAATGTCTTCAGAAAAAAATAAAAAAAACGGCGTTAACGTAGGGCTACAGGGAGAGTCCGCATGTGTGCTGCAGTGCCATATCTTCCACCAACGATAATAATTGAGGAAAAGTCCAGTGGACAAAAGATCATGCAATCGCAGACTATAGAGTATATGGTCAATCAATGGATGGAAAATCGTAGTATAAGCATTGAAATGTGGAACGTTTTCAACCGTCGATAGAGCAAAATGAATGATATTGAAGGGGGGCATAGGCAACTAAACTCATAATAAATCAGAAATATCTGAAAGTATACATCATGATCGATTAGGTGAAAGAGGAAGAATGAAATAGTGTATCTGAAATTAGCAAAAGATTTCATTCGCCTACCTCTCTAAAAAAAAAAAAAAAAAAAAAAAAGAAGAAGACAAATATGTATGTAAGTTGACAAAAGCTTAAAGGACATAATAAGACTAAGTAGGATGATAGAGACGGCCCTGTCACTGTCTTTTTATGCAACCCGCAACACCTAACCACATGCGCCACGCTACACTGCCGGGAAGATGCTCGTATTACGAACAGATTAGGGCACATAGTCCTTCAGTTCGGTGTTTAGTACATAAATTATTTACTTTACTCTTGCCTCGCTTTATGCATTAAATTTGATCGTTGTTACACCATGCCACTAGGCACGACATATTAACATAGTTACATAGATAAATGATTTAAAAGATTGATGTTTGCAAATGGACTACACCACGTGTGTGTTCTGACTTGTTTGCAAGATGAGCGTACTGGACATTAGCACCATACAGTAAGCCAGCAGGGGAAAAAAGACCTTATGACGACTACACGTGTTTGCTGGGCTGCATCAGGGGCTACAATATCACCTCATAACTATTTTAATATGTCGAGCCTAGAGACCGGGTGTAAAAAAGACCGAAATTAATGCTTAGAACTGGGTAACAGTGAAGTAAATAATGTGTTAACCAACGAACTGACAGAGTATCTACTTTATTCGTAATACAATCATGTTGCCGACAGTGTGGCGTGGCGCATGTGGCTAGGCGTTGCGTGTTGCATGAAACGTTATCTGTAGGGTTAACTGAATCACGCCTGTATAACGATTTGGGGGATTTAAGAAGATATATAAAACCTCTCGCTCTGATACAAAAAAATTCAGTGAGAAATTAAATAAGACACTGCAGCAATGTTGTACAAAGAAAAAGGTAAATATAAAATAAGTAAATAAAAATCTTTTAAACATGTCTGTGTTCTAGGTTCAAGGACAGTCCTAAGCCTGGATAAAACATGAAGGGATGTTCTCATTACAAAACGGTCTGCAGAGCATTCACCATTGGTGCGATTTCCTTTGAGCGTCGGGAACCCCACAGCTAAAATATTTGTGATCGGAAGCAAAGCTCACTGTCGGAAAACCCTCAATACCCCTATCAGTAAACCTTAGAGGTGGAGTTACACGGTAACAGCGCCAATTCTCCTGAAGAGTGATATGTTATTTGTCAAGTGTGCTGACACAGTTCGCTTTTTGATTTTGAGGTGGATGGGCAGGTCTTAAGAGTGTCTCCGGAACCAAAGATACTGCAGGTAGATTTTTGCTTTTGTCAAATTACTACCAAACTGTCAACTTCCAACCTAACTTAGACCTCGTCTGAAGATGGAAAAATCAGCCGAAATCTGTTAAAGGCAGAATAAATCATCATAAAAAAGTGACTGGCTGGTGGTTGTTCAACTTTTCATCATACCCTGCCAGAGAAAACACTGAAACATCCAAAAAGGAAGGAGGAAACGAAATGAAGCTTCATTGCTTGAAGAGGGGATGTGATGTTAGAAAATCGAGACAAATTTACAAAGTATATGGCAGTACGAGCCCCCAATCGGTATGACGTTCCACCCATTCCCATCTGGATGCACGCAGTGTCCCATAAAGCCTTTGTATCCTCTCCAGAGGAAGTTGGCCCACAACTCCTGTAACTGGTCCTTAATATCCTGGGTATTGACGCTGTGGCGAGGTTGACGTCCGAGCTATCCCACACATGCCATATCTGGGACGTGTCCCAAGATGTTGTTGGCCATGCGACTACCTCAACATCATACATACACTTCATACTGACACGTGCCGTATGTGGATGAGCATTGTCCTCTTGGAAAGCGCTCCAAGACTCTGTAGCGTTAAAAAATAACACGTGAGTACGCAGGGTATTCCTGACGTACCGCTGTGCTGTCAGAATTTCCTCTGTCACTACCAACAACGGCTTGAAAACAAGTCCGATGGGCTTTCTACACCATGACGCCCGGAATAACATTATTACTATGCTCGCCGACGATGGTAATCCAGGATAGTGTAGGACAGCGAATCATCGCTGAAGACAATTCGACGTCATTCATTGGCATTCTATGCTTCCCAATCACGGAACAACTCCAGAGGCAGCCATTTGTGTTCCGGCACTACTGGCAGCCTAATATTGAAACAGTTCCTACTGTGGCTGCGCCTACTCTCAGACCAAGGTTGCGGGATGACTCAGAATGTTGTTGGGAGTCCATTTAGTCTTCTCGTATGGCAGGCGCGTATGTGAAATGGTCGTCAGACATGTTTGACCGGAACGTTGACGGTGAGTTGGTGTACCGCTATGTTGTTCCCATGTACTACACGTTAAGCTGCTGTCACATCTGACTGCCCAAAAAGACTAGATATCGCACAGTTAGACTGGCCGACCAAATGTAGACCCACGCATTTCAAAGTCTATCAGATGCTGGTAACGACATCTCACACGATTACGCGGCATCTCCATCACCTTCGCAGTAATCCCTCAACACCTGATGTTCACACATCTGATATACCCTACAACGTCTAGTAACAACACTAAACAGGAACAACAGTAACGTACTCTGTTGGTCGTTCTACTTGTCACAGAGAACTGCAACTCTAATCATTTACAGACCCACAGATGTCCAAAATTAAGCGCAGACTTTAATGCAAGATGCTTATAATAGTTCCCGCAATGAATCTTTGTCTCGAAAACTGGTCTTGTCTAAAGTATGCTAGCGACAAAACACAATCAATGCTTTCTCTGAGAGATAGCAATGGAAATACTATCGATGACAGTGCTGCCAAAGGAGAGTTACTAAACACATCTTTCCAAAATTCCTTCACCAGGGAAGACGAAGTAAATATTACAGAATTCGAATCAAGAACAGCTGCTAACATGAGTAACTTAGAAGTAAATATCCCCGGAGTAATAAAGCAACTTAAATCACTAAATGAAAGCAAGTCTTCCGGTCCAGACTGTATACCAATTAGGCTCCTTTCAGGGTACGCTGATGCAATAGCTATACTTAACAATGATATACAACTGCTCGCTTGACAGAAGACCCGTACCCAATGACTGGAAAGTTGCACAGGTCACACCAATATTCAAGAAAGGCGGTGGGAGTAATCCACTAAATAACAGGCCCAGATCATTAACGTCGATATGCAGCGCGATTCTGGAACATATATTGTATTCGAGCTTTATTAATTACATCGAAGAGAACGGTCTATTGACACACAGCCTACATGGTTTTAGAAAACATCGTTCATGTGAAACACAACTAGCTCTGTACTCACACGAATTTTTGAGTGCTGTCGTCAATAGATTTCAAATTTATTCCGTATTTCTGGATTTACATAACTCTTTTGACCCTGTACCTCACGAGCGGTTTATGGAATGTCGTCTCGGTTATATGACTGGATTCGTTATTTCCTGTCAGAGTGGTCACAGTTCGTATTAATTGACGAAAAGTCATCCATTAACGCAGAAATGATTTCCTACGTTCGCATAGTATTACAGGCCCTCTGCTCTACCGTGTTTATATAAATGATTTAGGAGGCAATCTGAGCAGTAGTCTTTAGTTGTTTGCAGATGATGCTGTCGTTTATCGTATAGTAAACTCATTACAAAGTCAAAACAAATTGCAAAACGACTTAAAAAGATAACTGCATGGTGTGAAAATTGTCAGTTAACCTCAAATAATGAAAAGGGTGAGGTCATTCATATGGATGAGTGCTAAAAGGAATCCGTTTGACTGTGAATCAGTCAAATCTAGAGACTGTAAATTCAACTAAGTACCTAGGAATCACAACTTAAAACGGGAAGAACACATAAAAATGTTGTGGGGGAGGCAAACCAAAGACTGCTTTTTATTGGCAGAACACCTAGAAGGTGCAACAGATCTGCTAAAGAGACTGCCTACGTTATGCCTGTTCGTACTCTCTGGATTAATGGTGAGCGGTCTGGAATCCTTACGAGATGTAGTTAACGTGGTACATCGAGAAAGTTCAAAGAAGAGCAGCAAGGTTTGTATTACCGAGAAACAGAGGAGAGAGTGTCGCGGACGTGATACAAGATTTTAGCGGGTACCATTAAAAAAAGGCGTTTTTCGTTGCAGCAGAATCCCCTCAAATGGGACTTAACTTCTGAGGTCATCAGTCCCCTAGAACTTAGAACTACTTAAACCTAACTAACCTAAGGACATCACACACATCCGTGCCCGAGGCAGGATTCGAACCTGCGACCGTGCGGTCGCGCGGTACCAGACTGTAGCACCTAGAACCGCTCGGCCACCGAGGCCGGCCAGAATCCCCTCACTGAAACTCACCAACTTTCTCCTCCGAATGGAAAAATATTTTGTTGATGAGGTCCTACATAGGGAGAAAGGATCATCACAATAAAGTACGGGAAATCAGAGGTCTCACGCAAAGATACAGGTGTTCGTTTTTTTCCGCGCGTTTTTCGAGACTGGAATAATAGAGAATTATTGTGAAGGTGGTTCCATGAACCCTCTTCCAGGCACTTAAATGTGGCTTGCAGAGTACCCATGTAGATGTACATGTACTCGTAGAAATTACGTTGACACCCAACCGTCTCTTCTGGGGCTTTACTTCTCTTTTGTCAAGGAATGTGTATGAGAACTATTTCCCAGTAACGTGCGCCGTAGTCTAGAGCAACCTGTGGTTAAATACGAGACAGGAAACAAATTTTTTGCCTTTACGCTCTCGAGAAAATCGGCTCATCGCAGCACTACCGCGAGGCTACTCAGAAATGTATCTCTGGAGAAAACTTCTCTGCAGAAGTGGTCCAGCTCCTGGTTGTAGGCTCAGTATGAGTCTTGCTGGCCCCTCGCCCTGTCTCGTACTGCAGAAGTGCCGTGGCTACTGCAGAGTGGCGCCAGCCAGATCTCACTGTGCCCGCAATGTGCTGCTGACGCTCTGCACCAGCTTTTCTTTGCTGCGGGCCACATTTACACACACACACACGCACACATATTTCCGCAGCGTCGCTGGAGGAAGGCGATTTGCAAGGCCGCGCCAAGATGCCGCCGCTGACTCCGACCATCCGCCGACGAAACAGCGGCCGAGGGAGGAACAAAAGAGCGCAAGACGCGGCCGACGCATAACTCGCGCAAGATGGAAGCGGCTGCTCGCATAACGCGGGGCGGGGCCCGCCGCCTTCCGGCTGTTTTTGTGCCTCTGCGGCATATTCTGTCACGGCCGGTGCCCGCGCCGCTATGCTAATGGCCGCGGTCTTTTGTCCCGCGGGTCGCTGAGCCGGCCCAGACGGGGCCGCGAGACATGCTAATACGGCCGCCACGCCGCGCGCGTGCGTCTTCCTTATTCCGGCAGAGGCCGCCGTCCTGCTACACAACAGAGGGCTCCAGCTCAGGCCACGCCTGATTCATCACTTCGTGTGCCGCGGTAAGAGGGTTATTACTCGTTTCACATCTCACGACGTGTACAGCCTGAATTACTCCCGTAACCCACAGCAATGTCGACTGGAGGACGGTCTTTGGAATACAGTAGATGGCAGGAATACATTACAGGGAGCAGAAGGGTATCTACAGCCTGTGACTACAGTCTCGGAGCATAAAGCGGAAGCTGCAGTTGAGAAGGAGTTATCACGGTATAAGTGTATATTTTTTATTTTTATAATTATATATTTTTATGATTTTGGTTGGAATGGCTTTAAATATTGTGGGCTAACATGAGACTTTTAATTAACTTATACCGCGATAAGACTAGTACGGACATCGGCTGCCCCGAAGTACGCACGATATAATATTGTTTAAACACAACGCGCGAATCACCGCCTTCTAATAAATAGTTTGCGTGAGCGCTGCTATTAAGAAAATAAAATATGCGTATTCTTAGGCAAACTGTAATTATTAATATGGGTCTCAGTTGCTACTGGTTATTTATGTACCAAATTACACAAAGATTAATTGAGATATTGCAGAATGTAATGTTGTTCAATATTTGCAAGGCAAAACTGGAGAGAATCTCGTTTGCCGTTACGCGGCCAAAATGAAACATACTGAACTCACTCAGTATTCTAAATATTAATAAACGAAATCTATTTTGACTCTTTTTAACATTGAAATTAATGAAAGATCAAAATTGAGAAGTCTCTCGCATTTACATTCAATACTATGATATGAAATTTTAATTAAATAATACAGTCAGCGTAATGGCTGACTAAATCCTGCGAGGGGAGATGTGCTCCCTGCACTACGAAGTCCTGTGAAAACTTGGTTAATTATAATTAATGGTTGCAATCATGAGAGGTGACAACTAAGTCAATAATACACACTTTCTAATGACAATTTCTATTATATTTTTCAAAATACAGATAAAACTTACGTTAATTGTCAGACAGCACTACAATGGCTACCTACCTCTAGACGAAACAAAACAAGAGAGTGATAGTTCAATCAAAGCATTGTATCTGATCATCATGGCCTATGTTACACAGAGATTATACCAAAAAACGGTGTTTTTTTTAATTACATCGATATTTGTGTTTTGATAATAATAACTTACGTTCTTTACTATTTGATATACATCGCGCACACGTGCACAGTCTTGAAATAATTTATAATTCATACGTCTCATAACAAAAACTTCCTTGCCCTTACTGCAAATGTCCATTTATGTGACGTACCGTCACAGAGTGAAAGAACGCTGTCCCCGACGTTATTCAACTTGTGCATTTGGAAGGCCATTAAAAATGACAGAGAGGAAACAAAAACTTTGAGATTTCCCGATGACATTGTACAGGATAATTCGTAATGGGCCGGCCGCGGTGTTCTCGCGGTTCTAGGCGCGCAGTCCGTGCGACTGCTACGGTTGCAGGTTCGAATCCTGGCATGGATGTGTGTGATGTCATTAGGTTAGTTAGGTTTAAGTAGTTCTAAGTTCTAGGGGACTAATAACCACAGCAGTTGAGTCCCATAGTGCTCAGAGCCAATTCGTAATGTTTTGACGATTTCACACTAGAGTACCACGCGCTAAGAACAAGATACAGCGACGAAGACGTCTGTTTACAACGCGCTGCGTCAAATTTCATCCCACACGCAGGTCCGTAACTATATCGCAGTGGTAGAAACCTGTCATGCGCGTGCGAGGTGCCTTTCGTAAACATGTCAAGGTTCAACCACTATATCCAATTACTGAACGAGCAGCGATATTGAGCTGCATAAGAAACGACAGTGCAACTGCCAAGGCATCGAGTCGAAAGTCAACCGACACTCGGAAAACCGCTCGAACTCCAGAGAACATCGAACGTGTGCGTAGCGCTCGACATAAGTTACGAAAACTTGGTTGCAGCAAGGTGGCGCGTCATGCCTCACATCCAACAAGACCTCGCAAGTTCTCCGTGAAGCGTCTGGTAATCGTATAATCTCCAAACGTTCTTGTGTTGAATAGCGGCCTCGCTCGCCTGGTTCAACAAAAAAAAAAAATCTTCAAATGTGTGTGAAATCTTATGGGACATAACTCAAAATGGTTCAAATGGCTCTGAGCACTATGGGACTTAACATCTATGGTCATCAGTCCCCTAGAACTTACAACTACTTAAACCTAACTAGCCTAAGGACATCACACAACACCCAGTCATCACGAGGCAGAGAAAATCCCTGACCCCGCCGGGAATCGAACCCGGGAACCCGGCCGTGGGAAGGACTTAACTGCTAAGGTCATCAGTCCCTAAGCTTACTCACTACTTACCCTAAATTATCCTAAGGACAAACACACACACTCATGCCCGAGGGAGGACTCGAACCTCCGTCGGGACCAGCCGCACAGTCCATGACTGCAGCGCATTAGACCGCTCGGCTAGTCCCGCGCGGTCTTACTCAACCGTGCAATGCTTTTACATACGGAGATGCCTGAAGGCGAGAGTGTGTTTCGACCTGCCGAGAAGCTTGCAAGTGAACTTTCCAGAACTCCTCCAGTATCACAAATTCTGTGAAAGCGTCAAAACATTGTGAAATGCCCTGTATAATGGAAGGTATATGGAAATTAGACCGACTATACAGTGTGTAAAGGGAATAAGTGCAGATGTTTCTATTGCTGACTGGGAATGGTGTATTGAACATTATCTCAGTATGTACGTCATTTGCAGACTAATAATTATAGCTATTACAAGTAGTATGTTTTTATGTTGGTTAGTTGGTTCAAATGGCTCTGAGCACTGTGGGTCTTAACTTCTGAGGTTAGTCCCTTAGAACTGAGAACTACTTAAACCTAAGTAACCTAAGGACATCACATACACCCATGACCGAGGCAGGATTCGAACCTGCGACCATAGCGGTCACGCAGTTCCAGACTTTAGCGCCTAGTAGCGCTCGGCCACCCCGGCCGGCTATGTTGGTTAGTATCTCCAAATACATGTGGCAAGAGCAAGCCATTAATGCTTATTTTCCCCTGGGCAGCAGGTAAGGGGCTTAAATGCGGAGACGTGGACGCATAACTATTGGCCTGTACTAACAGGCCATAATCCATTTAGAAGCGCAGTTACTACCTAGCAAAAAACATCAGGCCGTTTGTGGGGAGACTCTTCGATCTCTTCGATACGGACGTTGGTTGGTTTGAGGGAAAAAGGGAACAAACTACAGGGTCATCAGTCCCTCGTTTCTGACGCAAACAAGGCTCAGGGTAAAACAACTCCCAAAGTCGATGCAGAGGAAATACCATGTATGTACATATTAAGATACCACATATTAAAATGTCTGCAAGCTTATGTGCTACTCCATGTATAAGAGCGTGGAACGGGCGTTGTTAATACAAATTAGTGTGTGTTTCGATGACGATATTTAGTTGTGGGGTGCTCAACTTCGCGGTTGTCAGCTCCAGTAGAAATTCCCAGTCCTTGTACAGTCCAGTCTCGCCACTTTCACAAATGATTATGAAATGATGAGCAAAACACAAACACCCAGTCCCAGGGCGGAGAAAATCCCCGGCCTAGCCGGGAAGCGAACCCAGGACCCCGTGATCCGGAGGCAGCAGCGCTAGCCATGAGACCACAATCTGTGGACCGTCCATTTGAAATCAGGAGGGTGCAGCGTGAACGTTCACCACTATGCCATTTGTCTATTAGACATGCTCAAAGTAGCCGGCAGCGGTAGCCGAGCGGTTCTAGGCACTTCAGTCCGTAACCGCGCGAGTGCTACGGTCGCAGGTTCGATTCCTGCCTCGGGCATGGATGTGTGTGATGTCCTTAGGTTACTTATGTTTAAGTAGTTCTAAGTTCTAGGGGACTGATGACCTCAAATGTTAAGTCCCATAGTGCTTAGAGCCATTTGAACATGCTCATCGCGCTGTTAGCGAGTCGTGTGTGCATCCAACTTCACTGTGGAGGCCGGGAAGGAGGAACAGCAAAGTGCACTACGGTTTCTGACTGCTGAAGCAGTGTCAGGAAGTGAAATTAACGCCTGCATGTCTCCTGTGTACGGTAAGCACATTATGCCACGTGCGCGTTTGTTTGCGTCGAATAAACGATTTCGAGAAGTTTGGGTGTCATTGAAAGACAGCAGTCAGCCAGCACTGATTGTTCGTGTCATTACACCTTCTGTCATTGCTGCGGTGGATGCTGCGGTCAAACTCCAGGAGAACAGAACGACCTGATAGAGTGGTGGGAAGAGGACATCGGCATGGTGTCGCTGACGATGATCCACCATAGGTTGATGCCCCAAGAGAACTGACTTAGACCTCAGCTGTATCATCATCTTAGTAGTTCGTCAGGCCGCCAAGTCGCGTGGTAGGCGGCCAAGTAAGGCTTCCTCCACCGATGAAGAAGATAAGGGGATAACTACATCTGCAGGGTGGGTAAAACAGAGTATAAAAGCCAGTCAAATAAAAACGAGAATGAGGAAAAAAATAAGTAAACTGTTTATTATTTCAACATTACTCACCATGACTTTTAATACATTTCTCTCACTGTGAGGCAAGAAGGTCAGTGACTTCATGGAGAATGTTTGCGGTTGCCTACGGAACCATTGTTGTACCCAGGTGTGCACCTCTTCGTCCGAAGCAAACCGGCCGCCACGAATATTTTAGGGCTCAAAAAGTATGGAAATCGCGTGGGGAGAGGTCGGGACTGTATGGAGGATGTGTAACGAGTTCCCAGTGAAACTTCTGTAGCGTAATTGAAACAAGAGGCACGCCAGCTCCGGGAAAGTCATGATGTCCTGCTTCTTTGATTGCAAGGGTCCGCTACTCATTTACTTTCTGGGACAAGACGCCACAGTTTACGCACAGCGATACGTGGACTCTTCGTAAAAGCTGGAGCGCATCATGATGTCCAAACGCCCAGAAATACTAACGGTTGGCACAATTCTGTTGCAGGATAATCGCGCCCACATGTTGCCAAGGTTATTACGAGTGTTTTTCTGAGCGCACTATAGCTCTGTCGCGTAAAACTGAATGCAGGATGAGCAAGAAATCGTGTGCTTCCTTTTCCCACAGGCAAATGGTAAAATGCTCTAGTGATTCCGTTGTACATTAAGCGGAAGGGCGTCTCCATCACAGTTGGGGATGGATGACTGACGCGTATACAGACATCATGTTTATGAAACTTCCTAGCAGATTAAAACTGTGTGCAGGATCGAGGCTCGAACTCGGGACCTTTGCCTTTCGCGGGCCAGTGCTCTACCGCTGAGCTACCCAACTACGACTCACGACCCGTCCTCACAGCTTCAATTCCGCTAGTACCTCGTCTTCTACCTTCAAAACTTTACAGAAGCTCTCCATACACACAATTAGTAAGAAAGTAAACTTCCTGCCAGATTAAAACTGTGCCATGGACTCCTTAGAACACGCAGGCGACAGCTCATTGTTTCACTGCATGCGCAGCGTGGAGCGAGACATTTGAAAGTGATACGATACCCAAACTTATTTTACATCCAAACGGTACATTTCTAGACACAGCTTCCCTATCAAAACTTTATCTACTGTGTTCCCTCTACAACCATCGGCAGCCTGCTATAGAAATTCTGAAACGCCCTGCATATTGTCTTCTGAATATTGTTGATCACTTTTGCATGAACGTATTTTCTCTACCAGAGAAATGTTGATCTTACTAGAATGAAATTTTCACTTTGCAGCGGAGTGTGCACTGACATGTAGCTTCCTGGAGGATTGAAACCGTGTTCCGGACCAAGACTCGAACTCGGGACCTTCGTATTTTGAGGGAATCTGCTCTACCGATTGATCTTCCCACGACCAATCCTCACAGCTTCCGTTCTGCCCGTACCTCATCTCCTACCTTCCAAACTTCACAGACACTCTCTTGTGAAACTTGCAGACCTAGCATTCCTGGAAGAAAGGATATTGCGGAAACGTGGCTGAGCCACCGTATGAAGGATGTTTCCAGCATGAAGCTGGTAAGGTAGGAGATGAGATACCGGCAGAATTGAAGCTGTCAGCACGGATCCTGTGTTGTGGTTGGGTAGCTCAGTCGGTTGGCACGGTAGCTCGGCGTGTTCGGTCAGAGGGTTAGCTACTCTCGGAGATAGAAAAGCTGAGTCAATGGATGAACTTGAACAAGCGTCATGCGACGTCCGCCCGGATCAGATACAACGACCATTAAAGAACAAAATGAGAGCAACAACAAAAAAAAAAGTCGTTAGAGCCCTTGCCCGCCGAAGGCAAAGGTCCTGAGTTCGAGTCTAGGTCTGACACACAGTTTTAATTCGACAGGAAGTTTCAAATGTTGATGTGTTGGAATATTTGGACAACTATGTATCTACAATTTCAGTTTTCAAATGTGTAACAAATCCATTACGTATTTTCCTTTGGTCATTAATAATCTCTGCAGTCATTGATACACCTTAATTCTGGTACTAGAAGGTACTTAAAACAACGGGAAGTTTTCGAATGGATATTAATAGATGAACACTATTACTTTACTTACTTTCATTCATGTCAATGCATAGTACAGAGTCTACCGTTATTGAAAGTCACAAGAATTTTTATTTCTTCACTATCACGTCCGATAGATGAGCTCCCTTTGGGCGCACACATTCCTACAGCCTGATAAGAAAGTTTGCACGGCTCGACCAAACATTTCTGTAGTAATCCTGGAGATCTATTCTCGCATTCTGTAAGTTCTTCTGTGGTAGCAAGCCGAGTACAATAAACCGCATTCTTAAGGTGGCCCGACAAGAAAAAATCACATTCTGTCAGGTCATGCGATCTTGAGGGCAATGCAGTGTCACCGTGCCTTGATATGACACGGTTACCAAACAACTGTCGCACAGCTCCTACCATATCTGCCGCTGATCCGTCATGTTGAAATCAGCCGTTGGAAGGAAAGGAGGCAGTTCATGCGCAAGAAATCTGCCATTACGGCAACATGACGAACACATGTTATCGTGCATGCGCACTAATCATCATCTCCAAAAATGCAAGGGCCCAGAACGCCACTCTATGACATGACGCATCACACAGTAACCTTGCTGTTGTGCTGTTGTGCTCGTGCAGCTGAAGTGGATTTTGCTGAGACCAATAGCGAGGTTCTTAATGAAACTGTCATCGTGCCACTTTTTCTAGCATACGTTGAGCAGATCGTTAGGCTGAACTTGCTGAACGATCTGCAGCTTGTGCGGATGGAACTTTAAATCCATTTTCAGTATTTGTTGCACACTCGAACGATGCAACTGTAGAGACTGCGTGATGTCGATCAGGGCGCTGTGGGCTACTTACGAAAGCAGTTCGCACAGCCTCGGTATTGCCTCCCGGTTCGGGGTCTCCCTGTAGACTGCTTCTTCAGTGCAAAACCCGTTGCTTTAAAATTGCGGACTCATGTGTTGACTGCATGCCCTGAGGGAAGACGTCAATGCCGTCCGATTTAGTGTGCCTTTTCTGACCTTGAAACCCTATGAACTTCGTTTAAGCAATTTTTGAACCTACTCTGGATTGTAAATTTACGGTTCACATTTTTTTAAGCGTTTTGTAGTGCATGAATGTTGCTGAGCTCGCCCACAGGTTTACACTTCTGGAGGTTTTTAAGGCGGAACTTAGCCTTAGAACGGCTTGCTTAGCCTATTTCTGTGAGTTGCCAAGTACAAAGAATCTACCTTCTGCACTTGTGGTGCCCTTCATTCTAGATCTGTAACGCCTTCCTTTTGCTTTGGATACCATCTGCTCGCAGTGATAATAAATCCCTCTGCCGTGACACCGATACATAGGGTTGAAAATGTACTGGTCGATGGCAGAGTCGGCTATAGGGGGCGGGTGGAGCGGCAGAACTCTCCGCGAGCGGGTCCTGCACTATCGGCCCAGGGTCGAGTCGGTTAGGAGACCCAGCAAGGACTGCTGCTGCAGCGGAGGATACGGCAGTGTGTCTGCGGCGATGGATTGCTCTGGTGACACCAGGGCGGGTGGATGCGAACAAAGAAGTGCTTCCATCTCCACAGATTCACAAACTATGATCCTCTCGCCCAGCCATCGGCGAGCAGGGGCGTGACAATTCGGCGATGGTGAAATTTCTTGATGCCTTCTTCTCCATTAGGTAATAGCTGAGCTGCAAAGCATTTAACATTTTGGAGGCGAAGGCAGTTGGCACTCAGAGCCGACCATTGACTTGTGGAACAACGCCGAGATTCCACAATGAGCCGCATATATCGACAGTGTTACCGGCAGATCGAGCATATACGATACCAAAAACGGAGGTGCCATGAGACTGTCATTAAAGTGCTGAGAAACCTGGTAACAGGTACTCGACCACTCACCTTTGACTCCCTTCTTGCTCAGATGACAGACAGTGCACGATCTGTCTTTCTTGGAACGTAAACTATGCACTGTTCGTCATTTTGCAGAGGAATGAGTGGAACAAGGATTACGCCCCAGGTATTTGACACTGAAGGCAAGGAAGCTACACCTCTCCAACTGACAGGGTAAATCAGGTTCCTGGAACCGCCGAAAAACGGATTCAAGATTTTTGTAATGCTCCGTGTGCGTCGACTCGGTAGCGATAATATCGTAAAAAATAACTAACAAAATGCAGAATGCCTTTAATACATAATTTTAGGCTATTTGTACTGCTGATATGCAATTTATTTGATACTCACAAGAGAAACTGCCCATTTCACCCCCGTCAGATTTAGTGGTAAAATGTCCCAGTGTTGCCAAAAACTGAACACAGATTACGCATGAAAACAGGCCGAAGGTATACTGAACCGTGAAGAAAGAAGCAAAATAGAAAAAGTGAAGGGTCCAAGATCAAGATGTGTAACATCTAGCGAATTTGCAATAACCAAGACGTCGTGGTTATGTGGTCACTGTGTTGGACTATACAGCGGGTGAACCATATGCAAATCTCCCTCATGCCCATTCTTTCCCTCGAGATTATGAACCTCCCGTCCAGTCTTGGACGCATCTGTTCCCTGCTGCAGTCTTGAAAATTGTCATACTATACATTAGTTATAGAATATGAGTCACGTAGTAAGAATATATTAGTGTAGCTAGTAAATGTAATGAATAGTGAGAGCAGGCGAGATGCCGTATAGACCTCTCACAGAAATATAAACAACAAATAAACGGATATGAAATGTATTACAACCAAGAAATTCAAGAGCCAAAACTTCCAAAACGGGACGCAAGAGCCATAACATGTGGTACTTGTGTAGCACAAAGAGAGGTATATGCGTCTGGAGTCTCTTCGTTACACTTCACTGTTGCAAACGGACGTTCCACCAAGACACAGACACAAATGTGAATACAGCGAACAGACGCGTTAATGACCGAACAGACAGTTCATAGTTTTGTGAAAGAAAAGGGAACAACAGGGAGCTTTTAACACAGATCGCCCCTTTGGCAGTCCAGCACGGCGACCACATAACCTCAACGCCACTGTAACTCAGGTCGCTCGATGTTGCACATCTTATGCTTGGAGTTCACTGTTTCACTGTTTCTATTTGCCATTTTCCCCAGTTCAGTGCCATCTTACGACATAATCTAAATGGCGGGGGGGGGGGGGGGGGGGGGGAGGAGGAGGAGGAAGGGCAGGGCGATTTGGAGTTTTCAATGTCACCATTTTTGTAAGCTCATTTCTAACACATGCTATTTTACTTTCAGATATGTGTGCGTTGTTGTTTGAATATTATTTATACATTCTTTCGTAGAACTACCTTACAGTTATCGCAACATAAAACGTTTGCGCGTTCTCTCTCTAGTCTGAGATTTGCATTGTGTCTCATTCACTGCAAGGCTACTCCTTTCTGAGCTTGGCCTCTTCAAGGAGGCAGCAGCTACTTGTTTATAAGAGTTCAAATACTCTTCCTCTGATTTTCGTCAAGGCTACATATCAAATCGTTTTTACTATTGCCCATTGCCTCTTGCAATCTCGTGAGTTTACAGATGTTGACTGGCGTGTGAAGGAAATTTTTATTCATTTTTGATGAATTATTCTGGAAAAATCAGTTAACTGAAACGTCTTCTCTCTGTTCTAGTAGTACATGAAATCATGCTACGAGAAACGCAGACGCACGGATTTAGTGGGGAAGTGGAGCGGACTGGTTGTACACTGGATGTCGAACATTACTCATCACAAAAGTTTATTAATTTTCAGAAACCCAACAAACTTTTTTATACATTGGCTGAACAGTCAACACCGTTCGCTATCATTTAATTTGTTTTGTTAACGGCAAGTGTTAGTTTCTTCCTTCATTTAAGTTGTAACAATCATTTGTTAATCAGTTCCATACCACACCGAAACCCTTTGTTTGGTTTTCTAAAATCCAATTACAATACCTCATGCACAGACAACACAAAAAAATTTAAATACCAATATTAAAATATTTTTTAAACTACCTCAATGGAACAAAGTTGCATTTCAATGCCTTAAGCTGAAATTTGAAAAAAAGAGACAGTACGAGAAAACAGTTCTTTTACAACAGTCTATAAACTAACAATTACAGAGGACACTTGACATTAAATTTTCACAAGTTAAATCAGTCTACCAAAAACATTTACGAGAGCACATCATAACAAATAGTTTAACCAAAGCTCACGCCGAAAATAATCGGTTTAAGTTCTCACGCGATCATTTACAGTTAGTTAACCAAAGAAAATGCAGTTTACAAAATTCAGTTTAGCAACAACAGTTACAAACAAATTAACCTACGAGCTCTCTACTATTTCCGGTAATTACTACATTCTGCACACAGTCCTCAAACAATAACAATTCCAGTGTTGTATATAACCGTACACAGTGAGATGTTACAATAACAGAAAAGACAAACTTTTATCAAAATACCATGTACAAACTAGCCTTGCTTAACGTTACTGAACATCCACCTACCCCTTGAACCTGTCGTGCCTTTGTAATACTCGCACCACACTTCCCAAACCTGACTCCCAGAACAACAGGTCCTTCTCGACCAATACACCAGGTTACAGTTCATGTCCTATTTCCGACAAACCGAATCAACTTATTCGTTACCGGCGCTGTCCATATTTCTTCCCGTCGTAGAAGATCAGCTTCACAACACAGTTCTACGAGGTTCTAGAACAAGATCAATACATTGGATGAAACTGAAACTAGTCCCCTCGTTTTCAATGACGGAAAGTTTCAAAAGCTCCAAAAGCTAAATACCATCATTGTGCACAAGGTGGCTTCTTCCTCCGATCTAGCGTAAAGTCTGAGCATGTGGCTTCCTTCTCAGACGCACACTCCTTTGCTCCCAGCAGCCTCTCCACTCACTAGCCGTTACGCTCGTAAACTCTTGGTGCGCGTGCACTATCTTTGCCCACCCGTGCCCTCTCTCTCGATGGCCTCACACGTCTCATCCACACCCCCAGAGACATTCTATGAAGACTAACCAGTCAACTGATCCCAACAAAAATCTCGATCCATCTGACAAGGTTCACTGTGCTTTATTGAATTTGTCTTGAGACAGAGCCATCTAAGTGCAAGGTCATGATTTCAGATCTCACATTAACATAATCAAATCTGAAATACTAATATTTTATTGCAGATATTGTGAATTGTTATAAACAATTGGTACAAAATGGTTCAAATGGCTCTGGGCACTATAGGACTTAACTTCTGAGGTCATCAGTCCCCTAGAACTTAGAACTACTTAAACCTAACTAACCTAAGGACAACACACACATCCATGCCCGAGGTAGGATTGGAACATACGACCGTTGCGGTCGCTCGGTTCCAGACTGTAGCGCGTAGAACCGATCGGCCACTACGGCCGGCCTATAAACAATTGCATTCAGTTGTAAGCCGGTAAGCTGGGACGCTGGGAAGCGAAACGTATTGGGTGATTACTGGTTGTTAAAGAAATGCTTTTAAACGCATTATTTGATACTAGGCACATCGACATAATTACAATATTGCTGAACTGTTACAACGTGCTCTAATACACCACTGTTAGTGCTCATAACTTTCAAGGAATTTAATTTAGTACCTTACAAAGTACACTAATTTTTAACCACGTATACTGAATCAAAAACTACTAAAGCTCACTTCAAGTGGTCTCCACATAATTTCAATCAGATTGAACTACTAACCTTCACAAACATAAAAATCTTGTAGTAACTGATTTGTATTTAGCCACCTTTTCCAAAACTGTAAGTTGAAATTATCTTCAAAGAAATGAGCTTAAAAAAATCCTGTTTCTTTAGTGCGGAATGCTCGACAAAGCCTTTTGTTTTTAACAAGCCTGCGCCCAATGACAATTTTCATATACATATACATTCTGCCCTTAGCCTTAGCCTATACAATAAAAAAATTAAGCTGACTTCTTAATATCTACCCTCTTTTTTCGATCGGTCAAGTTCTCAACAGTTCTAGTATGGCCTCTCTCTGGGATTAACATTACCGAGGTGTATTTGTAAACAGCTCGCCTTATTACCAGTTTTAATAATTAATATTAGGCCGAGAGTACTAATTCTTTGCGGATAAGTTACATTTGTATGGAAACACGTCCATTATTAATACAGATATGTTCTCGAACATAAACACTTTCTAGTGTTGCGACGTAACGTCTAGACCCTTGTTTTCATTCTTCACAATGCCTTTAGAAAAGATCCCCTAGGTTAAGAAGCGTTATCCTTATGCAACTTTATCGATCACCAGCTCAAATGTTAGTCATTCCTGGTGGATGCATTCCAAACCTATGCATCATGATCTCGGACTCTGGCGCTGCTACCAACGGACAAGGCTCCCGTCACTGTACCAGCTCCCTCGCCTCCATTCGCAGAGTCCACACAATTCCTCCTGCCTGTGAAGGCAAAGGGAAGTTTCTCGCAGCGGCACGCTCTCTGTCGGTGATCACAGTGACTTGCAGTTTCCCTCCTTACTGACTACCCGTCTCTGTCTCATCCTGTAACTGTCCTCTACCTTCAATTCTTTTCTTTATTGTTGTTTCAACCCCTTGCACCCCATAGGGGCGGCGTGGGGGCTGTCAGCGGTACAGTCAACCAGCTCTTCAACCAAAGACAACAAAAACTAAATAAGAAAAAAGAACAAAAAAGAGGAAGATGAGATGTTTACAAAGAATTTAACATTTTAAAGGTGAAAATGAAATGTAAGTTATTATAGATACAAGACATATGACTTTTTACACTTGTAGTTAAAAACAGGAATAATAAAAGGTAAAACGGAACACAAGGGGAGCACATTTAAAAACAATTAAAACACGATATCGAAAGACTGATATTTAGAAGATGCACTTTCCTGGCACTAAAACTCGAAGGACGTTCCCTGGGAACGGAGTCTGTTGTTAAAGGGAAAGGTTAGTTAGTGAGGAGGGTAGGGTTGTGATGGAATAAGGATGAACGACTGTTGCATAGCTGGTGAGATAGAAGAGGGGATGGTGTAGAGGGGTATTACTGAGGATAACAGCTGACGGGGAAAGATGGGCGAAGAAAGACAAGCAGATGGGGAAAACTATAGCATTACTGGAGACGAATTCTCAAATGGTGTAGTGTGTTTGAAAGTGTTCAGTATTAGTGAGGAAAGGCGGGAATTTGATGAGTCGGTAAAGTATCCTTGAGGGGGAAGGCAAGTGGATGCAGAAAGCAAGGCAGATTGCATGGCTTTCCGGGATCAGGACGAGTTTATAGAACTTGGATAAGGTTCCCTGTTACTCTGTACTACCATTATATAGACATACGACATAGTACATGTTTTTGTTAGCGTTCAAACAGCGATCCAACTTAGCTTGGTGTAATCGATAATGTAGCACTGCCCAATTTGAGACTGCCAAAATTAATGCGTTAAAAAAACTCTGAACAGCAGTTTTCGTAACTTTTTTTAGACGAAATGTTATGTTTTTTGTGGCCTGTCACCTTACCTTCCTCAGTTCCTCACCTGCTAACATATTCATATCCGCCGCCTAGACAAGACACAATTTATTTTTTCTGCTGTAAGCTATTATAATTTGTCACGTAATTTTTTAACTCATTGTGATTGGTCGGGTGGTGTAATGGTGGCTCACGTGCATGGAAACCGGGAGATACTGAATCGATTCCAGATCGCACACGGAAATTTTCAGTCTGCTATTAACGTAGCCTTTACTTTTCCTTGATATGAGGTGTCGAGAGGAACCACGAGCTTTTAGAATTCCACATTATTAACCAGTAGGTCCCCTTCTCCAGTTTCTTTATTTCCGAGAGCCTGAAAACTGTTTATGTGGTCAGCCAGAAATCGATAGAGAACATAATGACCATAGTTTCCATCTGAAAGTCCACATGCTTCTTTTGTTGATTGAAAGAAATGTTTCTAACTTTGTCTTTACTCAACAGCATCAGGAATTATAATTGTAAATGAAAGTTCTAACTGATCGACATATTTTATGAATTTTCGCATGCGCAACATAGGAACATTTATGATAACAATAATAATGAAGACATTTCTATCATAAACAGCACTATGAGCAGTTCTGAGGCGACCCCTACGGTAAGTTCCAAATAAACGGCTTTCACACAGATTTTACATAAGCAAAGTTATTTGCTTGCCACAAAAGTTGAAAATAATGTCATCACTTGCCACTCGGTTTTGTTAACATTATGGGCGGCACACAAATGTTACTTTCGCCGAATCTAAGCGATCCACGACGGTGTACAGTCCACGCGAGTCAGCTTCATACTTGTGCCAAAAACCTAGGTTTAGCACAGGCATACATCCGATGTAGCGCATAAGCCGGAGTCTGACACACGCGGACCGATTTATAGCGGAGCGCGAAGTGAAGTCCGCACTGCCTCTCAGATTGTTTTCATATACTGGCGACCGAAGGGAACACCTGCCGTCATTCGCTCTTTCCCCAAGCAGCAGCATTTAAATGGCATCTTTCTCTGGCACATATCATTTTATAATTCTATTGTGTATCAATTTACAATTTTCGTAATTTTTGTATAAATGGAATTTTAGCTTGCTTACATATAACCGTTGCCGTCTAGAATTTTTAGAACGGAACTGACAGTAGAACTTGAACTTTATCTTCAACAGACCTTGTATCGATTGTTATTCACATCAAAGTCTTGAAGCTTGTTATAGCTTCATTATTTAATAGATGTAATCAAGTGCTGTTGTCAGACCTGTCTATCATTAAGATAACTGGTATTTAATCTCCTAAAAATAATGTCGTCTTTGTTCAAAATTTAGTTTTCAGTAAATTACTCGAAAAATATTAGAGGTAGCTTAATGGGGTCACATGCTTCAGGTTTTTACATCAAACTGACGTTTCATACCAATTTTCATATTTCTAATATTTAGTGGCTTCAGTTCTTAGTAAAAACGTGAATTCTGATCAAAATTTTGTTCCGATCACGTTGAAACTTGTAACAGTTAATTCTGACATACGATTGCACATTCGGACCAATTTTTGGTTTTATAGCTTTATTAGTTACCGCCACTTTATTTTTTTCTTAAAACTATGTATTTTGGGGAAAATATCCATCTGATCAGTCTAAGATTTAACAATTTATGCATTGATATACTGAAGAATATGTTGACAAAGTTTGGAAAAGCAACTTTAATTTTTAATTTCATCCTTACATTACGGTGCAATACTTGTATGCTACGCACAGGCGCGTTATGTTTCTTTGGCGCTCTTAACAGTGAATTTGAGTACGTGCCGGCACACCCTCTCCCCTCTGTGCCTCAAATGATACAGCGCTTTTTTCGCGACAACAGGACGACATGTATTACGTCAGACGGTCCGCCTCTCTACGAGATCTTTATTTTTATAGGAACACACGGCACTTGTCTGTTTTATTGTTTATTTAACTACAACCCAGGTTTCGGCCTTTTATGCCTCTTTCAAGTGTTTGATTTTGTATCTTTAACATATATTGCAGAACACATAAGATGTTGTCAGGATCAAAGTTGTCCAAAAAATTAAGAAATATATTGGCCCCTCACGAAATGCCAGATGTAAAAACGCAATCTTGTAACAGGTCAGTAATAATCGTGGAAGCACGTCATATTTGACTATATACGACATGGATGAGTTGAACACCTGAACTGAACCCGTCATAGGACGGAAATAGTACGTTCCTATTCAAAATATTACGTACTCATGCCCCTCTACACGTCCTAGAAGTTTGTAACAGTAATTTCCGAATAGCTTTTAAAATTTTTTCTGGCCGAAAAACATGCAACAGTTAAAAAAGGTTTCTTTCGAGAATGAAATTTGTGGGGGTGGATTAAACCGCGAATAGATCAAGACGTTTTGATTCTAAGCTTCCAGTTAAGTGAAAGAGCTAGTTCCATTCTTCTTATATTCCCAACTCTGTCTACGACTTATTCGTCTTTTTGTACTGTAAAAGGGACAGTTAGTAACACGTGTATACACTGAACCTCCAGAGAAACTGGTACAGGCGTGCATATGCAAATACACAGCTATGTAAACAGGCAGAATACGGCGCTATGGTCGGCAACGCCTATATAAGACAACACGTGTCTGGCGCAGTTGTTAAATGGGCTACTGCTGCTGCAATGGCATGTTATCAAGATTTTAATGAGCTTCAACGTGGCATTATAGTCGCTGCATGAGCGATGGAAGACAGACCATCTCCGAGATAATGATGAAGTAGGGATTTTCCCGTACGACCATTTCACGAGTGTACCGTGAATATCAGGAATCCGGAAACATCAAATCTCCGACATCGCTGTGGCCAGAGAAAGACCCTGTAGCGACAGGACCAACGAGGACTGAAGAGAATCGTTCAACTTGACAAAAGCGCAAACCTTCGACAAACTGCTGCAGGTTTCAATGCTGGGCGATCAAGTGTCAGCGTGCCAACCATTCGACGAAACATCATCGGTATGGGCTTCCGGTGCCGAAGGCCCACTCGTATACCGTTGATGATTGCACGATACAAAGCCTTATGCCTCGCCAGGGCCCGCCAACTCCGACATTGGACTGTTGATGACTGGAAACATGTTGCCTGGTCCGATGAGTCTCGTTTCAAATTATATCTAACGGATCCATGGGCGCTGCGAGTCATCATAGGACTGTTCAAGCTGGTGGAGGCTCTGTAATAGTGTAGGGCGTGTTCACTTGGAGTGATATGGAACCCTGATACTTCTAGATATGACAGAATCCTGTCTGATCACCTGCATCCATTCATGTCCATTGTGCATTCCGACGGAGTTGAGCGATTCCAGCAGGACAATGCGACACCCCACACTTCTAGAATTGCTACAGAGCGGTTTCAGGAACACTCTTCTGAGTTTAAACACTTCCACTGACCACCAAACTCCCCCTAATTGAACAATATTGAGAATATGTGGGATTCCTTGCAAGCCGGCCGCTGGTGGCCGTGCAGTTCTAGGCGCCTCAGTCTGGAACCGCGTGACCGCTCGGTCGCAGGTTCGAATCCTGCCTCGGGTATGGATGTGTGTGATGCCCTTAGGTTAGTTTAAGCAGTTCTAAGTTCTAGGGGACTGATGACCTGAGATGTTAAGTCCCATAGTGCTCAGAGCTATTTGAACCATTTGATTCCTTGCAACATGCTGTTCAGAAGGAATGTCCACCTCCTTGTACTCTTACGTATTTATGTACAGCCATGCAGGGTTCATGGTGTCGGTTCCTCGCAGCACTACTTCTGACATTAGTCGAGTCCATGCCACATCGAGTAGCAGAAATTCTGCCTGCATTGGGGGGGGGGGGGGGGGGGGTCCTACACGATATTAGTCAGGTGTACCAGTTCCTTTGGCACTTCAGTGTATCATAGGTAGTGTTACTGAAGCTTCCACAATTGTTTCGATGTTGACTACGAGCGAGCAAAACACTGGAAATGGTCTCACAAAACATAACAAAATGGACCGTCATAGGTCAGTAAATGTTTTTTACACGGAACTTAGGCCGGTGGAAGGACCAGTATAGTTTAGAGCACCCATGAAAAAAATCATCGATTTTTACGAAATTTGCTGTACACGCAACACTACTGAAGGAGTTTTCGCAGCGTGGCCCAGTCCACTCGGGACTGCTTGCTGACTTACTACGAAAAGCAGGGAAGTGAGGTCGTGCGGCAGACTCTCGCCGAGTCCGACTTCCTTTCGTCAGCGCCTTTCAACGCGAGGCCCGACGATGCCCTTATCTTAATTGGCAAAACTCTCGTTTTAATTGCCTTATTAAAACTGGAGTAACGGCCCGGCATTCTGCTTCATTAGAGACGAGGCCGCACGTGGAAATGGGATTCCGTGAGGGGGGAGGGGGTGGAGTGGGGGCTGAAAATACTGTCGACATGGCGACGCAGGACGGGCAATCTCTTAAAACCGTTCAGTCGGAGAGCGGAGATAAGAAGTTGAAAAGGAATATTTTTTCGGTAACTGGCGCAGCGCACAGGCACCGTGGCGGTGCTATCTTTGCAATATCTGCAGAAGTAATGAATGTCGCAAAACTGTGGTTCGGAAACGCCTTCAGGGTGTAGTAATAAGGAGGGAGGATGCGTCTTCCTCCACTGACTCTACAGGCTGACTTTTCGATCTGTTTGGAAAATAAAACGGCCTACATATAATGCTGATAATAACCGAAAAATTGTGCACTGTATTTCGCGCAAACTAATATTTACAGAGCTGAAACTTCCTGGCAGATTAAAACTGTGTGCCCGACCGAGACTCGAAGTCGGGACCTTTGCCTTCCGCGGGCAAGTGCTCTACCAACTGAGCTACCGAAGCACGACTCACGCCCGGTACTCACAGCTTTACTTCTGCCAGTACCTCGTCTCCTACCTTCCAAACTTTACAGAAGCTCTCCTGCGAACCTTGCAGAACTAGCACTCCTGAAAGAAAGGATATTGCGGAGACATGGCTTAGCCACAGCCTGGGGGATGTTTCCAGAATGAGATTTTCACTCTGCAGGGGAGTGTGCGCTGATATGAAACTTCCTGGCAGATTAAAACTGTGTGCCCGACCGAGACTCGAACTCGGGACCTTTGCCTTTCGCGGGCAAATGCTCTACCAACTGAGCTACCGAAGCACGACTCACGCCCGGTACTCACAGCTTTACTTCTGCCAGTACCTCGTCTCCTACCTCCCCGAGTTCGAGTCTATTACGTAACGCATGTAACTGCTTGGTCAGACATAAAACAAAGTCATATAAGATATGTTCATACTGCAAAGAAATTGTGGAGCTATTTCGTGTAAAAGACTTCCCTGTGGAAAATTTCATTCGTGAACCAACTACACTGAAGAGCCAAAGAAACGTACCTGCCTAACATCGTGTGGGGCCCCCGCGAGCACGCAGGAGTGCTGCAATACGACGTGGCATGGACTCGATTAATGTTTGAAGTTGTGCTGGGAGGAACTGACACCATGAATCCTGCAGGGCTGTCCATAAATCCATAAGAGTACGACGCCGTGGAGATCTCTACTGAACAGCACGTTCCAAGGCATCCCACCTATGCTCAATAATGTTCAAGTCGGGGGAGTTTGGTAGCCAGTGTCCTGCTGGAATTGCCCTAGTCCGTCGGAATGCACACTGGACATTAATGGATGCAGGTGATCAGACGGGATGCTGCCTATCTAGACGTATCAGGGGTTCCATATTACTCCAAGTGCACACGCCCCACATATTACAGAGCCTTCACCAGCTTAACAGTCCCCTGTTGACATGTAGGGTCCATGGATTCATCAAGATGTCTCTATGCCGTACAAGCCCTTCCGTTCGATACAATTTGAAAAGAGATTCGTCCGTCCAGGCAACGTGTTTCCAGTTATCAACACTCCAATGTCGGAGTTGGCGGCCCCGGGAGAGGCGTAAAGTTTTGTGTCGTGCACCCATCAAGGGTACACGAGTGGGCCTTCTGCACCGAAAACCCATATCGATGATGTTTTGTTGAATGGTTCGCACGCTGACACTTGATAGCCCAGCACTGAAATGTGCAGCAAGTTGTCGAAGGTTTGCTCTTCTGTCACATTGAGCTATTCTTTTCCGGCCCCAGCGATGCCGGATATTTGATGTTTTACCGTGTTCATGATATTCACGGTATGCTCGTGAAATGGACGTAAGGAAAAATCCCTATTTCATCGCTACCTCGAAGATGCTGTATCACATCGATCGTGTGGTGACTGTAATACCACCTTCAAACTCACTTAAATTGTGATAAGCTGCCATTGTAGCAGCAGTAACCCATCTAACGACTGCACCAGACACTTGTTGTCTTAAATAGGCGTTGCCGACCACAGCGCCGTATTCTGCCTGGTTACATATCTCCGTATTTGAATACGCATGCCTATACCATTTTATTTGGCGCTTCGGTGTAAAAGCGGTTGTATGAGGCCTTTCTTTTATAGATGTGTTATCTGAAACATTTAGCTACAGTTTCCAGCTACTTCCCTACATAGTTGTCGCTCCAACTTAGAAACTTGTCGTAGCGTGGTACCAACGTTCCAACAGTCTCGTCACATGTGTCGAATGGCATGAGTTCGCTAGTCGATAGCGACTATGGATCGGTTAGCTTCGAAAGTCGATTGCGAAACGGACTGAGGCGGCAATGGACACTGCCAGTTGGATGGCGGACCACATTGAGACAACGGAAAGGGACGTGTGTGCCGATGTCTGAATTGCAACGGTGCACAGGGGAACCGTTTTTTATGTGAGAAGCCCCCAGTGATGGCTTCGTTTGGAAGTACTTGACAAATTCTTAATCCACTGGTTTGTACAAGGAAGCGAACGAAATGGAGCATGGACGTTAATCGTACATGAGCCTTTAATGAAAATTTGGGATATGAGAGTGAATTCGTATTCTGAGCTAGTACTTCTGGGCTGATTTGAAGGTATGTTCCCGAGCAAGACAATTCCGAGGATACTAGTTGGCCATTATTTTTACGAGTGAGCAGTGTTTGACAGTATACTAGCCGCTTTAGTTGATGGGAATGTCACGCCGCCTTGGTCGGCATTCGTAAAATTCATTTGAGAGCATCAGATCTGAAGTATCCAAGTGTCAGGGTAAGACCGCTTGTTGCCACTGGCATTTTTGGCAGTTGCGCTCGCGTGGTGAATGTACTTGTGTGCCACGCGGTCTTCGAGGGACCAAATGAACAATGTGTGTATGTTGCAAATCAAAGCTGTAACAGAACATTGTCACAGTGAATATACATTCCTACAGAACGGTCCTATTGGTGATAGCTTTATGTATTGTGTGCTCGCATAAATTTGGTTGGCGGAACTGTTGAAACAAACTGTATAATCAATCGGAACACTGGTTCTTCTGCATGGTGTTCGTGTAGAAGAGGCCTTAGTCAGCCAGCTGGAGTGTGGTATATGTCTTCGTTGCACATGAGCCCTTTCGTATTGACAAATAGTTGTTCCCGGTCTGGACTCTTCGAACAGAACCGCTGGTTCGGTACTATGAGTGAAATAGAAGGGCTACCGATAGACTGATGAGAACTGGGCTTCTACGAAAGGCTTGAATCGCACTCAGATGGAGATCCAGATATGGAATTCTACAAGCAGCACCAGCCCAGCGGTCACAAATTACTCCTACTACTACTACTGCTTCTACGACTACTCGGCTCTACAGCTCTTGAAGGGCTTTCCGTCTCCATCCAATGACGCCCAGCTTTTTCATGTCTTCTTCAACTCCAGCCACCCATCTCTTTCTGGGGCTTCCCCTCCGCCGTCTGCCTCCAGGCTTTCCATCAGAAATCCTCTTACATGCTCTGTCTTCTTCCATTCTGACCACTGCCCTGCCCTCCGCAGTCTTCTTATTTTAATGGTAGTAACAATGTCAGGTGTTGCAGTCCTGCTCTCCTATGAATGCGCCAAACTCATATATCGGGCCATATATTTTAAGTAGCTCCTTTATCTCCCATACGCTAAGGATCCTTTCCTCATTTACAGTCATTGTCCACGTTTCGACACCATACATAACAACTGGTCTTACAATTGTTTTGTAAATGAGGATTTTGGATTTTCGTGATAGACGCTATCTCCTAAGCATGGGTAATGCGGCAAAGTGGCATCTGCTACCTGCTGCTATTCTGGTTTTCACCTCACTGCCGATGTCATTTGTCTCAGTGATAGTCGACCCAAGGTACTTGAAGTCACTCACCCTTTCAAACTCCCTGTCGGCGATCGTGAGATTTGGTAGGTTTTGTTGGTTGCTCATTGTCATACACTTGGCCTTTTCGACGTTGAATGTCAGGCCAAGTTCCCTTGCATCTTTCTCTAGTTGTTGATAGGCTTCGCCTAGCACAGCAGTGTTTCGTGCGAGTAATACCACATCGTAATGCCACATACTTTGTCCAGACATGGCTAACAGTACTTTTACTTGTCCACGAGCTTCGCGTTTGCCTGCACATATATCCACGTTTGGTTACCTGCCCAGTCACACCCCAGTCCCACATGTCGTTCCCATAAACTTTGATGTTAATTGTTGGCTAAACTGTTCCCAAAACAAAAAATATGTCTGTATTTTCTGTAGGGGCCTTTCTGTACATATATATAAATAACTCTGAGTCGTGGCTGGCTCCCATCATGCCTTGTTTTATATCATTGATTGCAGTCCTGTTGTGTCTTATTTCTTCTTCGGTTACTGCCTTAACATTGCTGTCTTCTCTCTTTGAGTGGCAGCAGCAGAGTGTGTCGATACTAGTACTGTTGTACTACCTTTGGGATGGCGGATATATTTTCCAGGAGTGCGGTGTGTGGCTGCCGCGCGGTTGAAGTTGTTCGGCACTTCTTGCGAGGGTTACGAAGTACGTCGTCCATCTATCCTGGACACCTACTGTCAAGCCTCAACTGCTAACACATCTCTTCGTTTGATACTGGTTGTCACTTTCTGGGAGATTCCCACGAGCAACAACGTGTGCGCATTGAAGTCGGCCAGAGTTGCAGCCGTTTTCCTGTGTGGTGTTAACTTAATTTAATACATTCTTTCATTAATGAAGGGTACCAGCGGTATCTTCCGCCTTGTGGCCGTTGACGTTCCGGTTACCTGCCCTGGGCGTTGATGTAATTTTCAGCAGTGTATTTTCCTCGTCGTGTCGATGCTGTCCAGCGCAGCGTGTAGTTCGACAGCTAACGTGTGCTGGTAGTTTTGAGCGTTTATCTGACTTGACTGGATTTGGTACCAGTACCAAAAACGTTGTGCTATTGACATCTTGTTGTCGTTTGCCGATCGGGTGGAGCAGAACTGATCATGTTGGTTGGTTCGTCGGTTGGCTTTCGGTTGGGTTGCCTTTCGGTTAATAGGTTGACGGTCTGGCTGCTGTCTCACCTAAACATGCGTTAGTGTTACCTCCCCAGGCTGACCCATGGAACCTTCTGAGCGCCGATCCTTGTGTGATTTCCTTTTTAGTCTAAAGTAATTTGTGTGACCTTCAGCCTGGTTTTAGCTTATTAAAATTGGAAGGCTTTTCTTCTTAGGCTTTAAGCCGTAAAAAAAGGAACAAATTGTTTCTTGTTTAGTATGTGGCCTTCAGCCGACGTTCAGCCTCTTCAAATCAAAAGTTGAAAATTTTTGTCTAGGCCTTAAGCTGCGTTTTAGGGTTTGTATGTGGCCTTCAGCTGAATTTTCCAGCTCAAATTAAAAATTGTAAATTTCTTTGCCTGGGCTTTAAGCTGTCAGATTGTTTGGGTTTCGTATGTGGCCTTCAGCCGAGTTTTATGTGAAGGATTTTAGGATAAAGCCTTCAGTCTATTTTCATTTAAATTTAGAAGCTCTTCCCTTTAGGTCTCAAGCCGTGAATTTTTTTTCTACAGAAGTGAAACCTCCAGAAGAACTCCTGTACCTCTATTCCTTGATTAGGCCTTGTGCCTTGGATTTTCAATGTGACCTTCAGCCGATCTAAATTAAATAAAGGAGATCATACGTTAAAACCTTGAGAGTTTTTGATTCTGGCTTGTGTGATTGTGTGTTTTAACAAATGAAGTTCATATGTTGAGTGCAACTGCAGGAACTTATTTTGGCTCCTTTCCACAAATGTAATCTCATCCGCTCTATCCTGCTAGCTCAGGGATTTCAAACTCCTTACACACAGTCTACCAGAAATGTTACGTCAAGCTTCAAGGAGCTGTAGAGGGTGTCTTAAGGAACAAATCGAAGATAAGAACCTATATCCAGAAAAGTTATCTAAGACGCTACAGTGTGTAGATGTTGTAGGCTCCGGCACCTGCCACTAGGCCGCGTCTTCCTATGCTGACGGATAGTATGTGGAATGTCTCGCAATGTCATTTGTTATTCAGTGACGACAGCTGATTGCCACGACCGCTAGTGGAGAAAATGGAGATAGCTACTGCGTAGGCACGCCTTGTCTTCTAGCAATGTGCTTCTCTGCTGCCTTTGTGGATGACGGTTTCGGACGCAATTTTCCATCTGTGGTTTCTTTCTCTCCTGTATAACAAAAAGGGTTGAAAGTGCTAGAGGGTTCCAGGAGAAAAATAAACATCAGATGGAGACCAGCGTCGGAAACCGTCATCCATCAAGACAGCAGAGCATCGCATTCGTAAGAGACAGGGCCTTACCACGCAGAAGCTAGCTGCATCTTCTTCACTGGTGATCGTGGCAGACGCCTGCTCCTATAACTTCGATGCTCTGTAGCGCATTTGGATGACGTTTTCGGACACAGGTTCCTATCCTCGATTTGTTCATCGATACACCCTCTACAACCTCTTCACGTTGGTTACAAAATTTCTGGGAGACTCTGTATAAAGTGTGGCGAAAATAAAACTAGCGCAGAAAATATTATGTGCATCCTTCGAGAGGCAAACCAACCTACGACCTCAGCCACACCGGCCTGCCATGACGTATGACTGTTTTAGGGTGCAAATAACATTTTCTGTGCTAGATTTATTTTGGCTACCCCATATGTTATATTAGTATCATTGATCCAGACTTAGTTCTATTCTATCCTACAAGGCCCAACAGTCGCCTGCATACAGACTTTTCATTACGCGAGCTACAAAACTGCTCCACGAAATTCTTGCAACATTTAGGCACCTGTGTACCACGACCAAAATTCGGGCAACTTCAGTTGCCGTTTCCTGCTCCACTAATGGTACTCTCCAGAATAAAGCTGCTTCCCGCCAGGGTTTCCTACAAGTTAATTTTCAACTGGATCTGTAAGACATTTGCCATTCTGGGAGAAACCACTCTCATTTGAGCCAGCATATAGATACCAACATCAGTATACATAGAAGGATTAAGGAAAGGCCCGCACATTATCTTGAGGCAGTATGAAAGTTCTCGGCTCCCAGACACCTTCCAGCATACTCACACTTCGCCATAGTCCGTGTCTGCTACTGTGTTAGCCTAATTGTGCTTTTTGGTCCCTCCACTTTCTGGTTTGTGTGGTCAGTGATTGTCTAATAAGACTGCACAGGTCGCTGCCATCGCAAAATTTAAACATGTCGAGAATCGACTCCACAACTTTCCAGCACACTGAAAGGTGCACCTCTGCCGGCAGCAATTTCTGTAATCTTGCATCACCCATCTGCTACGTCCGTCAAAGATTTCATTTTGGCAATGCCCAATATCTAACTAGTACTTTCAGTATCAGGACTGCTCACCCAAAAATTTGGTGGGAAAGATAGTTTCTGCGACAGCATACGCTGTACGAGTCACGTACGTTGCCACATAGGAATGTGCCGTTGTCCGTTTCTTTTCTGAGTGCCCATCCATTCCAGCTAGACCTATCATACAGTTCAGTGAACAACCACAGATTAGATCAAAAATGTCACTTAAAAATAAAATAAAACGGAGGTTACGCAGCACTTCTGCCGGGCATCAATGTTACCCCTTAGAGTTACAACATGCAAAAATTAAAATAATTTCTAGTTAAATTATAATGTTCTACAATCAGTGAATAAGGTACAAAACGTAACGTGTGTCTTTGAGCACTTACGCTATGTCTGTACTACAGCGATAATGGACGGGCAGTTTTGAAGCGTGCATCAACCTGCCTTTACTCTATACTCTCGTTTTCCAAGACTGTGTTCGGGTGGATTGCTGTTGCGGTCTGATCAGTGATATAGGAGTGGTAATAATTTTAACATTGTCTCTCACGGATCGAAACGAGTTTGGCAGCCCTTGCTTAGACCGTTGATGTGTGTGTGTGTGTGTGTGTGTGTGTGTGTGTGTGTGTGTGTGTGTGTGTAGGTCTTCGCGCGACATCACGGGAGCTCCACGAAAGGTGGAGAAGAGATGTTTCACGTAGTCCGTGTTCTTGTTTGTTTGGACAAGCTGTAACACAAAAAAGAAAAATTTTAGAGTATAGATACAAGATCTATAACTACGGACAGGAAAATTTCGCCTACACAATAAAATAGTAGTTCAAATGGCTCTGAGCACTATGGGACTCAACATCTTAGGTCATCAGTCCCCTAGAACTTAGAACTACTTAAACCTAACTAACCTAAGGACATCACACACATCCACGCCGAGGCAGGATTCGAACCTGCGACCGTAGCAGTCCCGCGGTTCCGGACTGCAGCGCCTAGAAACGCACGGCCACCACGGCCGGCGCCTACACAATAAATCGAAAAATAACGTGATATCTGGGATATTTAGCGACATATCACGAAATCGGCGGTTTTTACGAAATGTCCTGAAATGTTATAAATCTCAGGGCGGTAGTTTACTTATATTGGTAGCTGATAGTTGCTAAATGCTGAAATTTCATTTTGACTTTTTCCTTTAACACTGAGAATTGTGTTGTTGTTGTTGTTGTTGTTGTTGTGGTCTTCAGTCTTCAGTGCAGCTCTCCATGCTACTCTATCCTATGCAAGCTTCTTCATCTTCATGTAACTACTGCACCCTCCATCCTTCTGAATCTCTGAACATCTTAGTCTCCTAAACGATTTTTACCCTCCACGCTGTTCTCGAATACTAAATAGGTGATCCCTTGATGCTTCAGAACATATTTACCAACCGATCCTTCCTTCCACTCAAGTTGTGCAAAAAATTCCTCTTCTCTCCAATTCTGTTCTGTACCCCTTCGTTAGTTACGTGATCTACCCATCTAATCTTTAGCCTCCTTCTGTATAACCACATTTCGAAAGCTTCTATTCTCTTCTTGTCTAAACTATTTATCGTCCATGTTTACTGGCAATACATGGTTACACTCCATACAAATACTATAAGAAAAGACTTCCTGACCCTTAAATCTATACTCGGTGTCAACAAATTTCTCTTCTTCAGAAACACTTCTTGCTATCGCCAATCTACGTTTTCTATCTTCTCTACTTCGACCACCATCAGTTATTTTGTTTCCAAAATAGCAAAACTCATCTACTACTTTAAAAACATCTCATTCCCTTGTCTAATTCCCTTAGTATCACCTGTTTTAATTCAACTACATTGCATTATCCTGGTTCTGCTTTTGTTGATGTTCATCTTATATCTTCCTTTCAAGACACTGTCCATTCCATTCAACTGCTCTACCTGGTCCTTTGCTGTCTCTGACAGAATTAAAAGGTCATCAGCAAACCTAACAGTTTTTGTTTCTGCTCCATGGATTTTAGTTCCTACTCCAAATTTTTCTTTTCTTTCCCTTCCCAACCACTGCTTCCCTTTCATGCCATCCAAACTCTTAGAATTCCATATATGAAGATGGTAACTATTCTCAAAAGAACAGATACCACTGATGACCGTGCAGCTTCTGTAGCATAAATGATAATTACCTGAAACCCTCAGCTGCAGACAGGTGTTGTTAATATATCTAGATGGGGACAGCTGAAAATGTGTATAACATCTTAGAACTTCGAATTTATGACAATGATTTCTTTTGAAAACTTTCAGCAGTATAGGACTGCATTAATTCTTTAATTGGTTGGAATTAATAGGTTTAAAATAAATGAATTCCTTTTTTCAGTAATTTAAATAAATGAATTCTGTGACATCATTAACTATAGATAATATATTTCATTTGTCTATATCCGTTTTAGACATGGAAACAATGAAACAAGACAAAGAAGTTCAAAAATAAGCCTTCAAAAATGCCATAGCAAAACTGGCCAAAAATAATGCCAAATTTAGAACGACGTGCAGTTGGGCTCAGCTAAGCCTATTGCAGTAATGGGTGAATCTCACGACATTTGAACAGAAGCTATGCCATTAATTGCTGACGTTGGCAGAAATGGGTGAACCATGGCAGCGTCATAAAGGAAGTGTTCGACCTAGATAGACGACAGAAAGTTAGGACTGAGCAGTCTCTAGAGACACATTCACAGCCCCCGATTCATCATTATTATCTTTTCAGTGACCACAAGGTCTACCAATAGGCGGCTTACAAAAGGGAGGGAGGGAGGCGAAATGGCGGCACCCCAACACGTCCGTTAGCAGAGGTGTCGGCACATTCGGCCTGCCTGGAGCATAACTGAAGGGTCCCACTTCGAACTGAGCTCTGATGACCAGTGAAGAGGTGTCTGGAGACAGCCCGGACAGAGGTAGATGGCTGCTGTGGCCGAGCGGTTGTAGGCGCTTCAGTCTGGAACAGCGCGACACTACGGTCGCAGGTTCGAATCCTGCCTCGGGCACGGATGTGTGTGCTGTCCTTGGGTTAGTTATTTTTAAGTAGTTCTAAGTTCTAGGGGACTGATGACCTCCGATGTTAAGTCCCATAGTGCTGAGAGCCATTTGAACCATTTGACAGAGGTAGGATAGCAACTCGGTTGTCGTCTGCTACACCGCCCGATAAGCAGCAGTGAAGATCTGGGGTGTCATTTCATTTCACAGCAGGATCTCTTCGGCTGTCATCCACGCTACCCTTACAACACAGCAATACGTCGTAGATATTCTACATCCCATTTTGTTACCCTTCACACCAAGCCATCGTGGGCTTACATTTCAACAAGATAACGCCCGCCCGTCCACTGTGAGGGTTTGTACTACTTCAAATCCTGCTTTCCAAACCCTCTGTCGGTCAGCAAGGTCGCCGGTTCTCCCCTCAATTTAGAGCGTTAGCAGCATTAAGGTCAGAGTCCTCCAACCCTCTCGGGATTTTGACTGTCGAACGCGCCAGTTGGACAGAATTTGGCACGATGACTCTCAGGAGGACATCCAACAACTCATATCACTCAATTCAAAGCCGAATAACTGCTTGCACAACGGCCAGAGGTGGAGCAACTCGTTATTGACTTGATTAATTTGTGAAGCTCTTTCTCTTGAGTAAATCTTTTGTGTTAGCAGACCAGCCAACATCGTGTTACGAGTGGAGGCCGAAATGCACGCGTTTTAGCTCAAGCAGGCTACGGTGAGGAGGAAAGAACTACACTGACGTGAGGTCTGGAACATGACAAGGAATGAGAATTCAGAAAGCGGACGTAATTAGTTTGATACTTAACTTTAATCCGTTAATGATGAACGTCGCTCTTGACTGTACATGATTCACAATATTATGTGTTAAGAATACATTCTTGAAGATAGTAATTATAGTAACTGAATATGGCGCCTTGATAGGTCCTAACAAATGACGTATCTGAAGGCTATGCTAAACTGTCGTCTCTGCAAATGAGAGTGTATGCCGACTGTGAACCATCGCTAGCAAAGTCGGCTGTACTACTGGGCGAGTGCTAGGGAGTCTCTCTAGACCTGCCGGGTGGCGGCGCTCGGTCTGCAATCACTGATAGTGGCGACACGCGGGTCCGACGTATACTAGCGGGCCGCGGCCGATTTAAAAGCTACCACCTAGCAAGTGCGGTGTCTGGCGGTGACACCGCAAATCATACTATTTTTCTCAAACTATAATAATTTGTTTGTCTGCACATGTAAATTACATCTACCGATTTCCGTACCATTCGAATAATTTCTTCGCAGTGAGACATTTTTCTCTCGGTTCTCAGTGTATCACCGAAACTGAACGTAAAATAGAACGGTTTTTCCCTGTCCCTCTGATACTTAGGTACGTGCGTTAGGACAATGTGAGTGGCACCAGTGAATGCCTGGGGCATGTGGATCGCACTGTGTTCAGAGCGAAACCACAGTGTAGTCGTGCGTGGCAGTCCGGCAGAAACAGAAAGGCGGCGGAACGGGGAGTGCAGTCGTAATGTAAGTGTGTCCGGGCCCCTCCCCCCGGCTGTATTTATGACGAGTGTGGGCCGTTATCTGGACTCGGCAGCGGGGAGGCGCACGGCGCGTCTTCAGCGCTCGCCGATCTCCCCCCGCCGCCGGCTGTCGATATTCTAATGGCGCCGTTACGACCGACACGAGTGAGGATCGGATCAGCTACGCGGCGCGGGATCGGGCGAACAGCCTGTGGTCCGCCTCCTTTATCAGTGGCAGCCCACGAGCACGGCGCGCCCCCGCCAGAGACTGCGGGCCTGCTGTCTCCCCTACAGGCCGGCTGCAGTCGGACACGGAACGGCGGCACACAGCCGCTTGCCGCCTTCGCGCTGGACGTTGTGCTGTCGCAACGCCCTGGGCCGCACCTCTCGAACAACCCGCAGTACATCGTTCCTGGCGGCGGTGGGCAGCCACGCCACTGCGATTGCGGCGGACAGGTGTGCGAAGTATCGGAAGAAACCAAACGACTGATCGATCTCGCCTTTGCGAATATAACGTTTTTTTCTTAATTTCAACAGTTGTTATTAGTACTGCCGCCGTGACTGTGTTCCTTACACGTTTACACCACTTTTATAAAAAATACAGTAACGGAAAAATCTCAAAACCAAATAATAATTAGTGTAGAGTAATAAAATTTTGGGAAATACATTTCTCTAGGTAACATATACAGGGTGCACGTCTCGACAAGCGGTGTTCGGCGAATCAAAGCCCACTATGGGGCACATACTTTGGTGCATGCACAATAATCAAAAATGCTTCAAAATGGCTCTGAGCACTATGGGACTCAACTGCTGTGGTTATTAGTCCCCTAGAACTTAGAACTACTTAAACCTAACTAACCTAAGGACATCGCACACAACCATGCCCGAGGCAGGATTCGAACCTGCGACCGTAGCAGTCGCACGGTTCCGGACTGCGCGCCTAGAACCGCGAGACCACCGCGGCCGGCTGCACAATAATCACAACGTTTATATTGACCGATATAATGAGGCAAGTTCATATTTCTTTTTGCACGTTATACATTTTTTACCATCATTCGAACGCTCTTGAAAAGACGCGTATAGTGATGTAACGCATCTTGTTATTGTGATACAAAAGGCGCTGCGAAATCAGGATTTACCCACGCAGCGTAGGCCGTGCATGGTGCATAGAGCGTGGCGCGAGGCGTGTTTACAGTCTGCAGACCCTTCCGATCGCCTCGACCTTCAATCGTACAATATTTCCCAGCGTCTTTTAAGCAAAGTTTGAATCACGATAGCAACATGCGTTACATCACTATACGCGCCTTTTCCGGAGCGTTCGAATGATGGTAAAAAAGTATAGCGTCCCATTTAAAAAACATATACTTCCTTTATTATCTCGGTTAATATAAACGTTGTGATTATTGTGCATACACCAACGTATGTGCCCCATAGTCCGCTATGATTCGACGAACACTGCTTGTCGATACGTGCAATCGGCCCCGGAATAAAGAGGGTGTTACGTCTTACACGACTCACCCTGTATAAGTGAATAACATTGCAAGTTGAAATAAACGCCAATAACCATATTAATATCTATATCCAAATCCATACTCCATAAGCTACCTGACGGTGTGTGTCGGTGGGTATCTTGAGTACCTCTATCGGTTCTCCCTTCTATTACAGTCTCGTATTGTTTGTGGAAAGAAGGATTGTCGGTATGCTTCTGTGTGGGCTCTAATCTCTCTGATTTTATCCTCATAGACTCTTCGCGAGATATACGTAGGAGGGGACAATATACTGCTTGACTCCTCGGTGAAGGTACGCTCTCGAAACTTCAACAAAAGCCCGTAGAGGTACTGAGCGTTTCTCTTGTAGAGTCTTCGACTGGAGATTATCTATCATCTCAGTAACGCTTTCGCGATTACTAAAGTAGCGCGCTGCTCTCCGTTGGATCTTCTCTATCTCTTCTATCAACCCTATCTGGTACGGATTCCACACTGCTGAGCAGTATTCAAGCAGTGGGCGAACAAGTATACTGTAACCCACTTCCTTTGTTTTCTGACTGCATTTCCTTAGGATTCTTCCAATGCATATCAGTCTGGTATCTGCTTTGCCGACGATCAACTTTATATGATCATTCCACTTTAAATCACTCCTAATGCCTACTCCGAGATAATTTATGGAATTAACTGCTTCCAGTTGCTGACCTGCTATATTGTAGCTAAATGATAAAGGATCTTTCTTTCTATGTATTCGCAGCACATTACACTTGTCTACATTGAGATTGAATTGCCATTCCCTACACCCTGCGTCGATTCGTTGCAGATCCTCCTGCATTTCAGTACAATTTTCCATTGTTACAACCTCTCGACGTACTACAGCATCATCCGCAAAAAGCCCCAGTGAACTTCCGATGTTGTGAATAGCAACGGTCCTACGACACTCCCCTGCGGTACACTCTTATTTCGGAAGACTTCTCTCCATTGAGAATGACATGCTGCGTTCTGTTATCTAGGAACTCTTCAATCCAATCACACAATCCTTCTGATAGTCCATATGCTCTTACTTTGTTCATTAAACGACTGTAGGGAACTGTATCAAACGTCTTGTGGAAGTCAAGAAACACGGTATCTATCTGGGAACCTGTGTCTACGGCCCTCTGAATCTCGTGGACGAATAGCGCGAGCCGGGTTTCACACGATCGTCTGTTTCGAAACCCATGCTGATTCCTTCAGAGTAGATTTCTAGTCTCCAGAAAAGTTGCTATACTCTAACATACTACGTCTTCCAAAATTGTACAACTGATCGACGTTAGAGATATAGGTCTATAGTTCTGCACATCTGTTCGACATCCCTTCTTGAAAACGGGGATGACATGTGCCCTTTTCCAATCCTTTGGAACACTACGGTCTTTTAGAGACCTATGGTACACCGCTGCGAGAGGGGGCGCACGTTCCTTTGCGTACTCTGGTATCCCATTCGGTCCAGCGGCCTTCCCTCTTTTGAGCGATTTTAATTGTTTGTCTATCCCTCTGTCATCTCTGTCATCTTCTGTGAAACACCTTTGGAAAAAGACATTTAGTATTTCGGCCTTTAGACTGTCATCCTCTGTTTTACTACCATTTTGATCACAGAGTGTCTGGACATTTTGTTTTGATCCCCCAGCCGCTTTGACATGAGACCAAAATTTCTTAGGCCAGAATTTTGAATGCAAGCAGGTAAACTTCCATGAATTGTGTTTCAAATGTGCCGTATATCAGTTTGTGGCATGGAGTTCCTCGCCTCTTGCCTTTGATCGATCAGTACAGGGACGGATAATGCTTGCTGTGGATGACGCTCGAGTTCTCGTCTAATATCCCACATATGCTCAACTGTAGACAGATCTGGTGATCGAGCACGACAAGGCAACATGCCAACACACTGTAGAGCATGTTGGATTACAACAGCGATATGCAGCCGAGTGTTGTCCTGTTAAAAAATACCTCCTGGAATAATGTTTATAAATAGCAGCAAAACAGTTCGAATCGCCAGACTAACGTACAATTTTGCAGTCAGGGTGCTCATGATAACCACAAGACCGTTCCTGCTCTAGTACGAAATCGCACCCCACACTGTAACTCCAGGTGTAGGTCCAATTTGTCCAGCATGCAGACAGGTTGGTTCCAGGACCAACACACGACCTTCATTCTTACCGAGGCGGTATAACCAGAAAACACTACTGAACACCACCCTGCCCTCTCAAGAGCTCTCTCTCGATACAACTGAAGTCGCAAATGGTAACGGTTTGGGGTCAGTGAAATACACGCTACAAAACATCTGGCTCGGATCTGTCCTTGAAGTAACCGATTTGTAACAGTTCGTTGTGTCGCTGGCGTGCCAACTGCTGACAAAATTGCAGCTGCAGATGCAGTAGGATGCGCCACATCTATACGTCGAACGCTACGGGTTTCCCTCTCGGTAGTGCCACGTGGCTGTCCCAGATACCGGTCTTCTTGCGACCGTACATACCCGTGGCCATCGTTGCCAGCAAATGTATACAGTCGCTACATTCCTGCCTAGTCTTTTCACAGTATCGTGGAAGGAACATCCACTTTCTCGTAACCCTATTACATGACTTCGTTCAAACTCAGTGAGGCGTTGATAACGGCGTTTTTGTCGCCTCCAGGGAATTCTTGACTAACATCACCTCACCAAAGGTAATTAACGGTCACTACCACTGCAGCGTGTATTTAATGCAAACTAGATTTGCATTCTCATAATGACGCCACAGGCGCCACTCTTATGCGACTGGTGCGAAATTATAAAACACGTCATCTCCCACATGTAGAAACACTCCTACCAACTTTCTTCTATGTTACACAACTCCTTCTTGGTGTTGCGATGTTTTCCGTCAGTGTATGTTATCAATGGTTCTTTCCAGTGGTGACTGCTAGATCCCAGGTTCAGCACTTGTAAACGTATTTTCATGCATACAGCACATTTTAACAATTCTTTTATTTATTACTATCATTACTTATTAAATGGAAACAACTTTCAGACTGATGAGAGTTATTTATAACAAAAAATGCACTTCAGAATACACCATACTGCTACACTACAGAATGATCATCTAACCAACGTTTCTTAATGCCAGTAAGACTAAATTTTAAGCGTTAAGAGAAACAGAGCTTAGATTCAAAAGAGAGAACGGAAGTAATGAGGAAAAGTTTTGGTTCACATTAGATTGAAGAAGGAACTCGCAAACAGGAAGTAAAGAAATTTAAAAATTTACCAACATGTATTCGGATATGAAAAAAAGAGACAAAAAATCTATGAGCATGTTAAAAGAATGGAACCAACCAGTTTAACTAGACAGGTTGCGAAATCCTATGAAATTTGCAGTAAGGCTAAAACTGAAACAATAAAATGAAGTTGTGCCGTAAAAGAAAGCCCTGAAAGGAGCATAAACAAATCAACTTAACATAGAAGGCAGGCAGTTGGCCGGGCAGAACCAGAGCAAAATGGTCTGACGAACGGAAAAAAATGTCCATTCTACGAAAATAGAAGAAATACGGCCACAAAGAAAAGATAACACAATGTGCTGCTGAAAATGCCGCGTGTAGTACATACCGCGCTCCAATGGGTTATAAACGTGAATAATCGTAGTAATTATTATTCTTATTTATTTTTGTGTAATACACGCCGTACTGAACGAAATATGGAAGGAGATAATTACAAGTCTCAAACATGGATTAATTTCTCCCACATACTTACAAATGCATTCCCCTTCTTTTATTAAGTATTATACGTAGCGCAAGTGCAGTCATTACCAGTTTCGACGTACTGCCAAGTCATTACAACATTAAACAGAAAGAAAAAGCGGCTAGTAATATCATAGAAAAACTAAATTACATTTCAAATTATCATTCATACTCCATCATACGTACTTGAATACGTTACGCAGTAGCCCGTCAGTTGAAAATGCCCAGAGAAGTGTTTGCAGTACAGACATGTCTGCAATCTGATGGCAAATGCAAGATGAAGAATGTTCTGAAACAAACTGTAAGGGAAGGGTATCCCAGAGTAAAAAATAATCAAAATTGTGTAACTACTGCAAGCCTGCAGATGTGATCCGCGAGTAGCAAACTACTAGCTGCCGGTCCCAACTGCTTTTGCACTAAACGCGTCAGTGTGAAAGAACTGATACATCAATATACTGTGAGACGAGGTTGAACCGGTAGGAAAAGAAAAAGAATTACCAACCAATGGATGTCAAAAGAGCGGGGGGAAGGGGGGGGGATTATAAAAAGTCAGAAAAAACTTCGAAACAGAAGGCTTTGTTACGAAAATCGCTTTGTTCATTTAACAATTGATTGCGGTACGATTTTTCTTAAGTGGCACAAATTACAAGATGAGAAAGTGTATTTACACGGATCTTTTAGGAACCTAATAACAAATTTCATTATGTTGATGAAATGAGATGAGGACGAAAAACTGTTAAATTAGCACCAACGCTACAATGTTTTCTGAGGTGAACACAAATATCTAATTCTATGGCCTACATAAAACTTCGGAAAGGCGCTGCATTGAGTTACAGTATTTGTAATGCGCTATTTTATATTTGTGCATATCTTTATTTGTGCACCAAGCACATCGTGCATCCTTCATATCTCCGCCTGCCATCCGAAAACAATTAATCCATTCCCTGCAACAATCTATGCCATCTCGTACCATTGGTTGTCCGTATCACGTGGTCTAGTGGCTAGCGTTGCTACCTGTGGATCACGGGGTCCCGGGTTCGATTCCCGGCCGGGTTGGGCATTTTCTCTGCCCGGTTACTGGAGTTTGTGTTGTTCTCATCATTCCCTCACCGTTCCGGCAACTGATGAGATTCTACTGTGTTCAGATTGGGAATGTGTACAGGTGCTGATAACCCGCAGTTGAGCACGCCACAAACCAAACATCATTATCATCATCGTATCATGCCGGACTACGGAATCACTGTGCCATGCATAAGCTGCCGTAATCACGGCCACACAGACAGAGAAGTGATGTCGTGATCGGGAATCGTGTTGATGAATGGTGCCGAAATGTGTTCAGCGAGAATCGCAGATCTGCACTACTCAGGATGACCACAATCGGTGAAGATGACGAAGACCTATGGAAAGGTCCCAGTATTCCAATGTGTTGGAGAGATAACGGTCTTATTCCTGGCGTCGTGGTGTGAGTCGCCAAGTAATATGGCTCCAGGTCACGGGTGGCAGTGATTGAGAGAACTCTGACGGTACAACAGTACCTCACGAACACCATGCGTCCTCGTGTGTTACCTCTACGGCCGTCTGTATTAGAGGCCGGAGTCGTCAAGCTGACAACGTCGTAGCCTGTGACGTCAGTAGGCCGGCTAGCGTGACCAGCTAGGCCGAGACTGAAGTTTAGATTTCGTCGAATGCAGACGTCGTGTCAGATATAAATAAGCAATCACTTTCTTTTTCTGTAGATTTGGTCCCCATAAATAACACAGTAGCCTAGAAAAGCTAATTTCTCGCAGTATTACGCCGACTTTATGTCGGCATTACGCATTTTATTCTCGTTTCCTTGCAACTATAACTCGCATGTGCTTCATAGCAGTATATTATGACGGTTCTTACCCGAGATTTGGAGATACAAGTTCAGCAAACAATTTTGTGAGGTGCCTACTAATATTATTTGCAGACTTACAATTATTTCAGTCTGTTATTTGGAAAGTATTATCATGTTCCTTCCTATATAAATGACAAACTAATATAAAAGTTTCTGTCAGCTGCAACATATCTTTCACACCTTTATATATGAGGGTGACATAATAATAATTCTTAACGAACGTTTTTTGTGTATTCTTCATTAGTATGTCAGATTTTTTTTTAAATCACAGGTCATACACAATCTATTTAAATACTTTCACACGTCTTCCTGAGTCAGAATAAACTGGGGACCTTGCTGTAGGATTTGCATAAGAAGCGTGACTGAAATTTATCAGTGCATTAAAGTATATTTCATAGTGGCCACCTCCTCCTTGCCAGTACTAATCAGAGCATTTAAGGACTGACGTTATGGGTAAGAAAGAAGTTTCATAATTTTGTGTCAAAAGTTATGTAATTTTTTTAATTTTCTATTATCTCCCTCCTTCTTGGAACATATTAAATGAGCATTTTGGAGTTTTGTATAATTATTTAACAATATGTTACACATAATGGAAACCGGCTTTTTGTAGATATCAGTAAGTAGCCTTCCACAGAGACATAAATCTGTTACAAACATTTGCAGAGGAACGTGTGATTCAACTCCTTGGCCAACCAGATTGAGTAGTAACTGCTTTTTTCTGGCATCTGCAAATAGAATGATGCATTAATTGCTAACATCTTAAATCAAAATACTATTATGTAAAAATAGCAAATGAGAATTCGAGTGGACTGCTTTTTTCTACTGCTTGGATATCACGAACCACAAGTCTTCAAATAGAATAAAATGTGTAGAAATATTCATAATATTAACACAAAATCACTTAGGAGAAGATTCTGATACTACACTTATGAACTCAAAACTTTATTTTCAAATTGTATCTAGAATATAGTAGAGCCTTTGTTGCAATTGTGTAGACGAAAGTCGTTCACGTAGCACACTTGCACATATAGATGTAAAAACACTGCAAACTTCACAGAATTGTATACTTACATTGTGTTATATCTTCGACTGCAGTCACGACTACTTGCTGTAATTTTTGCAGAGTCCAGTATAGCATAATTAGACTGTAATGTCGGATAAAACAGATACCGCGAAAGTACGTAAACAACTGCTTCCATTTGCTACATTATAGCCACAGCCATGCGGTAGGCCTTAATGTAACGTTTCCACATTTCAGTCCTCCGGCCTCTAATACAGGCGGCCGTGGTTACCTCCCATGCGACTCTGTCGTGGTGCTGATTTCCAGGTGGACAATGCTCTTCCGCACATGGCATTTGTCTCTATGAACTGTCGGGGTAATCTTGAGGTACTTCTGTGGCCAGCATGATTCCCAGATCTGTTCTCGAGAGAGCATATTTGGAAGCTGCTCCATCGTCAGCTCCGTGCCAGTGAAACAAGTGTCCAGCATATCGAAGACCCGTTACAAAATTTGTGGGCCAATTTACTTCAGGAGGATACAACAGCGTTATGAAGCCCTTCCCAGCAGAATCAGTACGTACACAAAGGCCCCAGGTGATTCAACGTCGCAGTGGTAAGTGGGCTTACATTGCCAAGTTCTTGGAAAATTTGACTCGATTCAGCAATCACTGAAACAACATCACATACTCTCTGAACCTGTGACTTTTCATTTCGTTTCTTTCTTTCTTTGTGGGTGCTTCATTTTATGTGTCAGGCTCGTACAAGATGAACAGGAAAGGTTCCAAAATTCTTTCCTGGGACACTTCTTTAGCTGCTTTCACGTCTGTCGACGACTCTGCATTCAAAACATGGTGAGTCCATAATCCAGTCACAAAATTCGTTTGATACCCCAAACGATGGTACTCCCGTGAATAAGTCTTGACGTGATTCTGAATCAAATGCTTTTCTAAGGTAGTCAGCGCAGTTCCTCCTTTCGAAGAACCCTGCTCAGAGTAGAACATGTGGTGCGCCAGACTTCCGCCTCCGCGTTTCCAGATGCGCCCTCGCAGCACAGGTCAGCAGCAGCTGGGCCCCTAGCGGACTGGATCGAAAAGCATTCGGCCGGTGGAGGCGGCGGTCCCCCGGGTTTTGAATAGTGTATTGCGTTTGAGGCGGGCAGGGCAATCGCCCCCACGTAAACGAGGTCACTGATGGCCTCTGTTCCGCCTGCTGCAAAAGGTGCTCCTCGGAAATATTGCCTGGATAAGCGTGCCCTAATGTCGTTTCCCAGGCTCGAGAGCAGGCCCAGCAGCAGAGAGCGCTGGCGGACAAGGGCGATACGAGAGGGCACACAATCGATATCCACTGGCAGGGAGGCCAGAGAGGACGCCGACTATAAGGCTGTCTGATCAGGATGCTCAGGAGCGGTGTCAACTGGTAAGCCATCCGAAGAGGTTTTGCAATCAAGATATTTCTAATTTTATGAACATTCCGCTTTTCTAGATCTTCCAGTGTCTCTGCCTTCCTCTACATCTTCGCAAGCCACCGTGCGGTGCATGGAGAAGGGTATGTCACACCAATATTATCGATTTTCTGTTCTATTCCAGCCACAAATTGAGCGACGGAGAAACCACTAACTGTACGAGGTCGTGCACTAATCTCTCTTACCTTTTTCTCATGGTCCCTGACAGAGACAAGCGTATCTGTGCATGATATACAACAGGCTCTAGATACCGGCTCCCAGGTTGATGCCATATTTCTCGACTTTCGAAAGGCGATCGACTCAGTTCCGCACTGTCGCCTGATTCAATAAGCGCGCGCTTACGGCCCATCAGATGATATATGCGGTTGGATAGAAAGTTTTCTAACAGACAGAGAGCAGTATGTCGTCTTCAATAAGGTGATTTCAACTGAAACAAGCGTAACTTCAGGTGTGCCCCAGGGCAGCATAATAGGTCCTCTGCTTTTGACGACTTACATAAATGGCCTGGTCGATGGTAGTGACAGCGGGCTTAGACTGTTTGCCGATGATGCTGTAGTCTACAGGAAAGTAGTGTCACATGAAAGTTAAGAACAAATCAATGAGGATTTTTAGAAAATAAATGCGTTGCATAAGGCCTGGCAGTTATCTCTCAATATTAGTAAGGGTAAGCTATTGCGTATAACAAGTCGAAAATCAGCATTAATGTATGAGTACAAAATAAATGATCAGTCTTTGGAACAAGTAACGGGTAAGGCCAACTCTAGGTTGCGATGTACCAAAGCAGGCCTGTAGTGATCTCGCTACCTTCAAACACGCTCCTTTGATGTAGAGCATACCTTTTACAGGTAGAAAACCATCCTCAGTGACAACTGTTGATTTTTGAAAACGAACATGTGATCCAGAGCAACTCTGCAGAAACGGAAGATTGACAGGAGTGTTAACTACTTTGGTAAATTATAACCAGTTGGTGTGGAGAAGTAAAAACATTGTTTTATTGGTTAGCTGTTAGCTATTGTGTTCATTGTCCTCCGTGTTTAAAAAATAAGTGTTGGTTAGTTTCAAACACTGCAAAAAGTAAGTACTGTAGACACAATTTGTTGAGAAGTGAATTTTGTATGACATGATGTATAAAAAAATCAACAAATTTTCAAATAAAGTCGTATAAAATTATATTTTAAGGTTGTAGATAATAAAGTTTGTATATTGCGCTGTTTCTTATGTCATTAAAATCCGGGCCTAATAGTTAGTACGCTATTGACACTCATGATTATCCAGATGACAAAAGCCTTGTTCACACGGCCTAATGCTTACATTCCTGCGGTGAAGACCATTCAAGCACCCTAACGTACCTCGAGTGTTCCGATGAATCACCTGATCTTGATGCAGCAGAGGAAGTCCTGAGGTATTTGGAACGAGACAGCCTTGGTGGGGTTCAATTGATGCCAATAATTTGATCTTGTTCCGTGAAAATCTGAAGGTGATGTGACTTTTTCTCTGTTAACTCTGAACCGCATTCTGTTTTGTTGTTGACGTACTTAACGGTCAGACTTGCTAGTGACCGGTTGGAGGTAGAGCGCTCAAATGTTACTGGTGAACTTACTCCAATCCAGTCGACTAATTTCACAATCTTTCGGAAAGCGGTCGGATTCCTACAGTGTTTTTAGTTACTGACATTGGAGTAGTGAGAAGTTTAGCCCTGTCTCGCTTGTAAAAGCGAGGCTGGCGACCCTTATTTAGACTGACTTTCACAAGTGTGGCATTGTAGAGAATTAATGCGCATCGTCCAATAAACTTTTTGCATTAATTACCGCGGAGCCGTACGCCACGCAGTTTTCATCGCGCGCCAAACATCGCCAGGAGTCAGTGCATTATGGCACATGCAACAGCGAAAATACGACGGGTTCCCATGGTTATTACGGTGTAGGAAAATCGTAGCATCAAACCTTCCACCTTTCCAGCTTCTATCCGTCTCCAACTGGATAAATAAAGGTCGAGTATAGTTTGCAAGGGAATACACTACTGGCCATTAAAACTGCTACACCAAGAAGAAATGCAGATGATAAACGGGTACTCATTGCACAAATATACTATACTAGAACTGACATGTGATTACATTTTCACGCAATTTGGGTGCATAGATCCTGAGAAATCAATACCCAGAACAACCACCTCTGTCCGTAATAACGGCCTTGATACGCCTGGTCATTGAGTCAGAGCTTGGAGGACGTGTAAAGGTACAGCTGCCCATGCAGCTTCAACACGATACCATAGTTCATCACGAGTAGTGACTGGTGTATTGTGACGAGCCAGTTGCTCGGCCACCATTGGCCACACCTCAATTGGTGGCAGATCTGGAGAATGTGCTGGCCAGGGCAGCAGTAGAACATTTTCTGTATCCAGAAAGGCCCGTACAGGACCTGCTACATGCGGTCGTGCATTATCCTGATGAAATGTAGGGTTTCGCAGGGATCGAATGAAGGGTAGAGCCTTGGCTAGTAACACATCTGATATGTAACGTTGTCTGTTCAGTGCCGTTCATGTGAACAAGAGGTGACCGAGGCGTGTACCCATGGTACCCCATACCATCACGCCGGGTGATACGCCAGTATGGCGATGACGAATACACGCTTTCAATGTCCGTTCACCGCGATGTCACCAAACACGGATGCGTTCATCATGATGCTGTAAACAGAACCTGGATTCATCCGAAAAAATGACGTTTTGCCGTTCGTACATCGAGGTTCGTCGTTGAGTACATCATCGCAGGCGCTCCTGTTTGTGATGCAGCTCATGGGTAACCGCAGCCATGGTCTCCGAGCTGGTAGTTCATGCTGCTGCAAACGTCGTCGAATTGTTCGTGCAGATGGTTGAAAACGTCCCCATCTGTTGACTCAGGGATCGAGACTTGGCTGCACGATCCGTTACAGCCATGCGGATAAGATGTCTGTCAACTCAACTGCTAGTGATACGAGGCCGTTGGGATCCAGCACGGCGTTCCGTATTACCCTCCTGAACCCACCGATTCCATATTCTGCTAACAGTCATTGGATTGTATCTCGACCAACGCGAGCAGCAATGTCGCGATACGATAAACAGCAATTGCGATATGCTACAAACCGACCTTTATCAAACTCGGAAACGTGACGGTAGGCATTTCCCCTCCTTACACGAGGCATCACAACAACGTTTCACCAGGCAACGCCTGTCAGCTGCTGTCTGTGTATGAGAAATCGGTTGGAAAAGTTCCTCATGTCAGCACGTTGTACGTGTCGCCACCGGCGCCAACCTTGTGTGAATGCTCTGAAAAGCTAATCATTTGCATATCACGGCATTTTCTTTCTGTCGGTTGAATTTCACGTCTGTCGCACGTCTTCTTCGTGGTGCAGCAATTTTAATGCCCAGTATTGTATTATGCCATTCTCCATGTAAAACAGTGACATGTTCAGGTAATTGTGGGGGTAGCGTGGTCGTGCGGTAGCGTTCTCGCTTCCCACGCCCGGGTTCCCGGGTTCGATTCCATGCGGGGTCACGGACTTTCTCTGTCTCGTGATGACTGGGTGTTGTATGATGTCCTTAGGTTAGTAGGGTTTAAGTAGTTCTAAGTTCTAGGGGACTGATGACCATGGATAGTAAGTCCCATAGTGCTCAGAGCCATTTGAACCATTTTGTGGGGGTAGCGGATAGCGACCACGAGCCCTTCTCCACCACAAAGGCACGATAATATGCTGACTGTGGTGGCCAGGGGAGATGCGACAGTTCACCCTCGTGCTCACAGAATCCCTCCTGGACGTTGCGAGCCGTGTGAAGGAGGGCCCTGTCGTCTTGGCATGCAGCATCGCCCTGGGGGAATAAATAATGTACCATACGATGGGGCTGATTGGGCAAAATTGTCATGTAATCTGTGGCATTTGAATGCAGAGTTGCCATGGGGGCCATGGAATACCACGAAATGACTGTCCATGCTATGACAATACCCGTGCCGTGTTTCATTCTTGGGACGTAGACTCGGCGAGATTTTGGGAGCGGTGAGCAATAAGACTCATCCGACTAAATGATCTCCTCCCATCGCTCCATAGTCCAGGTTTTATGGCTACGGCACCACGTTGCCCTGCTACGGGTATTTGCCTTACTGATAAGTTGTTTTGAATTCCAGCCCGCCCTGCAATTCCCTGCTTACGGAGCTCCCTTCGCGTTGTTTTGGTGGTTCCAGGGTTTGTGAATGCGACATTCAGTTGTGCAGTGACTTTTGGAGCTGTCGTCCCCTTATTTTTAATCTTCGTTGATTCTTTATCGATCGTGGAACGACGGCTGGCATGAACGTCTTGATGCCATAATTTACCAACAGCCTATTATCTGTAGAAGTTTATTTTATTTTATGAACTTCTATGTGCTACCAGTTTCGGCTTTACATTGATGCCATCTTCAGGCCCCACTTGTCATAGTCGTGAAATCGCTCCACACGGAAGGAGCCATAAAACTGGATCCGTGAATCAATCGTCCTGCAACAGTCCTTGGTGGCCAGGCGATCGTCACAGTCCTATTCAACGGCCGTCTGTTACAACCACTCCTCGCACATTTTCGTCCGCATTGTGACTTTGCGGGTGATGATTTTCCGCCTTCCATACGTTTGGTATAAATCTTCGATGTGGTGCCTCTTCAAACATCAAACATTTTATCTCTCTACACTCATGCTAATAAATTAAGAATAATGCTGATACATGGTGAAACAACGCTCTAGTGGGCGGTTTCCCGGTTTAAATCACCTCGAGGTATGACCATGCGGTGCATTTTACCTGCCCCAAATACCCATAGGTGTGTTGGTACACGCCAGAGTACGGTGCAGCTGGTAAGTGTGCACCCGTACTAATGGTGACCGTGTGTTGAAAATGGCTCAAAGAACACTTACTGATAACGATATGAGGGGTAGAATACTAGGCCGACTGCCCGCATCTCGAGGTCGTGCAGTAGCGTTCTCGCTTCCCACGGCCGGGTTCCCGGGTTCGATTCCCGGCGGGGTCAGGGATTTTCTCTGCCTCGTGATGGCTGGGTGTTGTGTGATGTCCTTAGGTTAGTAAGGTTTAAGTAGTTCTAAGTTCTAGGGGACTGATGACCATAGATGTTAAGTCCCATAGTGCTCAGAGTCATTTGAACCATTTGAACTAGGGCGACTGGAGGCTGGTCAAACACGGCAGGTCGTAGCACGGGACCTCTGTGTGCCACAAAGTGTGATCTCAAGATTATGACAACGATTCCAGCAGACAGGAAACGTGTCCAGGCGCTACAGTAAGGGACGTCCACAGAAGACCGATATCTCACCATCAATATAAATAGATGGCCACGGAGTACTGCAGGTAGCCTTGCCCAGGACCTTACCGCGGCTACTGGAACAGTTGTCTTTAGCCACACAGTCTACAGACGACTAAACAGACATGGTTTTTTTCACCTGGAGACCTGCAACGTGCATTCCACTGACCTCTCGTCACAGGAGAGCCCGTAAAGCCTGGTGTCAAGGACACAGTACATGGTCATTGGAACAGTGGTCCCAGGTTATGTTCCAGGTATAGTCTGAACAGTGATTCTCGCCGGGTTTTCGCCTGGCGTGAAACAGGAACCAGATACCAACCCCTTGAAAGGGACCTGTTTGGAGATCGTGGTTTGATGGTGTGGCGCGGGATTATGATTGGTGCACGTACACCACCGCATGTCTTTGATAGAGGAACTGTAAATTGCCCCACCACGAAATGTATAACGTTTCTCATTGGATAGACAGAATTTTTGTAGGCGGAGCTTAAGGTTAACATTGAGACCCTGATTGGTCAGATGAAAACACAGCCAGATAGTTTTTTTTAAAACCAACTTCGGTAAGGAGAAGTTAGGAAGAGTTGCTTCCGAGACGGCGAGGTGAGCGGAGCTGCGCCGGCCGCCGCCCCTGACAAACACCGACAAGGTAATGAACGCACACGATGCCGCATTTTTGAGCGCGTAAGGCTTCACTAAGAATTGCAGAAGTCTCATCTGTTACACCCCCTTTTTGCGTAATGCTAGTGTCGATCGTAAATTAAAGCTCATGGTGTTCACATTTGCCACTTGAAGTTAAAATCTGAAACACGATGATTTTTCTTTTATATAGTTATTGAGAAGCCACATCAGCCACTGTAATTTACGACAAGTTAGATAAGTAATTAAAGATAATTGAGAGTCACTGTAGACCATTTTGATAGTTTTCTCTTTTGTGAAACTTAAATTAAACCTAGATTATAGATGTGATATGGCATAAGTCATCCTTCGATCGATTGTAGAACTTGGAAACCCATTCAGGGAATATTCGTTCACATTTTTGTTGAACGCAGTTGGTTTTTACCATCCTGTATTGAAACATTTCCTTTTATCAATAGTGGAATTTATAAACGATGTTTTGTGAGTAGACTAAAATTTCCAGTGGTAAACTTAACTGCTTTTTCGACGTTATTTTAGCTGCTAATTAAAAATAGGAAAGCTTTGAACCCTTTCCGCTAAATTTAGTTAGTATTAAGATTCTTTCACAGGGAGTGCAGTGGAGCTGACGCTGAGATCATTTAGTATTTGGTTATATCATCGCTAGTCTCACTGAACTCTTCTGAATTCTACAAGTGATGTGTGGTCTGGCGTCTCCTTACCAGCAACAGGTCCCAGGTTCAAACTACTCAATTTCCTAAAAAGAACACGCTCAGAGCTTCGTTGCGCGAAAGTGGTAGGGAGACACGATATAGAACAAACAGACACCACCATGAATGTTTAGAATCGTCCCGGATGTGGCGCAGGAGGCTCCGGAGATATAGTCGCTCAAAGACCTTGCTGACCGCTGGCAGCAAACTGTTGGGCCTGTAGCTATTAGGCAGGTGAGGGTCCTTCCCAGGCTTCTGGATTGGGACGAACTCGACGTGTTTCCACTCCTGAGGATAGTACCCTGTGCGGAGGAGCCAGCCGTGGTGGCCGAGCGGTTCTAGGCGCTTCAGTCTGGAACCACGCGACTGGTACGGTCGCAGGTTCGAATCCTGCCTCGGGCATGGATGTGTGTAATATCCTTAGGTAGGTTTAAGTAGGTCTAAGTTCTAGGGGACTGATGACCTCATAGTGCTCAGCGGCATTTGAACTTTTTTTTTCGGAGGATGGCATTGAAGAGCCGAGCCAGGTGTTTAGCGGCCGCCGGCGGCATCCGTCGGAGCATGTAGTTGGTAAGCTGGTCAGGGCCTCCAGCCTTGCGTGTGTTTAGCCGTCGAAGTTGATCTGAGACTTCAGCAGCATCCACTTTTCGATGTTGTCGTCACCCACAGGAGCTTTTAAAAACACCGGGAGACGTTGGGCAACTAGACGGACGTGATCCGGTTCCATGGAGTCCATAATGGGCTGGAAATTTTCCTCGAAAACGTCAACAATGGCGTAGCTGAGTACAACTGACAGATCCGCCAGTGCACTGCCCGTTTATGCCTTGTGTACGCGATGCTTCCGCCATCTGCATATGTGCACGTCACTGTCCCGTGACTTGTCATTTGAGAATATGAGTGTGCCTTTCACGCTGCGTTTCCGTATTTCTGACCAACCGCTGTAACTGAATCTAGTCAAATAGGCTCCGACTCAACCCCAATGAAAAAGAGGTGCTCACGAGGAAATCCAGGAGAGTGTTTGAGAGCCACGGGGAGCGGGGAGCAGCGACAGCCGTTCCAGAACTCACCCCGGCTGCTGTGGTGTGGTCTGGAGAGTCGAGCCGCGTGTCGGGTCGCGCTATCTTTCAATTAAGCCGGTCCGCCTGCCCCCTCTCGCAGCTCGCAGTAGAACAGACCGACGAGCAGAGGGACTATGGGAGGGTGTGAGGGAGATGGTGAGAGGCCGGATGGGGGAGGGGGGGGTGAAAGAAACAGGACAATCAGCGCGGCCTCGTCTGCGGCGGTGACGTCCGCCGCGCGACGAGACGTCCGTGAGGCGCATCCGATAACAGACGGCGGTGCTCGGCGCGCCAGGAAACGATAAATTGCGATTATCCGTTTAGCAGCGGCGCCGCGGCGCCCCCTCCACGGGCGGCGGCCGCCCTAATTGCCAGCGAGCTTCCTTCCCCTCGCAGCGAGGGCACCACCCCCGTCTGCACACAGCGCCGCAAATCGCTCGGAAGAGAATTAATCACTTTTAAAATTTAAACCTCCTTATGTTGAGCAGCTCGAGCCGTCCGTCATAGCGACGCGCGACTAATCTCGTTTGCCCCCTCCCTCTCTAAGTGCAGCCGTACTGCCCCCTCCCCCCAACGATGGAGCTGCGCTTCAGACAGTCTACCGCCAGCGAAGGGGGTTCCCCGTTGACGTACGGAAGGGTTTAACCCGTTGGGGCAGCGTTTTGATGTAAGTGAGACATAGTGGCAATCCCTGTAAGTGGCGGTCGGCGCACGGCCGCTCGCCTCCTGAGCGCGATACACGCAGGGAACACGTTCCGCTCGTCAGTGGGGTAAACGAGTTACAAAGCCACCGACGCTTCCGTCACCGTCGTTACCTGTATTCTACAGACAGGTGATAAGATGTCGTTGGATCAAACAGTGTCAACAATGGTTCAAATGGCACTGAGCACTATGGACTTAACATCTGAGGTCATCAGTCCCCTAGACTTCGAACTACATAAACATAACTAACCTAAGAACATCACACACATCCATGCCCGAGGCAGGATTAGAAAATGCGACCGTAGAGGTTCCAGACTGAAGTACCTAGAACCGCTCGGCCACACCGGCCGGCCAAACAGTGTCCTTGCCTTGTAATTTCATAAACAAAGTATCAGGGCTATTCGGAAAGTTAGGTCCGATCGGGTACGAAATTGAAACCACGGTAAAAATCCGATGAAGCTTTGCACAGATGTGTTCTGCAGTGTCTCTAATATACACTCCTGGAAATGGAAAAAAGAACACATTGACACTGGTGCGTCAGACCCACCATACTTGCTCCGGACACTGCGCGAGGGCTGTACAAGCAATGATCACACGAACGGCACAGCGGACACACCAGGAACCACGGTGTTGGCCGTCGAATGGCGCTAGCTGCGCAGCATTTGTGCACCGCCGCCGTCAGTGTCAGCCAGTTTGCCGTGGCATACGGAGCTCCATCTCAGTCTTTAACACTGGTAGCATACCGCGACAGCGTGGACGTGAACCGTATGTGCAGTTGACGGACTTTGAGCGAGGGCGTATAGTGGGCATGCTGGAGGCCGGGTGGACGTACCGCCGAATTGCTCAACACGTGGGGCGTGAGGTCTCCACAGTACATCTATGTTGTCGCCAGTGGTCGGCGGAAGGTGCACGTGCCCGTCGACCTGGGACCGGACCGCAGCGACGCACGGATGCACGCCAAGACCGTAGGATCCTACGCAGTGCCGTAGGGGACCTCACCGCCACTTCCCAGCAAATTAGGGACACTGTTGCTCCTGGGGTATCGGCGAGGACCATTAGCAACCGTCTCCATGAAGCTGGGCTACGGTCCCGCACACCGTTAGGCCGTCTTCCGCTCACGCCCCAACATCGTGCAGCCCGCCTCCAGTGGTGTCGCGACAGGCGTGAATGGAGGGACGAATGGAGACGTGTCGTCTTCAGCGATGAGAGTCGCTTCTGCCTTGGTGCCAATGATGGTCTATGCGTGTTTGGCGACGTGCAGGTGAGCGCCACAATCAGGACTGCATACGACCGAGGCACACAGGGCCAACACCCGGCATCATGGTGTGGGGAGCGATCTCCTACACTGGCCGTACACCTCTGGTGATCGTCGAGGGGACACTGAATAGTGCACGGTACATCCAAACCGTCATCGAACCCATCGTTCTACCATTCCTAGACCGGCAAGGGAACTTGCTGTTCCAACAGGACAATGCACTTCCGCATGTTTCCCGTGCCACCCAACGTGCTCTAGAAGGTGTAAGTCAACTACCCTGGCCAGCAAGATCTCCGAATCTGTCCCCCATTGAGCATGTTTGGGACTGGATGAAGCGTCGTCTCACGCGGTCTGCACGTCCAGCACGAACGCTGTTCCAACTGAGGCGCCAGGTGGAAATGGCATGGCAAGCCGTTCCACAGGACTACATCCAGCATCTCTACGATCGTCTCCATGGGAGAATAGCAGCCTGCATTGCTGCGAAAGGTGGATATACACTGTACTAGTGCCGACATTGTGCATGCTCTGTTGCCTGTGTCTATGTGCCTGTGGTTCTGTCAGTGTGATCATGTGATGTATGTGACCCCAGGAATGTGTCAATAAAGTTTCCCCTTCATGGGACAATGAATTCACGGTGTTCTTATTTCAATTTCTAGGAGTGTATCTGTCACTTTTTTCAGTTCTGAGCGCACTGTGAGCACTTAAAGTTAACTAGAAAATAGCGTCACCCGCCAAGTACGAGGGCCTGGTGCGAAATTTCGCCTGATGTCATGCAGATCACATAACATAACTACCATGCGTTTCCTTCTTCGTGACAATTCTCGGTCATACTCTGCAGGGGCAATGGAGATGCTCCTGCAGAGTTTTCTATGGGGAGTGTTTGATCACCCACAGTACAGCCCGCAAATGACTCCCCCTGAGTTTCATCTCCGCTCACGAGTACCGATGGCTCTGGAGAAAACACTTTTGCTCAGATAACGAGTTGTACACCAGCATAGAGAGTTGGCGGAAAACACAGGCGGCTACTTTCTATGAAGAGAATTTTGGAAAGCTGGTACAATATTGGTTGGTTGGTTGTTTGGGGAAAGAGACCAGACAGCGTGGTCATCGGTCTCATCGGATTAGGGAAGGATGGGGAAGGAAGTTGGCCGTGGCCATCAGAGGAACCATCCCGGCATTTGCCTGGAGCGATTTAGGGAAGTCACGGAAAACCTAAATCAGGATGGCCGGACGCGGGATTGTACCGTCGTCCTCCCGAATGCGAGTCCAGTGTCTAACCACTGCGCCACCTCGCTCGGTGGTACAATATTACGTCATTTGTCTAAGCCAGAGTAGCGGGTACGTTGAGAAGTAGCTGGAGGTATAGAGGGTATTCGGATATCGAAAAGTTTGATATATTTACTCTCCCTGAATATATATTCAGGGAGAGTAAATATATCAAGGTACAGCTTTCACTAACTTTGCAGTCTACAATGTGGGATATATTCTGTCAAATGCAAGTAATTTTTAATATTTATAGTTGTCGAATTATGACACCGACTTCGTTTCTTTAATGGAGCTATATTGCTCTTCTACTAAAGTTTGAAGAAGTTTCGAGGAGGAGTCAAACGACATAAGAGTGGAACTGAATCAACCAATAACAATATATAACAATAAATATATATTCAGGGAGAGTAAATATATCAAGGTACAGCTTTCACTAACTTTGCAGTCTACAATGTGGGATATATTCTGTCAAATGCAAGTAATTTTTAATATTTATAGTTGTCGAATTATGACACCGACTTCGTTTCTTTAATGGAGCTATATTGCTCTTCTACTAAAGTTTGAAGAAGTTTCGAGGAGGAGTCAAACGACATAAGAGTGGAACTGAATCAACCAATAACAACATAATATCGGAACTAACCACTGTTCCACCATCAGGAAAAGAGGTTCCACAAACAACTATACCAACTGTATCAAATGTAAACAAACAAGAAACTCAGATAAGGGTCGTGTGTTTATTATTATTATGACTGTCACAGCAGGGGGCGAGAGGTTCTAGGCGCTTTAGTCCGGAACCGCGCTGCTCCTATGGTCGCAGGTTCGAGTCTTGCCTCGAGTATGGTTGTGTATGATGTTTTTAGGTTAGTTAGATTTAAGTAGCTCTACGTCTAGGGGACTGATGACCTCAGATGTTAAGTCCCATAGTGCTTAGAGCCATCTGAATCATTTTTGTCATAGCAGGTGCTCAAACTGTTTACCTATACAGCAACTGCTCACCTCCGAGGTGCACGAAATCGACCCCTGACGTGGAACACGGACCCCGTGGATTAACCACAGGCTGCGCCACCGGGAGAGGGCGAGTTACCATATGTGGTCATGCGTGTTGGGACGATAAAGAGGTTTCAGGCGCTTCATACGTCTTGCCGCAGCTACCTTACTCCTCCGACGCACTTCTGTAGGCCTAGCTAGCCCATAAAACCAATAACGCCCACGTCGGAGAGCTGGATGCTGTACTGACAACCCGAGGAACGGCTCATCGACGAGCACAAGTCATTGCATTCCAGCCCGCTATATTACCGATCTTCGTAATCATCTAAGATTTGCAACTTGTGGATTACGGATAGGATCGGATTTTGGGGATGAAAATATCGAAAAGTTGAGTTATTTTTCCTGTTTTCGATGAGTAGTAGATGACCCAACATACTTTACCCCATTGCGAAGAAACTGTTTAACCATCAGGAGGCTGGCAGTCTAATTTAAAATAGAGCAGAATTTAGGGAACATCATCCCAATACAGGAAAATTAGAACAAGAATAAAGTGGTAAGAGAAAGGGATGTCAAAGACAAAACACATTATATGTGTACGTGATGAGAGCTACTCGTACGCTCACACAAGCAAGGTAGAATAACTCCAAGGCAGAGCTTGTACGATTGTAAGATAAGTCAAATTCAGATAAAATTCTGCATACAAAATAGATAGTCATCTAAATAAAAGAACTGGAGAAAGGAAAAGATAAAATTTTACATGGACATACCTGAGGCTTAACACGTCGTGACGACATGAGATCCGCGGTGATAACATAGCCTCCTTGTTTTTAAAAATAAAATTACAATTATATGGTAGGTTCTTCTACTTTTCTCATGTACAATTACTTGTAAAGATGCTACCCAACTTTCTCTGCCACAGTTTACGATTCTATTTCCATGTTGCCACTCGTTGCATACGTTGTAACGCACAAGTTCTCGTTCTCCTTATCGGTGTCGGTTCAGGTCAGTTCGTCTAGAAGGTCACCTCGGACCTCATGTTGTCAAGGCGAAGCTTCAGGTACGTCTATATAAGATTTTATGTTTTCTTTTCTCCAGTTCTTTCGTTTAGATGACGGTCTATTTTGTATGCAGCCTTTTATCTAAGTTTGCCTTGTCGTACAATCGTACAAGTTCTGCTTTGAGACTTATTTTACCTTACCTGTGTGATCATAGATTTCAGCACGTATACATATCATTCGTTTTGTTTTTGGCATACGTTTAGTTTAGTACTTTACTCTTATTCTAATTTTCCTGTGTCCGGATGACGTTCCCTACATTCGGCTCTATTTTAAATTGGACTACCGCCCTCTTGACGGTTAAACAGTTTTATCGCAAAGGGACAAATGATGTTGGGTCATCTACTACTTATCATTTGAAATAAATTATAAATGTGAGTACATAATTTTTCCTATACAGTTTCGTGAATAGAACAACGTCAATTTCGTTTCTGACATTGTGTACATGCATTTATATCCCGGAAGATGTGGCTCTAACACCGCGAAACTGCTTTGATCAGAATTGAAGATTTAACATACAGCTGAAGCGATCTTATGATCACGCTTTTGAAATTTGGTGCTGCAGGAGAATGCTGAAGATGAGATGAGGATCGGATAACTAAAGAAAAGGGTATCAGTTGATAGGACAAATTCTGAGGCCTCAAGGCGTAGTTAATTTGGTAAAGAAGGACAGTTTAGGAGAGTTGGCGTGGGGGGGGGGGAGGGGAGGGGAGGAACGGGGGGTTGGCATGGGGGGGGGGGGGGGGGGGTGGCAGTGCAATGTGCAGAGGGGCGCTGAGGCTTGGCTGCAGTAAGCATTCAGCATTCAGCTGTCAAACTAGGAACAAGCTTTGCTTCAGATTGATGTATGTTCAACTTTTCGATGGAAATCCCATGACGTGACAATTTAGGTAATAGATGACAGCTTTTTCCCGCAGTTTTCCACCTGGACTATTACCAAATGTATTTATTAATTCACAGTCTCGGCCTATGACACTGCTTTCAAGTAACAGCTGCAACAGCATAAAGTGCTAAAAGACTACAATTTTCGGGAAACATTGATTTCTCACAAACTAGAACGAACCAAATTATTTTTCAATATTTATACCATTTTTACCACCTCACTATGAAGTGTGTGAAGGGAAAGTCATTCCTTCTATACAGGACAGCTTTCACGAGCGTTTTATAAATGTAAACCTGATTCACATGAAATAGATTTCCTCTCAAGAAGAAGCAGTATGGATTGGTCCTCTTTATAGCAAGTGATATAACGTTTAGAAAATAATTTGGCTTTTATAAATTGCTTTAACGTAATACGATCCTAAGGTTGGCCTTTTAGCTGCTTACTTACGTTTTTACGGGATAAACTTGAGGGTGACAAAACAGCTGAAAATATTACAAGTACATTTACTAGTATTCCAGGAGGAAAATGCTAAATGCTGTCGTTTCTAAAATTTCTACAGTAGTTATTCCTCAGTTGAAAATGGAACTGCAAGACAGGCCCGGAAGTGAAGGGGAGGAGGGGGGAGGGTTTGAGGTGGAGGAACCGGTATTATCTGACACGTGCAGCAGTTCGAGGGGGTGCTTGATTCATATCTTTGAAGAGAAAAAACTTTGTTTCACACGGCGCCTAGCATCCAGCGCACGTTGGTCTATCGATTACTCATATGATTTTGAAACGCATCCCTGTTGGTTTCTGAACACTTTCTTAGTTGATTTCTGAACTAATCATAAGTTGATTTTCGAACGTGTGCATTGTCTACGTGATGTCTCTGCCAATGGATCCCAGTCGCAACTGGAAATAAAAAACGTTCCTGCAGACAGAGGGGGGCGAGGCTTTGTGAACTGAGCCGAACAAACCTGAACTGGTAAATACAGATCGCTGTTTGTTTATGTTGTTGATTGGATGTGCGGATGATAATAATTATGATAATAATTGCTAGCGAAATCCATAGATTCAGACTACGAGAATGGAAATAAACGACTAACGGGAGTAAGAGGTAAGAAGGATTACATATTAATTTTCTCGGTGTATCCAAGAAAATCAAACTTTGACCGAAAATTTTTGCCAGGTCGCTACACCACTAAGCGTCAGTTGCACAGTCCGCAGTTAGCAGCAGCTGAAGTTCTATTCTCGGAATAGAGCGGGAAACGCATCATACGAACACGTAATAACGCCTAGCAGAAGAACAAACGCGGAAAACTAAACCGGTGATTCTGGCAGGGTTAGTGAAGTTAAAAGAAGAATATGTTTTGACAATGGCAGGAATAGTTACAGAATTAGTCACGACAAGATTGTTTGTAAGAACGAGGAAACAGAAGAAACGGGGACATCACACAAATTATATGGAAGAATATGACTATTCAAAATTTATATAACAATTTCTTACTACTATTTTTCGATCTCATGCATGAAAAACTGGAGCGTGTGAAAGGAATGTGAAACTATTTCCTAACATAAAACTTTTTGCTTGCAGTGACCTAACAAGCATTTTATGTTGATACTTCGTGAATTAAATTCTGTCATGTTTTTTATGTAAATGAGATACTTAAAAATTACCATTTGCGCCCAAACAATCTCGCTTATTTAAGGTGTCTTAAAATTGCGCAATGTTAGAAAGGCCTATTTCGTTTTATCTAGCAGACAGTGACCAAATAGACGTAATCAGATCTAGAAACCACACCAGTCTTGGGTACTATTAGTGTTAACAGTTGTTTCAGTATTAGTCATGACATTTTGATTTTTCATGTAGCAAAACATTTGCTAATAGACAATGAAGAGTGTAAGTTTTCTGAACAGTTCTTATTCTTACGGTTACAAATAATCCCATGCAGTATTAATTGTAATTATTTGTAAGAGAAGTTGGATGTCGAACAAGCTGACTGAAAGCAGGAGAGGCACCACAGGCCAATTTAATTTCCACTGTCCTGAATATAGGTTGACAGATTCCATTACAAAACGTACACTATTGATTTCCTCAGAGCGAAACAGTGGCGTGCTACAGAAAAGTGGTGTGTGAAGAGGCGTGTCACTGTACTTTGGTAAACTTAAGACCAAATAACTGGTCTTAGATTTCCTCAAACATATATCAAACTGTTCTGAAAGATATGCGCAGCAAAATGAACATATTTTTGAAAAATCGATTTGTTTTTAAATTTTTGACATCCTATCTCAAACGCTCGAGGGTGGAGGGGAGGGCGCGTAGGTCCGGGCTGCGCAAGTTTTACGCCAGTGACTGTCATACGTTTTTATTACACTATCGCAATTTCGGCCTTAGGCCATTATCTAGTGCTGATAATTTGGCTTTAAGCCATGTCAACGTAACGTAAGATGACACATTACGTTGACATGGCTTAAAGCCAAAATATCAGCACTTGATAATGGCCTAAGGCCGCAATTGCAAAAGTTTAGTAATAACTTACAACAGTCGCTGGCGTAAAGATTATGTCCTTCAAAAAAAATTTTATGATTGTGAATCCCAGCTAGAACAAGTTGATCCCAAGTTTAGTGTGCAGTGGGAAATAGAGGGTGTTTCAAAAATGACCGGTATATTTGAAACGGCAATACAAACTAAACCAGCAGCGATAGAAATACACTGTTTGTTGCAATATGCTTGGGACAACAGTACATTTTCAGGCAGACAAACTTTCGAAATTACAGTAGTTACAATTGTCAACAACAGATGGCGCTGCGGTCTGGGAAACTCTATAGTACGATATTTTCCACATATCCACCATGCGTAGCAATAATATGGAGTAGTCTCTGAATGAAATTACCCGAAACCTTTGACAACGTGTCTGGTGGATTGGCTTCACATGCAGATGAGATGTACTGCTTCAGCTGTTCAATTGTTTCTGGATTCTGGCGGTACACCTGGTCTTTCAAGTGTCCCCACAGAAAGAAGTCACAGGGGTTCATGTCTGGCGAATAGAGAGGCCAATCCACGCCGCCTCCTGTATGTTTCGGATAGCCCAAACCAATCACACGATCATCGAAATATTCATTCAGGAAATTAAAGACGTCGGCCGTGCGATGTGGCCGGGCACCATCTTGCATAAATCTAAGGCAGTTTGTACCGCCACAAATTCACGAAGAATATCCAGATAGCGTGATGCAGTAATCGTTTCGGATCTGAAAAATGGGCCAATGATTCCTTTGGAAGAAATGGCGGTCCAGACCGGTACTTTTTGAGGATGCAGGGACGATGGGACTGCAACATGGGGCTTTTCGGTTCCCCATATGCGCCAGTTCTGTTTATTGACGAAGCCGTCCAGGTAAAAATAAGCTTCGTCAGTAAACCAAATGCTGCCCACATGCATATCGCCGTCATCAATCCTGTGCACTATATCGTTAGCGAATGTCTCTCGTGCAGCAATGGTAGCGGCGCTGAGGGTTTGCCGCGTTTGAATTTTGTATGGATAGAGGTGTAAACTCTGGCGCATGAGACGATACGTGGACGTTGGCGTCATTTGGAACGCAGCTGCAACACGGCGAACGGAAACCCGAGGCCGCTGTTGGATCACCTGCTGCACTAACTGCACGTTGCCCTCTGTGGTTGCCGTACGCGGTCGCCCTACCTTTCCAGCACGTTCATCCATCACGTTCCCAGTCCGTTGAAATTTTTCAAACAGATCCTTTATTGTATCGCTTTTCGGTCCTTTGGTTACATTAAACCTCCGTTGAAAACTTCGTCTTGTTGCAACAACACTGTGTTCTAGCCGGTGGAATTCCAACACCAGTTCTGTTCTAAGGAATAAACCATGTTGTCCAAAGCACACTTGCACATTGTGAACAGCACACGCTTACAGCAGAAAGACGACATACAGAATGGCGCACCCACAGACTGCGTTGTCTTCTATATCTTTCACATCACTTGCAGCGCCATCTGTTGTTGAAAATTGTAACTACTGTAATTTCGAAAGCTTGGCCGCCTGAAAATGTACTGTTGTCCCAAGCATATTGCAACAAACGGTGTTTTTCTATCGGTGCTCGTTTAGTTTTTATTGCCGTTTCAAATAAACCGGTCATTTTTGAAACACCCTGTATATTGCGTAATGGGCTTCAAAGTGGTTTGTAGACTCCAGATGCCGATTTAGTTCAAACAGGGACACTAATAAAACTTCAGTTATCACCTTGAAAAAATGAAATTAGGCATTTCGTTTATTGTTAGTTTGCAGATACGTGTTTGCATTCCTGCTACACATTGAAAAGTCCCGCGCCAGCATACCGACGCACACCATAGAGAAGCGAAAACAAAATGATGCAGCAGTATCAAGTGGAGAGTCTTGCGGTAATTTGGTGGGAACGACGCTTCAACGATCCATGTTGAGTTGGTGGAAGTGTACGGCATCAAGCACCATATGATACACTGTTTAGGACGTGCAGAGAATTCCGGTGTTGTGAAACAAGTTAGAGTGACAAAGAACGAAATGACGGACCACCTCTCCGCGAAGAACTGGGCACTGGAAGAAAAGTGGAGGCCCTGATGCTAGAAGACAAGCCTATCACAAACAAAAGGATGGTGGACAAAAATGAACGTCAGTCACTGTCTACTTTTCATCATTTTGCACGACATTTTGAGCTTGATAATAGTCACCCGTCCCCTGGATTCCACGCCTCCACACACACATTAAGAAAGATCGTGGAACTTACGCAGCAGCGGAAATGTTGCAGTTATGTCAGGCCAACGCAGATGAGTATTCCAACGGCCTTATCACCACGGGCGAGTACTCCGGTATAACATTACACCCCGTGACCAAGATACAAAGCAGTGGACTCACGAACGCAGAAAAGGCGAAGGCGGAACCATAGTCGGATAAGACTATGCTGAGTGACTTGTTTCCGCCATTCTGTGGCGCTAACAGACTATGTCCTTACGGGGCAAAGAATATGTTCAAAATGGTGGTTTTCCTCCAATGCAACGCCTCAGCTCATTCCGCGCAGGATCCAGCAAAACATATTCTACATCTACATCTACATTCATACTCCGCAAGCCACCCAACGGTGTGTGGCGGAGGGCACTTTACGTGCCACTGTCATTACCTCCCTTTTCTGTTCCAGTCGCGTATGGTTCGCGGGAAGAACGACTGTCTGAAAGCCTCCGTGCGCGCTCGAATCTCTCTAATTTTACATTCGTGATCTTCATGGGAGGTATAAGTAGGGGAAAGCAGTATATTCGATACCTCGTCCAGAAACGCACCCTCTCGAAACCTGGCGAGCAAGCTACACCGCAATCCAGAGCGCCTCTCTTGCAGAGTCTGCCACTTGAGTTTGCTAAACATCTCCGTAACGCTATCACGGTTACCAAATAACCCTGTGACGAAACGCGCCGCTCTTCTTTGGATCTTCTCTATCTCCGCCGTCAACCCGATCTGGTACGGATCCCACACTAATGAGAAATACTCAAGTATAGGTCGAACGAGTGTTTTGGATTACATTTTCTAAGGACTATCCCAATGAATCTCAACCTGGTACCCGCCTTACCAACAATTAATTTTATATGATCATTCCATTTCAAATCGTTCGGCACGTATACTCCCAGATATTTAACAGAAGTAACTGCTACCAGTGTTTGTTCCGCTATCATATAATCATACAATAAAGGATCCTTCTTTCTATGTATTCGCAATACATTACATTTGTCTATGTTAAGGGTCAGTTGCCACTTCCTACACCAAGTGCCTATCCGCTGCAGAACTTCCTGCATTTCGCTACAATTTTCTAATGCTGCAACTTCTCTGTATACTACAGCATCATCCGCGAAAAGCCGCATGGAACTTCCGACACTATCTACTAGGTCATTTATATATATTGTGAAAAGCAATGGTCCCATAACACTCCGCTGTGGTACGCCAGTGGTTACTTTAAAGTCTGTAGACGTCTCTCCATTGATAACAACATGCTGTGTTCTGTTTGCTAAAAACTCTACAATCCAGCCATACAGATGGTCTGATATTCCGTAGGCTCTTACTTTGTTTATCGGGCGACAGTGCGGAACTGTATCGAACGCCTTCCGGAAGTCCAGGAAAATAGCATCTACCTGGGAGCCTGTATCTAATAATTTCTGGGTCTCATGAACAAATAAAGCGAGTTGGGTCTCACACGATCGCTGTTTCCGGAATCCATGTTGATTCCTACAGAGTAGATTCTGGGTTTCCAAAAACGACATGATACTCGAGCAAAAAACATGTTCTAAAATTCTACAACAGATCGACGTCAGAGATATAGGTCTATAGTTTTGCGCATCTGCTCGACGACCCTTTTTGAAGACTGGGACTACCTGTGCTCTTTTCCAATCATTTGGAACCTTCCGTTACTCTAGAGACTTGCGGTACACGGCTGTTAGAAGGGGGGCAAGTTCTTTCGCGTACTCTGTGTAGAATCGAATTGGTATTCCGTCAGGTCCAGTGGACGTTCCTCTGTTGAGTGATTTCAGTTGCTTTTCTGTTCCTTGGACACTTATTTCGATGTCAGCCATTTTTCGTTTGTGCGAGGATTTAGAGAAGGAACTGCAGTGCGGTCTTCCTCTGTGAAACAGCTTTGGAAAAAGGTGTTTAGTATTTCAGCTTTACGCGTGTCATCCTCTGTTTCAAAGCCATCATCATCCCGGAGTGTCGGATATGCTGTTTCGAGCCACTTACTGATTTAACGTAAGACCAGAACTTCCTAGGATTTTCTGTCAAGTCGGTACATAGAATTTTACTTTCGAATTCACTGAACGCTTCACGCATAGCCCTCCTTACGCTAACTTTGACATCGTTTAGGTTCTGTTTGTCTGAGAGGTTTTGGCTGCGTTTAAACTTGGAGTGAGGCTCTCTTTGCTTCCGCAGTAGTTTCCTAACTTTGTTGTTGAACCATGGTGGGTTTTTACAATTGCCTTAAACTTTTTCCATAAACACTCAACATTGTCAGTGTCGGAACAGAAATTTTCGTTTTGATCTGTTAGGTAGTCTGAAATCTGCCTTCTATTACTCTTGCTAAACAGATAAACCTTCCTCCCTTTTTTGTATTCCTATAAACTTCCATATTCAGGGATGCTGCAACATCCTTATAATCACTGATTCCCTGTTCTGCAATTACAGAGTCGAAAAGTTCGGGTCTGTTTGTTATCAGTAGGTCCAAGATGTTATCTCCACGAGTCGGTTCTCTGTTTAATTGCTCGAGGTAATTTTCGGATAGTACACTCAGTATAATGTCACTCGATGCCTCTGGGCTATCAAGTTTCGCCTCAGACTCCGTATTCTCCTGAGATGGCGCGCAGTGACTTATTCCTATTCCTTCAGATGAAGATACCATAGCGTAGCAGGTATTTTGACGATGATGAAAAGGTATCTTCGAGGTGGAACGTTTCGTAAACAGCCGAAATGCAGACTTCAACAACCAATGTCTTCGACAAGTTACGAATCTTTGGGGAAAATGTGTTAAGGATGAACATGTAGAAGAGCCATCAGCACGTTTCACGGTCGTAGTTCAATTTTTTTTGTTTTTGTTTTTTTGTTTTTCGAGAAAAGATGTGTCGCGTTGAAGAGTGAACACGTAGCAGAGGACTGACACCATCATCAAGTTTTATCGTCGCAGCTCGATTTTTTTCGAGTTGATAAATCTTGATGGTTACCCCCCAGTGTTCGAAAGCAGTCGTGTCTTCAGAGGTCAGGTTACTGCAGAACCAACTTCGTCGATTGTTAGTGGCTAGTCGGCGTAATGATGCAGGAAGACCCCCATCTGTCCGAGATGCTGTTACGAACGCAAGAGTCTCCACCCGCGGCGCACTGTGTGCAGAATGCTCCAAAACGAGGCCAGAATTCTGAGTATATACACGGTGGATTTGGAAAATGGAGACAAACTAAGGGCAATGATCCTTGAGACGGTAAGCAGGCGAAAAGATCATCTACATCTGCATCTATATCTATACGGATACTCAACAGATCAGATTTAAATGCCTGGGACAGGGTTCATCGAACCACCTTCATAATTCTCTATTATTCCAATCTCGTATAGCGCTCGGAAAGAATGAACACCTGTATCTTTCCGTACGAGCTCTGATTCCCCTTATTTTATCGTGATGATCGATCCTTCCTATCTAGGTCGGTGTCAAAAAAATATTTTCGCATTCGGAGGAGAAAGTTGGTGATTAGAATTTCGCGAGAAGATTGCGTCGCAATGAAAAACGACTTTCTTTTAATGATGTCCAGCCCTAATGCTGTGCTATTTCTGTGACACTCTCTCCCATATTTCGCGATAGTACAAAACGTGCTGCCTTTCTTTGAACTTTTTCGATGTACTCTGTAAGTAGGCTGTTTAGTTTTTTTTTATTGGTAACGCCACCGCCACGTAGCGCTCTGTATGAAAATCACTGGCTGTGCCGTGTGCAGTCTGTGGCTGGTTTGCATTGTTGTCTGCCATTGTAGTGTTGGGCAGCAGCAGCTGGATGCTAACAGCGCGTAGCGTTGCGCAGTTGGAGGTGAGCCGCCAGCAGTGGTGGACGTGGGGAGAGAGATGGCGGAGTTTTGAAATTGGTAAGAATTGGTGTCGTGAACTGACTATTAAGGTAAATACATTTTTTGTTCTCTATTAAAACCTTTCATTTGCTAACTGTGCCTCAGTAGTTAGTGACTTCCGTAGTTTGAATCTTTTATTTAGCTGGCAGTAGTGGCGCTCGCTGTATTGCAGTAGCTTGAGTAATGAAGATTTTTGTGAGGTAAGTGATTTGTGAAACGTATAGGTTAATATTAGTCAGGGCCATTCTTTCGTAGGGATTTTTGGAAGTCAGATTGCGTTGCGCTAAAAATATTGTGAGTCAGTTTAAGCACAGTCTTGTATAAATTTTACAAAGGGGACGTTTCATATCAACTCCATCAGTCCTATCTGGAAAGGATCCCATACCGCGTAGCAGTATTCCAAAAGAGGACGGACAAGCGTAGTGTAGGCAGTCTCCTTAGTAGGTCTGTTACATTTTCTAAGTGTCCTGCCAATGAAACGCAGTCTTTGGTTAGCCTTCCCCACAACATTTTCTATGTGTTCCTTCCAATTTAAGTTGTTCGTAATTGTAATACCTAGGTATTTAGTTGAATTTACGGCTTTTAGATTAGACTGATTTATCGTGCAACCGAAGTTTAACGAGTTCCTCATGTGGGTGACCTCACACTTTTCATTATTTAGGGTCAACTCCCACTTTTCGCACCATTCAGATATTATTTGTAAATCGTTTTGCAGTTTGTTTTGATCTTCTGATGACTTTATTTGTCGATAAACGACAGCGTCATCTGCAAACGACCGCAGACGGCTGGTCATATTGTCTCCAAAATAGTTTATGTAGATAAGGAACAGCAAAGGGCCTATAACACTACCTTGGGGAACGCCAGAAATCACTTCTCTTTTACTCGATGACTCTCCGTTAGTTACTACAAACTGTGACCTCTCTCTGATCTGTACATATGGCTGGAAATGCATCCCAAGGGAGGCACACACACTTTGATAGTGATCTTGGTAGCAGCAACAGACAGGTGGGCCACCAGTATGGGGTAATGCAGATAAGCGCTTGGAACATTCTTCACGACAACTCCAACTATTCATATCACTTAAAACGCATGCAGCCCTTATCATGGACAGACGTGCCTCTGGGCGACAGTTTTGCTGCTGGTTCGTCGCCCAAACCACCATTCTCACCCACCCTCTTCACAGATGGATATGCGTTTGCGAGGGGACCTTCACACCTCTCACCTATGGGCTATGGAGAATAACCACGGTACGGTGTCAGTGAGCCAGCAGTACCGGACCAGTCTCAATATGTGGGCGTAAATTATTGGCGTGGTGGACATCGTGGGATCAGTCATCCTACGACAACGCTTCACTGGTGAGTCTTGCCTGGACTTTCTGTTGGTGATCCTGCCTTCTCTGCCCGAAGACGTTGTAAACTATGTATGCAGAACTGTAAACGAATCCTAGCCAAGGCTCGACATACGTTACGTGCCAAGGATAATGAAGATGTAAGACTTGTGTGCAATTTCTGGTTAAGCCACCTCACAAGGACAATTATAAATTTAAAAATTACAGGGTCGCCACCAGTCCAAGTCCTTCCTAACAAATAAGAAAATACCCAACCAGAAATTTAACTACAAGAACGCAATTTTTTAAAGACACTAACAAATGAACACCATTGTATGTCGTATATCAGTGGGCTTGTTTAATTAAATTGATTTCTTTTTTCAGTTTTGTTCATCACAAGCAAGCAGATTAACTTTTTAAAAAAATCAGGGAATAGAAAATTAATTTGATAACTGGCATGAATGAGAGAGGTAAACGACTAAGAGTTTATCTTTCACGTGGAACATTTATTTCATTACTGAATTTGATGCACATCCTATGAATACACATGACTGGTGCCTGAATGAAAAATTTAACTAAATCATTCGCCAAAAATGGTAGAATAGCAAAATTAAAAATGGATAAACACACAAAAGGGAAGTGGAACACAATAATTCATTCCCTCCATCTACATACCCACGACAGAAATAGTTCAGAGAGATACCTATCACCATTATGCTCATGCAGTAGCTTGTAAAGAGGCTTATCCGATTCGCAAGGTTTGTATAGTAGATATATGACATGGAATCCGCGCCTGCCGCTTACGAACGGCCGAACTTCAGCACGGGGTAAACTTGATTACGAGTTGACTGTTCAGAAATTAGACATTAAACCAGGCACAAATGTAAGAAATTTTAATGGTGCAATAGCAGAATGATTTTGCCGTCACGAAATAAAATTAACTCGGCAAGGCAGTAACGCTCTCTAGGAGCTACGAACTGCACTCACCAACCGCTAGCTGCAGAGTGTCCTTTCTCCACCGAGCTTCGCCTAACTACCGGTGTAACGGAAGCTACCAGAGGGGTAGGCTTCCGCCACCAACCTGACAGACAAACCAACCTCAGACTAAAAGGGTAAACCTCTCCGTCCAGGTACTGGGATCCTAAGTTGGTCATCCTGTGCTATCCTCCAAACGAGAAGCAAACATCACCTGCTCCTAGCAGACGAGGCAAATGCCGAGATGGTTTCTTTGAAAGGACACGGCCGACTTCCTTTCACATCCTTCCCTAATCCGATGAGACCAATGACCTTGCTGTCTCTTCCCCCAAACAACCCAAACCCACTCGTAAAAACACTCATTCAGTCACATTCACCCACACGTAGGGTAGGGGGAAGGGAAAAAAGTAATAAATACATGTCATGATTTTCTGAACACAAAAAAATCAAACATAATATCATTTAATAAGCCTTAGCTTGATTGCTCAGTCTTTCTGGGAGGGTTAGTAAATTAAACCGCAATCGGGCGGTGGACAGAATAGGATGCACAGAATCCAGTGAGACAAGCGACACCACAGAGACGTTTGAACGTGACTATGGTGTTACGAAGAAAAATGTTAGTAGAACTGTACACGATGGTGTTTCAGCATGAGCTTGGACGTAAGCTATAGAAAAGACAGAACATAGCCTGGTGCGTTTTCATGTGTGCTTGCAATCACTGACGTATACACTGCCAAAGATCTTTTATCTTCAAGTGAGTGTGTCACTCTTGCAAAACATTTCCAACCATACGCCAGTATGACCTTATTCGCTTCTTATTCTCTCAGGGATCTTTGTTCGAACTTTGTACCTCCAATTTAGAAAGATCAATTTGAATCATTTACACAACAAATCTGTAAGACGTCGTGGTCTCCTGACCTTCATTGATAACATATTCCGCCCTCACAATCATGTTCCACACATCAAGACACGTCATTCGAAGCCAAAGTTGATAAGATAAAATCAATGTTGTATGAATTCATATAAACGATATGCAAATAACAAGTAAGTTCACCGTAGTTGAAATACTCCAGACTGGTGTACACACACACACACACACACACACACACATTCAAGACACAACGGTCGCAGGGGCTTGCTTTTAGTTCAGGAGACGCAAACCACACAGCAGGATGCCGGTCCCTTCAGAGGACGACGCAGCCTATGTCGGCCGGTGACCGCCCATAGAGCAGAGAGAGTTGGCCCAAGTGAAAAGGGGGAACGACCCCATGTTCAGCTTAAAAGCAAATTCAACTACACTGTGTGGGAGCAACCAGCCTACAACATAGCACGCAGTTTCAGAGATTTTCACAGGGAGACAGCAAACGCCAAACGCCGATACTACAGATTTCCAAATTGGTCGCCTTAAACAAAACGTCGTTCTCCCGTTTTAGAAGAGCAATGCTGGTTGGCAGACGATATTTATGACGCCTTGAGCTGAAGGAGTATGGAAGAGACCAAAAGATATACCCCTTCACATCTGGCATGGAGAGGGGCTGTTCCATTGTCACTCTTGGAGCGAGAACACGTAACGAGAGCGTGCGCGCTCGTATGTGTACTCAAAGAGCAAGGAACAAGTCTCTCATCAGTACTTCACTGGGAGAGCACCTCTGTCGAGAGCGAATCGACTCTATATTGAATCCTTCTGATTAAGCGTTGTTGTCTGTGTTGGCTGCCACACTTACTGTGCGGTGTGAACGGACAGAGTTATAGTTAACGCCTGCGAGCGAATTTTGAGTGGCATCGTGGTGGACTGGTTATCTGACTGGTGTACTACGCCAATAGTTAGACTAGGGGCGAATAGGAGTCCTTCACTTCATCAAGGCGTAGAGAGAGTTTGATTGGCAACAGTCAATCGAGGTAGAACGAGAGTTATCTTATATGTCAGCAGCGAGCGGCGCAGACAGCAGTCACACCAGCTTGCGAGCCCCATATTTCCTCCACAACAGTACACTTCACTGCAGTTCACACGTGACAGCCTCGACCGTACCTAGCAACATTCTGACGGATAATTATTTACGTTGAGTAGGCGCGGCTCTGAGCCATTCTGCCAAGTCAATAACAATCTTTAACTCTGTATAGAAAATTCATTAGCGAATCCTATCCTTAAGAGGTAACTTCACATTCCGAAAAGAGCCAGGAAATAACGTGTTAAGTTCATAACTAAAAGGGCCATTGTGAATTCTCAGAATTTTAGCAAAATAAATAATAATTTTCGTTAGTTTCATGTTCTTGTTACACTAACTAGCACTACTCCAGAACCCAAGTAACCCGCTAGTTACGTAAGAAATTTTGTGAATTTTTGTGTCCTTACACAGGACGACTCCAGAAGATATTTATTGCTGAAAGTTTTTCAGGCATTTCTCTTTAGAACGTTAGGAGCGTCTGCTTGACTTCTGTATAGTGTGGGGGTGGAAATTGCATCTTGCAGGTGCCACAGGGTAAAGGGTACATCTCAGACTAATCCGTTGCGCAGAACGACAGAAGATCAACCCACACGTTCACCAGTCTTGTGACTACCATTGCAGACTGTTTCTCTGTGAAAGATGCAATGAGTCCACATTGAATCCGGGCATTTCTTTCGAGTACAGCTCCACATCGCGCGGCCGCCGCCTGTACTGACGGCAGCTACTGCCGTGGCTCCCCGGCGCACAGTCTGGAATTGGCCACAGTCTTACAACATAAGGGCTGCGCCGGTGACGAGGTGCGAGCGCGCTCGCCGCGACAGGTCATGATGCTGCACGCCATTGTCGCCGCACCCCACGCGGTCCCTCCACCCCCCCTCTCCCCCACCGCGGGCCGGCGCGCTATCTCACAAATCATTATTAATGACAGACGGCCCGCGCGCTGCGAGCCAGCTACGTGTTTTCGTGCGCCATTGTTTCGCTGGCGCCACTGCAGCGATCATCACACAATGTGCACACCGTAAAAAATTGTTTCCGCTCGTATTTATTATTACGATATTTTTTTCTCCCTCCTCTCGCGGCGAGCGGAAAAAAACGGCCGAGTTGGCGCATCGCTCCGCGGATTTATGATCGCGGCCTGCGCGCGGCACTTCCGATGGCGTCCGAAAAGCCCCGACGAGTGCGCACCGCTGTTCAGCCGCTCTGCACGCGCTTTCTGCTGGCGGAACTTGTGTTCCCCGTGTTTACTGGCACGCCGACTCTCAAAAAGACACCGGCCAACTGCGTAAACATTGTAATCGGCGGCGGCAACAGCGGTGGGCCTATTGTTCCTAAACTGAACTGAGGAGATCACTGAATCAGAGATAATATTGCTCATTTACTGGGCATTATGCCTTCTATTGCTCCGAGAATGTAATGATCGTTTCGTAAGGCGATAATGCGGCAAATAGATCCCATAACATGGCAAATTATGTGTTAGCAGAAGAGCCAACACCGTGTTGCGAGTGGAGGCCGAAATGCACGCGTTTTAGCTCACGCATGCTAGTGTGAGGAGGGAAGAACTATACTGACGTGAGGTCTGGAACATGACAAGGAATGAGAATTCAAAAATCCGACGTAATTAGTTTGATACTTAACTTTAATCCATTAACGATGAACGTTGCTCATGAAGCTACATGATTCACAATCTTATCTCTTCAGAATACATACTTGAAGTAATTATAGTAACTGAATATGGCGCCTTGCTAGGTCGTAGCAAATGACGTAGCTGAAGGCTATACTAAAATGTCGTCCCTGCAAATGAGAGCGTATGTAGTCAGTGAACCACGGCTAGCAAAGTCGACTGTACAACTGGGGCGAGTGTTAGGGAGTCTCTCTAGACTAGACCTGCCGTGTGGCGGCGCTCGGTCTGCAATCACTGAAGGTGGCGACGCGCGGGTCCGACGTATACTAACGGACCGCGGCCGATTTAAAGGCTACCACCTAGCATCTACATCTACAGCTACATCTACATCTACATGATTACTCTGCAATTCACATTTAAGTGCTTGGCAGAGAGTTCATCGAACCACAATCATACTATCTCTCTACCATTCCACTCCCGAAGATCGCGCGGGAAAAACGAACACCTAAACCGTTCTGTTCGAGCTCTGATTTCTCTTATTTTATTTTGATGATCATTCCTACCTATGTAGGTTGGGCTCAACAAAATATTTTCGCATTCGGAAGAGAAAGTTAGTGATTGAAATTTCGTAAATACACTCCTGGAAATTGAAATAAGAACACCGTGAATTCATTGTCCCAGGAAGGGGAAACTTTATTGACACATTCCTGGGGTCAGATACATCACATGATCACACTGACAGAACCACAGGCACATAGACACAGGCAACAGAGCATTCACAATGTCGGCACTAGTACAGTGTATATCCACCTTTCGCAGCAATGCAGGCTGCTATTCTCCCATGGAGACGATCGTAGAGATGCTGGAACGGCTTGCCATGCCATTTCCACCTGGCGCCTCAGTTGGACCAGCGTTCGTGCTGGACGTGCAGACCGCGTGAGACGACGCTTCATCCAGTCCCAAACATGCTCAATGCGGGACAGATCCGGAGATCTTGCTGGCCACGGTAGTTGACTTACACCTTCTAGAGCATGTTGGGTGGCACGGGATACATGCGAACGTGCATTTGTCCTGTTGGAACAGCAAGTTTCCTTGCCGGTCTAGGAATGGTAGAACGATGGGTTCGATGACGGTTTGGATGTACCGTGCACTATTCAGTGTCCCCTCGACGATCACCAGAGGTGTACGGCCAGTGTAGGAGATCGCTCCCCACACCATGATGCCGGGTGTTGGCCCTGTATGCCTCGGTCGTATGCAGTCCTGATTGTGGCGCTCACCTGCACGGCGCCAAACACGCATACGACCATCATTGGCACCAAGGCAGAAGCGACTCTCATCGCTGAAGACGACACGTCTCCATTCGTCCCTCCATTCACGCCTGTCGCGACACCGCTGGAGGCGGGCTGCACGATGTTGGGGCGTGAGCGGAAGACGGCCTAACGGTGTGCGGGACCGTAGCTCAGCTTCATGGAGACGGTTGCGAATGGTCCTCGCCGATACCCCAGGAGCAACAGTGTCCCTAATTTGCTGGGAAGTGGCGGTGCGGTCCCCTACGGCACTGCGTAGGTCTTGGTGTGCATCCGTGCGTCGCTGCGGTCCGGTCCCAGGTCGACGGGCACGTGCATCTTCCGCCGACCACTGGCGACAACATCGATGTACTGTGGAGACCTCACGCCCCACGTGTTGAGCAATTCGTCGGTACGTCCACCCGGCCTCCCGCATGCTCACTATACGCCCTCGCTCAAAGTCCGTCAACTGCACATACGGTTCACGTCCACGCTGTCGCGGCATGCTACCAGTGTTAAAGAGTGCGATGGAGCTCCGTATGCCACGGCAAACTGGCTGACACTGACGGCGGCGGTGCACAAATGCTGCGCAGCTAGCGCCATTCGACGGCCAACACCGCGGTTCCTGGTGTGTCCGCTGTGCCGTGCGTGTGATCATTGCTCGTACAGCCCTCTCGCAGTGTCCGGAGCAAGTATGGTGGGTCTGACACACTGGTGTCAATGTGTTCTTTTTTTCATTTCCAGGAGTGTAGATCTCGCCGCGACGAAAAACATCTTTGCTTTAATGACTTCCATCCCAACTCGCGTATCATATCTGCCACACTCTCTCCCCTATTACATGATAATACAAAACGAGCTGCCCTTTTTGGCACCCTTTCGATGTCCTTCGTCAATCCCACCTGGTAAGGATCCCACACCGCGCAGCAATATTCTAACAGAGAACTAACGAATGTAGTGTAAGCTGTCTCTTTAGTGGACTTGTTGCATCTTCTAAGTGTCCTGCTAATGAAACGCAACATTTGGTTCGCCTTCCCCACAATATTACGTATGTGGTCTTTCCAACTGAAGTTGTTAGTAATTTTTACACCCAGGTACTTAGTTGAATTGACAGCCTTGAGAATTGTACTATTTATCGAGTAATCGAATTACAATGGATTTCTTTTGGAACTCATATGGATCACCTCACACTTTTCGTTATTTAGTGTCAACTGCAACCTACCACACCATACAGCAGTCTTTTCTAAATCGCTTTGCAACTGATATTGGTCTTCGGATGACCTTACTAGACGGTACATTACACAAGTGTGGTGTCTGGCGGTGACACCACAGCAAATATGGCATTAGAAAATACTGCTGCTAGCACTACTGAAAATAAGCAGCACTTTTCGTGGCGTATTGGTACACAGGTTTCTCAGTGTTTGTAACTGGAAACATCAGATACAAGGACCCTGTGACTACTTTTAATATAATGAATAAAAACTGCTGTCCTCTGGTTTCTCTTTCTATTTATTCTGACCACACGTCTTCAGATCTGCATGTAACAGAGGAGGAGAGAAGGGCCGATCGTAAACCATATCTATATTTTCTATTTATCTTCTGTGTATCTATTCTATGATTAAACTTTAAAACCGTTCTGTCCATCTGTTTGTCTGTTTGGACATGCTAATCTCCAAAACTACTAGACGAATTTTCTATGGGATTTTATAGGTAAGTTGAGCGTAACTTAGGGTAATCTATAAGGTTTATTTCATCGTAATTGGATCAGGGAAAAAATGTCTGTTAAAAAACTCCATGTCTGTGTGATGGTCTGTTTGAACACTGTAATCTACAAAACTACTAGACGAATTTTCGTGGGATATTCGCAGTTGAGCGTAGCCTGGGGCAACATATAGGCTTTATTTCATGAAAATCGGATCACGAAAGAGAAAGGTATCCTAAATTAAATTTTTATGACTCCGCTCAGCTTAGTAGTTCGGATGTTTACCTTACCGACACCCATTACACCAAAGAACCAATAAATGGCACTGTTAGTTTTTTTCCCTTTACTTCCTTACCGCAATAAAAGACGTATTTTTGAAATTTTGCGTCAGTGACAGAATGAAGCGCAACATTCGTATATTTACGAGTACAAACTTAGATTGGATTTCTTTGGCTAGGAGATACTGATTTACTGATTTCGCTTTGCGCACTAAAAAAGCTTAAAGAAATTGCTTGGTTTCATTCGAAAGGCTTCATTTTGCTTCTTGGCTAGGAAAAACTAGTTCATTGATAAAGTGATCCTGTAAGGCTTCCTTTTTTTACCGACTGAGATATGCAGACCTAAAAAGTGAGGTGTTCAAAGATCCTTATTTAACATCCTCTCCGAAGCATAGGTTTGTAGCTAGTATGACATAAAAAAACACCACTTGACAAAAAAGTGATGGATCTGGAAGAGGAGGAGAAAATGACATGAAACTCCACGGAATAGAAAGCTACCAAATCGAGTCAAATATACAAAGAACTCCGCAATATCTGCCCACTTGTCATCATGACGTTGCATACTCTCTGACCTGGGTGGGTGCACTGTTTCGGTTGAGAAGGGTGTCACTGAGCCTTCGTTCCCTCTCGTGAGTCAAACTGGCATACAGCTGTTGTAACTGTTCCTTGATATCCTCTGTAACAACATTGCGACGTAATTATCACCCGATTTGTTCCCGCTTGTTCTATCGGGAACAGATCTGGGGATATCGTTGCTGGCAGTAGAACCTCAGTACCATGCAGACAGTACATAGAGCCACGTTCCATGTGTCTGTTGAAAAATAACACCAAGAGCCTATCATATAAGAGATAACACATGAGAACGCAGAATTTCCGTTAGTACCTTCGAGCTGTCAGAGTTCCCCGAAGTCATACGCGATGGTTCCCCACGCCGCGACGCCAGGAGCAAAAGCGCTGTGCCTCTCCAAAACATTGGAAAAAGGAGACTTCTGCCCGGGTCGCCGCCACACTCGCCGACGCCGGTCACTCAGGCTAGTGCAGAACCATGATTCATATCTGAATACGACGTGTCAGCCGGCCGGTGTGGCCATGCGGTTCTAGGCGCTACAGTCTGGAACCGCGTGACCGCTACGGTCGCAGGTTCGAATCCTGCCTCGGGCATGGATGTGTGTGATGTCCTTAGGTTAGTTAGGTTTAATTAGTTCTAAGTTCTAGGCGACTGATGACCTCAGAAGTTAAGTCGCATAGTGCTCAGAGCCATTTAAACCATACAATGTGTCGCCACTAATCAGCATTCCATGCTACCCAGCCACAGCATCACTGCTAACGCAGCCGTCTGTATTGTGTTGTTTACGGCAGCCTACGCGCGGGACGGTAGTTCCATAGTCCGGCTGCTGCTAATCTCTGACGAACAGTGCGGGATGACAGAGAATGTTGCAGGGACTCCATTGCTTATTGTCGAACCGCAGGCAACGATGGCCTTGGCGACAATACAGCGACCCTGCCTTGTGGTGGTCAGACGTGGTCAGCCGGACCCTGGACGACGAGTATGCATGCACTCGAGCTCTGCAGTTCAACACACACGAAGCTCTATCACGAAACGGAGACGCCCAATAAGGCCACTTTCAAAGTTTTATCAGGTGCTGATAACGCTGTCTCACACAAGTACTCGACATCTGCGTGCCCTTCACAGCGATCACTCAACATCCCACTATATTCACGCTTCTTATTTACCTTAGCACGCCTGGTAACAGTAATCTAATATGGTGGTCAGTCACAAAGGACTGCAGTTTTAATCATTTAAGTACTCGTCAATGTTGTGTAGGTGTACAAAGTTACATTGATATCGAACTATGTCTTCAGCTTACTTCCCTTTCTTTGTGAGAAATTCTAATTGAGGATGTGGTGTGTGGATGGTATTTTCCAATGAAGAGGTAGGCACGGGAGAGTATCTCGTGGCAGCCCACGTCTGTCCTGAGGGTCAGCAATGGGGACAAAAAAAAAAAACGGATAATTGCGATTGGACTCACGCACCGAGGGTTTCATACAAACGTAATTATGCATACCTGATGGTTCATCCAGCTCGAGAATCGACAATTCTGAGGATTTTTGTTTGTAATTGGTATCGATACTGGCAAGACAACAAAATACGTAACGTAAATGATTATGTTTTTTGATTGCATTGACGTAGAATCTTAAGCTTCTTACGCCATCAAGCAGGGTCGGCCTATTTGCTATGATGGATGTGGCGTTGCTAATGTCAGAGAGTGGCCTGTTTCCCCACCTGTCGCCATCCCCCCCCCCCCACGCCCCTCCCCCCGAGAACGGAATTAGTGTACCCCAGTTGTCTGCGCCTAGTGTAAGCCATGGAATAGTGAGAACGTGTTCAGATGTCTGAGAGTCGTGTAAGTGAGGCGGGACGTGGGTGCCAGCCCGGTATTCACCTAGTTGGATGTGTAAAACCGCCTAGAAACGAGATCTGGGCTGGCCGGCACACCGACTCTCGTCGGTGATCCGTTAGGCGAATTCGATACGGAGCCGGCGCTGCTACCCGAGTCCAGGAAGCAGCGAATTAGCGCTCTCGGTTTACCTGGTAGGTCTGCCAAGGGACTATAAATTCTGTTATTTCATATAAATTTCAATTTGATACAAGTTCCTGAGAAAAAAGAGTCTTTACAGACAGACACACAGTCGGATAACATGACAAGAGATATATTTTTTCGTGTGATATAATTATACAAATGACCGCCTCGATAACTGAGTGGTCAGCGTGACGAATTGCCGTCCTACGGGCCCGGGATCGATTTCCGGCTGGGTCGGAGATTTTCTCCGCTCAGGGACTGGGTGTTGTCTTCATCATCATTTCATCACCATAGGACGCGCAGGTCGCGCAATGTGGCGTCGAATGTAATAAGACCTGCACCAAGGCGGCCGGACCTGCCCCGTAAGGGGCCTCACGGCCAATGACGCCAAACGCTCATTTCATTTCCATTATTCAGATTAACAATTTTCGGAATTTTGCTTTGTTTTCCTGTGAAAACTTTCCAAATTTCTTGATTCTAGGTCAACGGGAAGTACCCTATATGTTCTGATGACTGAGTTTCCGGGTATCAGAATGTTACCTAGTGTCAAATGTTTCTGAGTATAATGATACGTGAGATAAACGGCCGTATGTTTTGACTGCATTGACTTAGAAGTTCAATTTTTTACGCAGCCGAGGAACGTTGGGTTTTAATACGTGGCATAAAATTCAACTTGATAAGCGTACTTGTTCCTGATAAAAAGGGTATTTAAGAGAGACAGACGAGCGGACGACGAAGGGACCTTAAAAGGGTTCCGTTTTTGCCGATTGTGGACCGGAAGCCCTAAGAACGAGTCCTGTATGCATGGACGATGGTTGTGGGATGTTGGAAGAAAAGTGAACAACATCCGAACAGAGGTCGAATGCCGAACAGTGACGACGAATCGCCGTGTCTTCCGCAGACGATGGGCGTCACTGGATGCAGATGTCCAAGGGTATGCGGTCAGCACACCCGTCTTCCGACCATTGTTAGTTTTCCTGACGAGAGCCGGTACTTTATAGTCAGGTAGCTCCTCTATCGTCCTCACCAGGGCTGAGTGCATCCCGCTATCCAACCGCGCTCGGTAGACCCGGATGGTCGCCCATCCAAGTCCTCAAATGGTTCAAATGGCTCTGAGCACTATGGGACGGTCATCACCCTGTACAACTTAGAACTACTTAAACATAACTAACATAAGGACATCACACACATCCATGCCCGAGGCCGGATTCGAACCTGCGATCGTAGCGGTCGCACGGTTCCGAACTGAAGCGCCTAGAACCGCTCGGCCTCATCGGCCGGCATCCAAGTGCTAGCCAAACCCGAAAGCGCATGACTTCGGTGATTCGAAGGAAAGGCAAGGCCGTTTGCAGGAAATACGCTACGATACAGTTTTATCACACCGTCTACAGTGAGGTCATTAAAGTCGGATCTCAAGATCGACTTCGGGGAGAATTGGGAAGGAAATAGACCGTGACCTTTTACGGGAATCATTCCGACATTCGCCTAAATCGATTTGAAGAAATCATGGAAAATCTGGATCTGGATCTGGATCGCTGGCAGGTTTTGAAGCGCCATCCTCCCAAACACAAGTGCAGTGGCTTACCACTGCAGCAGTTCACTCGCTGTGTGGGACTAAGTTCTCATTACAGAGAGAAATTAGTGTATCACAAGTACTTAACCGCAGTACCTTGGTGATCTGAACGACGGCTTACAGTGATCACAATAATGTAAGCATATGAATCTAGAATTGAAAGAGATATACCCCTAGAGACTCCAGAGTTGAAGTGATAAGCCGGGAGGATGTTTCCGGAAGAAATAGTGCGAAATGTCGGGGCTCCAACAAGTGAGGGCGGATGGGAATTGTCGGAGAAGTGATGAGGGCGCAGCGCAGCATGTTGTCAGGTGGAAGGCGATAAAACAGGGTTATGTATGGGCGGCCATCGCCAGCGGCCGTTCTACCGCCGCCAGAATGAAATTATTGTGTAAATAATACGCGCGGGGGGGCGCGGCACGGCTCTGCGCTGACATAATGAAACATTTGAGCAGGAAGGCTGCGGCGCTTCCGCGGGCCATTGTCAGCGCCGGGGGACCGGAATAAAAGCGGCCTTCCGCTGGGGCGGCCAACTTGGGCCGTTGTTCTGCGCCAGGTGCCGCGCAGAGCTACCGGTCGTACGTCAGCGCCGAAAGGTGCGAGGAAGCGCGCCACGTGAATCCGAGCGCCGCCGTGATGTAATGTTACGGTGCCGCGCCAGGAAGGACCGCTGCACGCCCAAAAAGGCGTATTGTCGCCCGCAACAAATGTGCCGCGTCCAGCGGCCAAAGGCCCGGCCGCGACGCCGTGATGAACAGTCGCTCGCATCGGCGGATTTGCGGAACCGGCGAATCGCCGCGTCCATAAAGCCGCAGGTAGCGGCGATTGGGGTGGGAGGTAGGGTGGTTGGGGTTGCGGTGTGCGTGCTCCTGGGATGAAAAATTAAAGTTCTCGTTATCGGAAAACACAGAGAATCTCCCTATTCAATCACGCTAAATATAATGAAACAAGTCGCACAGCAGATAATGTCTAATTAAGTCTGAATTTGTACAGAAACCAGGTGGCAGTTACAAGAGTCGAGGGACATGAAGGGAAGCAGTGGTTGGGAAAGGAGTGAGACAGGACTGTAGCCTCTCCCCGATATTACTCAATCCGTATAATGAGCAAGCAGTGAAGGAAACAAAAGAGAAATTCGGAGTAGGTATTAAAATCCACGAACAAGAAATAAAAACTTTGAGGTTCGCCAGTGACACCGTAATTCTGTGAGAGACAGTAAAGGACTTGGAAGAGCACCGAGCGAGGTGGCGCAGTGATTAGCACACTGGACTCGCATTCGGGAGGACGACGGTTCAATCCCGTCTCCGGCCATCCTGATTTAGGTTTTCCGTGATTTCCCTAAATAGTTTCAGGCAAATGCCGGGATGGTTCCTTTGAAAGGGCACCGCCGATTTCCTTCCCAATCCTTCCATAACCCGAGCTTGCGCTCCGTCTCTAATGGCCTCGTTGTCGACGGGACGTTAAACACTAACCACCACCACCACCACCACCACCACCACTTGGAAGAGCAGTTGAATGGAATGGACAGCGTCTTGAAACGAGGATATAAGATGAACATCAACAAAAGCAAAACAAGAATAATGGAATGTAGTCGAGTTAACTCGGGACATGCTGAGGGAATTAGATTAGGGAATACGATACTTAAAGTAATAAAGGAGTTTTGCTATTTGGGGAGCAAAATAACTGATGATTGTCGAAGTAGAGAGGATATAAAATGCAGACTGGCAATGGCAAGGAAAGCGTTTCTGGAGAAGAGAAATCTGTTAACATCGAGTATAGATTTAAAAGTCAGAAAGTCATTTCTGAAAGTATTTGTATGGCGTGTAGCCATGTATGGAAGTGAAACATGGAAGATAACTAGTTTGGACTGGAAGAGAATAGAAGCTTTCGAAATGTGGTGTTACAGAAGAATGCTGAAGATTAGATGGGTAGATCACATAACTAATGAGGAGGTATTGAATAGGATTGGGGAAAAGAGAGAAGAGAAGTTTGTGGCACAACATGACTAGAAGAAGGGATCGGTTGATAGGACATGTTTTGAGGCATCAAGGGATCACCAATTTAGTATTGGAGGGCAGCGTGGAGGGTAAAAGTAGTAGAGGGAGACCAAGAGATGGATACACTAAGCAGATTCAGAAGGATGTAGGTTGCAGTAGCTACTGGGAGATGTTTGCACAGGATAGAGTAGCATGGAGAGCTGCATCAAACCAGTCTCAGGACTGAAGACCACAACAAAAACAACAAGTCTGAATTTAACAGGAGTAGACCGATTTTCAAAACCGAATAGTCATACATGAAATACCCAGACCAACCATGAGACGACAGCACATTTCAGTTAAGGGAGGTGTCTAACTACTGAACGAAAATGCACGCTTGTAAAAGATGCTATTTATGTCCCTTGTAATATCGGGTGGGTATAATTAAACTTTTCTTATTTAACAACTTTGAGATCCTCTGCTATACCCGCAGGACAGGACACACAGTTTAGTTTGTGGAAAGGGACCAAAATGAGTGGAACTCGATCGTACTCCTTTATTCATTTGACAAACATTATAAGGGTAAAGTAAACATTGAAAACAGAGCAAACCAAACATTAATTTTAGAACTTGATCCCCGGCTAAGTGCGCTATTCAATCTCACGCCTCAAGGGCAAAACAACTTTAATTTAAAACCGGCCAAAGTCTAATCACTTAAGACTCCAAAAAAAGAATTTGAATTTTAAAAAATAGAAGGTCTTATCGTAAAACATTTCTCTAAAGTACGCCCAAAAAATCTCACACATTAAAGGCAAAACAACCTTAATTTAAAATCGGCTGAAGGCCTATAACTTAAGACTTACAAGAAGGAATTTAAAAGGCAGAAGGCTTTATCTCAAAACATTTCTCTAAAGTAGGCTGAAGGCTCAAACCATCTCACGCCTTAAGGGCAAAACCATTTCAACTTAAAATTGTGTGGAGACTAATAACTTAAGGCTCAAGGAAGTTGAAATTTAAGAGGCAGAAGGCTTTATCCTAAAATTTCTTTAAATCAGGCTGAAGGCCCAAACTGTCTCACGCCTTAAGGGTAAAACAACTTTAATTTAAAATCGGCTAGAAATCATGCATAAACAAACGACAAGGACAAATAGGAAAAGGCAGTACATCAAATGGCTCTCAGAAGTTTCCAAGGGTCGGCCTGGAATTCAAACACTAACGTTCGCTTAGATGAGACGGGCAGTCACCCCAACAAATTCTCAATCCGAAGGCAACCCAACCGACAGTTAACGGACCAAGCGATACAATAACTTCCGCTCCACCCAACCAGCACACAACAGGGAGTTCAATGAAACAACGGAGAAGCTATCAGCGCCCACAACTAGTTACACATTCAGCTGTCAAACTACACGCCGTGCTGGACAGCCACAACACGACGAGGAAAATACACTGCCTGAATTTACGTCAACGGCCAGGGCAGGTAACCGGAACATTAACGGCCACAAGGCAGAAGATTCGGCTGGTACACTTCAATTCAAAACAATCAAGTTAGACTCCACAGGAGGGCGGCTGGAATTTCGCCAACTTGAAAAGACACGTTGTTGCTCGCGGGTATATCCCAACGAAATTCGAACGCCACAATGTGAACGGTTGGGGCTGTCTGGTAGATTAAGTAAAGACTCAACTTTCGTGTCCGGGATCGGTGAGCCACGGACCTCGTAGCAGTGGGAGCAGCACCTCACACGCAGACCGCGCGTGGACGCCGCCAGCGGCCTCGGCCAGATACAAGCCACGGAGACTTCCTTGCTGCTCCACGCCAACCGAACAACTCCCCGAACACGGGACAGCCGGAAACTATAAGCGCGAGGCCAAAGATAGTACAAGGGTGCGAATATCGATACACGCTGCTGCTGACACTTGCGAGGAGAGAGAGGATAACAGCATAATCGCGATAACCGCGGGAGACTAATCACAGGGTAGCAACCAAGGTTTAATGCAAAGGTAACACGAGCCAGCCACGGCTCAACCTTATAACACGAAAACTAATTACCTTACGAGAACCAAGCTTGGTAGGATTACTGTCAAGGACATGCGGAAGAGAAATAATGCAGAAACACTTTTAATTTACTGCTACGATACGTCAAACCATTACATACCGGTACCATTACTGCTGCAAAAGGGGCTCAATATGGCACTCCTCAGTGTCCAGAAGAATCTGAAAGCGCAGGATTGCATTCTGCATACCAGAACCAAGTGTGTCAGTAGGTATGCTGGCTACCTCTCTTGATATGCTGCGCTTCAGGTCAGGTGAATGTGCCCCTGGGAAACCTTGTCCTTCAGGTAGCCCCAGAACCAGAAATCACAGGAAATGAGATTAGGTTATCGTACCGGCCACACGTGCGATGTGCGCTGGGACTCCATCTTGCATCAAAACTGTTGAGTTCAACGCGTCTTTTTGTATGGCGGAGTATATCGCAGTAACGCTGGCCTGTCACACTGCACGTCTTTGGGCCTTGAGCGCCAACCTGTTGAAAACAGAATGGGCCAATGGCTAACGTAGCTGTAAAGTCACACCGTACTGTGACACTTTCACCATACAGAGGATCTTCATTCTCAGTGACTGGAGGTGAACATCCTCACACTCGGCAATTCTGTGTATTCACCTCGCCCGACAGAGAAAAATGAACTTCGTCTGTCCCCAGGATGGTTCTGGGCCAGTCCTCGTCAACTTCAATCAACGCGAGGAAATGGAGAGCGAAGTCGACGCGTCGTTATGCGTCCTGTGGTGTAAGCTGCTGTACGATATGGATTTTGCATGGATACTGAGCCGTGCGCGGCTCGTGTTCATGCCCTTCACTGTTTGCCATCTTCTCTTTACCATAATACCGCCTCGTTTTCTTATTCGGCTTACTGGCGTCACTAAGTTCCTGTCTTACCTGTCCGTGAGTAGCACCAGCAGCGCTTATCGATAAGAGCACTATCGTATTATCTTTGAAGCGACGGCTAGCATTTCCGGCTCGTGGTATGTCGGGAGTTCAGTCGGAACGCAACAGCAGTGAAGTCGGGGACGGAGCGCCAGTGAGGTGTGGACAGCCAGTGATCGCCGACCGCTGGCGACACACATGAACTCTTCGACGGAAGATTATTGGAGCGGGACTACCGTTGGTTGGTCGTTTGGTTGGTCGTCTCATCGGGCGACGTGTATTTGGTCCTTTGAACGCTTCTGGTCCTCGTCAGTTGGTCACCTTGACGGGCGTGGGTCGGTTCCTTCCTTGTGCAGAGATGCGCAAGAGTTACTTCTGCATGGTTGGGTCCGAACCAGTGTGTCCGGGTCGCCGTGTCTCCGAATTTCGAACTGAGGTGGAGTCGCGTTGGAGCTGCAGTCAGCTTCGGATAGCCTAGACCGTTGCCGACACACGTAACTTCAGTGGGAACGAGATAGGTCGGTCGTTTGATCGGGCGTCTCATCGGACGACATGTACTTGGTCGCCGACCGCTTGTGGAAACACTCTGTGTGTCGAATTTATTCGTCCTTGTTGTCCCACAGTGATTACTTTTACGATTGTTCGAGTTCTTGTGCAAGTGTGTTTAAGTGAAACCGTGTGCAGCTTCTGTGATTTCCACTGAGCAGATGAATGCTGTCTGCGTACTGGAGCAGTCAGTCGATGGGTTGAATTAGAGCAACGAGTGTGTCGGGTGGAAGGGAACGGATGGAACTCATTAGGCTACTGGTTGGTTCTCCCGATTGTTTAGTGTTACGCTTGGCTACCTGTCTCACCTCAACTGTTGTTAGAGTTTCCTCTCCAGGCCGACTCTTTGAACACTTCTGACCACCGCTGTTTGTTGTTTGTCATTTTATTTGGTCGCAAGTACTGTGCCAGGCCTTCAGTCGTGTATTAATAGTGTCTGTTTTATGTGTAGTGTATGGCCTTCAGCCGAACTTCAGGTCAACTATTTTAAGATTAGGCCTTCAGCCGTGTTTTATTTAAAATTATTGTTGCTCTGTATTTAGGCCTTCAGCCACGTTTTTTTCAGAATCGGTGGCTTTATTATGTAAATTCTTGTATGTAAGCCTTCTCTTTAATTATCTTGGATTCTTGAAACGGCAGTGTTCTGTAAATGTTTATCTTAAGGTTGTCTTTAATTATTCTTGAGTAATTACTTGGGTCTTCAGCTGACAAGATACTTGAAGTTTTCCTAAGATGTTTTTCTGTTGTACTGTGTAAAAGTTTATCCTTGAAGCCTCTCTTTTATTAGGCTAAAAAACATTTAGAGGGCTTTCAGCCCAAGAATTAACTTGAAATTTCCTTAATATGGCCTTTAGCCGAAATTTGTAAATCTTTGCTATTAAAGAATTTTTAGCTGCTCTGAAATATTATTGCGCCTTCAGTCGAGAAGATATTGCAATTTTGCTTAAGCAAGGCTTTCAGCCGCTTCTCGAAATCCTGGTGTTTTAAAAGGAATTATTTAAACTTATTTGGAGAAGTACCTTGGGCCCTCAGCCGTGAATTGCTTTGTTGTTTTAAAGAGAAAACTGTGGATTTGTTTAGAGGAGTGAAATTAGTAATTGCTCTTGGCCCCTTTCCACAACCTGATCCGCTCTGTCCTGCTACACCAGGTTCCAGACACCATCTGAGAATGTTTCGAAGCCCCTTCCGTGCAGTGGACCACGAGATGTTCAATTGTCGTGACACAGCCGCGCACTGCCTAACGATCGGGAACTGCGCGCAGCGTTGTCTGCCATAGCGACAGCGATTTGATCAAACCGCCTGTGGTGCAGCCGGTCGTCGGACTCTTCCTGTAGCGACTCCCAGTTCTCCGAATTTCTTCATAGTGCACTGCACAGCAGGTGTGGAAACAGAACCCTTCCGTAATCCTTTCAGCCGGTGATATTCTCGAAGTGCAGCTGCAGCATTACTGTTGTTTTGACAATAGAGCCTCACCAATAATTCCCTGCTTCTTTTGTCCAAGCTCATGTTGACACGTCAACAGAAGCACTGCGACCGGTCGGGTGTGTGAGACTGTGAATCACGATGACTGATCACGTCACCTGGTGCCCATTGTTGGAACTGGACGGTGACGCATGCAAATCATGTAGCCCATACTCCGTCCATTAATGCTACCAAGTCTGGTACTCGTACAGTAGTTAGCTTCCGAGTTATAACGTATTAAAAAGGGAAAGTTTAATAATAACCAATCGGTATTTCTGGCTTTACAACCATCATATTCAGCTACAAGATGTTCTTCTTACAGGAGTTGAGAAGGCAGCAGTGCGAAGGTGACGTAATGTGGTGTGAGGTATCGGTGACAGATGGTTTATTCGGTAGGTGTGTCGTGAGAAAGACCGCCACATTTTGTGGTCCTTCGCTATTGGCTGCTGTGATCGGAAGTAGAGCGCCAAAATGATGAACTTCTGTTACTGATATTAGACAAACTAAACAGTGAATTGACTTACATTTCATATAGAGGCTTTTCTCAGAAGCAGGCTAACATGCTATTATTTCAAGTGTTAATTTCCAGCGGAATAATAAACAAATGCTAAACAAAAAGGCAGACAAGGCACTTCGGAGGTCTTCAGAGCCGTGCCTAAATTGGATGGCGAACGAGTTGGTTCAGGTGTCAGATGAGAGCTAAGTAGTTAGTCTCAGAGACTTACATGTTGTCTGCTATGGTCAGTATCAGTTAAGACTTAATTAACAATCTCTGGTCCGTAAATGTAAGAGCTGGATCGCCAGTCTCGGAGGACAGACATGTCTGTCGTGGTCGATATTGGATAAGAACTTCATTTGCAATCTCTGGCTTTTGGACACATAATTGAGAATTATATTTGATAGTAATTACACAACCACGCAATTAATCATTTTTGTTTATTTTCTGTGGAAGTTTGAGGAATGGAATTTATTTGCAATTCATAAAGTGAGCTATAATTGTGCTAATAATAAATGCGAGTAGAAACCCTTATAAACAAACCAGTTCAAAATTTAATTTTACAATACCAGTTCCTCATTAACAGTTCATTACAGCGTCAAGACATACGTGCTGTTTTCTGCGCATGTCACAACAACTATAGAAGACTGTAGGTTGGTGAACTTGTGCATCCCTCTCGTGGCGGTGGAAGGCACATCAGCCGGCCGCGGTGGCCGAGCGGCTCTAGAAGCTTTAGTACGGAACCGCGCTGCTACTACGGTCGCAGGTTCGAATCCTGCCTCGGGCATGGATGTGTGTGATATCCTTAGGTTAGTTGGGTTTAAGTAGTTCTAAGTTTTATGGGACTGATGACCTCAGATGTTAGGTCCCATAATGCTCAGAGCCATTTGAACCATTTGAAGGCACATCACAACAGTTTCCTCAAATTTCATTTTGTGTCTATAAAGAGGCGCAGTGTACTGAACGGTGGCCTATATAGGACGTCGAATTGCAATCTTGCGTCAGTTCTCAGCAGGACTCATCAGCAGAAGCAGCATTTCCTGAAGATGGCGAACAGTTGGATCGCCGAAATATCGAGTCAAGTTGATTTTAGGATCCGGCAGCAAACCCGAAGAGACTTTCAAGGATAGATGGCAACCTGTGACATCTGTGCCGAAAGAGCAAAAGTGTTTTGTAGGATACCGTTCATTGTACATCACTGAAAATCGAGTCCCACAGTAGACCACCCCAAGTGTTCACATGTTGAGCGAACGACATCGACAATTACGATTGCAGTGGACACGGGACCATCGATATATTACCGTCGATCAATGGAAACGTGTTGGCACTTCGGGTGAATCACATATATATATTTTTTTTTCTACACCAGGTCGATGGTCGTCTCCATAAACGCCGTCATCGAGATGGACGGCGGCTCAAAAGTGCGTCATGCCACTAACGCAACGTGGTTGGAGCGGTATGATGGTATGGGAGACATTCTTCTACGTCTGCTTGGGACCTGTGGTAGTAATCGAAGACACGTTGACAGCTGCGAAGAATTCTCAGTATGAAGAACTGCCAATGGGATCACCAATTAGTGGCCTCCTTGCTACCATATTTATGAACAAACTGGAGAACATGGTCTTCAGACGTATAATAAAACCAAAAAAGTTCAAAGTTATATACTGGTACAGTAATGCGATGACATAATATGCTTGATTGATGAACCACAACCGGCCGGTGTGGCTGAGCGGTTCTAGGCGCTTCAGTCTGGAACCGCGCGACCGCTATGGTCGCAGGTTCTAATCCCGCCTCGGGCATGGATGTGTGTGATGTTCTTAGGTTAGTTAGGTTTAAGTAGTTCTAAGTTATAGGGGACTGATGACCTCAGATGTTAAGTCCCATGGTGCTCAGAGCCATTTTGATGAACAAACATGCACACACAGAACAGCTACACCATGAAATAAATGACACCCAAAAATTAACTTCACTTTAGAAATAGAAACCAACAACATGATACATTTTCTAGATCTCACCATACATAAAACAACATACACAACTTCACAATATTCAGGAAACTGACAACCACAATCACCACCATTCACAACTGTCACATAAGCAAGAAAACTTCAGATTCATGCTCCATAGATTAAACGGAACACCCATGAACAAACAGAAAGACACACAAACACAATAAAACAAATAGCAGTAGAAAAAGGTTATGATACACATATGGTAGACAAGTTGAATAAAAAAATGGAAACAGTACAAAAATGAACATACCACACACACACACACACACACACACACACACACACACAAATCCTCGCCTAACACAGAACAATGACCACACACAACACACAACAGAGCAACAACACACACACAAAACGAAATGACACATACCTACAATAAAAAGATATAAGTGCCAACGGATAAATTTAACAGATCGGGAATATGTGAACTGACATGTACTGTACTAGTGCCGACATTGTGCATGCTCTGTTGCCTGTGTCTATGTGCCTGTGGCTCTGTCAGTGTGATCATGTGATGTATCTGACCCCAGGAATGTGTCAATAAAGTTTCCCCTTCCTGGGACAATGAATTCACGGTGTTCTTATTTTAATTTCCAGGAGTGTATTATCAGCGGCCGCCGAGCTCGTAGGATCTGAAAGGAAGTTAATTGTCCTAACCGACGGCACGTCTCATAGATGAGCTGAAAGAAAAATGTTAAAGATTTTCTAAGATGGCGCCTAACAATGAAAATTATTTGTTAAGGCCCATATCTAATTAGGACAATCCAGGTATCAGACTACAAATTCATTGACCGCATACACTAATTCTTTTGTCAAAATAACCATTATTATTTCTGGTTTTAACTACAACTTACATTATTAGCTGGTACAGCAAGATGAGCTTTACACAAAAACGTCCTCTTAGGTCCGAATCCAAGCAGATAAGATAAGCGAATGACAGAGGAAAGATAGTTCATGCATAGAAGCGCAAGAGTCCATGGAATAACATGTCCATTGTAGTTCTATCTCTTCTTCCTTGGCGTAAATTGTCGGTTCTTTATGAAATTTATCGTAATATTTAGTTTACATTTTTTAAAACCCAAGACCACCCAGGAAAACAGTACAACGCTTAAACAATTACGCACAGGTTGCCATTCGATGCCCTTTATCGTCTCAAAAGGTCACCTATCGGCGTTGAGTCGACGTCCAGTTGCGATGTTGAAGCGTAAATTCCAGCCTTTATCACTGATGAACGGTAGTCAGCATGGGTGCTTGAACCAGGCTCCTGTTGCAGAGTCCGATTAGCAGCAACGTTCGCTGAGTGGTCGTTGACCGCTTGGTTTATCTGGGCAGTCAGTCTCTCAACAGTTGCACGTCTATTCGCCCGTTCACATCTCCACAGCAGTCGTTCACCCCTGTCGTGTATGCTCGTTTAGCACCAATGTTGCCTCCATGCTGGGTTTCGATAGCGCCGTTTTACCATGCACAGTATACTTTAACCATAGCGGCCCGCGCCATGTTACCATGTTACAGACTTAACTGTTTCGGAACTGCTTCCATCCTTGGCCCAAAAGCCAGTTACCACGCCCTTCAAGACGTCAGAAAAAACGTTCCGTTTCTTCAGTACAATAATGACTGCAATGTTTTCCGCTTCCCACAAAACGCTTCGTATACCCTCCACTGATATTGCTGCCACCTTCCGTCTGTGAGTGTTTGTTACAGTTTGACGTCGAACTTAGGCAGTGTTCACATTAATGTCACTGGACCCTGTGTATCACTGTGCAACACTTAGTTCAGGAGATATTATGTCATAAACATATCAGATGCGTGGAAAAGTGAAGTAAACATTTACTTACTGATACATTTTTTGATGCATTCAAAACATTGAGATGCGTGGAACATGAAACAAACATTTTACTTATTGATACTTATTGAAGTAAGAGAAGCAATCAACAAATTGAAAAACCATAAAGCACCAGGATCAGATTGCTTAACTGCAGAATTAGTTAAGAATTGGGGACAGAAATTGGTGGAAGTAGTTCACAAAGTGATAACTAAAGTATGGAACTCAGAGATGACACCTGAAGAGTGGCAGGAGTCGATTCTGATCCCAATTTTTAAGAAAGGCGACAAAATGGATTGTAGTAATTATAGAGGGATGTCGCTACTGCCAGTATGTTCCAAAATTTTCTCGAATATTCTGCTAAGAAGGCTTACACCATATGCAGATGAAATTGTGGGGGATTACCAAGCCGGCCTTCGGAGGAACAGATCAACTGTAGACCAAATATTCACCCTGCGTCAAATTTTGGAAAAGAAATGGGAATACAATAAACCAGTTCATAATCTTTTCATAGATTTTACAAAAGCAAGTGATTCAGTATTGCAATCAAAATTATACAGAATTCTTTTGGAACTTGGAATACCAAAGAAGTATGTTAGACTTACAGAAGCGGGTTTGAAAAACAGAGTACGCATGGGGAACCTGGAGTCTGAAGAATTTGTAATAAAGGACTTAAGCAAGGAGATGCCCTGTCGCCGCTACTTTTTAATTTAGTCCTAGAAAATATTGTACGAATGACCGCAGATAATTCAGAGGATGTGGAGTTAAATGGAAATATTAAGATATTAGGGTATTCAGATGATTTAAACATCATTAGCGATAGGAAAGAATCTGTAACAGCTAATGCGAATGCGTTAATCAAGGCTAGTGAAGATGTAGGTCTAAGGATAAGTGAAAACAAAACTAAATACCTTGTTACTACTAGAATGCCAACAGCAGCAGATCAGGAAATGTTAAGAGTTGGAGACATGCAGTTTGAAAAAGTGAACACATTTAAGTATTTAGGCGTGGACATCACTTCGAGAAATGAGATTGAATCCGAACTGAAGAAGAGATTACGGGCGGGAAATGCGTGCTACTTCTCACTGAATAGATTACTTTCATCACGGGTATTGTCTAGGAATTTAAAGATTAGAAAATACAAAACTATTATTCTACCAGTTATGCTGTATGGGTTGATACTTGGTCTCTCACTGTGCAAAATGAAAAGCCGTTCCGACTACTTGAAAACAAAATTTTTAGGAAAATTTTCGGAGCAAAAACGGATGACATTAGCGGAGAGTGGCGAAAATTGCATAACGAAGAGGTTCACCAACTCTGTTCAAGCCCTGACATAATCAGTACTATTAAATCACGTAGGCTGCGATGGGCAGGTCACGTAGCTCGAATGGATGAGGGCAGGGCAGCGCGCAGAGTACTGGTAGGGCACCTAGAAGGAAAACGTCCTGTGGGGAGACCGAGGCGTAGATGGGAGGACAATGTGAAGGCTGATTTGAGGAGCCTAGGTATTGAAGGTGAATGGAAAGAAATAGCCCAATACAGGAGCAGATGGCGAAATTATGTTGCTGCGGTAGTGTACTCTCGAGTCCGGTATGACCAGTGAGTGAGTAAGTAAGTAAGTAAGTAAGTAAGATACATTCATGTGGATGTCGAAGACACAGTGTTCATTATTTAATGCACGTGCACCCCAGTATGACTTCACTGCAATACGCGGATGCATCTCTCGATCAATAAACGATCATTTCATTACATTTCTTATTAAGCTCAGTTATACTTCGTTACGAATATATCATAATGATTATTGTTTCTTGCTGAAGAAACATGACTGCTTACAGCGATTTTTGTATTTGATGGAAGTCAGATGAAAATAATTAAAATGGTGAGACTTGAACATAGTGCGGACAGGCTTCTAATCTTGTACTTCAGCTGGTAACACTTTTATTTTATTTATTTTTTGCTGGTGTTTTGGTTCATAGCTCGCTCTCATATGATATCAGTAGACTCGCAAAACTTTGAACCTTGGTTTCTGGAACACGTTTAAGAAGCGTATCATACTCAAGCAGCATTCGTAACATCTAAGTATGTACTTCAAGAGTGCAAAAGATGCAGGAAGCCAGTAAGCCATTGGTTGTATACCTCCCTTGTTAGTAGCATACGTTAATTTTTGTTTTTATTATTTTCTTAATGCACAAGTTAAGACTTTATAGCTGCAAACAGTATCGATGTTAGTAACTGGAAAATGATGCAAGGTAGTTTGACATCTCACCTTCTTCCTAATTTAGTGCTGCAACTGATTCAGCTGAGTAGTTAAATGTCCCAGCCTGATGGCATTATTTAAGAATTTCCCGAATGAGGGTTTTACGACTGATTATTTTCGTGTGTGGATCGTTCGTCTCCTTACAATAAAAATATTTCGTATTTGCCTTCCCTACGACTGGATTTATACAGTCGTAAGTAATAAGGCTGTAAGCCACTGGATAATGAGCTTAGTGCCCTACAGTCCCCTTTCACCACACCTGCAGATTGCATTCCTCAAGGGCAGTCTTGTGGCAAGGAAACTGGTTGATGTTTGCGCGCGCGCACACACACACACACACACACACACACACACACACACACACACACACACACACGCATTTTGGTATCCTACTCACAACCCAGTATTTTAGAGCCATGAGAAAGGAAATAGCCAGACAGTATGTACCACTGCTCGACTCCTTTTATTCTCGTAGTTCATTCTCTGACCACAGAGGCACCATCTTGCTCTTCTAGTTCAATTTCTGTACTCCAGAACCGCCATCTTACTCTTGTAATTAAACTTCTGTACCCAGAGGCGTCATCTTTGTTCTTGTAGTTTGATCTCTGTACCCCAGAGCGGCCATCTTGCTGTATAGTTCGAGCTCTGGACCCCACAGTCGCCATATTGTCCTTGTAGCTTGATCCCTGGCCCTCAAAATCGCTATCTTGCCCTGCTACTTCAATCTCAGTACCCCAGAGCTGCCATCTTGTTCTCATATTTACATCTCTGCATCCCAAAGCCATCAGTTTGTTCTGGTAGTTCGAGCTCTGTACAGAAAGCCCTAGATACTTCACTGTTGTGTCTGGTTCCAGTGACTTACGGCCCATCGTGCAGTCACGCGATTTGGATGTTTCTGTTTCCTTACATGCGTTGCGTGATGTTTATTTGTGTTTAGACTCAAGTGCCTATCTGACACCAGAAATGGATTGTTTGGAAGTCTATATGCATTTTATCACCATCACCATTATGTACACAACTACGTCATCTGCGAATATGTTCAATACTGCTACAGACATTGTACCTTACGACACTTGTATACATCATCAACAGCAGCGGCCCTACCACAATTCCTTGCGGAACAGCGGACATCACGTTTGCTCCTAACGACATCTTTCTATTAGAGCAACATGGTGAGTTCTGTTTCCTAGGAAGTTTTCAACGTAATCATGTACCTGTTATGATACTCTACATTTACGTATTTTGTTTACTACACGATGAAGCAACTATGAAAGGCTTTCTTGGAGTCAAGAAACAAGGCATCAACCTTAGATCCCCCATGTTGGGCACATATGATCAGCCAGCTGTTGCTCCGGTCTGTCAGGAACAGTTTCCAGCCTGCGCAAAGTTGGAGTATTCCAGAGATATTTCTCTCGAAAGAGCGGACGACAGATCCCACCTGCAATCCATCGAGAGGGAGGAGATTTTCAAATGTACACCAGATCGTCGAGTGAAATCACAAGTTATAAAACTACAAATAAGTAGCACAGCAAGCGATAGAAAAGGGAAAAATGGCAGATAGGTCTCCTAATGAAGAGAGATGTGAGTCTCGAGTCAAAAGGAATAAAATATTATTGTTTTGCAATAAGAGGAAGAGACCTGGCTTCTGATGAGGGGTTTGGTGGTTGCGTATTCGTCCAGTTAGAAAGCGAACAACTGGATGCAAGATGGACGCCAGAATGCTAAAAAACCGTGGAACAAGACCTTACTTTTAGCTGCATCTTAACAGACGATGGACTTGCCACGGGACCGGTACAGTTAGAGCCGAGTATTACGTTGTAACGAAATGTGATGGCACTCTTAGACGAGTAGCTAGGCTTCATGGTGCTGTATAAAGCTCATGACCATGGTGTATTGCTGTAAGCATCTTATAGTTGACAGGCGCAAATAATGCGACAAGTATAACCTCCTGACGAAGCACTTTACGTGCCTCCACTCTGTTAAGGAAATAAATTTTTTATGCAAGTGGTTGTTGGTTATTTCAATATGAACAACTTCAATTAAAAAAAAAAATGGCTCTGAGCACTATGGAACTTAACTGCTGTGGTCATCAGTCGCCTAGAACTTAGAACTACTTAAACCTAACTAACCTAAGGACTTCACACACATCCATGCCAAAGGCAGGATTCGAACCTGCGACCGTAGCAGTCCCGCGGTTCCGGACTGAGCGCCTAGAACCACTAGACCACCGCGGACGGCAACAACTACAATTGCTGAGAACGAATCAAACACTAAACTACCGTCAGTGGTGGATGACTTGGAGCTTCTCCGAAACTTGAGAGAGAAGTTAGCATTTCAGGAGACACGCTCCACCTCCTGCGTCCACAAACGACGGCCACGCTGGTGTCCTCGCAAGTCCCACAAGTGGAGATGGTGCAGTACGCTAATAACTGCCGCTCACAGCCGGCGCGCACACACCCGAGTACTGGAAGGTTACTTGGTCAGATTCGGCCAGCAATGCTTTTCCGTGAAATAGTTCAGGGGGCACGGTATTTGCTAACATTACGGAGTTAGTCGTTTAGACAATTGATAACTGCACTTTGCACTTTGCATCTCTGAACGATGTTTGTTTGCACTTTGCATCTCCGAACGATGTTTGTTTTTCAGAGTTCACTTTTCATCAGCACTTTCTGATAAGCTCTTCGACTGACCACTGGCGATATTCATTACGTGATTCTGAAATTGGTATAAATCGTGGAATTAAACGTAAATGTTCTCTACCTTCGCGGTCATTCCTATATATATTCCCACCTGAAAGCTCGTTAAGTGTATGTTACGGAAAGTAGAGGGAGAGAAAGAGAACGAGAGGGCTTTATGTGTGTATGATAAATCCCCTCGAAAATTGTCCTCTTTCATATCTTCTCTGTGTTACCATAGATAACGTATCACTGATCTCATTTGCACTAAGAATTGGAATAGTGTCTATAAAGAGACGATTGAAATTAGGTTGACTGATAATTTAATCAACAGAGACAATGGGTCTCCTCTTAGCAAAACGTGGAATCCTGTATTATCTCGCATCAAATCTGAACGTTCTTCGGTGCGGCCTTGACTGCAATATATCGTTGCCAGCAGTGTTTCACTAAGGGTGGCGCCACCTCCCTGTTTTGGAAGGCAGAAACCGTGATGGGCGGCGCATGAGCCGTGTACTGAACGGTGGCCTATATAAGACGTCGAATTGCAATCTTGCGTCAGTTATCAGCGGGACTCATCAGCAGAAGCGGCGTTTTCTGAAGATGGCGACCAGTTGGATCGCCGAAATATCGGATCAAGTTGATTTTAGGATCCGGCAGCAAACCCGAAGAGACTTTCAAGACTTATTACGCCGGGAAAGCCTACGTAATCATACCATCTATCCTACCTTACAGGACAGGCTCCTAACCAGGCGTCCTGTGAAGAGTCGCACACACACGCACACGCACACACACACACACACACATCCATGCATACTTCCATTTTTAGAATACACGCTTCTGCTCATAAATTAACGATAATGTTGATAAATGGTGAAACAACGCTCTGGTGGGCGGTTTGCGGGTTTACCTCACCTCGGGGAATGGCCATGCGGTGCATCTGATCTGCGGTCGTTGCACGGCGGCGCTGGCAGCAGTCGACATACGCAGAGGTATGTTGGTTCATGTCAGAGTACGGTGCAGCGAGTAACTGTGCAGATGTTTTCGGAAGTGCTAATGGTGACTGTGTGATGAAAATGGCTCAAAGGACACATATTGATTACGTTATGAAGGGTAGAGTATTAGGGCGACTGGAGGCTAGTCAAACATGGCAGATCATAGCACGTGCCCTCCGTGTGCGAGAAAGTGTGATCTCAAGATGATGGCAACGATTAAAGCACACAGGAAACGTGTGCAAAGTTACAGTACGGTAAGTCCACAGTTTATAACACCATAATAATACCGATATCTCACCATCAATGCCCGCAGACGGCCACGGAGTACTGCAGGTAGCCTTGATCGGGACCTTACCGCAGCCACTGGAACAGTTGTCTTCAGACACAGTCTACAGACGACTGAACAGACATGGTTCATTCGCCTCGAGACCTGCAAGGTCTCCTGGTCACAGGAGAGCCCGAAAAGCCTGGTGTCAAGAACACAGTACATGGCGATTGGAACAGTGGTCGTAGGTTATGTTCACGGACGAGTCTAGGAATAGTCTGAACAGTGATTCTCGCCGAGTTTTCATCTGGTATGGACCAGGAACAAGATACCAACCCCTCAATCTCCTTAAAAGTGACCTGTATTGAGGTCGTGGAATGATGGTGTGGGGTGGGATTATGATTGGTGCATGTACACCCCTGCATGTCTTTGACAAAGGAATTGTAACAGGCCAGGTGTATCGGGACGTCATTTTGCACTAGTATGTCCGCCTTTTCAGGGATGGAGTGGGTCCCACCTTCCTCCTGACGGATGATGACGCAGGGCCCCACCGAGCTGCCATCGTGGAGGAGTACCTGCCTGTTCTCCGGACCTAAACCCCATCGAGCATGTCTGGGATGCTCTCGGTCGACGTATCGCTACACCTCTTCAAACCCCTACGACACTTCAGGAACTCCGACAGGCACTGGTGCAAGACTGGGAGGCGATACCCCAGCAGCTGCTCGACCACCTCCGAAACCGTTGTGCAGTCTGCGTATGTGTGCATGGTGATCATATCCCATATTGATGTCGGGGTACATGCGCAGGAATAGTGGCGTTTTGTAGCACATGTGTTTCGGGACGGTTTTCTCAACTTGTCACCAATAAAGTGGACTTACAGATCTGTGTCGCGTGTGTTCCCTTGTGCCTATGGTATTAGCGCCAGTTTTGTGTAGTGCCACGTTGTGTGGCACCACATTCTGCAATTACCCTTAATCTATGAGCATGAGTGTATATGGATTAAAGACTTTATTTCTACCCGCGATGGAAGCTGGAAAGCATTTGAGATGTTACACGGGGGGAGAGGGGAAAAGGATCATTGTTGTACACCGTGCACAGTCAGCCACACAGCGTACGGGAGCTTGCGGAGTACGAATGTAGACGTAGGAGTCTCCCATATGCTTCTTACTAAGCACTGAGGACTATAAAAGACGCGGCTGGGAGCCGGTGCGGTGGTTAGCGGCTGCCGACACCGCGGCCTGCGTCGTTAGCACTGCCGACGGCCGCACCTCATTCGCACGGCCTGTGCAGCGATTCGCCGCGCCGCTACGTGACGTATTGGCTGCGCTACGCACAGTGGCCGGTTTCCCACGCGGCCCGCGTGCACCGTGGCACATCGCCGCTTAGCAGCTGCCGCCGCCCCCAGACAGGCGCGTGCTGCCGCTATACGTCGCCTGTCACCGGAAAATATTTCCTTTCTGCCACACACGTCGCTTCAGTTTAAGCGTGTACAAAACTCCGTCGTATCGCCAGTTTCCCCGTACACTATCCGATCACATGCGATAGGTTACCATAAAGATCTTATTACCACATACAATAAATAAATAAATAAAGTTAAATGAGCAACGTTTTTTGGAAGAACATTGGAACGAAAGTTGGGAAAGGGTTAATATGGAGCAGCTGATTGATTTTCCCAAAAGAAATTACATTTCTTTCGAAACAGCTTTTTATTTTACAAGAAGTCGAATCAAATTGTCGTGATGCCCTTGGTTCTCAGCCACATTATATAATAATACCAGCTGACAATCTCAGCTTTTCTCGGGCATTCATTTTTCCAGTTTTCGATTAGTAGACGGAAAGTCATTGAGTAAAACAGAAATTTGTAAGTAGGCTGTTAAGGTTTCCTTATTGGTAACGCCACATAGCGCTCTGTATGAAAAGTCACTGGCTGTGCCGTGCGCAGTCTGTGGCTAGTTTGCATTGTTGACTGCCATTGTAGTGTCGGGCAGCGGCAGCTGGATGCTAACAGCGCGTAGCGTTGCGCAGTTGGAGGTGAGCCGCCAGCAGTGGTGGACGTGGGGAGAGAGATGACGGAGTTTAGAAATTTGTAAGAATTGGTGTCGTGAACTGATATATATATATATATATATATATATATATATATATATATATATATATATATATATATATATATTATGACTATAAAGGTAAATACATTTTTTGTTCTCTATTAAAACCTTTCATTTGCTAACTGTGCCTATCAGTAGTTAGTGCCTTCCGTAGTTTGAATCTTTTATTTAGCTGGCAGTAGAGGCGCTCGCTGTATTGCAGTAGTTCGAGTAACGAAGATTTTTGTGAGGTAAGTGATTTGTGAAAGATAAAGGTTAATGTTAGTCAGGGCCATTCTTTCGTAGGGATTTTTGAAAGTCAGACTGCGTTGCGCTAAAAACTATTGTGTGTCAGTTTAAGCACAGTCGTGTATAATTGTTCAAAGAGGACGTTTCACATAGACCAGTCCTGTATAATTGATCAAAGGGGACGTTTCAAAGTGTTATAGGCCCTCTATTGTTCCTGATCTGAGTAGCCGTCTTAGATTGTTTGCCTTATAAAGTCATCAGATGATCAAAACGACTTGAAAAATGATTTAGATAAGATATCTCTATGGTGCGAAAAGTGGCAATTGACCCTGAATGAAGAAAAGTGCGAAGTTATCCACATGAGTACTAAAAGAAATCAGCCAAATTGCGATTACGCGATAAGTCACACATATCTGAGGGCTGTAAATTCAACTAAATACGTAGAGATTACATCCAAAAAGTGCAAAGAAAGGCAGGTCGTTTTGTATTATCGCGAAATAGGGGAGATGGTGTCACAGACATGATACGTGAATTGGAGTGGCAATCATTAAAACACACCTACATTGGAAGGATCACATAGATAATATTGTGGGTAGAGTAAACCAAAGACTGCGATTCATTGCCAGAACACTTACAAGGTGCAACAGGTCTACCAAACAGACTGCTTACACTACACTTGTCCGCCGTGCTCAGCGGTGTGGGATCTGCATCAGGTGGGACTGACGGATGACATCCAAAAAGTGCAAAGAAGGGCAGCTCGTTTTGTATTATCGCCAAATAGGGGAGATAGTGTCACAGACATGATATGTGAATTGGAGTGGCAATCATTAAAACAAAGGCGTTTTAGTTGCGATGGGATCTTATCATGAAATTTCAATCACCAGTTTTCTCCTCCAATTGAAAAAAACATTCTGTTGGCACCCACCTACATAGGGAGAAATGATCATCACGATAAAATAAGAGAAATCAGGGCTCGCACGGAAAAATTTAAGTGCTACTTTTTCCCACATGCCGTTCGAGAGTGGAACGGTAGAAAGGCAGCATGAAGGTGGTTCACTGAACCCTCTGCCAGGCACTTCATAGAGAATAGCAGAGTAATCACGTAGATGTAGATGCAGAAAACGAAAACAAACAAAATGCACTGTGTTGACAGTGTATTCTTGAAGACATCTTTGAAAAACATTTTATGAAACAATTTCTGTACACTAGTCGCAGCTGCTTAGCCTGACTACAACGTCTCTCTGGCAACGCCTCTTCATAACTCTATAAAGGGGTATTGTTTACGCCTACAGCAGTTTGTGCTTCGCCGTTGGAGGTGACAAAACCGCCGCACGTATTAGGGATCTCTTTAAGTCGCCTCGACTCACTGAGTAGTAAAACAGAAATATATTAAAACTTCATGCATAACACGGCATTTTTCACACATTATGACGTCATATCTCTTGAGCTATGAGTCGTACGAAGATGTAATTTTGCAGGTACATTCAGCGGCATATATGGATACTGTCTGCAAAATGTGTTGCGAGTAAAATTAGTAGAAAATAAGAAATAAACTTAAACGTCGCGCACAATGTGGTAATTTTTCATGATTCGCTGTGCTTATGACGTCATATCTCCTGAGCAATGGTGGTAGGTGGTTCTTACACCCCGTATCTGTAGCAAGTTTCATTCAAATCGATTCAGAGGTTTAAGAGGAGATGTGCAACACACATACAACGTACACAATATATACATCTATTTTTATAATACCTTATGTATTATGCACTACCAACTAACAACCGAGTCCAGAAGGTTAAGAGCCTCATAACAGTGTAGTATCTCTGCTCAATAAGAACCAAAAATACTGACAGAGAGACTAATATATTATGATGTGCTTAAATTTGACCTACAGTGGTGAATTGAGAGGTACGGGAGGGGCGGGGGGGGGGGGGGGGGGGGGAGTGAGCTAAGTAAACTAGGATGCTTACCGCAGGGGTGGAGCGATAAGTAGCGCTAACAAAGGACTTGGAAGAGCAGTTGAACAGAATGGACAGTGTCTTGAAAGGAGGATATACACTCCTGGAAATGGAAAAAAGAACACATTGACACCGGTGTGTCAGACCCACCATACTTGCTCCGGACACTAAGAGAGGGCTGTACAAGCAATGATCACACGCACGGCACAGCGGACACACCAGGAACCGCGGTGTTGGCCGTCGAATGGCGCTAGCTGCGCAGCATTTGTGCACCGCCGCCGTCAGTGTCAGCCAGTTTGCCGTGGCATACGGAGCTCCATGGCAGTCTTTAACACTGGTAGCATGCCGCGACAGTGTGGACGTGAACCGTATGTGCAGTTGACGGACTTTGAGCGAGGGCGTATAGTGGGCATGCGGGAGGCCGGGTGGACGTACCGCCGAATTGCTCAACACGTGAGGCGTGAGGTCTCCACAGTACATCGATGTTGTCGCCAGTGGTCGGCGGAAGGTGCACGTGCCCGTCGACCTGGGACCGGACCGCAGCGACGCACGGATGCACGCCAAGACCGTAGGATCCTACGCAGTGCCGTAGGGGAGCGCACCGCCACTTCCCAGCAAATTAGGGACACCGTTGCTCCTGGGGTATCGGCGAGGACCATTCGCAACCGTCTCCATGAAGCTGGGCTACGGTCCCGCACACCGTTAAGCCGTCTTCCGCTCACGCCCCAACATCGTGCAGCCCGCCTCCAGTGGTGTCGCCACAGGCGTGAATGGAGGGACGAATGGAGACGTGTCGTCTTCAGCGATGAGAGTCGCTTCTGCCTTGGTGCCAATGATGGTCGTATGCGTGTTTGGCGCCGTGCAGGTGAGCGCCACAATCAGGACTGCATACGACCGAGGCACACAGGGCCAACACCCGGCATCATGGTGTGGGGAGCGATCTCCCACACTGGCCGTACACCTCTGGTGATCGTCGAGGGGACACTGAATATTGCACGGTACATCCAAACCGTCATCGAACCCATCGTTCTACCATTCCTAGACCGGCAAGGGAACTTGCTGTTCCAACAGGACAATGCACGTCTGCATGTATCCCGTGCCACCCAACGTGCTCTAGAAGGTGTAAGTCAACTACCCTGGCTAGCAAGATCTCCGGATCTGTCCCCCATTGAGCATGTTTGGGACTGGATGAAGCGTCGTCTCACGCGGTCCGCACGTCCAGCACGAACGCTGGTCCAACTGAGGCGCCAGGTGCAAATGGCATGGCAAGCCGTTCCACAGAACTACATCCAGCATCTCTACGATCGTCTCCATGGGAGAATAGCAGCCTGCATTGCTGCGGAAGGTGGATATACAGTGTACTAGTGCCGACATTGTGCATGCTCTGTTGCCTGTGTCTACGTGCCTGTGGTTCTGTCAGTGTGATCATGTGATGTATCTGACCCCAGGAATGTGTCAATAAAGTTTCCCCTTCCTGGGACAATGAATTCACGGTGTTCTTATTTCAATTTCCAGGAGTGTAAGATGAACATCAACAAAAGCAAAACGAGGATAATGGAATGTAGTCGAATTAAGTCGAGTGATGCTGAGGGAATTAGATTAGGAAATGACTAACTTAAAGTAGTAATGGAGTTTTGCTATTTGCTCGAAGTAGAGAGGATATAAAATGTAGACTGGCAATGTCATGGTAAGCGTTTCTGAAGAAGAGAAACTTGTTAACATCGAGTATGGATTTAACTGTCAGGAAGTCGTTTCTGAAAGCATTTGTATAGAGTGTAGCCATGTATGGAAGTGAAACATGGACGATAAATAGTTTGGACAAGAAGAGAAGCTTTCGAAATGTGGTGCTACAGAAGATTGCTGAAGATTTGTATTGGAGGGCAGCGTGGAGGGTAAAAATCGTAGACGGAGATCAAGAGATGAATACACTAAGCAGATTTAGAAGGATGTAGGCTGCAGTACGAACTGAGAGATGAAGTAGCTTGCACAGGAAAGAGTAGCATGGAGAGCTGCATCAAACCAGTCTGAGGACTGAAGACCACAACAACAATAAACATGGATACTGTCTGCAAAATGTGTTGCTAGCAAAATTAGTAGAAAAGAAGAAATAAATCTAAACGTCGCGCACAATGAGGTAATTTTTCATGCATTGCTGTGTTTATGACGTCATATCTCCTGAGCTATAGTAGGTAGGTGGTTCTTACCCCCTCTCCCCCCCCCCCCAACCCTCCCGGCTTTTATCGCGTGACAGTAAGGGATGTGTGTAGCAAATTTGATTGAAATAGATTCAGAGGTTTAGGAGGAGATGTGCAACGCACGTACACTATATGTATGGATGCACTACCAACTAACAATCGAATCCAAAAACGTCAACTAACGTTAAGAGCCTCTTGTCAGTGTAGTATCTCTGCTCACTATGAAACAAAGGTACTGACAGAGACACTAACATTTAAAGGTGTGCTTAAATTTGGCTGGTGAATTGGGGAGTGAGCTAAGTAAACTAGGCCGCTTACCTCAGGGACGGAGCGGTAAGAGGCACGACCTCTTCGTAGTTAAGGGGCCGTCATATTTCTAGTATTTATAGCGCAATACTGAGTACTGCGCAATAATAGTGATCGTCTGAGAATGGCATTGGCGTTTTGCGGAATATACTGGAGGAGACTGCAGAGGTTCAAAAATATTAACGTTTGCCCAATATACTGTGGAGTATATTGTATAGTGTGGGGACTGATGAACTCAGATGTTAAGTCCCATAGTACTCAGAGCCATTATATTATATAGTGTAAGGACGGTATTGTGAATTACACGGCAATTCCGGCCGACACTTAGTTATTTGCGGACCTGTAAGCAAATGACAGAGCGACGTCATATGAATATGAATACATCAGAAAGACAGACGAAAGAAAACATCTCCTGGGGCGTCTTCAGAGGAGTTCTATGATTAGGTATTTGATATTTATTCAGCAACTAGCTGTAGAAACTTTCGATAAAAGTGTTTACACGGCGGGTTGCTCATTTGATTGTTTCAGAAGCTTGATTTATATTTCGGGCTTATAGATCGCTTTCAGCAATGTGGAAAGTGAAATCTGACGAGTACATAAACTGTATCTGTTTTGTGTACATAAGGTGCAACGAAGTTCACCAGTTCGTTGAAAGATTCCTCGTTCATCATTAATAGAATTCCGATAGCCGTCTGGCTCTTCTGCATGATCGTTCAGCATCGTCAGTATGGCCGTGTGAGAGGAACACCTTACAAGCCACTTTTTCGTCCGTTGCCACTTTCTATTGTTTTTCATTTGCAATCGCAATATAAGCGATTTCCATATTGTTTACTATGAATACAAAGTTTATAGCTGACGCGTTCAAGGTATAAATGTTGCTCAACAGTATTGTGCCTTTCATTGCCTCGCAATTTCGCTCTGTGAATTGACGAAATATTATTGTGCATAAATAAAGAGCTTGTGAGGGTCCCTTTTACTGTATGTGAGAGAGATTATGTCTATTTGTTTTTCTATCAGTACTGACAGGTTAAAATGGTTCAAATGGTTCTGAGCACTATGGGACTTAACTCCTGAGGTCATCAGTCCCTTAGAACTTAAAACTACTTAAACCTAACTAACCTAAGGACGTTACACACATCCATGCCCGAGGCAGGATTCGAACCTGCGACCTTAGCAGCAGAGCGGTTCCGGACTGTAGTACTGACAAGTACCAGCGGGCACGATTCGCGCCAGTCAGCTGCTGTGGTACAAATGTTGACACGGAACTAAGATAGATTCGTGAACACACATTACAGAGAGGGTCGTCTTAAAATTCGGTAATTATGTGTAGAGAAAAACGTTCAAAATAGGTAGTAAATATTGGTGATAGTTTCTCACAAGCATTGAAATGTAAGTACTATATATTACTGTTATTATGTAGTCCGCTCACATAGACATCACAACATTTTGTCAAGCAATTACAGTGTCACAAGTTTGGGGTCGCTGAGGGTGGCAGCAGTGTGGAACAGAGAACAGTCGATACGAAGTCTTCCGAATGGTGCCGACTTTTCACGATCTTACCGTGCTCTTTCTATTAACTAGCCTTACGTAACTTACTAACTTCTGATGTTAACATCGAGTGTAGATTTAAGTGTCACGAAGTCTCTTCTAAAAGTATTTGTATGGAGTGTAACCATGTATGGATGTGAAACGTGGACGATAAAGAGTTTAGGCAAGAAGAGAATAGAAGCTTTCGAAATCTGGTGCTACACAGGAATGCTAAAGATTAGATGGGTAGATCACGTAACTAATGAGGAGGTACTGAATAGAATTGGGGAGAAGAGGAATTTGTAACACAGCTTGAATTGAAGTAGGGATTGGTTGGTAGGACACGTTCAGAGGCATCATGGGATCACAAATTTAATATTGGAGGGCGGCGTGGAGGATAAAAATCGTAGAGGGAAACCAAGAGATGAATACACTAAGCAGATTCAGAAGGATGTAGGGACCAGTAGTTACTCGGAGATGAAGAGGCTTGCACAGGATAAAGTAAAATGGAGAACTGCATGAAACCAGTCTCTGGACTTAAGACTACAACAACAGCCAATTAATAATAAGAAAAAGATGGCTCTGAGCAGTATGGGACTTAACTTATGAGGTCATCAGTCCCCTAGAACTTAGAACTACTTAAACCTAAGGACATCACACACATCCATGCCCCAGGCAGAATTCGAACCTGCGAACGTAGCGGTCGCGCGCTTCCGGACTGAAGCGCCTAGAATAGCTCGGACACAACGGCTAATAATAAGATTAGTACATATGCCATCCTACGTGCTGGATAGCTTTGCTGTCTTTGGATCATAGGGTCCCGGGTTCGATTCCCGGTTGGGGATCTTCTCTGCCCAGGAACTGGGTGCTTGTGTTGTCCACATCGTTTCGTCATCATCATCATCATCATTCGTGACTGTGGCTCGACTCGACTGCGGAAAAAGATGACTGTGTAAAAATTGGGACTTTGTACGGGCGCTGATGAGAATGCAGTTGAGCGCCCCACAAACCAAACATCATCATCATATCGGCCGCAAGAAGCACGGAAATCACGGCCTGCACTGTCACGGAAACGTCCCGGGCCAGTGTAAACACTGACTGCCCTGTAAATTCCTAGAGCAATACTCCACACATGTCGGTGGTCTAAGCGGGCCGGTCATGTGTCGCACCACTCATGTGTGGAAAGCGGCCTTTACTCGCCTTCTGCCCGTGATCCCAGCAGCTAACATCATTTTACTTGTTAAAGTCACAAGTTATTTTCTTGTATATTGGTGATATGGCCTTTCTAAGCAGCAGTCTTCAGGATTCAGGATGACAGCGTTGCTTGCTAGCATTTCTGTGGAGTAATTCTACATTACATTTTTTTTTCCAGAATGCGTTTTCTAAGTTAGGCCTTTTTACAGTACAAATCCTCTCTGGTATATTAGGACTGTTCTCCTTTTTTTTCGAGATATCTGCAGTTATTAATCGCTTTCGGTTTCACTTTCTCACTCATTAAATAGTGTAACGGGAACTTGAAGGCATATGGGGTAAAGTTTCCGTTTTTGAGAATATATTGCAATGTATATTAAGTTAGTCCCTTTGAGGACATATGTGTCTACCATTCATGTACCTCCATGCTTACTCGTTGAATAACAACTGGAATTAGTCTCAAATTCCTCCTATACTGTTTTCCTCTATGCTCGATCTGCGTGAGTTCATTTATTCACTTCAGTAACCGATTGGAGCATTGTTTATTGTAAACAATCTGCCTTCAGCGGAATTAACAGTACTGTAAACTGCCGTCGTCAGATGGAGTGTTTCCTCCTCTGCAAGGGAATAGTTTCCATCTCCATTAGACGCGTTTTCTCTATAAAAGAACAGGCAGCTACACTTATAAGCTGGATGAAAAAGGTTAAACATCTTGTTTGTAATATTACATCACTTTAACGCATTTTAAATATCCGTTCATATATTCTGTTGTACTATGACGGTTTGGTGACTATCTAAAATTTAAGACACAAAGAAATTATAGACTTCATCTGCTAGTGGGAACTCGTTTATATCAATGTAGCAAGCTGAAAAGAAACCGACAACATATATGTAGCTAAGCTAATGACTGCCAATTATCCCTTAAGTGCAGATGCACGCCGAGCCCCAATTCTTGCATGGATGGCGAGATGCCCCGAGTAATCAAGCTAATGAGCATGGCCTCTACATCAGTAGTGTGTGGTGTAAGATGAGACTTTAGGTCTGACGGGAGGCGTGCTAGGGTTGTCTATGCAGTGGTGTTCACCAGTAGTTCCAGATGACGTAGAGATCAGCGCATCTCCCTACCCGTGTTAGAATCCCGGTCCGGTACAAATTTTAAACATGTCCCATAGATACGAGAATAAAACAATGCCCAGTGGCGGACCATGTTTTTAATTCCTTTGCATCTTGTTTCATAGTGACTCCAGGATCAAAATGGTGTCTGTTCTCTCGGATATGTCCAGAAGAACAGACACCATGTACATACATAAGATCTCATTAACAGCAGTCATCTTGGGCTGTTGGTCATTCATGGGTCTTTATTTTGCACAATAAGGGAAATATATTCAGGGTATTAGTAACGAAATTACACTGCAGATACAAAAAACTGATACACCTGCCTACTATCGCGTAAGCCTCCGTGAGCACGCAGATGTGCCGCAACACGATCTGGCATGGACTCGTGTAATGTCTGAAGTAGTGCTGGAGGGAGCTGACACCATGGATACTGCAGGGATGTCCATAAGAGTACGATGGAGTGGAGATCTCTTCTGAACAGCACGTTGCAAGGCATCTCAGATATGCTCAATAATGTTCATGTCTGGAGAGTTTCGTGGTCATTGGAAATGTTCAAACTCAGGAGAGAGTTCCTGGAGCCACTCTGTAGCATTTCTGGACGTGTGGGGTGTTGCATTGCCCAGGTCCGTAGGAATACACAATGGACATGAATGGATGTAGGTGATCAGACAAGATGCTTACGTACGTCTCACCTGTCAGAGTCGTATCTAGACGTATCAGGCGCCCATATCACTCCAACTGCATATGCCCTATGCCATTACAGAACCTCCATCATCTTGAACAGTTCCCTGCTGACATGCAGTGTCCATGAATTCATTGAGATTGTCTCCATACCCGTATACGTGGGTCCGCTCGATGCAATTTGAAACACTCGTCCGACCAGGCAACATGTTTCCAGTTATCAACAGTCCGATGTTGGTGTTGACTGGCCCAGGCGACGAGTAAAATTTTATGTCGTGCAGTCATCAAAGGTACACGAGTGGGTCTTCGGCTCCGAAAGCCCATATCGTTGATGTTTCGGTGAATGGTTCGCACGCTGACACTTGTTGATGGACCAGCATTGAAACCTGTGGGAGGGTTGCACTTCTGTCACGTTAAACGGTTCTCTTCAGTCGTCGTTGGTCCCGCTCTTGCAGGATCTTTTTCCGGCCGCAGTGATGTCGGAGGCTTGATGTTTTACTGGATTCCTAATATTCACGGTACACTCGTGAAATGGTCGTACAGGAAAGTCCGCATTTCATCACTACCTCGGAGATGCTGTGTCCTACTGCTCGTGCGCCGACTATAACACCATGTTCAAACTCACTTAAATCTTGATAACCTGCCATTGTGGTATTAGTTTACCGATCTAACAACTACGCCAGACACTTGTTGTCTTATATAGTAGTTTCCGGTTGCAGCGCTGCATTCTACCTGTTTACATGTTTTTAAATACACATGCCTATACCAGTTTCTATAGCGCTTCAGTGTATAAGAGCTATACAGTGTAGGCAGAAAACACTCAGGTTAAGTCGTTTCAGTGTTAAGACCTCAAGGAGTAATTTCTATTGTACTCGATGGAACTATAGGGGGTAAAATACTGTTGGGGAACACAGGGGTTATTTACTTATTTATTTATTTATTTCATTAACAGTACAGAGTAACCCACCGCCTTGAAATATAGGGTGTGTAGGATGCTTCTGAATCTAATAGCAAAGACTTCTTATTGCTACAGTCTTATTGGTATACAGTTGTTAATGCTTTTTTTTAATAATATAAAGAACATGAAACTGGAAAAATGCTAATGTAGTAATAATCATGAAATCACAAAACAAAGAACCAACATACCTCAAAACGTACCGACTGATCTGTCTCTTAGACACTCTCGGCAAGGTACAGGGGAGGCTCCTGTGTGACCGTTTACAATCGCTCAGGCGCCTTCTCGGCCTAACGCCCCATCAGTTCGGCTTCAGCGACGGTAGATCAATAGAAGATGCCGTCAACCAAGCACTGACAGTCACAAATAGCATGAGCGACAAATACGCGGCCGACATTCTAATCGACATAGCCGGGGATTTTGACAACTTGTGGTGACCGTCCCTCTTCGCCAGGTTAAGGGAACTGAGGCTATCAGGTTCCCTCTACAATAGCCTCCTCGATTACTGCAGAGGCAGAGTGACGGAGGGCTGGTGCACGGAAGGTTGTCAAGAGATTAACAGAGGGATGTCCACAGGGCTCGATCTGCGGACCAGTATTCTGGGATATCGCAATCGAGCCCTTGCTGAACACCCTGGACAGTGACGGCAGGGTGTCAGCCAACTCGAGAGCAGCACTAGAGACAAATGGCACGCTTCAGAAAATTAACAGTTGGTGCAAAGAAAATAAAAATAGCTCCCAACAAAACTGTACATTTACTGCTCAGAGGGACACTAGAGAGGAATCCAATTCTAAAATTGTACAATACCAACAGACAGAGGAAGCAAGCCACGCGTTATCTCAGACTGCATCTAGACCTAAAAAAGACTTTCAACCACCAGATAAAACTGACTATTGACAAAGCCTCCAAAGTTATGCACAAACTAGCAAGACTAAACACAACTCGGTACATATTACCTATTAAGACGATAACGACCTACCACATTGCGATATTTGAATCCATCGCATGCTTCGCCGCAAGTGCATGGGCTCACAGACTGAACATACAGACTAACGAGACGATTGCCAGACGAGGTCAACGTAGTGTACTCCTGAGAATGAGCGGAGCGTTCAACACCACGTCACTAGAGGCACATTGAATTGTGATGGGGACCTGCCCTATAGACATAACAATACGTTAGAGAGCTGCACTTTACTGGCTTAAGAGTGTACTCGATAAAGTGACCGAAATTACGGGAACCAACATTATGAACAAAACGCAAATGAAACAATCACGGATTCAAACATGGCAGAGAGAGTGGGATGCATCCGATAAGGGTTGCCGAGTACACTCTTTCTTTCCTGATGTACACGAAAGACTACAACTGAAACATTTCGACCCAAGCCGGAGGATGGTCCATTTTCTAACAGGACACGGGCCGTATTCGGTTCATTTAAACAGTTTGCGTCTAACTAACGATGAAGTATGCGTATGTGGAGAAACTGGGACACCAGAACATAAAATTTTGTACATGGCTGCACCTTCAGAAATCGTGAATAGTAACAACTGAAAGAAAAACAGCCCTCGGTCACTATCTTTAAACGAATTAACCGGGTTTCAACACTGCTAGGGGTGTCTTCCTCAGAATTTAAATCAAAGAATGGTCTGTATTCCATAACATGGTCACAGAATTATGACTAAACACGTATGATAGAGTTTAAGTACGGAATTATCGTGAAAGACTGGCAATACTTATAGGTCACTTATAAAATAATAAATATGCCAAGAGAGCATTAGTCACAAAGATATTTAAGATAAAGAAAACTGTGATGGCGAGCCACTAAGGGTTGCTCGTTACTTGCGTGGCGCAGGTTGCAAAACGGACTCAGTCCGTTTGATTTAAATCTAGGGAAGACACTCCTAGCAGTGTTGAAACCCGGTTAATTCTTTTAAATATAGTGACCGAGGGCTGTTTTTCTTTCAGTTGACACCAGAACATGTCACACTGCTGTGCAACACGCTAGCACAAGTGAGACCTATACAGAATGACAATGACATCACCAAAATAATATGAAATCCCGATGACTGGAACACAATAAATAGCGTAGCCGATATTGTATCGAAGACTCTGCACAAAGAATACAAGCGCCAAAACCCATGTGGAAGGAGTTGTAGACAAGCACAAACAACACAACAAACCACATGGGAGGACACAAACACGACCACAGGTTCCGAAACCGAGGGAGGAAGACTAAGTGAACATGACTCAGAAGGGACCAACGTGAAAGGGCCCAAAACCGACAATGTATGACGCTGCAAGCCACAACACAGTCACAAACAACACAACAATCATAAAACAAATAAACACCGGCACCACATACTAAGACTGTAGTAATAAGGTAATGTCGCTTGGGAGGAGAAGGCTCTAAGAACTTTTATTCCGAGGTTCCTCCTCCCCAATGGCATCCTGCATAGTGTTTAAAGTATACTGCACACAGGCAGTAATGTATTGTTCGTCTTATTGTGTGCAGACAAAAGTGCATTCTTTTCTCTTTTCAAATCCATAATCAATGAATTTCATATATCAGAAATGTATTAAGTTATTTAAGGAATAATGCATTCAAGTAGCAATGAACTATATTCTATTTCAACTAACAAGTTAAAAACGTAAGGGTATTGCTAATGTGAAGCTAAAATTCCTGTATTCCATGTATGAAGTGCTCAATCAGCATTTAATCTGCATAACATGTGTAAACATACATTGTTGTTGTTGCGGTCTTCAGTCCTGAGACTGGTTTGATGCAGCTCTCAATGCTACTCTATCCTGTGGAAGCTTCTTCATCTCCCAGTACTTACTGCAACCTACGCCCTTCTGAATCTGCTTAGTGTATTCATCTCTTGGTCTCCCTCTACGATTTTTACCCGCCACGCTGCCTCCAGTACTAAATTGGTGATCCCTTGATGCCTCATAACATGTCCTACCAACCGATCCCTTCTTCTGGTCAAGTTTTGCACAAGCTCCTCTTCCCCCCAATTCTATTCAGTACCTCCTCATTAGTTATGTGATCTACCCATCTAATCTTCAGCATTCTTCTGTAGCACCACATTTCGAAAGCTTCTATTCTCTTCTTGTCCAAACTATTTATCGTCCACGTTTCACTTCCATACATGGCTACACTCCATACAAATACTTTCAGAAACGACTTCCTGACATTTAAATCTATACTCGATGTTAACGAATTTCTCTTCTTCAGACACGCTTTCCTTGCCATTGCCAGTCTACATTTTATATCCTCTCTGTTTCGACGATCATCAGTTATTTTGCTCCCCAAATAGCAAAATTCCTTTACTACTTTAAGTGTCTCATTTCCTAATCCAATTCCCTCAGCATCACCCGACTTAATTCGACTACATTCTATTATCCTCGTTTTGCTTTTGTTGATTAGCGCAAACGATTTTAGATGACAATAGCTAGAGGTTGTACCGAGACCTGATCTGAAACAGATAGAAATAGGCCATTACTAACCAACATGCTACTTAGACTGTATTACTCATCCAAATATAGCATATCACTTCCCTCTATATATTACAAATTATTCTTAACCATAATCATTGTGTTACATTTAATTTTAATTTTTTTTATTTCTCTTTGAAATTTGCATTGTATAAAATGGCTCTGAGCACTATGGGACAACATCTGTGGTCATCAGTACCCTAGAACTTAGAACTACTTAAACCTAACTAACCTAAGGACATCACACAACACCCAGTCATCACGAGGCAGAGAAAATCCCTGACGCAGCCGGGAATCGAACCCGGGTGCGGGAAGCGAGAACGCTACCGCATTACTGCATTGTATAAATTACATTCTGATCAACTAGGTAGTAAAAAATTATATGGAAACAGGAGTGTAATACATCGAGCAAATACCTGAGAACATTGGGGACAAGTGGTTCTATGAGACGACGAGATTGCAGCAGGAGAGGAATTGGTGGCGGGAGGTGACTAACGCTTTCTTCCTGCAGCGACCTACCGCATAATACTGCTAGAATCGCCTCTAAATTACTAGAATTCCTTAAACGGCTGGTGCAGTGAGTCTGGTTCCTGCTCTAGTCACTTAATTACGGAGCAGAGTTTTCTCTGACCTCACTGTCAGATCGAGAAAAGGCGTCGAGAGGAGAGGGGAGTTAATGTGGCGGCAAGCTGGCCTCCTCGGTGCCCTCAGATGGACGCTGGCTGGCCCGGCGAGGCTCTGTCCTTTTATCTGCTGGCGGGCCGCTTTTTTTGTCCTTTCCCCTGGTCTCCGGTCTCGGAGGACGGACGCTACGGAGCGAAAAAAGGGGGCCCGCGCGCAAATTACGTTTTTAACTGGGTACTTGGCGTGCAGTGAAATTATGTGCTGATGAGAATTAGTGAGTGCGGGCCCTGGTGCGCTGCCAGCGCCTAACGCCGCTGCCCGGCAGAAGGAAGAGACCGCCTCGCGCCGTCTACACCAGCCCCCCGGGAATTAACACGCAGCCAAGTGGAACTTCACCACTCTGCGAATGACAGTTATACGTTTAGCCGTCTTCATTCAGCAGTTGCGCCGGATTACCAGTACCGATGAAACAGCATTAACCACCACCAAAGAAAGCTCCTAATTTTTAAAACGTTAATAAAAACACTGTTCTACAAATTTTGAAAAACTTAATGTTATCATGGATAGGAAATAATTTCTTTATGTTTCTTGTGACACAGCAGCCTAAAACACCGCATAAATTTATTAACTGACACTTATTTTTATACACGGTGTTTCAAAGTCCTTGCATCAGCTATATAGCAGTGGCAGGTCTCGTTATGGGGATCAATTTTTGTTAGAGCCAAAATGTTTGTTCTCACTTCCGAGCGCCACTTGGTGTCCTCTTATACTGGCTCTGCTCTTGAGAAGTGACGGATTGTAGGCACAGTACAGCACACGTACGCTCTCTGTGTTGCCTATAATCCAGTCAAATACTCTGGGTGAAAGGAGGTAGCCCCAGGAAAAATTCCTGATTCGCTTCTTAAGTACATTCTAAGACAAAAAACCATACACCACAAGGCGGAACTCAATAGATATGATGTAATGTACAGACAAACAAGCTATTACAATTTCAGAAATATTGAGCCAGTCAATAACTTGTTGGTCCATCTCTGGTCCTTATGAAACCAGTTGTTCTGTTCGGTACTGATTTATACAGGGTGTTCCATTGATCGTGACCGGGCCAAATATCTCACGAAATAAGCGTCAAACGAAAAAACTACAAAGAACGAAACTTGTCTAACTCGACGGGGGAAACCAGATGGCGCTATGGTTGGCACGCTAGATGGCGCTGCCGTAGGTCAAACGGGTATCAGCTGCGTTTTTTAAAAATAGAAACCCCCATTTTTATTACATATTCGTGTAGTACGTAAAGACGTTGGACCACTTTTTTCCCTTTGTAATAGATGGTGCTGTAATAGTCACAAACGTAAAGTACGTGTTATCACGGAACATTCCGTCAGTGCGGACGGTATTTGCTTCCTGATACATTAACGGTGTTAAAATGGACCGTTTACCAATTGTGGGTCGATATTGAGTTGATATGTGGCTATTGTGATCAAAATGCCCAACGGGCGTGTGCTATGTATGTTGCTCGGTATCCTGGACGACATCATCCAAGTGTCCGGGCCGTTCGCCGGATAGTTACGCTATTTAAGGAAACAGGAAGTGTTCAGCCATGTGTGAAACATCAACCACGACCTGCAACAAATGATGATGCCCAAGTAGGTGTTTTAGCTGCTGTCGGGGCTAATCCCCACATCAGTAGCAGACAAATGGCGCGAGAATCGGGAATCACAAAAACGAAGGTGTTGAGAATGCTACATCAACATCGATTGCACCCGTACCATATTTCTATGCACTAGGAATTGCATGGCGACGACTTTGAATGTCGTGTACAGCGTTCTATTTAGCGACGAAGTGTCATTCAACAACAGCGATAACGTAATCCGGCATAATATCCACTATTGGGCAACGGAAAATGCACGATGGCTGCGACAAGTGGAACATTAACAATCTTGGGGGGGGGTTAATGTATAATGCGGCATTATGAGAGGAAGGATAATTAGCCCCCATTTTGAGCATTTATTGCATTGATGTAGTATTTACAGATAATCAAGCTGTAACAGCATGGGTTCTTATAAATGATAAGTTCACAAAGGTACATGTACCACATTGGAACAACCGAAATACAATGTTTAAACGTACCTACGTTCTGTATTTTAATTTAAAAAACCTACCTGTTACCAACTGTTCGTCTAAAATTGTGAGCCATGTGTTTGTGACTATTACAGCGCCATCTGTCACAAAGCGAAAAAAGTGGTCCAACTAAAACATTCATATTTCTTTACGTACTACACGAATATGTAATAAAAAAAATGTGGGTTCCTATTTAAAAAAACGTAGTTGATATCCGTTTGACCTATGGCAGCGCCATTTAGCGGGTCAACGATAATGCCATCTGGGTTTTTTTTTTTTTTTTTTTTTTTTTTTTTTTTTTTTTTTGACGCTCATTTCGTGAGATATTTGGCCCGGTCACGATCAGTGGACCACCCTGTGTATATACGGTCTTTACTTTTATCCATTGAGCCAGGTGGCACAGAGATTAAGACGCTGAACTTCTACTTAAATTATCACTCAACTAATATCCGGTGTGTTGCTATTCGGTAATACAAATAATTTCATTTTTTTACATTCTCTGATATTAATGGTGCTACATGTGCTACGTTTGTATTAGACTAGTGAGTTTTGCACTTCACAACTACAACGTCTGTGCACACTCTTCAGACACGATCTGCAGAAGAGACAAGCACGGTGCCGTGCCCCCCTCCAACGCCACTTGAACCTCCGAATCGAATAGTGTGATAATTTGATATCTCACGGGAATCCACAGAGAAACCAAGCCACCATCTTTTGTCGCACCATGTTTCCGTCGTCCAGATTCCCGTTTCTCCAACTACAACCAACTCTTCACTCAGACTGACTCAGTATAGGTTTTTTTTTTTTTTTCATCAGTCTACTGACAGGTTTGATGCGGCCCGCCACGAATTCCTTTCCTGTGCTAACCTCTTCATCTCAGAGTAGCACTTGCAACCTACGTCCTCAATTATTTGCTTGACGTATTCCAATCTCTGTCTTCCTCTACAGTTTTTGCCCTCTACAGCTCCCTCTAGTACCATGGAAGTCATTCCTTCATGTCTTAGCATATGTCCTATCATCCTGTCCCTTCTCCTTATCAGTGTTTTCCACATATTCCTTTCCTCTCCGATTCTGCGTAGAACCTCCTCATTCCTTACCTTATCAGTCCACCTAATTTTCAACATTCGTCTATAGCACCACATCTCAAATGCCTCGATTCTCTTCTGTTCCGGTTTTCCCACAGTCCATGTTTCACTACCATACAATGCTGTACTCCAGACGTACATCCTCAGAAATTTCTTCCTCAAATTAAGGCCCGTATTTGATATTAGTAGACTTCTCTTGGCCAGAAATGCCTTTCTTGCCATAGCGAGTCTGCTTTTGATGTCCTCCTTGCTCCGTCCGTCATTGGTTATTTTACTGCCTAGGTAGCTGAATTCCTTAACTTCATTCTTCGTGACCATCAATCCTGATGTTAAGTTTCTCGCTGTTCTCATTTCTACTACTTCTCATTACCTTCGTCTTTCTCCGATTTACTCTCAAACCATACTGTGTACTCATTAGACTGTTCATTCCGTTCAGCAGATCGTTTAATTCCTCTTCACTTTCACTCAGGATAGCAATGTCATCAGCGAATCGTATCATTGATATCCTTTCACCTTGTATTTTAATTCCACTCCTGAACCTTTCTTTTATTTCCATCACTGCTTCCTCTATGTACAGATTGAAGAGTAGGGGCGAAAGGCTACTGCCTTGTCTTACTCACTTCTTAATACGAGCACTTCGTTCTTGATCATCCACTCTTATTATTCCCTCTTGGTTGTTGTACATATTGTATATGACCCGTCTCTCCCTATAGCTTACCCCTACTTTTTTCAGAATCTCGAACAGCTTGCACCATTTTATATTGTCGAACGCTTTTTTCAGGTCGACAAATCCTATGAACGTGTCTTGACTTTTCTTTAGCCTTGCTTCCATTATTAGCCGTAGCGTCAGAATTGCCTCTCTCGTGCCTTTACTTTTCCTAAAGCCAAACTGATTGTGACCTAGCGCATTCTCAATTTTCTTTTCCATTCTTCTGTATATTATTCTTGTAAGCAGCTTCGATGCATGAGCTGTTAAGCTGATTGTGCGATAATTCTAGCACTTGTCAGCTCTTGCCGTCTTCGGAATTGGGTGGATGATGCTTTTCCGAAAGTTAGATGGTATGTCGCCAGACTCATATATTCTACACACGAACGTGAATAGTCGTTTTGTTGCCACTTCCCCTAATGATTTTAGAAATTCTGATGGAATGTTATCTATCCCTTCTGCCTTCTCAGTATAGTATGTATGACTAAACCTCGACACAAAAGTAATACGGAGAGCACATCTCCTTACCGTCCAACACAAAGCCCAAAACCGACTAAAACGACTAACAGTCGCACCTGGAGGCTCTACATCGTGCTATCATTATCCTCACCTATAAACCCCACATCCACCTTATTCTCACCTATGCGAATGTTTCCTGGACCTCCGCGTCCCCTATATTTTACAAATCCCTTGAAATCCTGAAAAGACACGCTCTCTACCTCGTCTTCCGCTTCCGCCTACCTTCCCCAACTAGCACCCGGTAAGAACTCACCCACTTCTCTTCCTAGAGCACCTTCGCATCCGATACAATAATCGCAAAACCCTGCGCCAGCACCAATGTATCACCTACGAAAATCACCAATCCAGACATCCTGAAGCACCACTACATCCACATTCGACCTCTCATGCACATTCGTGACTTGTCCATCGTCTCCTGCTGGAATGGCAACCAACTCCCAGTACACAACGATGAAATACTTCCCAAGATACACCTCTCTTGCCAAGCCTAGTTACAACGCTCCATCTCACTCAATCCTTCCATTATCCTTCCTGCCTTCCTCCCTAACTGACTTATAGTTTCTACCTGCAGTTCCACAGGACCCCATAGCCGTATCACTTAAACCCCATAGCCGTATCACTTAAACCACTTATCAAGACGATAATAATTTTCAGGCACCGCTAGTATCACCAGTACTCACCATATATTAACTGTAATATAGAATCATCTACTTTTTTAAAATCATTAATATTGTCGGACAATGTCTTTTCAAAAATATTTGATTGTCATTTGTTTTTAGGCATTTGTAAAAGATCTTTTAAATATATGTGAGCCTCGGCTGAAGAGCGGTTTTGTCTGCTGCCAGCTCGTCTCTTTGTGGGGCACTAAATTAACAGAAAGGAGACTAGTATGGTGTAATGCACCATCGCTGATTTTGTCAAATATATTGTCTACAAATATGCAAGTATTTTAAAATAGCCTACAACCTATGCTGTAGAACAGCACTACAAATAAAGAGTCGCAGCTGTGGTGTTGAAGATCAGCGACTACCAACGAAAATAAAAAAAATTGTGTCTAAGGGTTGTGCACAGTACTGGTTCAAACAAGTAGACCGACTCCTGGTGCATCACCATGAGCGACCTGCAGCCGCACACGGTGTCCCTCCGCGGCGCTGTGCGGGGAGCCCCCTCGCGCAGGGTGTGCGCGGCCCGGCAGTAAATCAGCACCGGAGGCTTTCCCGCCCTGCAGCGCCGACTGACTCTCGCCGCGGACAAACAACGCTGTCCGTCAGAGCGGCCGCGCCCTTGTCACCGGCTTTTGTAAAAAAATAAAAAGTGTAAAGGGGCCGCTACTGTGTGGTGTGGTGGCGAGCCTGCCCGGTAGCGAGGCGTCCATCGCGAGATTGTCGCGCGCCGGCCGGCCCTAAATCTCGCCGGACCACCCCTCGCCGTGACGGAGGGTGGCTCTCAACCCCTGCTCACCCTATCCGCCACACAGAAATATGGCTCTCAAAATTCCAGCCGGCAGTGGCGCAGCAAGTCTCAAAAAAGTCCGGCTGCCACCTCCCTCTTGTTTTGTTGATCTCGTGCTTGCTACCACTCGTACAACGGGGAGCTCATATCTTCCTCACCTTGTTCCAGAAGTTCATGGGAATGAGGCTGGGAGGCGTCAAAAAAATAAGCCGATATTTCTACATCTACATCTTCTTCTATCCTCTGTGAGTCACATTACGGTGTGTGACGAAGGATACTTATTGTATCACTTTTACTCACCTTACCCCCAACCCCAGCCAACTATCCTTGTTTCTTTCATGAATGCTGCGCGGGAAGAACTGCTGTTGGTAAACCTCCGTACTAATGTTAATCCCTCAGATCTTACCTCAATTGTCCCTTCGCGAGATAAATGGCTCTAAGCACTATGCGACTTAACATCTGAGGTCATCAGTCCCCTAGACTTACAACTACTTAAACCTAACCTAAGGACATCACACACATCTATGCCCGAGTCAGGATTCGAACCTGCGACCGTAGCGGTCGCGCGGTTCCAGACTGTAGCGCCTAGAACCGCTCGGTCACCACGGCCGGCCTTCGCGATATATACTTAGGAGGAAGACATTTGTTGGTTGAATTTTCTAGGGGTGCATGCTATGGGAATTTTAAGAGTGAACTTCGCCATGACCCACAACGCCACTCTTGCAGGGAGTTGTACAAACTTCTGCGTGACGAAAGGCCCCGCTTTTTTTTGTGTCCTCTCTACTTCCTCTAAAGTACTACATGGTAAGGTGGGGAATGAGGATTTCTTACGGACTATGGTTTCTGTACTTAAGCATATCTGGGTCATTAGGCTGAACCTGTGGTGTGGTCATACCAGTAGAAGTTTTCTGATAACTAAAGCGCAAGAAAAGCATTTTGTAGGATTTTTTTAAATTAACAGCCTACACAGTAGTTGAAAATTGCATAAGCATTTTAATTTATCGAATATATGAACGTAAAGAATGAATATTATTGTACTTATTAAGGTATCCAATACGGTTTATTAACACAGCCATGAAAACTACTTTTTAACAAAACTACAAAAGGCTGAATTTTACGTCCGATTCAAGTTTTAAAAATAATATCTTGTAACTAAATGTAAGAATATTGTAAGGCAAATGCAAAAGAAAAAAGAAAAGTAACAACCAACTGATTTTTATTTAAATTTAATTGGGATACATTTTCAGATAATCAGCCTTAAATTGAACGGTTCAAATAATGTTACTCGCCATTAACAAATTGAGCTACTCATAACATGTAAGCTTTCACGGCCGGAGTCTTCATTAATTAAAACTTCTGGGCTGAATTGCCGTGGTCCATATATAAAACTTTTATATATGGACCACGGCAATTCAGCTACTTATTGTATCCTTTTAACGTTCTAATAGGGATGCTGTCAATTTTTTTTAGAATTCTTTTGCATAAATACAAAATTCGCTCTGTCTTCAGACCACAAGTGGCCCATCGGGACCATCCGACCCCCGTGTCATCCTCAGTTGAGGATGCGGATAGGAGGGGCGTCTGGTCTGCACATCGCTCTCCAGGTCGTTACGATGGTTTTCCTTGACCGGAGTCGCTACTATTCGGTCGAGTAGCTCCTCAATTGGCATCACGAGGCTGAGTGCACCCCGAAAAATGGCAACAACGCATGGCAGCCTGTATGGTGACCCATCCAAGTGCCGGCAACACCCGACAGCGCTTAACTTTGGAGATCTCACGGGAACCGGTGTATCCACTGTAGCAAGACCGCTGCAGCAAAAATATAAAGCTGTGTTTAAAAAACGCATTTGCTTATTTGATTTCTGAAATCCTGCTCAAATCGGTCACGTTGAACTCGCAACCATGCTATGTCGTCACCAGTCAGTAATTTGTCTGTAGACGCTTTGAATGTTAAGGCATCCAGTACGTTTCCTGCAATTTCTCGTTAGCAAATATAGTTATGTGAATATGTGACTGCGCAGGTCTTCCCAGCCTAATAATGCTTGCTAGTCTCCTCTAGTTTGCTGCGGGATCCGAAAATCAGTATTGGTTGGAAGAATTTTAAGACCTTTTAGCGTTGAGAGTATTTGTCCAACTTACGAGATTGGGGCACTACCCGGCTCTGTTAAACGTGATTTGTGAGTTACGAAGACAGGCACATACAAAATCCCTTGTCAGTGCAGGAAGAATAATACAGCGGTCTTTCGCTTTCCACAGGTCAAGACGGGTGCGGAACACCTTGCAAAATCTTCCGCAGCGCAACATTCTTTAAACGAGGCTCACGCGATAAACTCTGAAGAGACTCTGATATTTGCCATTGCAATCCGTGTTGTTTCTTACAGGGGAGGTTCTCGGTCTCTAGAAAGGTCATAATTTTCGAGCATAAAATATGTAACATTGTTCTTGAACAGATACGCGGTAGCTATGTTCATGTGTTCTACCACCCTTCTTGAGAAACGGAATGTCGTGTTTATTTGGAACGCTATCGGGGAGTAACATCCGCACGGTTCTAAGAACACCGAACGCATCTGATTAGCCGTCGATATACCGGGTGATTTGATCGATATTACCCAGCCACATTCCCGTAAACGGTTGCAAGGATCGATATTGTACGGAATAGGACAGAATCTGCCGATATTAATCAAGAATTTATATAATTCCGCCCACTGCCCCCCCCCCCCTTTTTAATGTATGTATTGGCAATATCATTCTTGTTATATTAAACGACTCTTTAAGAGAGACAATTTTAATTTTATGGCGCTGTTATATGCAGATAATCAGCCTCTAATAGGAAAATCTGAAATAAAGATTAAAATTTCTGTACTTGAATCAATTTGCCGCTAAATTTTAAATGAGAATATCGATAGATAAAACAAAAGTAATGGTTCGTCAAGGATTAGAACCCATAAGAGCCACAATTGTAGTACCAGTAAATGGACAAATAACTGAACACGTAACATAGTTTAAGTATCTGGGGTGCAGTATCAGATTTCCCGAGTTAGACGATGTACAGATAAAACTGACCAGATTCAAACATTTCTGTGGAATCATAACGTAATATACGGAAAGAAACATAATGTAAATTTTATGAAGTAATGGCTTTGCCTTTTCTGCTGTATGGTAGAGAATGTTAGTCCTGACATCAGATCACCTTCGATAAATCGAAAAATTAAAGATGACCTCACTCCACTTTATAGTCAGGTATTCAGCACGGGGCGACAGAATAAACACCAATATTCGACAAGAACTAAAAGTAGAATCTATTACATCTGTAGTTGTAAAATACAGACTGAAATGGAAAGACGTATCTCTAATAACGAAACAAAAAATGCTGCAATAGTACATAGGCTGATTCCCTGATAGAAACCTTTAGAGATGATGGAGGAGAGTAAATATGAAACTTCCTGGGAGGTTAAAACTGTGCCGGACCAAGACTCGAACTTGGGACCTTTGCTTTTCGCAGGCAAATGCTCTACCAACTTTTTCTTTTCGTTGCATCTGATCAGGACGGACGTCGAAGGACACCCTTTTAAGTTCATTGTTGATCTATTAACTCAGGTTTTTTTATTACAGAGGGCGGCTAACCCTCTGACCGAGCACGCTGAGCTACCGTGGCGGCACCAACTGAGCTACCCAAGCACGACTTACTCCCTCTCCTCGAAGCTTTAATTCCGCCAGTACCTTGTCTCCTACCTTCCGAACTTCACAAAAGCTCTCGTGCGCCGCAACTTCCGAAACTTGGTCATGCATGACGTACAGAAATCTCCCCAATACCTTCAGATAATTGCCTCTATGAACGGACTAGTAATGAAACATATAAGTAGATGTCAGTGAGGCTGAAAATCCTGTCTACAGCATGGTAATAATGAGTTCCATAAACATGCACAAGTTTCACAAGTTGCCACATTTACACAGTGGTTCACTATCGTCAATGCAGGCATCGCATCGCTGCACAAAGTTCTGTCGTTCACGTTCAGATATCCTCGGTGGCATCTGAACAGCGAGAATTCTTGCCAGGAAACCTTGACAGACGTCTCGTACTAACGACTTTTCACAAGGCTCTACAAGAAGAAACGAAGTGGGGTAATATCAGATGAACCTGCTGGCCACGAAACAGGACCATCTTTGCCTATCCACTCTTCAGGGAATGGCTGATCCAGGTGCTTACGAACCGCAAGTCCAAAGTGAGGTGGGACTTCATCATAACGGAAACACGTCAATAATATGTGGGACATGTTCCAGGAACCTGGATAGCATGTGTGTGATAAACAAACTGTAGAGTGGGGAGGAAGAAGAAAGGGGCCTAGTAAGCGATCGCCGACTAATCTGCCCACACGTTGGCTGATAATCTGTGTTTGCTGGACCTTCACAACTGCAGTGTAGGGGTTCTCATCAGCCCAAACGTGAGTATTGCGACTATTTCGCATTCTGGGTCTGGTGAAACTGGCTTCATCTGTGAAAAGTAGACACACAGGAAAGTGCGGATCGACTGTAACGTGCTACGGGAACTACTGTCTGAACATGACGTGAGGATCTGAGTCGTCAGGAGTCAAAGTATGCACTCTCTGTGGATGTTAGGAGTGTAGCTGCATTTTCCGTATCACTTACCACGCAGTACTCTACGAAACATTCACTTCACGTGAAACTGATCGAGTGGTTCTTGCAAGTGCCTCATCCACTCCAGAAAGCACTGCATGTTCTAAGTCGGGAATCCGTACAGGTCCGCGTTCTCCCCAGTCGTCCTGTTGTATCAACTGTCCTGTTGCACTTAATCATTGGGACACTCGTGGAAACATGGTGTCAGCCGGATGTCTTGTACGCCGGTATTTGTTCATGAACAATCTTTCCGCTTCTCTGCTGCTTTCATTTGCTTGTCTATGCACAAAAATCAAGCCTGCTAGTTCCATCACTGTGTACAACACCATTTGGTTAGCGATGGCCGACGTTAGTACTTCAACTGGTGAACACAGAGAGCAGTCTAATATGGTACGCACATTACACATCAGGACTGTTCATGTCACTACACAATACGCCACATGCCTTGGTTATTTGAGTTACCAACCCAACCTCTGCACCTAAGTACCCATCTGGATTGCCTATCCTACAATGTTAGCAACAAAAGTACCGGTACTGTCAGAGATACCGGAACAATTTTCTCCAGACCAGGGTCCCTTACTTCCAGCTGGTACACTTATGCTTCTTCATCATCCCTGAAAGATCGCAATGTAATCACGGAATGACCCTGTACAACGCAATAGGAAAGAAATGGTGGACGTTCCTTAAAGAGATGGCGTGACCAACTAAGGCGGTACGGGCCAAAAGGCTTAATCCTTCAATATGGTGATTAGCAACCTCTACATTGCACTTCACTGTTGTATGCAGAGTATGTACACTGAAGTGGAAAATGTCGTGGGGTGTCTCCTAATAGCGTTCCGGAAGTCCTTCTGCCCGGCGTAGCACAGCAACTCGAGATGATGTGGACTCAACAAGTCGTTGGAAGTCACCTGCAGAAGTATTTTGTCATGCTGTCCCTGCAGCCGTCCATAACTGCGAAAGTGTTGCCAATGTTGGATTCTGTGCACAAACTAACCTCTCAATTGTGTCCCATAAGCCGGCCGCGGTGGTCTCGCGGTTCTAAGCGCGCAGTCCGGAACCGTGCGACCGCTACGCTCGCAAGTTCGAATCCTGCCTCGGGCATTGATGTGTGTGATGTCCTCAGGTTAGTTAGGTTTAAGTAGTTCTAAGTTCTCGGGGACTGATGACCACAGCAGTTGTCCCATAGTCCTCAGAGCCATTTGAACCATTTTTGTGTCCCATAGATGTTCGATGGGATTCATGTTGGGCGATCTGGGTGGCCAAATCGTTAGCTCGAATTGTCTGGAATGTTCTCATGACCAATTGGGAAAGATCATGGTATGGTGACACGTTTGAGAGGATTAAGTCCATGAATGGTTGCAGATGGTCTCCAAGTAGTCGAACATAAACATTTCCAGCCAATGATCGGTTCAGTTGGACCAGAAGACACAGTCTATTCCATGTAAACACAGCCCGCACCACTATGGAGCCACCACCAGCTTGCACGGTGCCCTGTTGATAAGTTGGGCCCATGGCTTTGTTGGGCCTACCATTATCTGTTACCAGGTGTAATTGGGACATCTGTATAGGCCACGATTTTTCATTCGTTTGGCGTCCAACAGCTATGGTCACGAGACCAGGAGACGTGCTGTAAACGATGTCGTTCTGTTAGCCAACACACTCTCGTCGGTCATCTGCCACCATAATCCATTAGCGCCAAAATGCTCGACACTGACGTAACGGATACGTTCGTCGTACGTCCCACATTGATTTATGCCGTTATTTTACGCTGTATTGCTTGTGTGTTAGCAGTGACAACTCTACGCAAACGGCATTGCACCCGGTCGTTAAGTGTAGGCCGACGGCAACTTCGTTGTCTATGGTGAAAGGTAATACGTGAAATGTGGTATTCTCAGCATTCTCTCGACACTGTGGATCTCGGAGTATTGGATTACCTAATGCTTTTCATAATGGAATATTCCATGCATCTAGCTCCAACTATCATTCCGTGTTCGGAGCTCCGCTGCCCTTTTATACCTTGTGTCCACGAAACTACCGCCATCTGTATATGTGTATATCGTTATCCCATGACTTTTGTCACCTCAGTGTATTTAGAAGCAGAAATGTTGGATTCACTTCTTCCCCGACTTTCCCACAGTCTACGCTTCAGCTCGATGCCACTTAAAGCGTCGTTACACAACGACCTAGACGTCGCTCCGAGTGCAGGCCTGGGAGCCCGGCCCAGTTGAGACGTGCTGCTCGGCCCGCGCCGGGCTTTGACTAATTCTCCGCGGCCGCGGTCGCGGCCGTATTTCCATGAGAATGAAGCGGAGCGGAGCGGCGCGGGTCGCGACATTAACAAAGGCCGGGCAGCCGCCGAGTTTGCGGGCGAGTTTGGCCCCCGAGTTGCCCGAAATTAGGCGGAACATGTCGGCGCGCGGCTCCAGGCGCCGTGGCGAATGCCGCCGGTATTTGCATAAATATGTCGTCTGGGCGGCGGCGGGAGGCGGGCATTTGTCACGCCGGGGTCCGCGCCCCCGCTTCCGGCCGCCGACGCCGCCGCCGCCGCCGACGACGACTCACTCGAAGAGGGCGGCAGCAGTAGCGGGAGGAGGGGTGGGGGAGGTCAGAGTCAGACCGCGGCGCCAGATTGCGGCCTTCCACGGCCGGCGTCCACCGAGCGCAAGCACCAGCGCTGGAAGGGTACCTGCTACCGGCGTAGCATAGTCTGGACTGGCTCTACTATCCAAGAGAGGTAATCACAAGATTTTATCATCTCGGAAACATAAACCTGCACCACGTAATTTGATGCTGTTATTTCCCGTCCGGATATTCATCGTTCAGTTCGACGCATTTTCTTCTGCATCGATAGTACCTCGACTCTGGGAATGGTCTACCATGCTTATGAATATTGCTCCCCAGCCTGAATGAACAGTATTGGTATTATACGCTTAGATCTCTTCACAAAATTTAGTATATCGGCTTTCTCCTCCGAAAGCGAAAATATTTTGTTGCAGCAACCTACACAGGAATAAATGATCATCGTCATATCGTCATAAAAATAAGAGAACTCAGAGCTCGAAGGAAAGTCTTAAGTGTTCTTTTGCCAGCGCGCTGGTCGAGAGTGGAACGGTAAAAGTATAGTCCGAACGCAATTACACAGCGCCAACTCGTCATTGCAGCTATTAGATGGATCCTCTTCATGTTTCACTATTGGCACTTGTCCCGTGTTGTGGCGACCACATAATGCACGCGTATTTCCCTGACTCCGCACCACACCGAAGATGTTCTGTTCCCGAGCAGGAGCCTGAGCAGACTTGAGTGCTCACGCTCAAAATCAGCGAGTTGTTAAGCAGTGGATTAGGCTAAGCTTCGTAAATGAGCACTAGACAAATACTATGTTGTGTATCCGTTTGACATCATACAAATACACTCCTGGAAGTTGAAATAAGAACACCGTGAATTCATTGTCCCAGGAAGGGGAAACTTTATTGACACATTCCTGGGGTCAGATACATCACATGATCACACTGACAGAACCACAGGCACGTAGACACAGGCAACAGAGCATGCACAATGTCAGCACTAGTACAGTGTATATTCACCTTTCGCAGCAATGCAGGCTGCTATTCTCCCATGGAGACAATCGTAGAGATGCTGGATGTAGTCCTGTGGAACGGCTTGCCATGCCATTTCCACCTAGCGCCTCAGTTGGACCAGCGTTCGTGCTGGACGTGCAGACCGCGTGAGACGACGCTTCATCCAGTCCCAAACATGCTCAATGGGGGACAGATCCGGAGATCTTGCTGGCCAGGGTAGTTGACTTACACCTTCTAGAGCACGTTGGATGGCACGGGATACATACGGACGTGCATTGTCCTGTTGGAACAGCAAGTTCCCTTGCCGGTCTAGGAATGGTAGAACGATGGGTTCGATGACGGTTTGGATGTACCGTGCACTATTCAGTGTCCCCTCGACGATCACCAGAGGTGTACGGCCAGTGTAGGAGATCGCTCCCCACTACATGATGCCGGGTGTTGGCCCTGTGTGCCTCGGTCGTATGCAGTCCTGATTGTGGCGCTCACCTGCACGGCGCCAAACACGCATACGACCATCATTGGCACCAAGGCAGAAGCGACTCTCATCGCTGAAGACGACACGTCTCCATTCGTCCCTCCATTCATGCCTGTCGTGACACCACTGGAGGCGGGCTGCACGATGTTGGGGCGTGAGCGGAAGACGGCCTAACGGTGTGCGGGACCGTAGCCCAGCTTCATGGAGACGGTTGTGAATAGTCCTCGCCGATACCCCAGGAGCAACAGTGTCCCTAATTTGCTGGGAAGTGGCGGTGCGGTCCCCTACGGCACTGCGTAGGATCCTACGGTCTTGGCGTGCATCCGTGCGTCGCTGCAGTCCGGTCTCAGGTCGACGGGCACGTGCACCTTCCGCCGACCACTGGCGACAACATCGATGTACTGTGGAGACCTCACGCCCCACGTGTTGAGCAATTCGGCGGTACGTCCACCCGGCCTCCCGCATGCCCACTATACGCCCTCGCTCAAAGTGCGTCAACTGCACATACGGTTCACGTCCACGCTGTCGCGGCATGCTACCAGTGTTAAAGAGTGCGATGGAGCTCCGTATGCCACGGCAAACTGGCTGACACTGACGGCGGCGGTGCACAAATGCTGCGCAGCTAGCGCCATTCGACGGCCAACACCGCGGTTCCTGGTGTGTCCGCTGTGCCGTGCGTGTGATCATTGCTCGTACAGCCCTCTCGCAGTGTCCGGAGCAAGTATGGTGGGTCTGACACACCGGTGTCAATGTGTTCTTTTTTCCATTTCCAGGAGTGTAGTTCGCAAGTGGAAATCTATCCACCAAACGTGTGTCCACATCACAGCTGTTAAGTTAACTCGTGTGCGCCTCCGGTAGCTGAGTGGTGCCGGCACGATAGCTCAGCGTGTTAGATCAGAGGACCGTTTGTTCTTTGTAATAAATAAACTGAGTAAAGGAATCAGCGATCAACTTGAACGAATGTCATGTGACGTCCGCTCAGACCAAACAGAACGAGCAATACCGAAAAAAAAAGTGGTCAGAGCGACAGACAGTCACAGTCAATCCTAAGGCCCCGGGATCGATCCCCGGCTGGGTCGGCTATTTTCTCCGCTCAGGGACTGGGTGTTGTGTTGTTCTAATCATCATCACTTCATCCCCATCGACGTGCAGGTCGCCGAAGTGGCGTCAAATCTAAAGACTTGCTCCCGGCGAACGCTCTACCCGACGGGAGGTCCTAGTCACACGACATTTTTTTTTTAAGTTAGTTCGAACTTCAGCACAGAAAAATGTCTCAGGACTCAACTATAGTCGCTGCCAAGAAGAGCCAAATTGGACATTATGAACGTGATGTTAGTCATCGGTCTCTGGATCTAGGACTACACCAAAGCTTAACCTCTTAATGCCACGTGTCGTAGTTTCGCATTATATCAAAGGGACGTTAATCAGCGGAAGGTCATCTGTTTTTAGCACCAGTACAAATTCTACACAAAGCTAGCAGCAGTTTCCACATGTGCTGCCATTTCCTGAGTTTCGGGTATTTCTAGAGCTACTTTCTGTTTGCGATTTCGTTCACGACGAACACAAGAGAAGCTGTCGTCAATGTTTGGAGAACTACAGCTGGACACAACAAATGTAAGTTCAGTTCTCAAAATTCTTTGTTTGTTCTTTAGTAACAGTGACGTGACGTAAATCATCTTCTGATGTAATAAACTTGTTGCATGTGCAAGTGAACTCGTAAATGCTGTTTGTGTAAAATACGCACCCGTAGGGGTTTGAGTATCTTTGCCGACATGTTCAAGTGGTGAAGTCAAATGAAGTAAAAGCAAGTATTTCTGATTATTTGAAGCACCACAATACTTCAGTGGTATTTGTTTTTTGCTTATTAAAATATATTAACTTTAATTTATTACAAGCATTCAATAACCATGTGAACATCCGCTCTCAATACTGTTTTGACTGATTACATTTCAGTTTCATTGAGATGTGGAAATTCTCATGAACGGCAGACACTCTGAAACTTTTCAACGAAACGACATGGCGGACGGAAAGTGAGGTTGGTTTCCAAGTCAGTTTCGAGACAGAACTATAATGCAAGAAGGATCTGGGTCCTACAAACCCAGTCCCAGGTAAGTCTACATGTCTACCCTAACTGAAGCAATACGGAGTAGACCTCATGTTACAGGCACAAGGCAAAGATCTAAAAAACCAGATCATATGTAGTAAGTGTACCTTTCATCTGTGTCTAATCGTAAACAACACAAGAAACGGTTTTCGACAGTTTCACGGATAATACTATATTGTATTACATATATGAGACGCCCCGCTAAGGCCGCAGGACAAGACAGGTAATTAAAGTTGTGGAAAGGAGCCAAAATAAGCGGCTGTCAGTTACACTCGAACATTCAACTTTATTATTTGATCAAACATTACAAGAACCCAAAAAAAATTTTTTTTAATACACAGCTTTAATCTTTGGGACTTAATTACCGGCTGAAAGCCACTTTAATTTAAAACGACTGAAGGCCAACAACTTAAAACGCAAGCATAATCAGAAATTTAAAAGGCAAGCCTTATCTTACAACAGTTCTTTATTTAGGCTGAAGGCCCAAAGAATTTAGTCTGAAGACCCAAATAATCTGAGATTTTCAGAGCAAACAAATTGAATTCAAATTCGGCTGAAAGCCCAACACTTAAAATTCAACAACATTAAAATTTTTAAAATGCAAAAGGCCTTACGTGAAACAGTACTTTGAACTAGGCTGAAGGCCTTAAGAGCAAAACAAGTTAAAATCGGCTGAAGGCCCAACACTTAAAATTCAACAACATTAAAACCTATAAAAGTGCCAAAGGTCTTACGTGAAACAGTTCTTTAAATTAGGGTGAACGCCTAAAGAATCTTACACCTTAAGCGCAAAAAACCTTAATCTTTTTAAAAAATTGGCTGGAAGCCATACAAGTACAAACAACAAGAACAAACAAGCAACGGCAGTACACCCAAGAGCGCTCAGAAGTTCCGAGAGTCGGCCTGGAATCAAATCCTAACGCTCTCTTAGGTGAGACAGACAGTTGGCCCAACCATTCTCGATCTGGTGACAACCCAACCGACTGACAGTCAACGGACCAAGCGACAGGATAATTAATTCAAACGACACAGTGTGACCTGTTGGGGCTGGCTGGTAGATTAAGTAAAGACTCAGCCTTCGTGTCCGGGATCGGTGAGCCACCGACCTCGTAGCAATGGGAACAGCCCCTCACACTCCAACAGCGCGTGGACGTCGCCAGGCCCCGGCCAGACACGCGCCACGGAGACTTCCTCGCTGCTCCACATTAACCGACCAACTGCCCAGGCCCGGAAACGGCGAAAGGACCAAATATACGTTGACTGATGAGACGACGAACCGAACGACAAGCCGACGGCCTTCCCGCTCCAATCTCCCTTCGTCGGACAGTTCATGTGTGTCGCCAGCGGTCGGCGAACATTGGCTGCCGGCACCTCACCGGCGCTCTGTCCCCGACTTCACTGCTGCTGCGTCCCGACTGCACTCCTGGTCCAACTGGCTGCCAGACACACGAAGACCCGGAATTACTATCGGTATCCCCAGAGATGGTATAAGAGTTCTCTTATCGATACGCGCTGCTGCCGCCGCTCACGGGCAATTAAGGCAGGAAGTCAGTGACGCCAGCAAATGGAATAAGAAAACGAGGCGGCAGTACAGTAATAGAAGATGACAAACAATGAATGGGATAAACGCGAGCCGTGTACGGCTCAATATAATTATTTAAAAAGGTATGTCACCACGCATTTTCCAGTTTTAATCATAGAAATCCTATCAATGTAGCACCAAATGACGTGATCTAACTTTTCAGTTTCTCGAATACCAGTCGTCACACATATGCTAACACTTAATTACTAGTTACAAAATACGTTTTTTGATTTTGTCTTTCAAGTAGTAATTTATTGGTATTAAGGTGCCGGCCGTTGTCGCAAGTTCGAATCCAGCCTCGGGCATGGATGAGTGTGATGTCCTTCGGTTAGGTTTAAGTAGTTCTAAGTCCTATGGGACTGATGACCTCAGATGTTAAGTCCCATAGTGCTCAGAGCCATTTGAACCATTTTTTGTTTTGGGGAAGGAGACCACACAGCGAGGTCATCATTCTCATCGGATTAGGGAAGGACGGGGAAGGAAGTCGGCCGTGCCCTTTGAAAGGAACCATCCCGGCATTTGCCTGGAGCGATTTAGGGAAATCACGGAAAACCTAAATCAGGATGGCCGGACGCGGGATTGAACCATCGTCCGCCCGAATGCGAGTCCAGTGTTTAACCACTGCGCCACCTCGCTCGGTATTTGTATTAAGGCGCTAAAGGCAAGCCAGTCCAAGTGGGCAATGATCTTCATTGAAGCGCCAAAGAAACTGGTATAGGCATGCTTACTCAAAAATAGAGATATGTAAATAGACAGAAGAGGGCGTTGCGGTCGGCAACGCCTGCGTAAGACAAGTGTTTGGCGCAGTTGTTATATGGGTTACTGCCGCTACAATTGCAGGTTATCAAGATCTGAATGAGTTTTAACGTGGTGTTATGGTCGGCGCACGAGCGATGGGACACGGCACCTCCGAGTTAGCGATGAAGTGGGTATTTTCCCTTGCAAATGTTTCACGAGTGTGCCGTCAATATCGGGACCCGATAAAACATCAAAATTCCGACATCGCTGTAGCAGGAGAAAGGTGCTGAAAGAACGGGACCAACGACCACTGAAGAGAATCGTTCAACGTGGCAGAAGTACAACCCTTCCGCAAGTTGCAACAGACTTCAATGCTGGTACATCAACAAGTGACAGCGTGCGAACCACTCACCATCATCGATATGGGCTCTCGGAGCCGAAGAGCCACTCGTGTACGCCTCGCCTGTGCCAGTCGACACCGACACTGGACTGTTGATAACTGGAAACGTATTGTCTGGTCGGACGAGCGTCGTTGCAAAATATATCGAGCGGATGGACGTGTATGGGTATGGAGACAACCTCGTGAATCCATACATGTCAGCACGGGCCTGTTCAAGCTGGTGGAGGCTGTGTAATGGTGTGGGGCGTGTGCAGTTGGAATGAAATGGGTCCCCTGATACGTTTAGATATGACTCTGATAGGTGACACGTACGTAAGCATCCTGTCTGATCACCTGCGTCCATTCATGTCAATTGTGCATTCCGACGGACTTGGGCAATACCAGCAGGACAATGCAACACCCCACACGTCAAGGAGCCCTATTCTGTATCGTTAATACCGATCGGTGCAGTTGGTTAGCCTCGGTAATGACGTCATTTTTGGTTCTTTATACGAAGTTAGTATTCTGTAAGTCTCTGAGGCCTATTACTAATCGATCCTTCTGTCGATTTTTCGACAACTGTACCAAGAGGTTTTGGATTTTGGTATGACCCTCTCGGTCGACTCAGCATGATTTATTTACACCTAGAATTTGTTATTTTAAACATATTGAGTGGTTTTAGCATCGGATTTAGTGATTGTGTTACTGAAGAGCCACCAGGACACGTCCAGGTGAAAAAGTGAGTTCATAATAGACTATTTTCTTCCCTAGAAGTATGGTATGTACTGTCCACACCAAAAATGATAACGCGATACTCATATACTCTCCCAGCACATTTATCTAACCACTCAAAAGCAGAAGGCCGGCCGAAGTGGCCGTGCGGTTCTAGGCGTTGCAGTCTGGAACCGCGAGACCTCTACGGTTGCAGGTTCGAATCCTGCCTCGAGCATGGATGTGTGTGATGTCTATAGGTTAGTTAGGTTTAACTAGTTCTAAGTTCTAGGGGACTAATGACCTCAGAAGTTGAGTCCCATAGTGCTCAGAGGCACCATTCCCTGACGTCAAATGTAATCCTCACAGGCATATAGTACTAATGTTGCCGAATAATAAGTGTACTTAATCCCTCGAAACACAAGGACGGGCCCAGCCAATGCAACTCGTGTAATATTGTGAACAAACCAACGGCAAACACGTTTACACCAGCTGTCAGATTTGAATGCAACTCCTTCTGCTGTTTTCGACCAGCCAGGACGAAGGACATTCATGATAGTTTCTCTGGCACGCCGAATAGTGGCGGCTTGCAGTTCTGTTCACATAACAATTTAAAATATTTGTTACGGGAGAAATCAGAATCTGCGGAATATGGCGCACACACTGAATGAATTGGAGCACGTGGGAACACTAGTTAGAAAGTAACTGAAGAACTGTAGGGAGGGATCTTGAGCAAACAATACATTTACATGTACCGAGCGAGGTGGCGCAGTGGTTAGCACACTAGACTCGCATTCGGGAGGACGACGGTTCAATACCGTCTCCGGCCATCCTGATTTAGGTTTTCCGTGATTTCCCTAAATCGCTTCAGGCAAATGCCGGGATGGTTCCTTTGAAAGGGCACGGCCGATTTCCTTCCCAATCCTTCCCTAACCCGAGCTTGCGCTCCGTCTCTAATGACCTTGTTGTCGACGGGACGTTAAACACTAACCACCACCACCACATTTACATGTGAGTAAAGTTGTGACAATTCGAGGCAATATTGCGGATCTAAGAACACTTCAAAAAATGGCTCTGAGCTCTATGGGACTTAACATCTCTGGTCATCAGTCCCCTAGAACTTAGAACTACTTAAACCTAACTAACCTAAGGACCTCACGCAACACCCAGCCATCACGAGGCAGAGAAAATCCCTGACCCCGCCGGGAATCGAACCCGGGAACCCGGGCGTGGGAAGCGAGAACGCTACCGCACGACCACGAGATGCGGGCTCTAAAAACACTGCTGTGTATCAGCTTTATAAGCTACACAGAGACAAAATAATTCTCTTGTCTCAAATAATCATTAATCGTCACTTAATAAAGAGGGAAAGCATATTAATATTTTATTTTGTGTACAGAATAATATCCAGTCAGGCATAGCTTTGGATTTTTAAAAGAGGTCCAACATGTTTACTTTTAAAGAGAAGCATGTACGAGGTGCATTCAAGTTCTAAGGCCTCCGATTTTTTTCTCTGGACTGGAAAGAGATAGAAACATGCGCATTGTTTTTTAATACACAACTCTTGTAACTGAGTGCCTGATCCTGATTAGCATTCTGTTTAAAAAAATCGCCGCGGTGATTGCACCTCACCTCGCTTCAGGATTTTGAGACAGTGAGGCGCCAGTGGTGAAATGTGCTGCTATCTGATGATTCTACGGAGAAAATAACGTCTCGAGATGCGGTACATAACTGCTCCAATATTGTTACAGGCATCATCGGGAGCTTTTCGTTATGGGACTGTTCCAGAGGGTACACCTTTTTAAACACGCATTACTGAGGTATTTACGGATGAATTTGTCTATACTAAATCCTACTTCGTGGCACCCATTAGATAATTTCTGTTCATTGAGCGACACGACAAAGCTTAAGGCTTATTCACAACAAACCAAGTTATAATTTTGTACACGCGCATTGTTTCACCAGTGACCCACTACTTTGCGTCCACTGCACACTCGAAATTTGCCTTAGCTCTTCCCCAAATAAAAACACAGCGCTAATTACAGTTTTCTCAGTAGTAGTCAGTATCTTTCCCCAGCTCTCACTGCTTCGGTGCACATCTTAATTTAAATGTTTTCACAGTGTTCTGATACACAAAATACAACCCACCAGCCATGCTGTGACGTCAACAACACTCGTCTCTCTCTCTCTCTCGTCCCCAATCCCATCCCCCGACTGCCCAGATGCGGTATCCGAAATGGAATTTCTTACAGTGGTATACAAAAAGACGCAATAGAAAGTTTATGCTCAGATGCAAGTATTTGTAATACGTCAATGCAGTTATTACTAATCTGGCCACCTAGCCCGGCTTCCCAAAAGGAGCACTGAGTATTTGCGGCCATACTTGTCTGGCGTAGTGAAGTAAATAATATAAACAAACCTCGCTCACGAATCATTCTGCCTATTAGCGAAAACCGTATCAAAATCCCTACAATAGTTGCTGGGATTATTATTCAAGTGCATACAGAAGAACGATGCGGGAGATTTCAATTCATCACAATTTAGCCAATTTTCACGAATATATGTAAATTGTATACTCAAACTTCCCTCATGAATCAGTCTATCTAATAGAGAAAGTCGTATCAAAATCCCTACAGTAGTTTCTCATGTTAGCCGTCGCATACACGCAGAAAAACATGGCGGGGGACGTAAATTATAGACTAGTGTGCGAAACGTAAGAACGAAGGTAACCTCCGCATGATGTGTCACTGCTACGTGACATAGCTCGATAAAATTAGAAGCGCGCATACAAAGAACTGGTACAGTATAATGCAGAAAGTAACTGAAAGAAATACACAATCAGACGATGAGAAATGACAGTTTTACTGAAACACAATAATTACACTGTTGTCACCCCGATTTATGATGCTCCCCAGGACATTACAAAAGGCGAGGCATGGTTCTTAATAGGGCGCAGTGCATGTTCTGAAACGAACTCCCACGCTGGCCCCAAGGTTGGTACGTAAGTAGTTCTCGTGCTACGGCGTCCATTGCTCCACCAGCACGGATGTCAGCTGCTGGATGGCGTGTATAGTGAACGGGTCTCACACGCGATCGTGGGGGAACGAGGCCAGTCCGTTCGCCGATTATCCTCTCATTCCGAGACCTCGTCCACATGCGCTGTTCCATGCGATTGCACACTGTTGTCCGTAAAATTGAAGTAACAGCAAAATGGGCCTCTGAAACAGTGTCGCCTTAGCGCTGACCCAGAGTGTAGTGTGTTCAGGGATTTGAAGGTCAGTTCTCATGCAACATTTACGCTTCCCTGCATCATCACTAAACCAGTCTTGTTCTAAAATGTTCCTTCGTGCATTACGTATTCCCATCTGCCACCGCGTGAGGGTACGTTACAATATCGTCGAACAAGATCGTTTCGGTGGTCCAGGCTTTATGGTGTGGTGAGATATAACGTTGCAGGAGTGTACTGGCCTCCAAAACTTTGAACACGGTACAGTCGCCAGTCGACCTTACTTTGACACTGTGTGCGTCTTTTCTTTGCTGCACTCGGCCCTCGCTTCATTTTTACGCACGACAACGCTCGACTGCACCAAACTGCGTAGTTGGGGGAGCTCTTGGGACGAGATAATATTCAGCAAATGGACTGGCGTGTCCGTTTCTCCCACTTAAATCCGATGGAGTTTGTGTAGTATGCAGTATGGTGAATTATTGTAGCACGACCAAGTGCATCAGCGACCATCCAGCTACTGTAAACCGCGCTGGTGGAGAAATTGGATGCCCTGTCACAAGAACTCAACAGCTTTGTGACCAACGCGCGAGGGCGTTAAAAAGCGTGCATTACCGTCCGTTGTGATCAAGCACCCATTCAATAACTCTGTACCGATTTTCGTAATGTCCAGAGGGCAATCACGAATAACGGTAACTCAGGGAAATTATTTTCTTCTAAAAAATATGTTATATCTGCTCGTCTCATTGAGTATTTCCTCTGGTTATCCTCTGCATTATAATGTACCGATTGTTTCTACATATGGTCCAAGTTTCATAGACCACGGTGCCGCCTTCTCTATAGCTGAAGATTTCGAGAGCCCATCATTGCCAAGAGATGTCACCCCAAACGTCAATTAACTATGAAACAGATAACAATACATGTACACTACTGGCCATTAAAATTGCTACACCAAGAAGAAATGCAGATGATAAACAGGTATTCATTGGACAAACATACTAGAACTGACATGTGATTACATTTTCACGCAATTTGGGTGCATACATCCTGAGAAATCAGTACCCAGAACAACAACCTCTGGCCATAATAACGGCCGTGACACGCCCGGGCATTGAGTCAAACAGAGCTTGGATGGCGTGTAAAGGTACAGCTGCCCATGCAGCTTCAACATGAGTTCATCAAGAGTAGTGACTGGCGTATTGTGACGAGACAGTTGCTCAGCCACCATTGACCAGACGTTTTCAATTGGTGAGAGATCTGGAGAATGTGCTGTATCCAGAAAGGTCCATACAGGACCTGCAACATGCGGTCGTGCATTATCCTGCTGAAATGTAGGGTTTTGCACGGATCGAATGAAGGGTAGATCCACGGGTCGTAGCTCATCTGAAATGTAACGTCCACTGTTCAATGTGCCGTCAATGTGAACAAGAGGTGACCGAGACGTGTAACCAAAGGCACCCCATTCATGCACCCAGGTTCGTCGTCGAGTACACCATCGCAGGCACTCCTGTCTGCGTTGCAGCGTCAAGGGTAACCGCAGTCATGGTGTCCGAGCTGACAGTTCACGCTGCTGCATACTGTTCGTGCAGATGGTTGTTGTCTTGCAAATGTCCCCATCTGTTGACTCAGGGATCGAGACGTGGTTGCACGATCTGTTACAGCCATGCGGATAAGATGCCTTTCAACTCGACTGCTAGTGATACGAGGCCGTTGGGATCCAGCACGGCGTTCCGTATTACCCTGCTGAAACCACCGATTCCATATTCTGCTAACAGTCATTGGATCTCGACCAACGCGAGCAGCAATGTCGCGATACGATGAACCGCAATCTCGTGATAGGCTACAATCCGACCTTTATCAAAGTTGGAAACGTGATGGTACGCATTTCTCTTCCTTACACGAGGCATCAAACAACGTTTCACCAGGCAACGCCGGTCAACTGCTGTTTGTGTATGAGAAATCGGTTGGAAACTTTCCTCATGTCAGCACGTTGTACGAGGTGTCGCCACCGGCTCCAACCTTGTGTGAATGCTCTGAAAAACTAATCATTTGCATATCATAGCATCTTCTTCCTGTCGGTTAATTTTCGCGTCTGCAGCACGTCATCTTCGTGGTGTAGCAATTTTAATGGCCAGTAGTGTATTATTCACTCATGATTAGCATAATTATATATTACATACACGAAGCTTCCTGCCGCGCGGGATTAATCGAGCGGTCTATGGCGCTGCAGTCATGGACTGTGCGGCTGGTCCCGGCGTAGGTTCGAGTCTTCCTTCGGGCATGGGTGTGTGTGTTTGTCCTTAGGATAATTTAGGTTAAGTAGTGTGTAAGCTTAGCGACTGATGACCTTAGCAGTGAAGTCCCATAATATTTCGCACACATTTGAACATTTTTTTGACGAAGCTTCCTCATAAATCACTCTACCTATTAGTCAAAATCGTACCAAATTCCTAGAAGAGATTACCCTTCACATAGGGCAGACCAAAAAATGAACCGCGGACTTTAAATAGTAAAAGGAGAAAATTGTTTACATAGATTGTTAAGACCTACGCCTTTAGAAGCCGTGTTCCTTATTTGTGAAATGTACTGGAGTTGCCTGTTTACAGACTTCATTCTAGTATCAGAAGTAACTACGTTTGTTGATGAACAGTTCATAAATACTTAGGAAGCTTGCCTGGTTTTGTACACTGAAAATAATTGTTTACTGCGTTGCTGAAATGGAGCCTTTACCAACACCTTCAACGACGATTGAAGACTCATCATACGAGTGAGTGGTGGAAGTTGAGGGTAAAAAAATGAAGAAACTCGAACGCACTGGCATACCGCCTCGATTTCTCGGAAAATCTTGAGAAGAGTAGCGTCCTAAGGCAGCGTTTGTTATACCTAAGTGTGTACTGGAAAAAAAGGTTGAAATGGCTCTAAGCACTATGGGAATAAATATTTGAGGTCATCAATCCCCTAGACTTAGAACTACTTAAACCTAACTAACCTAAGGACATCACACACATCTATGCCCAAGGCAGTATTCGAACCTGAGACCGTAGCAGCAGCGCAGTTCCGGACTGCCGACTGTTCGCTTCTCTTGTTAGTGCTGTCCCTAAATATTTATATGATGTCATGTCTCTAAGATGTTCACCACGAATCTCGTTATCGGACACTATCGATTTCTTTCTTTTCGTTATAGACATTAACTGGTGCTTATCCACATTTAAAGAAAACTACCATATTATTTACATCGAGTGGAAATTTCCTACAAGTGTAGAGCTTGAAACTTTTGGCTCACACCCCGGGTTATTTTTTAAGACCTCTCGAGCCGGAACAGATACGTCTGAATTGTTTTCACAGCTCGCAGCTCGGAAAGCCGCGGTGCGAACCACAAATTCTTGCGGTGCGGACAGTTTAGAAGGAACGGTCCGCGGGCCGGCGCGGCTGCATGAAGCGGGAAGCGGCGGGGCGACACTGTAAATCAGGGCGGCGCGGTGTTTACAACCTGGCCGCGGGCGCAGACGCCTCTGAGTTGTGCGTCCTATTAGCAGATTGCGTCGCGGCGGCGGCCCGCCACCGGAGGCGGCCAGACCGAGCCATATGTGACATCTCACACGGCGATGCATCAAAAATTTAATCTGCCAAATGGAAGCGGCAGACATCGCCGCCAGAAATCAACGCTGAGGGCGAGCCTCCGCCGCCCACGTCACGGAGACGGCCTGCCCCCAGAACAGTGGCGACCGTCCAGGAGACAGCTAGCGGAACCGCTAAAGCCGAATAAAAAGCGTTTTAAAATATCGAGGCGCGTCTTTTATACCACCCATCAAAGTCACTTGCCTGTAAAACACTGCATTTGTGTACAACAGATGTTTGAAGGCTGCCAAATCTAAAAATACAGAAGTACAAGTCGCTGAGTAAACAAAACCGTCGAAATGTTACTTTCTCTCCTTGATCTCCTCTTTTTATACTGATTTAATATGCAATGAGACGTTGTGGGGTTCGGCAGCAGTCGTAAAACCCGCCTGCAATTCTACTGATCTCATAAAAAAATGGAAAACTCTCACAACGATTTCACACCATTAAAAAAATTATTGATATCTTTGCTCTTTTCATAATCATACATGCAGAATATCACAATTAATCCTTTCCAGTGAATTGTCCTCAGTGGGGACACTTGTATCGCAAATGATCTCCAGCACAATGAAAGCACGTATTAAAATAAAAAAACATATTTATAAGACTCTCAGTAACGAAGGGTCATCTAATCCGTGTCATGAAATTGAGCCAAACATGTTAAAGCACGTATTAAAATAAAAAAACATATTTATAAGACTTTCAGTAACAAAGGGTCATCTAATCCGTGTCATGAAATTGAGCCAAACAAGTTAAATGAATCACTATTAATTAATGTACTTTATTTTGTTGATGTAGAGTATACAACATTATCTTAGGCCAATTATACTCATTAAAAAATAAAAGTTGTTGTGAGAATGGTATAGTAAGAAAAATCTAGCTTAACTGTCCATGAAATAAGGAAGAAGAGGCATACAGCAATCAGTCACAATCCCATTAGTGTTTATTACCGTTGCAAATCTAGCTTTCGGCTGTGAAAAGCCATCTTCAGTGCTAAAATACAAGGAAAATTACAGGATCGAAGCTAATTTATGTTACATAGAACAGTATGTAAACACCATGTTATCCAATAGCAACAATTCATCCTGTCAACAAGCCGTTTGAGTTAAAATACAACAAACTCACTGCAGTATGTGTCACCATATGATCTTACTGTTGTATAGACAGAAGGAAACTGAGGCAGCTGTTTACAGCAAATACGACAGCATCAGTTTACCTCTCAAAGTGCAAGCAATCCCTCTATGTTATGAATTAACCAACATAGTTTTGTTTTGAAATACAGTAGTTTAACAATCTGACGAATCTCAACTTTGTATGTAACTGTATTTTAGCAAACATTTTAAACAAAAACTTTTTAATCTTTTAATTTTCATGTCTAAAGTGATCGTATTTTAACTCAAATGTTCCGCAGCCCGTGGTCGTGTGGTAGCGTTCTCTCTTCCCGCGCCCGGGTTCGATTCCCGGCGGAGTCAGGGGTTTTCTCTGCCTCGTGATGACTGGGTGTTGTGTGATGTCCTTAGGTTAGTTAGGTTTAAGTAGTTCTACGTTCTAGGGGGCTGATGACCATAGATGTTAAGTCCCATAGTGCTCAGAACCATTTGAACCATATTAAATCAAATGGAATGGTGACCAGTATGGATTGCTGCTACTGGATAACATTACGTTTACATACTGTTCTGTGTACAGTAAATTAATTTTGATTCTGTAATTTTTCTCGAATTTTAGTACTGAAGATGGCTATTTGTAGCCGAAATCTAGATATGCAAGAGTAACAAAAACTAATGGGATTGGAGCTGATTGCCGAGTGCCCTTCTTTCCTTATAGTCTACGGTCGCTACGCACAACGGTTCCTTATTGAACCAAAGTTAGTTATCAATGAAATGCTAAAAGACGGTTAAATTTGGATGTGCGGCGACGTTAAACTGATTATTAACAAAGGTTCTTCACAAAGAATATCTATTTATCAAACTAGACTATGGATTATACGGCAGTTATTTGTAATTGAAACTAGTAACATGGACGACTGCAAGCAGACATGCAGGTGGGGCTTCGAAAGTTCTCAGCAGCTCACAGATGTAATTAAAGGAAACTGTTTACTACTAAATCCAGCTCTGAATTAACACAAACGCATCACAAGTTACAATTTAGAGGACACGCCAGATGCGAGTTACCCAGAGGTAAAAGGACTACGCTCCTGAGAATATGCGACACCTGATCAAACAGTAAGTCCATCCAAGGCTGCAGACCAGCGTCTCGGCGACCAGAAATCGGACATCACGAGCTAAAAATAGAGGTGGGCGGCTGCTAGAGCTTCCAGAATACGAAAAGTTCTCACGCTGTGCAAGCACAAAATGGCGGAGTCGCGTACGTCAGGGTCCTGCAGGGGGAGCAGATTCGTCATGTTAGCGAGCACTTCCAGAACTCAATGGAACTTCCTGACTTCAAAGGGTGCGCTCTTTTCTGTCAGGAAACAAGGGCGGTCAGGGGCATCCTGTACGTTCTTAGGCCCTTGAGAAGCTTAGGGAACGAGCCCTGTGTTCTGAAACGACCAGCACCCCCAGGCACAATGCTGACTCGCCAGAGCTGTATCACACAATAGGAAATATTGTAACTTGACTCCTACAATTACTACATGTGTCCCTTCTACCAGCACAGTTAAGAAAACAGGTAGAATAAAGCTCTAATGAGGTACAATTTGGCAAGAAAGCTAAACACTGCTTGGAACAATAAGTAAGTTCCGATCGCCGGCCGCTGTGGCCTAGCGGTTCTAGGGGCTTCAGTCCGGAACCGCACTGCTGCTACGGTCGCAGGTTCGATTCCTGCCTCGGGCGTGGATGTGTGTGATGTCCTTAGGTTAGTTAGGTTTAAGTGGTTCTAAGTTATACGTGACTGATGACCTCAGAAGTTAAGTCCCATAGCGCTTAGAGCCATTTGAACCATTTAAGTTCCGATTGGTCGCGAAATGGAAACCACAGTGTAAACTAGAAACGTTTTATTTGCAACAGTTAGGTACACCTTCCACCTACTTCTCTACAAAGTTGCCGCTCCAACTCCGAGTGTTGTATCAACGTTCCAATATCCTCGTCATAGAAAGTAGCCGCCTGTGCTTTCGGCCAGTTGTCTGTGGAAAAATTGTGTCTTCATAGCCAGCGATTCTTGCGAGCATAGATGAGACTCAGGGAAAGCCAATTAATGACTGTATTGTGGGTTATCAAACGTTTCTAGTCGGAAACGCTGCAGGAGCATCTTCATTGCCCCTGCAGTGTCCGGCCGATAATTGGCATGAAGAAGGAACTGCTCGACAGTTGTGTTATGTGGGCTGCATGAGACAGGCGAAATCTCCAACCAGGCCCTCATACTTGGCGGGAGATGCTATTTCCTACGCATCTTTACTTTCTCACTGTTCACTTAAAACTGAAAAGAACGACGCGACACGATCGACGTGCATACTAGAGACACTGCCCAACATATCTGTGCAAAGCTTTACCTGATTTTCCCAGTGGTTTCCATTTCGCGACCGATCGGATCTTGCTTTCTGGACAACCTTTGTATGTTAAGACGTGTAACAGTTAGAGACCCACACTATTGATTAATATTTTCATCATCTCGGATTTTGCTTTTTTTGGGGGGGAGCTTTGACCTCAGGAACTTCATTTATGCCACCTGGTGTCTACAGTTGATGGTACACGTTTCAATGGCACGTATACTTAATGGTGAGAAACGCTCTTATAGAGGTTTCCTATTGACTAAAGAATTTCATGGTGAAAGTGAGCTCCGTTCTGGACTCTATTAGTGATTCCTAAAGAAAACTTGGTGTCACCAATTATGATATCATCCAGAGATTTGTTTGTCTGTCTCCAATTATGATATCATCCAGGTATCTGTTTCTGTTCATCCAGGGCGCTGTTCACATGAAATCCTCTTCTGAAGACTAACATCACAACTGAGCAAACTGCTTAGAATGGCTGTATCACAAGTGTCATTTCTGTGGCACCTCTTTTTTTCTGTTTCCCCACATCATCACATCATCTGCAAAACCACATGCCTTGAATTCACTGTAAGCTTTTTGTTATATCCTCATCACTACATCATCCATCACAGTGGCAAACAGGAGCAGTGACAACGCCCTGTTCTTTTGTACTGCTCTGCCTGAGGTAAACATTTCATAAAAACCAACTCCTTTCTGGATGCAGCTCTGTGAGTGGTTGTACAACATTTTTACTTAATTGCTAAGAGATTCTAGTGATACATTCCGCCATTCCAGACGTCCATAATTTGTCTGTTGGCAGGCCAGTATAGGCGTTTCCTGAATATATAAAGGCAAGGATATGTGCAAATTTATATTAAAAATATGTAATATAATTAATTAAAAAATAATTTTCTCGTACTTTTTATCATTTTGATTCCTTATAGATTTTTAAGCGAATGCAATGTCTTTCACTTTTAACTTACATCGACTCCTGTATTCGCTTTGGTGTTGACATTTAGGATCTGGCTCTGAGCACTATGGGACTCAACTGCTGTGGTCATTAGTCCCCTAGAACTTACAACTACTTAAACCTAACTAACCTAAGGACATCACACACATCCATGCCCGAGGCAGGAGTCGAACCTGCGACCGTAGCAGTCGCACGGTTCCGGACAGCGCGCCTAGAACCGCGAGACCACCGCGGCCGGCTGTTGACATTTAGACAAGTTGGTTAAATGGTTCTTCTTCCACCATAATTAGTTCTTCTTCTTGACCGTGTGTACAATATTGATTCTTAATCGCACTTCCTCTTCCGATGCAGGCAGCTAAAGTGACATGACATTGGTATAATGCGCGGAAGACAAGAAAATTTTCGTGGTTTTGCACATAAACGAACTCTCATATGCATATTTTCATACATTATTATTCAGACAATATAGTGTGTCACAAGAAATACGTCTTCTCGCCACGAGAAGGAAAGACAGAGTCTCTCTAATAACTGTCAAAAAAACTGAAAAATGTTTCCATCATCTGCCTTTCACCTTCCGGCGTAGCAAAATATCTGTTTGCCGACTCTTACTGTGGCCGCGCTAGTGTTTATTGTCATTGGTAATAACTTTTATCGTAGCTTGTCGGGGCTTTTCCTTATGTACCTATACAGATATCATTTTTTACTTTTTACCATTACTTTTCCACTATAATTTTAAGGCCAAAAATAAAATCTCTAGGTGTCCTGTTTCCTCAAAAGTCAGACTCATCTCTCTCAAGCTGTAGCTCAAGCTTTCAGTACTTGCAGCATCGAAGTATTATCTTGGATCTGCCTTAAAACGCCAAAAAGTTTGGTCATACTTTGTCATTGGTATAAATCAGCGTTCACGCAATAGACGAGACAACAAACCTAATGAAAAATAGAAGGAAAAAAGCCAACATTTTGAATTCTGTCTTACATTGGTTCAGAAAGGAAACTAAAAAATTGTTGTCATCATTCAACATATGTTCCGCAGCAAGTGTGAGTCACATAGCATCCAGAACTACAGCTGTTGAAAAGCAACTAAAACCTCTTAAACTCAGTATAGTCCCAAGACACCACGGAATCCATGAAAGTTCAAATTCATCATCATAGAGGACTAGACTTATAGGCATGTTTGCCCCAGAATCGTTCACACCATCTTCTTAAAGGGTGTCCAATGTTTCATTTTCCTCTGGGATTATATTGCAATGCAGTTTTGATTCTATTGACTTCCATTTGCACAACTGATACGTAGGATTTCATTTGTTTATTTTTATAGCACATATAGCACACTACACATATAAATCATGTTTCATGTCTTTATCCTTCTTATAATCAAGGAGCGAATAGCCCACTGCATAGAGGAAAAACCTCGTTTCAAGATTGAAAGTGCTTGCCGGACACAGACTTCAATTTTGAACCTTTACCTTTCGCAGTCTAGTGCTCTAAAGACTGAGCTATCCAAGCACGACTCGGGACCAGCCCTCATACGTTTTTATTCTGCCAGGAAGTTTCAAAGCAATGCACACTCCGCTGCAGAGTGAAAATTCATTCTGGGCACCACATTTCAGTTTCTGTCACTTGCATCCGAGAAGTAACACAAACGGCAAGTCCCATACGAAATTCTCAAATGAATCAAAGTTGGAAAATAGCACTAGATACGGCAATCTGCAAAGGAGTCTAATAAAAATTGAATAACTAATGTCCCACACCACTCGCATCTGTCTAGATCCACATCTGCGTCTCTACTCGACAGGCCAGTTTCAATATTTAACCTATTCGAGACGCATAACGCTCTTCTTGTGTCGTCTGCCACTGGAGTTTCTTGAGTATCGCTGTAACATTCTCGTCCCGAAAAAAAGATCCTATTATAAAACTGGCCAATTTTCAGTGTATCTACTCTGTCTCTTGCGGACTTTCAAAATAACTACGCACCCTCCGACTCAACGTTGCAATATTGCAAGTTTTGATTAATTTCCTTGTCTAGGGGCTGGGATACGTAATTGCCGCGTTACAGGCCAAATACTGTTGAGTCTACAGTATACGATAAGAATACACACATGAATCGAATGGTCGAAGGTTTCTATCACTCGACAGTTGCGAATTATAGAAGTAACATATAAATTTATAAATGAAAGATTGCAGTTAAATAAAATATGCAGATACTACCTTAACGACTTTAAATGATGAGTACGATAGTCGAAATACTTTTGAGAATGCGGTATATTTCTGCAAACACTTATTAGTGTCGATGGTCCAGCAATAGGTTACTACAGCACATAATTGGTTATGATCAACAACACAGCTCGCGAGATATTCACTTCTAAACGCTCACTACGTCTTCACTGTAGAAGCCATGGAAATCTCACAAGTGCACAAGTCGGCACTCCAAAATATTTCTATCTGCCGCGACCACGCGCAAACCACTCCACTCTCTCCAAGTCTGTCTCGTGACTCTGCATCCGCCGCGCCGTCGCGTCCAGTCCTTTCCGTGTCCTCTGCGACTGTCCCTCGCGATGCACTCTTCCGAACTTCTCGTGTCCTGTGCGACTCGCTTCCATTCAGTCTCCCCATTCACGAGCGCTGTGATTGGACAGAGCGCTCGCGCCATGTCTTCATGCCAACGCACAGTCACACAAACATAATGAAACAATGGAAAATTGTACTGAAATGCAGGAGGATCTGCAGCGAATTGACGCATGGTGCAGGGAATGGCAATTGAATCTCAATGTAGACAAGTGTAATGTGCTGCGAGTACATAGAAAGATAGATTCCTTATCATTTAGCTACAAAATAGCAGGTCAGCAACTGGAAGCAGTTAATTCCATAAATTATCTGGGAGTACGCATTGGGAGTGATTTAAAATGGAATGATCATATAAAGTTGATCGTCGGTAAAGCAGATGCCAGACTGAGATTCATTGGAAGAATCCTAAGGAAATGCAATCCGAAAGAAAGTAGGTTACAGTACGCTTGTTCGCCCAGTGCTTGAATACTGCTCAGCAGTGTGGGATCCGTACCAGGTAGGGTTGATAAAAGAGATAGAGAAGATCCGACGGAGAGCAGCGCGCTTTGTTACAGGATCATTTAGTAATCGCGAAAGCGTTACGGAGATGATAGATAAACTCCAGTGGAAGACTCTGCAGGAGAGACGCTCAGCAGCTCGGTACGGGCTTTGGTTAATGTTTCGAGAACTTACCTTCACCGAAGACTCAAGCAGTATATTGCTCCCTCTTACGTATATCTCGCGAAGAGACCATGAGGATAAAATCAGAGAGATTAGAGCCCACACAGAGGCATACCGACAATCCTTCTTTCCACGAACAATACGAGACTGTAATAGAAGGGAGAACCGATAGAGGTACTCAAGGTACCCTCCACCACACACCGTCAGATGGCTTGCGGAGTATGGATGTAGATGTAGAAACATATTAGAAATACTGGATTTACATTTAAATACTTGAAATTAAATAAATATTCCTACGGCTGGACCATAAACACGTTCTAACACACATTATTAAATACATAAACAATTAAATAAATATATATCAAAGGAAAGGAGCAAAAGGAATGACAGGAGCATAATCTCCGTGCTTTCCAAAACACAGTAAATATTTAACCAATTTCTTCATGAGAAGTATATATCGGATGTAAACAAATATATGAATATTTATAAGCATGCTGCTACCGTTTTATCGTGTAACTGTGGAGTACTTATGGCCTAACGCGATCGACAGTAATCGGCTACTTTGACCTCCAATAACTCATGTACTATTCAAGTTACGTGCCTGTAATTTATACCAATTTAGGTTTACACTAATAGCTTTCTAAAGACAAGGCGATCGACAAAATCGGATGAAGCGTTGATATTTTGGAAATTCGTTGCTGGGTGTTACTTGCATAATTTACCGTCAGATACTAAACTTTAAACTAATAAACATATTGAAAATCTGATTACACCATCAGAATCGTCGTGCAAATAATGGTAATGTACATGCTTCTTTTTGGGGTATCATGATTCATCTGTCCACTGTTAATTTCTGTGCGAACTGTGAAATGTTTGCCATTAAGGTTTCACAAAGTCCGCCATCCTTGCACTCCCGGCATAGACATCTCCTTCATCAACACAAAGCAAGGTCCTCGTCACAGCGGAATTCCCAGCAACGCGGCTGGATCACGCGCTGGGGCTACCCCTCTCGTCCGGCTAACGTTTACCACCACGTGTTTGCTGCCGGGCCCCGGTTCTGATGAGAGTCCTGTGCGGCCGCCCCAACATAATATGTCCAGGGCGCCACAACTCGCCCGTTACCTCACACTCTTCTACTAACTCCACTACGTAATGGTCCCAAATTTCAAGTATAGGTGTACAAACGGTTTTGTAACTCATTTTCGTAATGGTCCCAAATTTCAAGTATAGGTGTCCCAACGGATTTGTAACTCATTACCTTCATGGATGAATTACATTGTACATGTTGTGGTTGGCAGGAGAGCCACCACTGTATTGCTGAAGGAGGCCGAAATGCACGCGTTTTAGCTCACGGAGGCTGGCGTGAGGTCTGAAACATGACAGGGGAATTAAAATTGAGAAAAACTGACGTAGCTGGTGGAATACTTAACTTTAATACACTCCTGGAAATGGAAAAAAGAACACATCGATACCGGTGTGTCAGACCCACCATACTTGCTCCGGAAACTGCGAGAGGACTGTACAAGCAATGATCACACGCACGGCACAGCGGACACACCAGGAACCGCGGTGTTGGCCGTCGAATGGCGCTAGCTGCGCAGCATTTGTGCACCGCCGCCGTCAGTGTCAGCCAGTTTGCCGTGGCATACGGAGCTCCATCGCAGTCTTTAACACTGGTAGCATGCCGCGACAGCGTGGACGTGAACCGTATGTGCACTTGACGGACTTTGAGCGGGGGCATATAGTGGGCATGCGGGAGGCCGGGTGGACGTACCGCCGAATTGCTTAACACGTGGGGCGTGAGGTCTCCACAGTACATCGATGTTGTCGCCAGTGGTCGGCGGAAGGTGCACGTGCCCGTCGACCTGGGACCGGACCGCAGCGAAGCACGGATGCACGCCAAGACCGTAGGATCCTACGCAGTGCCGTAGGGGACCGCACCGCCACTTCCCAGCAAATTAGGGACACTGTTGCTCCTGGGGTATCGGCGAGAACCATTCGCAACCGTCTCCATGAAGCTGGGCTACGGTCCCGCACACCGTTAGGCCGTCTTCCGCTCACGCCCCAACATCGTGCAGCCCGCCTCCAGTGGTGTCGCGACAGTCGTGAATGGAGGGACGAATGGAGACGTGTCGTCTTCAGCGATGAGAGTCGCTTCCGCCTTGGTGCCAATGACGGTCGTATGCGTGTTTGGCGCCGTGCAGGTGAGCGCCACAATCAGGACTGCATACGACCGAGGCACACAGGGCCAACACCCGGCATCATGGTGTGGGGAGCGATCTCCTACACTAGCCGTACACCTCTGGTGATCGTCGAGGGGACACTGAATAGTGCACGGTACATCCAAACCGTCATCGAACCCATCGTTCTACCATTCCTAGACCGGCAAGGGAACTTGCTGTTCCAACAGGACAATGCACGTCCGCATGTATCCCGTGCCACCCAACGTGCTCTAGAAGGTGTAAGTCAACTACCCTGGCCAACAAGATCTCCGGATCTGTCCCCCATTGAGCATGTTTGGGACTGGATGAAGCGTCGTCTCACGCGGTCTGCACGTCCAGCACGAACGCTGTTCCAACTGAGGCGCCAGGTGGAAATGGCATGGCAAGCCGTTCCACAGGACTACATCCAGCATCTCTACGATCGTCTCCATGGGAGAATAGCAGCCTGCATTGCTGCGAAAGGTGGATATACACTGTACTAGTGCCGACATTGTGCATGCTCTGTTGCCTGTGTCTATGTGCCTGTGGTTCTGTCAGTGTGATCATGTGATGTATCTGACCCCAGGAATGTGTCAATAAAGTTTCCCCTTCCTGGGACAATGAATTCACGGTGTTCTTATTTCAGTTTCCCTGAAAATATATTAATGGCGAACGTCGGTCTGGACGGTACATACTTCACAATATCACGGATACTGGCGCCTTGCTAGGTCGTAGCAAATAACGTAGCTGAAGGCTATGCTAACTATCGTCTCGGCAAATGAGAGCGTAGAAGTCAGTAAACCTTAGCTAGCAGAGTCGGCTGTACTACTGGGTCGAGTGCTAGGAAGTAAGTCTCTCTAGACCTGCCGTGTGGCGGCGCTCGGTCTGCAATCACTGATAGTGGCGACACGCGGGTCCGACGTATACTACCGGACCGCGGCCGATTTAAAGGCTACCACCTAGCAAGTGTGGTGGCTGGCGGTGACACCACAATATACATTATTTCTCAATAGTGTGTTTTTGTCGGTACGCCATACCTGCAGTATTACTTAATCAAAATTTCGACTGAGACATCATTTTCAAGATCTCGTCCACCGCTACTGTCGAAAAACTCACAAATGGTTTAAAATTATTGTTTTCGTTGAAATAGTTTATTTTTAAAATATTTTACAAAAATAACGAGGAAAACGCCATCTATTGACAGTCTGTTTAACTAACATGCACGACCGTTGTTGTAGTTATTTACATGCAGGTGATTACCGGCACACACGTCTATGTAAGGAATTTAGAATGCGCCCTCTTTTGACAATCTAATTTTACTATTACGTCTGACAGCGACTGGACTGAAATTACCTCTCAGCTGAAATCATATGAAAGCTCTGAGTATAGACCCGAATTAGTCTGTAGAGTTTACATTTGAAATTGGAAGCGTTATTATATAATCTTTCAAGAAACATGCACTAGGCTTATTATCGGTTATGTTCGTATTATTCAATTTCAAAAGAGAGGTCTCCCTCATGCACACATTCTTCTCTTTCTGTCAAATGAAGGTGACTTACGTTTAGTTCAAGATGTAAAATCTTTAATTTGCACAGAAATTCCAAAAAAGAAACAGACCCTGTCCTTTTTGAAGTTATTCAGGAGTGCATGGTACACGGACCTCGCCATACTATCAATCCAAACAGTTTGTGCACGCAAGAACAAAAATGTATTAGGGAGGAAGTAGTTTAACTGTTAATGGCTACCACATTTACAAACGACACGATAACAGCGTTACAATAACAAATCGATCATTTATCTCTGATAGTCAGTAGACTGTACCATACTGCAGATTTCTCAGTAGAAGATACCGCACTCTCATCAATCTCCACCAGTGTTCTTCAAAGAAATCTGATAAATATTTCTAATTATACCTTTATAAGAGACATGGCTGCATAGCGTTACGATTGCACAGATTATTAATGTCAACAACAGCTCCTCTTGACGAAATGGACATTTACTTCAGGTGCCTTTATATTAGTGCAACAGGACTATTTCATGAACACCGAGTTTTCCACTGACCTCACACGATCGAGTGACTGCCTCTGCACTTACCACCAGGACACAATGTATACTTCCAGATGGGATACGAAGTTCCTGCTATGGTTCATAGGGACTCGAAACTCATGGTAGTTTTTTTTAATTATGTGCTGATAATGTTATCGCCAGTAAGTACCTTTAGCACGAAATTCCAGCGCATTTTGTATTGTCAAAAGGAAACTGATTCTTGATAAGAAAAATCCCAACTGCTTTGGTTGCCTCTACACTGTCAATGTAGCCGACATGGAAAGATATTACTACTGACTACTACCTCCGCACGACAAAGCTCTGTAGTGGTGTACTATGGAACACATTTCAACGGGTTGCAAGAAAAACTACATGAATGATTAAGCGGCCGCATCTCGTGGTCGTGCGATAGCGTTCCCGCTTCCCACGCCCGGGTTCCCGGGTTCGATTCCCGGCGAGGTCAGGGATTTTCTCTGCCTCGTGATAGCTGGGTGTTGTGTGATGTCCTTAGGTTAGTTAGGTTTAAGTAGTTCTAAGTTCTAGGGGACTGATGACCATAAATGTTAAGTCCCTTAGTGCTCAGAGCCATTTGAACCATTTTTTGAATGATTAAGCGGCACCGAACGGAAAGAATGCTTGTAAGAGGCCACCATGCACCAAATGCCACCGAAATGGCGATGGCTTATCCCCATCATCTGCCTATTCTGTTCTTCTGCAAATATACCTGAGCCAACATTTCAGGACGCACTCTCAGAAGTTTTTCTGAGACATCACACGCCATTTGAAGCCTAAAGCCTCACACTGTTAGAACTGGAAAATATCTTTAAGTACCTTGGCAAATCTTACCCACAATTCAACCTTCCGAACCCTGTTGTGAAAGTCGCACAATACAGAACACACGTTTACAAAGTAGAAGAAGAATGTACGAACAGCAAGGCAGTACCTGAGTCCTATATTCAGTAAGAAATAAGATTCCCAATTGTTATTTTACTGACCTACCGAAAGCCTCCGATAGAACATTTGCGAACTTCGTGTCACGCACGGACACGCACTGCCGTCAATCTCCTACTAGGTAGACGCTCATCTCATTAGATTTTCAAAATACGTGTATCCATCTTGAACACATCAGTCTCTTCGATGCATAACTCTCCATGCCGCTGGTCTCAAAGTTTGTTTCCCAAATTCCTTCTAGGCGTTGTCTATTGACTTTTAAGGGACATCTCCTTAATGAAGGCAAAATCATTCTACCTGGTGGAGATTTCACTTATTTCCGCCCCCCCCCCCCCCCCCCTTAGATATGCCAGTACAACAGCCACTGTCGAAACTACAGTTAAATTTTCACTCTTATGGTCTCCTGTTAAAAGGCATAAGTTGGCATTTTATTAATAAATCCTTGCATTTACTTATCTCTGTATTATATATTATCTCTCGCTGACTGATCAGGGTAGAGTACGAACTGTTCGCTCTAGTCAACCAGTTTAATTAATACTATTCCAATTAACCTCTTTAACGAGCGGGGTAGCGCAGTGGTTAGCACTCTAGACTCGCATTCGGGAGGACGATGGTTCAAACCCACGTCCAACAATCCTATTTAGGTTCTCCGTGATTTTCCTAAAATATTCTTAAGGCAAATGCCGGGAGGGTTCCTTCTAAAGGTCTCGGCCACTTATTTTCTCCATCCTTCCCTAATCAAGCCTGAGCTCCGTCATTAATGACCTCCTCCTCCTCCAGCGAATCTAAGCCTGGCATCAGCTTTTCCTACAATCAATTAGTCGCTTTGGACTCTTACCCCTAATTATCCTGCGGTTGTTACTTTTCCCAACGATTTACTAGTAATAGCATGATTGAAGAGTAATCGATGTATTGGCCTAGTTATATGCAACGTGTTACGTGCATTTACGTTCAGTATCTGTTGCAAGTCCCTGTACCAAACATCGATCTTTCGCAGGGCTTCCTGCATTTCGGTACAGGTGTTTAGCGTTGCAACCATAGTACATCATCGTCCGCGAACAGCCTGGAGTATCTTTCTATAGCAGCGACCCTATAACACTTTCTTAGGGTACTCCTGAATTTTTTTTTCCATATGTCGATTGGTTCTACTAAGAAACACCTGCAGAGTTCTACATGCAAGGGATAAAATCAGTGTGACTGGGTCAAAGAGTGTATCATTAATACAATACTCGAAATTTCAGAAATGTTTCTCCTACCCATTCGGTTCAGCTTACATTTATCCGCATTTAATACAATGTGCAATTTATCGCACCGAAAAGAAATTCTGTCCGGGGCATAATACAAGGCGATAGTGGAAGGCTTTCGACTGTCTGTATTTCGACGGCTAGCATGCAGAATTGGAGAGTATATCCAGCAGCACCTCTTTCTGACACAGAACGATACACGCTGGCCATCGGGAACCGAGACCAGAATCACTGTATTATCAGCTACCAATACTATTCATTGTATCCCTTTACTTTCTTTCCTTAATTGTGTTCTTCGCCCCGCGGTAACCGTTTCTCTGCCGTCCGTATTGCTTTCCTCGGCTGTGGATTTCTTCACTATATCTTCCCTACACTTTATTTTTGCTTTCCTCCTCTCAAAAGAGCTTCCCCTCTTTACTGCTGGGGGCTGTTCACGACACTACTCATAATTCACAAAAGCAACCTGTTCTTGCTTAAAATTTAATAAATATGCCAATAGCTAAATAAATAAAACAAATAATAGAATAAATGATTTTCTATCTACTTGGGATTACAGCAACAATTTTTCTTGATAAACATTTATTTTTAAATGAAATCAAACACGAAATTTCCTACTTTATTTCTGAGTTCAAACCAATCAGATTGGTTTCTCATGTGCTTATGATTCAAGGATGATCTGATGCAGTGTGTGTTTTTAAGGCTTTTTCTTGAACATTCATTCCTACTTTCCTCGGAACTGTAGTCCTTTTTTTCGATTCGTTAACTAATTCCTACGTTTGAAAATACTATGTGGAACACATTTCAGTATGTTTTTTTGTCGTTCGCATACACTCTTCGAGTTCACGTTAACTATGGAAATGACAAAATCGTTTTGGCCGTTTACGCTTTGTTTGTTGACAGTATATGACATAAATTTACCGTTAACCTCATCAATGAGCTGGCTTTTCGTTCCGGTGAGTAAGCTTCTGAGTTTACTACAATTTTCAGATGGGAATCGTTTTCTGCACTGCCACTGGTGACTGGAATGATCCTCCTTTTTGCCCATTTCTGCATCTTCTTTATTTTTTGATAAACTTGAACCTGTAGTTTACTGCGTTTTGTGAAACACATACATTACCGATCCTACTTCCACATCGCCCGACTGCATAACATGTTTCGTTGTTGACCACTACACTACTACCTTTTACCGCACTGTCTTGAGATATGATGTATGTATTTGTCTGCTTATTATAGAAGTATGAGAAGCGGTCTAAAGTTAAGGAGGGAATAGTTAAAAACTTTAAGGTTTGCAGATGACGCTGTAATGCCGTCAGAAACTGCAAATAACTTGACGTATCAGTTGAACAGAATGCATGATTTCTTGACAGGAGGTTATGAGGTGAACACCAAAAAATGTAAAACAAGGGTAATGGAGTCATATCGATATAAAACAGGTGATACTGAGGAAATTAGATCAGGAAACGTGACGCAAAAAGTACTACGTGTGTTTTGAAATGGGAAATATCAGGACTTTCCTTTGCGACACCTCAGCTGGACGCCGGGTAACACACAGGCAACATAGATACGATTTCCCAAAGCAGTGACTGTTTATGCGACTTTAAGATTGAAAGACAAGAAATGCTTTGTTCAGCAAGGTCTAGGAAAAGCACTATTGTGACAAAGAAAAGGAAGCTGTGCTCTTTGGAATGCACAAGTAGCCATAGTCAACCTCTAGACACTGTAGTGAGAGTCCATCTGTGTTGGTGTGGGATGACGGCAAACGTTTGGTCTTTCTTTGTGGCTTTTAATAGGATGAAGTAAAAACGTGGGTAAACTGAATTGTTTAAGAAGCTCTAAAATAGGAATTTTTTAAATTTAATTTCTCATTAAAATATGCACTCATATACTTTGACGATGCTTAATTCCTTGCTAACTCCTGCCTGTGCTTTAAATTTATCAATGGTGTTGTACCTTTTGATGTACAGAATCCAGTACGCCGTGTGTTGTTAAAATTAGTGGAGATCATTTCCAGTCAGTCAATAAACCTAAACACATTATTTACTGCTTCCTCTTTTGCTGTATGACTATTTTGTTGATTATAATTGCGTCATCTGCCAAACGAAATAATTCTGATAGATGTGTGTGGAATGGAATATCGTTAACACACTTGAGGAAAAACGAATGACCCAGTATTGACTTTTGTGGAACTCCGTTAATGATTACCCCAGTCAGAGAAATGTCTCTGGCCTGGAGGTCATAAATAATGACGTATAACTGCCTGCATTCTTTTTTTTAGTCTGACGTGAGCCATCTGTTAGTTGCATCACAAATTCTAATCAGGTTCTGTTTTTGCTAAAAAAAAATTGTGATTTACAGAATCAAATGCTTCGGATAAGTCACACAAAATAACTGAATAGTGCTAATTTGTTATCTGGTCCTAGTAGGATCTTGACGTGAATGTATAGATATCATTATCAACTGGACAACCCGGTCACATTTGTAGACTTCATCACCTTTTCTCTATATTTTAGAACATGATGTCTGCACTCAAACAGGTCAGTACTTATTGAAATCACTTCTTTAATCTTCCTTGTAAAAGAGTTTAACTATTAGAACACTTAATTTTCTTGGAAAGATACTGGAAGGTAGTAATGCATCACATATTTCAGAAAGGCACTTAGCCTATTACACGATAGCAGCTCTTTAGAATTATATGGGAAATACCATCAACTCAGTATGAGTTTTTATTTTCGAGTGTATTATGTTCTTCTTTTTTAAAAGAAAAAAGAATAACCTCTTCATCATTGTCGACGATGGTATGCATGAAACAAACGCAACGTATCTTAATGTAGGGGAAATGTACGCTGACCGTGGACCTCACTGTTGGCTGGTGCAATTCACAGTCACTTTGGATCTCGTACTTGTAGCAAAACTAGAACGTCTTCGCATGACGTTATGAATCTTTATCTTCGTGGTAAAGTGGTATGGGAGGACATTGATGCTTATCAACTATCCATGCATGAACTCAATTGAATCGATATAGATGTCACTTGCTCCTCAAATACATCATGTATTTTGTATAAACAATCAAAATCAATAAAATGCAATCTGAGAAACTCTGTAATTTCTCATATAGTAAATGAAGTGTATTAATTTCTTAATTTTGGTTCCGGAAGTTGGTGAAACTACAAGATTACTAAATTTTTGTAAAGTTGCTTTCTCATGAGAGACAACAAGGTCATACGAATTTGTGTGTTTTGAGAATACCCGTGCAAGTGATATGAAGCATACCTCCAACATCAGGGTTATAAATCTTCCCATTTTATCAGTTTGTCCGTTATCACAGATCTAAATCGTCTGCACGATATAGCGCTACACATCTGCAAATAAAGTGTTCAACTGTCTCTTGCATTCACAACTCATTCTCTGGCTCTGCGTCTCTAGTATAGATGTTGAGTTCCACACAGGGATTAGCAATATTGATAATAATTCCCTGCATAATTCAGTAATCTATAACATAGTGATTTTTATTTATCAGTTCTTTATTTTTCTCCTGTCCTAAGAACTTTAAACGAAATATTCAGGAAATTAATGATGGTTTATGTTTTAATGACGAAGTGAGTCACAGTACGTAGCTCACTGTTCTCACTATGGAAATTACTAAAGGCACGCAAAAAGACTTTTCCAGAAAAAGTGTCCACCCGTCAACTGCGATAACGAGGTAAAGCGAGGAAATGAGAAGTTTAGAGTGGCGTCCGTGAAAGTATTCCGAGAAAAACAGTAGGAAACCTAGGTACCCAGTTTGAAAAGTGTGCTTAAACTAATCCACATATGATTCTATTGTGAGTGATTTTCTTTCTCGCGTAATAAAAGCTACCCTCTAATAACAGATATGGACAGATGGAAAATGGAAAGGAGCTAAGATAAAACAAGAGGAAAGAGGATTAGACGCCAAACAAACAAAGTTATGCTGCAACGAATGCTAGACGTTACACGCAGCAGAAAATTACATAGTATTTTGAAGAACTACCGTACTCCTTACGCATAACTGCTAAGTATTTGGGGTTTTCCCCGAAGTCGCAGAAATACCTGAAAGCCAGTGCCATATCTGCGGCAGTTCGTCATGTCTACGGGAAATAGTCTCGCCGCCTCGAACGCAAACAAACGGTGGCCTGATTTATTTGCCTAACTTGCTGCCGCCGAAAAACAAGTGCGCGCATATTTCCGCACCTTGTTACGATCCGGATAGCGTTCCCAGTCCATAAAACTCCCACGGCGACAAATCGCGGGCGACTTTTCCCTCCCTCCCTCTCTCCTCCTCCTCCTCCTTCTCCTGCTCTCTTTTTCCCTCAGTTATCGCCCGTCCCCCATCCCCTTTTCTCCTCCTCGCCATCCTCATTTTCTCGCGCGGTCTCCGCGTTCGCTTCCGTTCCCAGTCGAGAGCGTACGGTGTTCCTTTTTATTTATACGGACCGGGAAGGTGAAATCTTTCTGAAATAGCGGAAGGAACTCAACGTGCTGCTGCGCGCAGGAATGGTAATGCGGTCGAATTCGCGAATTTAATGGCGTCTCTTACTCCGCGAACATAACGGCGAGGAAAAGACGGTGCGTAAATCGTGAATTACCGGCGACGACATCCAGAAGTCGGAGCACAGTCAAGGAGGCTTCACACAGTTGTTGGTCACCGGTCTCGCAGCTAGCGTAAAAGAATCGTCTACAAAAAAGTGGTGCAGTCGGCTGCGTGCAGGGTGTCCATAATTAAAGCTTCAGTTTCAAAACCATGTAGGCAGAAAACCACTGCTCTCCATGACGTCAAATTTAAACAGTATTGACGTAGTGGGAAACGTCATGGAACAGGAAAAAAACGAAAATGTTACCAGTATATGGTGCCGTAAGCGCGAAATATGCTGAAAAAAGGCATTTATAAAAGACAGGTTCATTTGATGTGCAATGTGGCAGAGGGAGGAGAGCAGTTGATGTGATGTTTGTAGACGTAACCTCAGTATTGAAGGGGTCAAGTGGTGGTGTGCAAACATACAGTGCAGGGGGATTGGACAAACGTTCGGCATCCCTGTGGGTAAAGTGCATGGCAGCCTAAGAAACATCATGTACTGCTATCCAAACAAAATCACCTATGTTCAGGAGTTGATTCCTGCTGACTTTCCAGCAACACAATAGAATTATCGGCCGACATTTACTACAGCCTGGCCGTCCATATCACCCGATTTTAATCCATGTAACTTCAGGCTGCAGCGTTATCTGAAAGGGGCTGCGTTCAGTTTTCCAGCTGCGTACGTAGCTCAATCGAAGGCACGCATTGCGAAGCGCATTCTGTACATGACCCCCAAGATACTCCGATCTCTTATGCAGCATGTTGTTTCTCCATTTCGACTTATGACAGGAAAGGTGGACAGCACATTCAACGTGAAACTTACTGGCAGATTAAAACTGTGTGCCGGATCGAGACTCGAACTCGGGATATTTGCCTTTCGCGGGCAAGTGCTCTACCTTCTGAGCTACACAAGCACGACTCACTACCGGTCCTCACAGCTTCCTTTCTTCCAGGAGTGCTAGTTCTGGAAGGTTCGCAGGAGAGCTTCAGTGAAGTTTGGAAGGTACGAGACGAGGTACTGGCAGAATTAGAGCTGTGAGGACGGGTCGTGAGTCGTGCTTGGGTATCTCAGATGGTAGAGCACTTGCCCGTCGAAGGAAAAGTTCCCGAGTTCGAGTCTCGGTCCGACACACAGTTTTAATCTGCCAGGAAGATTCAAATCAGGGCGCACTCTGCTGCAGAGTGAAAATCTCATTCTGGAAATATCTCCCAGGCTGTGGCTAAGCCATGTCTCCGCAATATCTTTTCTTCCAGGAGTGCTAGTTCTGCAAGTTTCGCAGCAGAGCTTCTGTGAAGTTTGGAAGGTAGGAGACGAGTTACTAACAGAATTGAAGCTGTGAGGACGGGTCGTGAGTCGTGCTTGGGTAGCTCAGATGGTAGAGCACTAGTGCGGGAAAGGCAATGGTCCCCAGTTCGAGTCTCAGTCCATTACACAGTTCTAATCTGCCAGGAAGTTTCAGGACAATGTTTGTCCACAAACAGAAAGTGTCTCTATAAACTGTGTGCGTGACGTTGAGGTAGAACTGTGGTCAGCAAAGTACCCTGATATGTACGCAATAGCCGGCCGCTGTGGCCGAGCTGTTTTAGGCGCTTCTGTCTGGAACCGCGTGAACGCTACGGACGCAGGTTCGAATCCTGCCTCGGGCATGGATGTGCGTGATGTCCTTAGGTTTAAGTAGTTCTAATTTCTAGGGGAGTAATGACCTCAGATATTAGGAGCCATAGTGCTCAGAGCCATTTGAACATTTTTTTTTCCAATACAATATGTCTGGATCCAACTCGCACGTCAAGCGCGTTACTGTGTCAGCAGTCAGGATGTTACGGACTGCTTACAACAGTTGTGGGCCAAATTGCCTCAGTTGACGATACAACGGTTTTATGACACCGGTCCCAACAGAATCAGTGCGTGCATCCAGTCCACAGAGCGTCATGCCGATAAGTGGACTCGTACTGCCCAGGTCTTTGTAAATCTGACTCGCTATTTTAATCAATAAACACAAACATGCAGCTTTCCACCCAATGGTACACCGTCTCACATCTATCACCATGTCGAGAGATGATTTTAAAACAGCGTTATATGCAACAAAATTTATTGCCACAGCCAATGGCTACAGTCCAGTTCTTACTGACCACATTTTGCACAGGTAACAAAAACAGAAAATTATAACCCTCCTCTATGCCCCACCTGCTTCCCTGTCCACTGTCTGCAATAAATTGTGTACACTACCATATCTAGGTGAGGTATCACAGATTGTAGCCAAAGCACTGAAAGCCTGTAAGTATAGGCTTTCGTACTATGTTAAGAACACGACAGCCCAATGTAGTTTTAATAGAAAAGATAAGATCCAGTTATTACCCAACAGTGCGGTATACAAAATCACCTGTTCTGATAGTGACAAAAAATTTTACGTTGGTCAGTCAGGCAGAGACATAGCAAGTGGCTGAACATGAGCGCAGCTGTAGGTTGCAGAATTCAGACGCTGCATTTGCTGAGCATGTATTGAGCGAGGGTCACAACTACCAGCCAGTGTCCCACGTACTTCACTTAGCAAACAAATGCCATAAACTCAACCTGCTGGAAGCCCTGAAAATTAACAAATATCTAGCTCATAGTCCAGGTTAGGTTAGGTTAGTGTTGTTTAACGTCCCGTCGACAACGAGGTCATTAGAGACGAAGCGCAAGGTCGGGTTAGGGAAGGATGGGTAGGAAAATCGGCCGTGCCCTTTCAAAGGAACCATCCCGGCTCATAGTCCGAATCTAATCCTAAAAGCCCAGACACAGCCCATCACCTCCCCTCTTCTAAACATCACATAATCATCTCTGTTGTTCATCACTTCTTACACTGTGCAATCCGGACACAGTGGTCATCCCAGCTGACCGGAGTACTATAGAACGGCTCCCTTCAGACCCAAATTCTCAACTTTTCCGCACACTACTGCCGTGGTGCTCTGGCCCATTATTTCTAACTAATCGCGGGGTTTCGACGGTTCCCATGAGAGTGGGAGCGTGGTGTGCATCTTCACTGAAGCGATGTCCGAAAGAACAGACACCACATAAGTAATTTCTAATCTTTTATAGTTTGTAGCCCCATAAAATACTGGAAGGAAAACAGTTTATCGCTTACTAATTGTTCGTTGTTCATACTGTAAAACTTCAGCATCAAGGATGATGTTTTAATTACTTAATATTTCTTTATTACTAGCTCTATTCGCCTCCTGTTTTGCAGAGAGTATCCACACATACTACTGAAGATACCTACAAAATTATATCTTTGTACGAAACATAGTTTAGGGAAAAAATTAGCTTTTAGTCTATGGATGAATGATCAGAAATTAATACAACCAACATAATTAGTGTTTGCCTTATCAACCATAAGGGTTTTCACGTGCTTAACGTCAAATATTTAACACATTTGTAAAGTAACCAGACGTCTGAAGCTGCGATTCGTACTTTTTAAAGAATCGGCAGGGAGTAGGGGTTTGTTATTGGAAAGTATCTTACCTACTAACTGAGACTGTACGTCCCGGCTTACCGTTCTGCTGAACGCTCCCAACCTCTCCTGCAGTTGCTGGAGAAGCTGCCGCCCCCGGTCCATTCGCTAATACGGTCCGCCGGCGATGACTTAGCTTTATTGGCAGAGGGCGCGGATCTGGCGCCAGAATGCGCAGAAGCGCCGACGACGCTGGGTATTATCGTAAATCTGGCCACTGCGGGGCGACCATATTGGTCCGCGCTCACGATCACCGACTCCTGCGCGTCAGCTGCCCGTCCGACGCTGCTCACCGGCGGGTAGCGGAGCTTTCAGGCGTTCCAACGTCCGCTGCAGACGTTGAAACTGCTTGACTCTGAAGGACGTGCGGAAACAGGTGAGGTTGAATCTCTGACAATAATAGGATACTGATTCAGAACGAAAAGAAACAGAAATTAATTACTCTTCTTACAAAGCAGAAAGAAATCATTTCCCAAGTATTTGCTAGGTTTAAAATATTCTCTAACAACTCCTAAGAACTGTTTCGCAATGCTCCTGTACGCAACAGACAACTTACCTCGTCTTGCCCCTGCAACTGCGTGATCAGCAACATGCTAAATATATTTCAAAAGGAATACTGCGATCCATGCGGAGTGCAGTGCATGGTCATAATAACCGCAACAACTTCGGTCATTTATATGAGAGACAGAATTGAATGATCACGAGTGAGTTGGTCAACTAACCTTAAACGGTATAAAAGAATAAAAGGAACCAATAGAAACTTCGATTTACTATATTCGTAAAATAGATTTTTCTGTCAATGTCTGTACTCAACAAACACGTCTCTGGCCACAACAAAGATACGAATATTACTCTCAATGTATGCATACACAAATCTGATAAAATCCATCCAGGCAAAAACTACGTGTAACAAAAAGGCAAATTGCCAAAAATCATAAGTTAATATCAAAGTCTCCGGCGATATTAGCATCATCACGGCAGCCTCCGATCTCACTCCATCACATGTTGCGTTCGACCACTTCCGACTCCTCATCTTAAGCTAATGAGACTCCTTATGTTCGTTATGCGTGGAGTCGTGGTGTGGTATGTTAGTACTGTATTCCATGCTATTAGATCATCACCTCTGAAAACTCTGTATACCATGTAGATATAAAACCTTAAGGTACTTCTCAGTTCTTTGTCTCTTCTTTTCCTCAGATTCCTGGTCACATCCTGTCTGAAACAAACTTTATGGCTGCTTTGATATTTTTTACGGATGCCTACAAGTGATCATTCATCATACCTGTTAGTATGGCGTGCTTCATGAAGTCCTCAACTTTTACCTATCTCATTATGCACTCAGTTTCTTCTGTCTATAAGTCTGGAAGGGACTTGCTGTACTACCTACGTTTGACGCTGTACAGCTCTGGCTCAAGCGTAGTGCTCCCAAATGTCACGCTACCCTTTCCCATGTCTATCATAGTTCGTCTTTCATTCAGAAAATGTCCACCGTTAATTTCGGTATGATAACGAAATTGGCTTCGATCTTTTGATCTTGGTACGAGAGATTTTTACCTTATTTGTCTATTGACATCCGCATCATGATTTTTGGTGGGACCCTTTACTTCTTCGTTTTCAAGACGCAATTTTTCTTTAGCATTGTATTGGTTAAATAAGTTCTCCAAAATTGCAATTAGCTCTCTATGACTAAATTAATTGGAATTTTCGCTAGCAAGGCCTTCACAACTGGTTGAATCTCGACCGGTTTGCTCTGTTCTTCCTCATCTCCCTGCGTTAAAGCATCCTCTATTGAATCATATGTGAGTCGTTTCGTTTGCCTCGCCCACTATCTCTCTCTCTCATCTACAAATTGTTCTTCACATTTAACTTCGTCTTCCCTCAGCTCAACTACATCTGCCTTTTCTTTCTTCTTCGAAACTCCCAAATAATCGCATCTAAATGCCCTTATTATATTTCTATAACTTCCATCATTGTAACCGGTGCCCAACTGCAATTTATTTTCAACTTCCGTTGGCTGCACATTATACTCTTTGAATTCGTTGTCCCTGACCTCAAATAATTCTGCAATTCTAATTACTTCGTCCATATTCTCTTCTCCCTTTGTGTCTGACTCTGATACTTCGCTTTCTTCGTCGCTACCCTCCAAATTATTCTCTCCCCAGTATGATGTTGCTGTCTTCCTATCTTTTCTTGATCCCTGTGATCCTAGTTCCTCATTTATTGCCTGTCGTGACAAAATGTTTATTTCTCTCGACAGTACTTTATCCTCTTGGAATCGGCTCTACCTAGTTTCAGTTTTAAATAACTCTGAATTGCTAATTACTTTACCTCTTATCTTGACATCCGTCATGCTTGCTTCATATTGTTCCGGTAGTCCGTTTTTTGCGATATCCTCCCAACTAATTCCTGTCCAACATGATGTTTGCGGTATCTTAACTTCTTTCGAGCCCTGCGGGTCTGTTCCTTCATCTTTCGCCTCTCGTGATAAGGTATATATTTCTTTCGTTACATTGCTGCTGCTTGCTTGGATAGGTGCGTGCGCTGTTCTCCTTGACTTGGGCGCTTTCTCGTCAATTCGAACGTTTATTGCGGTTTGGTGGCCTTATATCCACGACTTATTTCGTGTTTTCCTGTCTTTGTTCGACTTGGTGACACAGGTTTGGTCACTGGTAATTTATCGGTCTGTTTGTTCTCCAATACCCATTGCGATTACCGTTATTTCCCCTGTAATAATTATTGCTACTCCTGGGTGGATAACAGTTGGCACTTCTGTACCCATAACCTTTTCTTTGTTGGAATCTATTCTCACCCCTCTGCACGAAGTTATCACATGCTTCGTAATGGCTGACATACCTTCGTGCTGTCTCTGGTGCAGTCTTGCATTCACGTTTTGACGCGGGCTTCGCTTTTTTTCTTGCCTCATCTTCCAAGAATATGAATTCTAATTCTCTCAAAATTCCTTTGAAGGCTTCTACGACATTGTTTCCACATCTTACCAATGACTGTTGGTATTTCAGTGACATCTTCATGACATGGTACACAATTTAACCTTTTCTCCCTCGCTGCATCCCACATCCAAACATTGCTTTTACTTTGCCATTGTTTAGATAAATTTAAGGGCTATTCTCTCCGGAATTCTCGAAGTATGGATTTTTTAGTAGTTCATACTTCACTCTATTTTGCGCTTCACTCGACCATTAGGATGAGAGAAACTTATCTCACAAATCTTCATATGATCGACATGTAGCTGCTACGTTTTGCATCGTTTCTGCTGTCTGCTGTTCCAGACATATGGGCACATATAAAGTCTAGTTTGTGTGCTAATGTCCAATGTTCTGGTAGTCCTACTCTGAATTGATCAATGAAGGCTCGTGGATGCAGTGAGTTTCCTTCACGGAAATGCTGAAACTTCCTTACGGTGAGGAAATGATCGTCGTCATACCACGTCATGGTGCAGCACGAAATTGAAGAATCCTCGCCGCTTCTGTTCCCGATCATTTCATGTGTCAGTCTTTCAGGTTGTGGTAAATCCATTGGATATTGCCCACTGTAACTTCCGCCTAGTCTTGCATGATATCGTGGTAATGGAACGCAATGATTCTCTTCCATCGGCTTTGCGCGAATGTCGATATGCTTTACGTTATAACCTTTGCGCCCTTGCATTTCCCTGCCACGTATTGGCCCCGTGTCTTGCATGGCTAATCTTGCCGCTGCATCACGTGGTCCGAATTATTCGTGAAAGTATGCTTGTAGTACCCGATGTTTTGGTGGTGCCATCTGCTCTACGTAAGTTTCGAAACGTGCCTATGGCATCGCAGGTGGTCGGCTATAACGTAATTTCTTATCAGCCTGTGATTGTATTGCGTGAAATCTTTTTACATCCCTTGTGAAACTTCTTGCTTTGCTGGTAGCGTTATTGACTCGGAAGTTGTTACGAATCCACAGTTTGTGTGATCTTGATCATTTCGCTCTTTTATAGCTTGCAACAGTTCTTCTCTGAGTTTTTCGAGCTGATTTTTCGTTTTCGCCTCTATTCTCATGGTGCGACTGTCGTACCTCTTGAGAACAGCTTTCGTGATGCGTTCTTGCAGCACATTATCTTCAACTATTTGTCGTGCCGTGTCCGCCGTTTGGCGTGTAGTTGCATTAACCTGTTTGGTTATCTTTACAATTTCACTGTATCATCACGTAATTTTTTTTTACTTCGGTCTGTGTGTCGTCGCGCAACGTTTTTATTTCGGTCTGGATGTCACCCGCAATCTCTGCAAGTCCACTTTGACCTTGTCAATATCTGTTCTTAATTGCATGTGACCTACTATTACATTATCGAACACATCTCGGGATTCTTTTGCCTCTTCCTCAATGTGACGTAACTGCTCTTTGACCTCTATATTTTGTTCTCTAATTTCACGCAGTTGTTTCTGCATTCTACTCACGTATTTGTTACTGCAGTTGTTTCACTGTTCCGTCATTCTGCACACTCTGCTCACATATATGTTGTTTTATCTCTCTGTTTTGTATGGTTATGGTGCGTGTTAAATGCTGGAGAATTTCCAAAAAATTAATGGGTCCTACTACCTCTTCTTCCAACACGGTTCGTTCTGCATTTACATCCTCGTGTCTGTCCGCAACTGACTGCAGTTAACCATGTGGTGACATATTTCGACGTACATTGCCTGTGCTCTGTTGTGAGGGAGGTCTTATTAGATTACTATTGGTTCTACGTATTCAAGACGTTTCCTATCTTCCCGCACTTCTGCATTATGTTGGTTTTACTTCCTGCTTCACCCCCTGATCTATTTCTCGCGGCATTTTGTCGTTTGTTGCTCTGTCTTGAGGTTCGCGTACGTTATCTTGCTGGGTATCAATCTCAGTTCACTCAAGGTCTCAATCTGCCATAGCTAATCGCTCTGATTCTCGTCTTTGCAGTTTTAACTGACACGCCCTGCTTCGCGTAATCATGCGATCATAAGACCTTGCTCGTTTCATAAACTTACTACCTTCGCACTTTCTCTAATGTTCCTAGTTCCCTTGACACAATAACAAGACTGTATGACCATCACTTACCAGTTGCGACAGAACCAACTTGTAAACGATGTGTCAGCCACCTGTGCGCTTGCAAGAAAAACAAAGCTAACAATGGCGTTATGGTATGAGGACTGCTTATGTCTCTGTGCTTTGTACGTCTCTGTCTCCCTACTGACTTGTCAGTAGCCACTAATATTTACAATTGGTTGATGCAACACAAAAATTTATTAGAAAAAATTTTTAGAGGATTTTTTTCCTGTTGTCCTAGTAATTACATACGGTTGATCACCTTACCATGGTATTTTACCATCCTGGCAGGGTCACCATTATCTAACATGTGTGAGATGGATTCTGATCTGTCTTCCAACACAGTTGTGTAAGGATGCTCTGTGAATTTTTTAGGAATTTGGTATTGAACCTACCGCCTGCAAGGTAGGAAGATACCATCTCACGCATGCAGAGCTCAGAAGAGTACAACAGTACGGACAATGATCTCAATGTCAGTTCCACTACATTCTCTGTAAAGAAAATATTATCGCTAACAGAAATTAGTGCACAGGTTCCAACTATTATACGGTTTTTTAATGGTAAGATGGTTGATGACCATGTCTGGTCGTCATTAAAAGCAGAGACATCAGGCGGCTTTCGTTGACGGCCTACGCAGTGGCTGTGGCGTCTCATTGTGTACGGTAGGTGTCCCACTGTGGGTTTCAGCCTCGTGCAGGACGGCGTGGCGTGACGTCGTAAATTCTCTTTCTTTCAGAACTGCGTCCCGTACCTCGGGTCAGGGAAATGACTTGCATGCAATTACTAGTGTGAGTATAAGTGGTTTATATTCACGAAATGCTGGCTTATTTGTTAAATCTGCATATTAATAAATTCGTACCTTTTCACGTAACTATGCTGTGTGACAAATCGATTTAACCGGAATTGTTTCAAGAATTCAAATTAAGGTGTGTTATTTGTTTTACACCTTAGACTGTTAACCACTTGTAACTTTCGGAGAGGCGCCTTGTGTGGAGAACTCTGAATAAAACCAACATTTCTCTTGTTGTTGTATTAAATTTCCTTTTTTTGCCAAAAGACTGCGTAGCTTACACAATGTCACGTCATTAACATACGGTGCAAACACCCTTGTGTCAAAATCTTAAAGCAGTGGTTTATTGAGTGTATTATGTGAGCAACTGAGGAAAATTAAGGTCAGCAGCTTACAAAAGAAGCACATCCTCGTTGCAGAAATAAACGAATAATTTCTTTATTCACATCGTTCCAGAATCCACAGCAATTTTCGTTTCACCAGCGATCGATGTCCCTTAAAAATTATATAATTTCATCGAAAAGTTTGTAGTTAGTAGAATACTATGGAAGGCAATAAAGTCTCTCATGTTAACGATATGGTAAAATGCTTCTCTGTTTGTTCTATCATTTGCCAAAAACCCGTTTCGTTATCTGAAACTGTTTACAAGAATAAGGAATGATACGGCTATTTCGTTGTAGCTTGGGTGTGAACGCAAACGAGTGCTCCCATAAAATTAATTTTTTCGAGATTGGTAACAGATAGAGACCTCGATCCAAGTCTGCAGAGAAATTCAATATGTTAACTAAAAAAATTTTCATGCACAGCAGCATATGATGTAATGTGCACCAAACGCAAAATCATTGTGACCCCTATTTTTCATTGTTAATTTTTCAAATTTCTCGCAGTGTCTTATTTCGATGAAAATACAACTGTGACCATTACGAAATGACAGGCGCTTCATCATTAAGCTATAAATAAAGCGAAAGTGAAACTTTTTACGGAATAGCTTCTGTATGATCGTTTGAGGAAGCTTACAGGGCACGCACCTACATTCCATCAGCGCATCGCCAACTGGCCGAAGAAACGAATGAATTCACCCAGGCCGGTCGTTGTGGCCGAGCGGTTCTAGGCACTTCAGTCTGGAACCGCGCTGCTGCTACGGTCGCAGGTTCGAATCCTGCCTCGGGCATGGATGTGTGTGATGTCCTTAGCTTAGTTAGGTTTAAGTAGTTCTATGTCTAGGGGACTGATGGCCACAGATGTTAAGTCCCATAGTGTTTATAGCCATTAGAACTCGCCAAGAGCTTCGGATGAAAATTCATTGCAGCACCCAAGCCACGGTGCCCCATGTGGACTTGGTCATCTGACTATTCTACAGCCATCTGCCTCCTTAACAACCTCTCTTCAAATTGTCCAGTGATATCACAGATAAGTGACGTTTGCTGCCACTATAAAAACGAAGTAGACAGCACATGGGGGAGAACATTTACCAGTATTTAGCACCTATCCGAGCTCAAGAAGACCGCTCCAATGTCGGTCGAAAGCAGTGGCGTAGCGTGAGGGGAGACTTTGAGACATAGTCTCCCCTGTATTCGTGCTTAAAAAAGATGCAATAGTAATTCATAACAAAAATATAAACAACTTTCTACTAAGAGCACTAAATGTGTGAAGACATCAGTTTTGTAGCCCGCGCCGCCGCACCCTGAGTATTGGTGTATCTTCCTGCTTGAGACTCGATTGTTAGTCTTCGCCTCCCTTCCCTTACCTGGCTGTGTTAGTGGCATTCTCGGCTCCCCTCCACTTCCCCTTCCACGAAGGCCGGTGTGCTGCACTTGCTAGCAGGTATCGAGACTAGTCTCTGCCGCTTCTATGCTGGATTTTAACACGGAGCCGGCCTCAGTGTCCGAGCGGTTCTAGGCGCTACAGTCTGGAACTGCGCGACCACTACGGTCGCAGATTCGAATCCTGCCTTGCGCATGGATATGTGTAACGTCCTTAGGTTAGTTAGGTTTAAGTAGTTCTAAGTTCTAGGGCACGGATGACCTCAGCAGTCCATAGTGCTCAGAGCCATTATTTTAACACGCAAGTGAACAGTCGCGCAGTTTGCGTTCATAGTCATTCTTGTGTGATTTTACAGCATATTTTCGTTGTGTCGCCAGCATGAGTGAGCCAGAAACTGAACACTTTGTAGAATTTTTATTAAAAACGCCTTTTGATAGATTAACGTACAAAAAAAAGTGCGAATTGAAGGACAAACGAGCCACTGCTATACTCAGTGTAGTTTTAAGTGAAGCCAAACAAAAGCACACTTTTCAGACAGCCTGGTACGAAAAGTATGCTTGGCTGACTGCGAATGCAGTTAATAACAGATTATATTGTTATACATGTCTTCTGTTTGGTGGTGAAAAGGAATGATGCAATGAAGGCATTTGTACAGTAGCGTGCAGAACAGAGAATCATTTCACATATTGGGCAAAAGCAGAACTGAGCACGCCCTTTCCGAAGCCGCTCGTCTGTCAGCAATAAAATACAACAAACAAGTTGCATCCAGCAGGAGAGTATTGGCTCGTCTTATTCAGGCAATTGTATTTCTTTGTAAACAAGAACTAGCCTTTTGCGGCCATGGAGAAGACGAATCCTCCAGCAACAAAGATATCTGGTATTGTTGGATTTATTAGCTCAAGGAGAGCAGTTAATCCGAGACCATCTGTCATCATCTTCAACCTTTAAAGGAACGTCTCTAGATATACAGAATGATGTAATAGAAATGTTAACTTTGGCAGTTAATGAGAAAATAAAATCTGAAATTCAGAACTGCAATTTCATTTCGATTCAGGCTGATGAAACATTAGACGTGTCATGCAACAGTCAAATGATTATAATATTCAGGTATTGTATTGCAGACAAAACTGAGGAAAGATTCACTGGATTTTACGATGTTTCTGGTGATAAAACTCATAAAGGTTTGTCAAAATTATTCATGCAGTATTTAAAGAATGGAATGTGAAAGGAAAAGTGGTTAGTGAAACATATAATGGCGCTTCAATAATGGCGGGCAGAGAAAGAGAACTACAACACTTGGTGAAGCAGTTTTGTCCCTATGCGCTGTTTATTCACTGTTACGCACACCAACTGAATTTGGTACTGTTACATGCCTCTAAAATCATACGACAAGTGTGCATGTTTGTAAATGATCTTACTGCATTCCATTCGTTTTTCAGTAAATCATCAAAACGAACTGTATTGCTAACTGAGAAATGATTTAAACGGCCACCTGCAAGCAACACTCGCTGGAACTTTCGTTCCAGGGCAGTTTCAAGAACATCTAGTCATTTCTCGGGGCTATATAGTGTTTTTAATTATATATTTGATGATACAGACTCTCAGTGGTACCCAGAATCTTTGAGCTGTGCTGTGGGAATGAAACTACGGATGGATGATCCTACGTTTGTCTACTTGCTTTGCTTCTACCGAGGGTGCTTAGTTTATGTTGATCATCTAATGTTCTTCAGTCAAAATCTGTCAGTATAACTGCTTGCCACGACGAAATAAGAACTGTTTTGAGAAACTTACGACAATTAAGAACGGAAACATTCGTTGATGAATGCATTAAATTCTGCTTGTATTTGAATGGCAACTTATCATTCTGTGACAGTCAAAAGACATCTCTCAGTGCACTAACTTACGAGATACTGGATTTGCAAAATGGTTCAAATGGAAAGAAGGTTTCCCCAAATTCAGTTTGTTGAACTTTTGAACGAAAAGTGTTTCCTGAACTATGAAAAAGAATTACAAAAGTTGAAAGTGCTTCAATTATTAGCACAGTACTCTTTTTCAAACAAGAACAACTTGAAAATGAACAGTGTAACATAAACGCTGACGAGAAAAAACACTTATCTCCTAGAATCCTCTTAAAGTACATTGTCAACAATGATTTAGACTCCGTTTATGAAGAAACTTCGAAGTTCCTGCGCTTGGTGTTGACCCTACCCGCAACTACCGCAGGCAGTAAACGAAACATGAGTGCTCTTAAACGAGTGAAGAATTATTCGTTACACCGCGAGAAGTTGAAAATGCAAATCGAGTGAAGAATTATTTAAGGGATTCGATGTCCAACATCCGGCTGTAGTTTTTGAGCACGTTAGCCATAGAAAAGACACTACCTGGAGACCTATCCAGTGATCAGATCTTTGTAGACCGAGTTATAGACGTATTCGTGGAAAGAAAAGATAGGAGCATTGCACTTGTGTACAAGAAAATATAAATACTTCTTTTCTTGCTGCTGGGGTTCCACAAATTTGTCATCGTTTCTTGAACAAGTTAGTTATTATTATTATTATTATTATTATTATTATTATTATTAGTGGCGGTTGTAGTGGTAGTGGTAGTAGTAGCAGTAGTAGCTGTTGTTGTTTTATTTGATGCATTTTGTTTAATTTCTTTAAATTATTGTTTATTGTACTATTTTGTCTCCCTATAATAACTACAGAGTCTCCCCAACCTTTACAACCACGCTACGCCACTGGTCGAAAGGTCGGTAGTGCGGTTGCTTTAGTGCTCCACAATTACGCGGCCTAACACTCCAAGTTTCGGTAACGCTCAAACCAGTCAGCCACAGCCTTATTCAGTATTATTAGGATTACGTGAAGTGTATTAATTGTCAGACGTTGCCATCACGAACATCAGTAAGGTGTCAGTGCTAGCTCAGAGCTGTCTCGGCGAGGCCTGCGACGCGATGAGACACATCAAGATGACGGAAACTCGTCTCGCAGACTGCCGTGTGACGTGGCAGGCAGCCAGAGCGGTGAAGATAAATCGGCGCCGTCGCGGCTTCTCCAGCAGGCAGCTCGTATTTTCAGCCGCAACTCGTTACCAACACACACTCCCGCCTCATGCTGAGACGCAGATAAGGGAATAACTGGGCCACTTAACTGTGCCTATCATTCTTGTAGAAATACCTGCCGCCTGCAAAATACTCACGGCTGTTAAAGCCTCACACATTTCTTTTGCCGTCCATACAGAGACTGCCTTCACCTGCCCTTAATGCATAAACTCATGAGCTTCTTATAAAGTTACCCCAAGATCCCACGTGTCCAGCAGAGCTGTACGGGAGCCGGCCTCTGATTCAGAGAGATGATACTTAGACACATTGTAGCCGTCCCCATAGAGAGGCAACTGGCCAGTGAACTGTAAGTTGGAGACAGACAGCTGACTGCTCCTTCTCACTCGCCAGCTATCGGAATTTCTCAGCCCTGAGACCCAGTGAGGCACACTTGTATAAAGTTCTTACATAGTAACCTTCGACTGGGAGAAGAAACTTGGCACTTACGATATTGTGATTGCTCTGATGTGAAAAGTTATGGGATACCAATATGGACATATACAGACAGCGGTTGTATCACGTAAATAAGGTATAAAAGGGCGCTGTATTGACAGAGGTGTCATTTGTACTCAGCTGATTCATATGGAAAGGTGTCCGACGCAATTATGGTTGCATGACGGAAATTAACAGACTTCGAACGCGGAATGCTAGTTGAAGCTTGATGCATGCGACATTCCATTCGGAGATCGTTGGGAAATACAATCTTCCGACATCCACAGCGTCAAGAGAGTGCCGAGAATACCAAGTTTCAGGCATTACCTCTCACCATAGACGACGCAGTGGCGGCGAACTTCACTTAAAGACCGCGATCAGCGGAGTTTGCGCAGAGTTGTCAGTACTAACAATGCTGTCTCAACTAACCGCAGAATTCAATGTGGGACGCACAGCGGACGTATCCGTGTGGCGGAATTTGACGTTATAGGCCTCGAAAAAAACGGACTATTGACACAAAGTCAATATAGGTTTAGAAAACATCTTTCCTGTGAAACACAAAAAAATGTGTCAAATGGCTCTGAGAACTATGGGACTTAACATCTGTGGTCCTAAGTCTCCTAGAACTTAGAACTACTTAAACCTAACTAACCTAAGGACATCACACACATACATGCCCGAGGCAGGATTCGAACCTGCGGCCCGTAGCAGTCGCGTGTGAAACACAACTAGCACTTTATTAACATTAAGTGTTAAGTGCTATTGACAAGGGATTTCAGATGGATTCCGTATTTCTGGATTTCCGGAAGGCTTTTGACACTCTACCACACAAGCGGCTAGTAGTGAATTTGCGTACATATGGAATATCGCCTCAGTTATGTGACTGGATTTATGATTTCCTGTCACAGTTCGTAGTAATTGACGGAAAGTCATCGAGTAAAAACAGAAGTGATTTCTGGCGTTCCCCAAGGTAGTGTTATAGGCCCTTTGCTGTTCCTTATCTATATAAAAGATTTGGGAGACAATTTGAGCAGTTGTCTTCCGTTGTTTGCAGATGACGCTGTCGTTTGACTAATAAAGTCATCAGAAGATCAAAACAAACTGTAAAACGATTTAGAAAAGATATCTGAATGGTGCGAAAAGTGACAGTTGACCCTAAGTAACGAAAAGTGTGAGGTCATCCACATGAGTGCTAAAAGGAACTCGTTAAACTTCGGCTACACGATAAATCAGTGTAATCTAAAAGTCGTAAATGCAACTAAATACCTAGGTATTACAATTATGAACAACTTTAATTGTAAGGAACACATAGAAAATGTTGTAGGGGAGGCTAACAAAACACTGCGTATTATTGGCAGGCACTTAGAAAATGTATAGGATCTACTAACGAGACTGCCGACACTACGCTTGTCCGTCTTTTAGAATACTGCTGCGCGGTGTGGGATTCTTACAAGGTCGAACTGATGGAGTACATCGAAAAAGTTCAAAGAAAGACAGCACGTTTTGTATCATCGCGAAATATGTGAGAGAGTGTCACAGAAATGATGCAGGATTTGCGCTGGACATCATTAAAAGAAAGGCGTTTTTCCTTGCGACAGAATCTTTTTACGAAATTCCAATCTCCTCCGGATGCGAAAATATTTTGTTGACAGCGACCTCCATAGGAAAAAACGATCACCACTATAGAATAAGGGAAATCAGAGCTCGTACGGAAAGATATAGTTGAAAATAAGTCTGAGGTCATCAGTCCCCTAGAACTTAGAACTAATTAAACCTAACTAAGCGAAGCACATCACACACATCCATGCCCGAGACAGGATTAGAATCTGCGACCGTTGCAGTCACGCGGTTCCGGACTGAAGCGCCTAGAACCGCGCGGCCACATCGGCCGGCAAAGATATAGTGTTCATTCTTTCCGCGCGCTACACGAGATTGGAATAATAGAGAATTGTGAAGGAGGTTCGATGAACCTTCTGCGAGACACTTAAATGTGATTTGCAGAGTATCCATGTAGATGTAGATAACAGCACCACATCGCGTGCAGCGCGTCTCCTGGTCTCGTGACCAGATCGGTTGGTCCCTAGAGAACTGGAAGCCAGTGGCCTGGTCGGATGTGTCCCCATTTCAGTAGTTAACTCGGAGACTTTTGTCACCTCAGTATAATTTTCGAATGTTTGAGAAGATCTGCAAAATGTAAATTTAAATTTTTGTATTCCGGAAAGCAGTCTGTTTCTGCTGTTGAAATGGTAACTATGACGACAGATCTGTCTCGGACTATCTTGGACTGTCTTGAACGTCATCACCATCCCAGTTGTAGTGGGTCAGCTTGCCTCGGGAGGGGATACAATGGCTTTTCGACACCTATCCCAACCTAATCAGTGCGTGCGGGACATACGGGTGCAACGCATACTGATAAGTGGAGTCAAAGTGCGAAGTTCTTTGTAAATTTGACACAATTTTATGATCACTTAAATGGTATTATAGACCCTCTCCAATTAGCTAGCTATCCCCGCCCCTCGGGGTCTCCTAGCCGATCATGCCATATGACCTTACGTTCTTTAGGAATATTTCCTTGACCACGACAAACCTAATTGATCGGACATATCTTGTTAAAAGGTTATTGTGTACGTTTTCCCGTGTAATAGTCGAATTAAGCTCTGTTTATAATTGGTGGAACGGATCCGAGCATCGAGACTTTCCAGAATACATTTCACATGACGACATTCACAGAGGCAGTCAATGGAACGAACGAGACGTCAAAGTGGAGCTTTCTCGGGAAGGGAGTTTTAACGTTGGCGTTGGTGGCAGCGACCGTTGCGTTGTCTACTAAACCAGTAAGTTAATATTTTCTCGTCGTCTCACCAACGTTTCCGTAGCGGATTTCCTGCTTTTGTAAGTATTTATTCTTTATTTTGTACTTTTCTTTGTTTTCATGACATTTTGCGTCGGTTCGAACATGAGTTGCAAATTTGTTCCATCAGTGTTTTTCCGCAAAAGAGCCCAGATGATTAGGATTTTTTAATACCTGACAAGGAAAAAGCTCGTGATGTGCATCAGTTAGAACAAAAATTCATGAAACAGTTTTCATTAAATAACATTCTTTATACAGTGAAGATGTCACTTCTAACACTATTATAGATATTACCTTTTGTAAGTAGGCTGTTTAGGTTTTTATGTTGGTAACGCCACGTAGAGCTCTGTGTGAAAATCACTGACTGTGCTGTGTGCAATCTGTGGCTGGTTCGCATTGTTGGAATATTCGTTATCCTAGTATTGGGCTGTTGGATGTGAACTGTGCGTAGCGTTGCGCAGTTGGAGGTGAACCGCCAGCAGTGGTGGATGTGGGGAGAGAGATGGCAGAGTTTTGAGAGCGGACGATCTGGATGGGTGTCCATCAGAAAAAGGTAATTTGTAATACTAGATGTCATATATATTATGACTTTTGAACACTATTAAGGTAAATCCATTGTTGTTCTCTAACAAAATCGTTCATTTGCTAGCTGTGCCTATCAGTAGTTAGTGCCTTCAGTAGTTACAATCTTTTATTTAGCTGGCAGTATTGACGCTCACTGTATTGCAGTAGTTTGAGTAACGAAGATTTTTGTGACGTAAGTGATTCATAAAAGGTATAGATTATAGTTAGTCAGGGCCATTCTTTTGTGGGAATTACTGAAAGTCAGATTGCTTTGCGCTAATGAAAACAAAACAAAAAATATTGTGTGTCAGTTTAGTGTTGATCAGAATAAGTAAAGAGAGAAATGTCTGAGTACGTTCAGTTTTGCTCAGCTGTTTGAAAAACAGAAAACGTACAGGTTTTCCAGCACTGTCATTTATAAATTTTTCTAAGGGAATGTTTCATACTTTAACTGTCTTATCTAGCTTCTTTCCCTGTTTTTACTTAACATGATTTTTGTATCACCAAGCTCTTTGTGTAACATCTGTGTGAATGTCATATTCTTTACTTATCCTATTTACGTACTTATAATTAATATATGGATATAATTACAAAAGTAATATGCTGTAAACGAATGAAAATGCTAAAACTTTACTTGTAATACTGATTCGTATATAGGGAAGGTAGGTTTGAAATAATGTAAAATCTGGAGAGAAGTCCCTTCGCAAACGGAAATGGTTACGCGGGAATAGAACAGTTGGATCTAGCGGTCGAACTGCTAAACTCCTTTGCGTCATGAGTCAGTCGGTGGCTACCTGGCAAATGGTACGCATCTTGTGTGAAGTGAAAGAGGCGAGAAGACCTGCAAGATTATGTAATGTAGCCTCAGATGCGGAAGTAATGCATCTTATTATTTATGGCATACCCCTCCTGTGTAACTCATGTTAAATCGCTGGTACACTGCTTGCTAAACTCTTGTATCTTATCAACAAAACAGAATTTCAGTATGTTGTAAAGTCAGTCACAACAGTTAACTTTTTGCATGAAACGTTCTAGTACTTGGTAAAACTTTGCCTAATTAGGCTAACGATCATTTCCGTTTACGTAATTACAGACTGCTTCATTACTAATAGAGCCTTGATTCGATTTCCGTAAGTACTGCTGCTACCTCCTTTCTATAGAAATGTTTCTATTGCGTAAGATCACAATCAAATATGTATTCTTTCACATCAGTGATAATATCGGTATATTGCTAATTTAGTAGCAGCCGTTAGTGTTAAAAACTCTATTGAAGGAAAAAGATAAAGTTGTTTGGTGACCTTATTTTGGACGTGGAAATAAAATGAAAACACCATTGAAAAGAAATATTTTATGGAGGTAGTGTTGTACAGCTTTAATGAATGTTACGGATCGCATTATTGAGTACACAGCAGTAACGCTGTGCTTCGTTACAGACGATAGATTTCTGTTTAGAACGATACCGTCATCGGGTCCAAAAACTATATCAGCTATGCTTTTTGCGTAATTGGAATATCAGTTATTAAACTTACATTTTATATAATTGATATTAGCTGTAAACACGTAACGTTATGGTTCAAATGGCTCTGAGCACTATGGGACTTAACTGCTAAGGTCATCAGTCCCCTAGAACTTAGAACTACTTAAACATAACTAACCTAAGGACATCACACACACCCATGCCCGAGGCAGGATTCGAACATGCGACCGTAGCGGTTCCAGACTGTAGCCCCTAAAACCGCTCGGCTAACGTTATGGTTGTTTAGCCGCATAGACGTAATTGTGTGGTAGAGTCATGCACAGAACAGAGTTGGTTCTATTCTGTTCAGTGCATGAGTATACCACACACATACGCCTGTGAGGTTAAACTCACACAATGTTACGTATTTACAGATAATATCAATTGTGTACAATGTACATTTGATGACAGTTATTCTAGTTATGCTAATGCATAACTGAGATGGACTCGTTGATGGTCTGATCCTAGAGCGAAATCGATCGTCTCGAATCAAATTTGCCGTTACTACAGTGTACTGCAAAATGCAGTTCTTACCAAAGGAAAAGCTAAAAAGGCTCTATGTATTGTTTTCTAAATAGTGTTTGTTGTGTTTGATTGTATTACTTTCTTGCGCAAATAAATTACCATGTTGCAAAATGTCTGGTTACCACTTTGTTTTACTTCTGAGCAGTGCAGCTTACAAAATCAACAACATCAGTTATGGACATTCCATAAAATTCTTCAGTGTATGTGGCCGCATTTTCAATGCGTAAAATTCTCCGACGTTTCGGCCACTGTTGCAAATTGCCTTCATCAATGCGGTCACATACCCTAGAGAATTTTATTGGTTGTGGCAACGACCGAGGCAGTCTACGCTTTCAAAAGAATGACTCTAAGGACTATGGAACTTAACATCTGAGGTCATGAGTTCCCCTAGACTTAGAATTACGTAGACCTAACTAGCCTAAGGACACACAGCCATGCCCGAGGCAGTATTCGAATATGCGACCGTAGCAGCCGCGTTGTTCCGGACTGAAGTTCTTAGAACCGCTCGGTCACAGCGGCAGGCTCTACGCTGTCACTATGAAATTTGCTTTAGGCATTAATAAACTTTCCCATTGCCAATTCCCTCTATTTTAAACTGCATCCTGATCTTCTGTATAACGTACGATATGTTATAACTTCTTTTTTCGCAGTTCGGTTTTCTGCTAAGAAAAGTGACGTTGTTTTCACGTTCCGACTAGCTCGAACGCATCAACATTTCAAGGTGACGTCGTTTGCCATTTCGTTGGTTCCCTTCCGTTGACGTCTAGTGCAAATTTACCTTTAATTCTCGGATGTTAGAGGTTCTATGAATGCTGCAGTCTGTTCTCCGCTAGTAACTGATGTAGCGGCTTTTGTGTTAGCATAAGAGCCAACACCGTGTTACGAGTGGAGGCCGAAATGCACGCGTTTTAGCTCAAGCAGGCTAACGTGAGTAGCTAAGAACTGTAGTGACGTGAGGTCTGGAACATGACAAGGAATGAGAATTCAGAAAGCAGATATAATTAGTTTGATACTTAACTTTAATCCATTAATGATGAACGTCGCTCTTGACGGTACATGATTCACAATATTATCTGTTCAGAATACATTCTTGAAGTTATAGTAACTGAATATGGCGCTTTGCTAGGTCGTAGCAAATGACGTAGCTGAAGGCTATGCTAAGCTCTCGTCTCTGCAAATGAGAACGTATGTAGACAGTGAACCATCGCTAGCAAAGTCGGCTGTACAACGGTGGCGAGTGCTAGGGAGTCTCTCTAGACTACACCTGCCGTGTGGCGGCGCTCGATCTGCAATCACTGACAGTGGCGACACGCGGGTCCGACGTATATTAACGGACCGCGGCCGATTTAAAGGCTACCCCCTAGCAAGTGCGGTGTCTGACGGTGAACCACAGCCGCCTTTGGCTACCTACCTGCACCGCACGCTGCACGAGCAGGTGTGCAGGTATTAGGAGTGGAACACCGCTGTCGGCGTTTCGTTGCTGTGGCAAGTGCGCGACAAGGCATACGCCGAGCCGGCCGGCTGCTTCGCCCTGTGCGCACGCACCTCGCTAATGATTCGGCGTCTCGTGGCGTCTGCGCGTGTTAATCACTTTTTACTCCCGTGCCGGCGCGCGGGGGTGGAGCCCTGCATGGAGCGAGAGGAATCGCGGTTTGAGGAGGGGGAGAGGGGGGACGGCAGCGAGGGACCGGTGTCCGGAATGTGTGTACCGCGGCAGCCAGTGGAGGGGGGTGAGCAGGCAGGAAGCTGCGGACAGCCAAATAAAAAATGGAGCGCCGCATTGATTGTCATTTTTGCTGAGCGCCGCACACAGCGGCGGGCCGGCAATATTTGCATCGGCGGCGCTGGCGGCAGTAACTCACGGCGTCAGCGCCGATACGAGGCGACGCGCCACGCGTCGCTGCATTTTTGTGCACGTCTGCGAAACGCTGTGGGGGGCAGCAGTGGGAGGGGTTGGCAGCCCTGCGCGGGGAAGCCCTGCCCGCGGCCGCCATCACCGCCGTCAACACGCCGCGCCTCGCCAGCCATTCCGATAGAGCGGCCGCGCGCGGTCGCCTGTTTGCGAGTTTTGCGCGATTTAATCGGAAATCCATCGACAGGAAAAAATTAATCGCCGCGCCGCGGTGTGTGCGGGCGCGCGCCGCTGGCACACGCCGATGGCTGCCGGCAGCGCGAGCCGGCCACTGTTTGGCAGCCGTGCGTGGGCGGGCGCGGCCGCTGCTCGCTGTCCGGCGCACGGCCCAGCCGGTGCCGCCTCTGACTGCGTGCTCTCTGTGCATTGCAGAGTCTGCTAGGCTGGCGGCAATACTTCACCGTGATCACCAGCCTAGTATCCATGTTACCTTACTACTGATTATAGGCTTCAGTGCTCTTAGACAATAGCAGATAGATGATAACAGGTTTCCGTGTACTAGCAAATATCCCCAGATAATGCTACACTGTAACTGGTATCGAAGTGTAGTGTTAACGACAACATCGTTACTAAGCGTGCCAATATGCAAAGCGATATGTCTGCGTAAGCAGAAGAAACCAACAATCAAAGTCCGGAAACAATTTATTGGACTGTTCAATTAACCAAAACAAATTCTCCAAGTATAACACCAACACAAAACAGTGATCGGTCTTCGAATGACAACTACATACAAGAATAAGGCAGAACACAACTGAAATAATTTCCTACTAGTCTCCGCCAGAGACGTCTCCGATATACCAAGCCTAATCCAGAGATCAACGAGAAGATCCAAGCCAGGCTGCCGGGGTGGCAGCTATCCAAGTCTGCTGGCGGTCGATGAACTGCCGATGTGTGGTTTTTTTTTTCTCTTTTTATTGTGATTTCATTCCCCTGCCCCAGCGGCACAAACCGCCGATCTTCAGCCGAGTAACATGACAACTTAAAATAAGAATAAAATGTTACATACATAAGGCGAGAAAGGG